>NC_058194.1:17665855-18290855 GCF_907165205.1 Coccinella septempunctata | reverse complement strand
ATAGATCGTCAGTACTTCATTATTGGTTGAATTATTTAGATTCTTGATGTATGGTTATTCTTTGTGTGAATATTTGATTTCTAGTTGGAATTATGACAATTTCTAGAATGCGGTGTCTTATTTTACATTAATCAGTGAAAAGTAGTATACCGTGTTTTCATAGAATTGTTAATCGTCAAATAATTTCATCTCAAAGCAACGAAATACGGTATTCTGCAGATAGGAAATTATTTGACAGATACCTCGACAGATACTTATTTACATTGAATGAAATTTATTCGAAGGTGAAAGTACCGGGCCTAAATAACAAATATTTTCTTCTTAATATAAATGAAATAACAAGCTCAAACCCGCCGCTTTGTACTCGCAATATTTCATAGCTAAACGCTAGTTAAGATATCATTAGAATGAATCAAGTAAGAAAATGAGCTCAAAATCAACAAACCCCAAATTTAAAATGAAATAGGATGAAATAAACATGTAACGAAAATCCTCAAGATGACAAAACTAAAAACAAACTTCAATAACCGAAAAATTCACACAAGGTTCTTGGAAAAAAACTTCCCTCGATGTAGCCATCATGTTTCTCGCTCAAATTTGTATTTTGTTAACCCGTCATATCTCGCGAAATAGGTATACGTTGAAGAACTATTCTCTATATTTTTCATCAGAAATGAATGCCTCAGGTAAGGGTGACATTCATTCTCATTTTAACTCATTCCTTGCCAGTCAGAAACCGAGAATTGAACATTATTTTGGATTTACTTGAAAATGTTGAAATTTGTTATTGTGGGTTATCCTCAGAAGTTAGATATATGCCGTCGCGGACTTTTAAATAGAACTTTTTGAGCTCAACAAAATTATAAGTGATAATTTTCCTCTATATTTTTTATAATTTACACACAATTGTCCATAAAAACCTGAAATTAACGGCTTCATTCAGGACTTGTTCATGACAAAAATCGATATTTTTCATCATTTCTTATTATTATAAGAAATAATTCCACACAAAACCTAGTCGAATAAATTCCTCTATACTGAAATTCCCATCAAAATCATGATGGGTGATACCTATCTAAAGAACATCTTGGGTTATCCTCGAAAGTATAATACAATATATGCCGTTGCGGACTTTTTTAATTTTTGGATCTCTACTTGATCATTTTTTTCTACCTTTCATAGATCACCCAGCATCGGCCATAAAAGCTTGAAATCAATAGTTGGTACATGGTACATAAGTACCATTTTGTATTTAGAAAGATCGATATTTTTCGTCCTCTCTTCATTATACAAGGTGTTTCCTAATTGAATGTCAATATTTATGGGGGTGATTTTTGGGCCCATTTTAAGAATAAAACTTCATATGAACATATGTCCTAAACGTCTTACCTTTTGAGATACAGGATGGTATTATTTAGACAGTCAGTGGCACGCCACTGACATGCCACTGACATAAGCAAATTTGATCTCTTGAATTTTTTTTGTCCGATTCACAGGTTTCACCTAAAAAATAAAATTTACGTATGTCTCTGCATGGTGATATTGTCATATGTATGTATTAGGGATATTGTTATGATCATGCAGAGAAACGGTTTTCATTTTTTTAAGCGGAAACCGTGAATCGGATTAAAAAAAGTCAAGTGATCAATTTTGGTAACGAAGGATTGGGAATTTCAAAAATAATTTTTATTTCATTAAAAATCTGTGGCGTAATATCAATGTCTTCCAAAATAGGTAGGTCAAATTACGTACGAACGCCACTGGTGGGAATTAAGAAAAGAGTGATACATTAAAAAATGCCTCTTGATTCATAGTATACATGTATGACCAATTTCATTGAAATATTTGAAGTGGTATTGTAGATATTGATAATAAATGATTCATTTTTGAAAACTTTACCACCCTGTATCTCAAAAGATAAGACGTTTAGGACATATGTTCATATGAAGTTTTTTTCTTAAAATGGGCCCAAAAATCACCCCTATAAATATTGACATTCAATTAAAAAACACCCTGTATATGAATGAAGGTTACACAAAAACCTAATTTGATAAATTTATCTACACTACAGTGAAATCTGGTTCAGGTGTTACAGACAGACAAACAAACAAAGTAAAAACACACGGACTCATATTTATGAAATTATTGGATAAGGAAGTGAGGATTATCTCATCATCCCTCTTTTTTGGCTATTTAGTTGGTATATTTAATGATGAGATCTTCAATAATATCCTTCAGGAAAGGAGCGGATTGAATAGTTGATGAAACAGAGAAGATGTTACATCGCTGCCCATAAAACTCATCTGGATCTTGGAGATCTATTGTGTTATTCAGTAGTGTAATTTCTCATAAAAGCGCTGGCTTTTATACCTTCAGCATTTATTTTACGGAACACTTCTCGAGTCGAATAATTTGCATTTCGAGTAAATGTGATTTGAAAGGGATTTTACAACTTCATGATCCAGCGTCCAAAGCTACCAATGAGAAGATTTGAATACCTATATATTCTATAGTAGTTCAATTATTTTTCTCAAGAATTAGCAAGGGTTTTATCTCCTTGCATCTGAAACACGGGATGTTTCAATAATTCACAAGAAAATTGCATGCACCTACCAAAATTTCCTTCAATCTGTTTCTTTTATTGTCTTATGTCTAGCAGTCCTTATCAAAACGCATACCCCTAAATATTTTTATTTTAAAATATTGACTAATTCATATCTTTATCATTTCCACGAGCATTTAGATAACTACAACTAAAATAAAATGCTGGTATTGTACGGGGTCCACGTAAATGATTGGAATATTGCAGTTGACCATCGACGTTTTACCATTTAGGAGAGTTCATGGTAAGGTTTCGGATAGAAACAGTATGATTTCGTATGTGTGATAAGTATGATAAGAATAGAAAATATGAAGATTTAAACTGAATGGAGAGCCAAAAAATAACTCAGATCCCACTCCATTATTCATAAAGACACTGTAGTTCTTTAATTAGAACTAGAACAAATTGAGATCTATTCTTTTTTGGAGCTATGTTGAGCATAAATGTATCAGAACATTGTTTAATGTTAAATTTTTCAATTTCTATGAATAATCTACGAGGTGGTAAAATGACGCGTATCACATATAGATCACACAAACGAAATCAGATGGTTTTTCTATCTTCAGTATCTGAAACTTTGGATAGATAGGTTCATTGAAAACGGCCGTTAGTTGAATAACCTACATTTTTTATGAATTGCATGATTTCAATGAATGATTTATATTCTTGAAATCTCCTACCCTGTAAGGAAATTCACTCACTGAAATTCATCGAACCTAAATTTTACTCATCTAAACTTCATGGAATAATGACATTCAAATTATTTGAATACTCGATATCTCAAGGTTGGACACTCGATACTATCTTTTCATAATAGAGTGGATATCAACTTTTCTAATCACCATTAAAACGTTAATCCGATCATGATTAAGTATCCGCCTGAAAGAAGTTGGAAACCAAGTTATGAAAAATTGAAGCCATCTAAAATCTAGATAGTGGGTCATCCAAATTATAATGAGATCGGGGAGTTAGGTTAGGATTGCTATTTTTATTCTTATTTCAAGTCAACTAACTAAAGGCTTGACATTAGATCGTTGGCCATCTAATGGTTGTATTCTGCTTTTCATCTGTAAGTTACAAATCTGTAGCGTGCGATCGATCTGAGAGTGTCCGATTGACAGATTCGTAAATAATGCAATTCTGGAAATGTTTCTGTAACTATCTTCTTTACAGTGTTAGTTTTGAACTACTTATCGTAAATAGAGATCACTAAAAACGTCCATGAGCTTATGAAAAGTTACAGATTGGTTACATATGAAAGCAGAATACCACCATAAATTATTTTTAGATCTGGAAGATACGGTTACTTTTTTATCAATAACGATAAAGGACTAATGGATATATTCATATTCATATCATAGGTACCGAAGTACCCCTCAGAAGCTCCGTAAGCTTTTACGAGTTCGGAGATAAGTATGTAGTCGACTGTGAATTCGATAAGGATTTAAAGGTTGATTGGGAATGCAGTCAAAATTCAACAAGTTGTTACTCTTAATTCTTTAAGCTCGAGCTTTCGGAATTCTTATTATCCCTTCATCAGGAAGGGTTTGTGTATTTTATGTTGATGCTTGAAACTTGGGATAATCTAGAATCATTCTAACATCTTCGAAGGTGAAAAACAGGAAAAGGTCATTATATCAACAACATCAATGACGATCGAGATGACGATGGATTTCTCAAATTGACCACAGTTTGTGGTAGTTTTAATGCCAATTTGATAAATTCAGCGTAATTGATGTTGTTGATATAATGGACATTTCCTGTTTTGCACCTTAGTAGATAGTACAATGATTCTACTAATAATTATAACTTTTGTCTTGCGGCCTTCACACTCCTCTCCAGAGGAACATTCACTTATCCCAGATATCTCAGATATCAAAATGATTAAGCACTGTTGGAGCTCTTTCCAGATTCTCGAGCTCCTGGTGGTGGTCGGGTTCGGGCCGCTCCTCGGCTCCTTGCTGTCAGTTGGATTCCTGATCCACCCTCACTTCCTGTCGAAGCAGATCGTGTTCCTTTGCATTTCCCATGTACTTGCGTACAGTGCTCGCCGTTCCCAGCAGTACCGCCTTCTGCATGACTCTATAAATATTTTCGTCTAACTGAAGTTTGCTCAAATTCTCTAGTTGTTTCTTTGGTATCAGGCCTGTAGATGAAATGACAATAGGGTTGGTCTTGATCTCTCCACTCTCCACTGTCACCTGGTTTGTTCCTTCAGATCTCTGTATGTATTTTGAAATTTTTTCGGTGTGCCTATCTAGAAGATTGTTATTATTTGGAATCGCCACGTCGATGAATAGTGCTCTGTTCTCGTCCTTATTCAGCAATACGAGGTGAGGTCTATTGTGAGTTATTTTTATTCCGATCTGTGAGAAGGGTGCTCTCCCAGTAGAGCTGATGATGATCATTTTCCAATATAGCACCCGGATGATAATTGTAATAGGGAACCTTTTTTGTCGTTAGAAGTTGGTATTTTATTGCCAATTATTGGTGAAGAATCTTGGCAACAGCATCATGTCTATTTTTGTACTCCGTGCCTGCGAACTTCTGACATTTCCCAGTGATGTGCTGGATAGTTTCATGTGTCGCACAGCCATAACGACAGCTATTATCCTCCACTGAGGCATCCTTGGCAATATATTTCATGTAGTTCCTTGTTCGAATGACCCGACCCTGGATGGCGAGGATGAAGCCCTCTGTCTCGGGAAACAACCTTCCGGAAGTCAACCAGTAGTTCGACGTAGATATGTCGACGTAATCATGATTGACCTCGTTCTGGTGCCTTCCACGCAAAGGTTTGCCAATCAGTTTTTGCATTTTGCTTTCTGTGAAGTGTTCGACAGTTCACAAGTGAGGTCCTGTTGTATCTTGAACGGAGTAGAACTATCAGCAACACAAACTACTCGATCTAGTTCTGACGAAGCAGCCTTATTGATTATTATTATGAGTGAAAATGGAAATTATCCTTTAGAGATTATAGGGGGGACAACCATGCGGCGATCGGTCAGTATTTTTTGTAAGGGAAGTCATCTGACTTCACTTATCAAGAAAGAAGAGCAAACTAAACTGAAACAATCTTTCTATAAGCTACAGTCCCTGGCCATATTATTAGAATTAGACGCATTGATTCGATGCAAAATTTCAATATTGAATTATTAAATTGAATGTTTTCACATATAATATATCATATTCAATAAAAAATATTGATTTATTGATGATTAAACATGAAATTCTAATATTTTACTGGGACAGCCTGTGTAGCTATGAGAGCTTCATACTATCAATGCAGAATTGTTCGGTTTGCTGCATTCGAAGATAATGATTTCATATGTGGATTATCGAAATAACGCCCGAACCTGCAGAATGCAAGACGTCCACTGAAAGACATAGTACTGATTCATACTTAAGTACTAATACTAAAACATCAAAAATAAATGCCAAATAGAACAATTTAATGAGAGTCGTAGATAAAACTTCTGTGGAAATGAAATTCAAATATTCTGCTTTTTCTTCGGGCAATACCAGTAAATATAAAAAAAATCCTCAGTGCGTCTAATAAACTGGCCAGGGACTGTATGTGATAAAGTATATGACGATAATGATACATTGTGAAAATTGGCAATGAAAAATGCTTTAGTGTTACATCAAAGCACCATACAGTGTAACAATAAAAAATTTCTTCCGATTCATAAAAGAATTCCTCCAGAGTTGATTTAATCATAAATCGAACGCACCATATTTTCAACTTATTGTGTAACTCAATTCTTATGATTGTCAGGACGTCGGCAGTTTCATCTCAGAATGATAGAAATACAGATTTGCGACAGACGAGGATGTATATCTCCGCTGGAAACGCAATATGGACGAAATGAAATCCGTTCCACCATTATTCGAGTGATATGATTGAAAAACTTTTTTTCGTTAGTATTTGGTTTTCTGGATAAGTTGACTGACAGGAATGAATATATTCTTCCAGAGTAAATAATATAATCTCCTGAATGAAAACTTTCCCATGATTCTGCCATTGGCATTTTCGTCTGAAGTGGATGAAGTCAAATAAGCACGATATTGTGATTTTAGGCCATCAACTGAATGAGACTCAATTTTGTTGATATTTTTGTCCACTTCGGTACACTCCATACTCCAGGCTCAAGGAAGTATTTTTATGTATCGATGTTGGTGGTTTATGCGATCTAAATTTTAATGTCATTTTTCCTTACAATTTCAATTATTTTTTCCACTGAGGACGAAATCTCTTTAATAAGAAAAATGAAAATTGTTAGTTACTTCCCTAAAATCTTACTGATGATTTATTGGAGCTAGACAATGCTATACAGTTTGAACACTTGCTTGAAATTTCTGTGCTCTTTAAACTTAGTTGAACTATCTCAGACCATAATGGCAGTGTGGAGATACTTGAGACATAAATTTTCCTCGCAAAAGTGACGACATTTCTTCGATATTTTAGCCCCCTTCTTGTTTGGTTGCCAAATCCGAATTCTCTAGTATGCCTCGTCTGGAGTCGGTAAAGATCAAAGAGTTTTTTTTTAATCCTTGAAATCTGCGACAAATATTCGCAGTGTTAGTGTTGATTGTGAAAAAAGCAAGAGATGGTGGGGTCACACGAATTTATTTCTGTTCCAAAATTAATGTTAATCTACAGGGTGTTTCATGAATCGTTGGCCATAGCCTAATGGTGAATGCAGGTCATCCAGGCCTTTCAGAAAACTTGCTTCTTTTGTATCCTAAGGCTATTAAATATATTATTAATAGTTTCGGAGAAACCAGGTGATTCATGAATATTGGTCTAAATTTGCAATAGCCATAACTCAGGAATGCAAGATCTAATTTCGATCAAATTTTATGGGTTTGTTCACTTCAGATATCTCTTCGAAACGACTCAGGACATGTCATATTTTCAGGGCAATACTCAAAATATCATGATTTTTCTTTCAAGCATGTTTTATGTTTTTTTTTTTAATTTAAAATTCGCTCCCGTTTTTATTCCTTTCGTGATATTATTTATTGTTTTCTGTTGAGATTTTGATTTTTTTTTAAATTCTGTTCAACCCTTTTTTATTTTTAACCCTAGGTGTGCGTAAAAAAGTGACAGACACTTCACGGGAGATTTGCGACAGAGGATAGAAGAAGCCTGTGCAGAAGTTAAGCAAAATCCCGATATGATGATGATGAGAAGGGGAATAATCTGATTTTTAACGTTAGGAAATGTGTCGTGATGGAAATGTGATGGAACTCATAAGATCAAGGTTTTTCGGAAGAATGAATTTAAACACTTTTTTGTTAAAATTCATTCACACTCACGGATTACATTTTCCAAGAGGGTTAACATCATTTGTACCTAAATTCAATATGTAATTTCAAGAGAATTCACTTCGACTTTGCATACTTTCAAGCACTTTTTTACGAACACTTAGTGGGTGCTAAGGGTTTAAAATGAAAAAGAATTGAACAGAATTTAAAAGAAGTTCAGAATCTCGGCAAAAGATAATAAATATTATCACCGAAGAAATAAACACAGGACCGCATTTCGAAAATGACATAAAATATTAATTCGTACGGTTCCTATTCCCTTGTGACAAATGTGCCATCTCGAGTGAAAATTGAATTTCTTAGAATAAATTATGCAGTTTTTCATAGCAATAACGAAATTTTGGTTCAGGGGTGTAAAAAATATAGATATTGGGGCTTGAAGGAAAAATTATGATATTCTGAGTACTGCACTGAAAATATTGTTATTTCGTGGGCCGTTTGAAAGAGCATTCTGAAGTGGACAAACCCATATAGTTTGATAAAAAGCGGACCTTGCAGTTCATAGTTATGGCTACCGCAAATTTAGGCCAATATTCATGAATCACCCCGTATCTCCGAAACCAATAGTCTTAGGATACAAAACAAACAAATTTTCTGAAAGGCCTGAATTATCCGCATTCACTATAAGGATACGGCTAACGATTCATGAAACGGCCTGTAATATGTTCAGTTCTGTCAATTGATCAATATAAGTAATATATAACCCCTGTAATGAGACTTTTTATTCGGAATAATTAATCATGATGAATGTTGCCAATTGAACTGAGCATATATTCCACAATCAGTATGGTTAGTCAGTTATGGTTTGCGTTTCCCCAATATAATATTGTTTTGTTTATTTTGTCCAATGAGTACTAGGAATAAGAAGAAATTTTAGTTAATTTATAAGAAATTATTTATCATAGATGCTATGCTAGGAAATTTTGGATGGCATGGAAACATAAAAAAAATAATTGAGAGTTGTCAGTCAGAATAGTCATAGAAATATAATAGACTAAGGCCCAGTTGCAGGAAAGTCCATTTAGATTTGATGCCCTATCAAAATTTAAAACTGTCATTTTAGAAGGGGAAAATAGAGGATTAAGATTTTAATGAAGTATTAAATTTTAATGGACTTTCCTGCAACTGGACGTAATTGAAATAATTTGCTTTTTATAAGTTACGATTCTGTTGATGGAATTTAACAAAATAATAAATAAATAAAATTTGAATTCAGCGGTTCGTAACAGTACCTACTAATAGTGACCTGCAGGTCGGAAATTATTGCACAAAATGAATAATATGCAATATCAATGAGCAGTTCTCTGGGACAGAAAATCGCCAGTAAATATTTCTTGGACAAATCTTCAGTTGATTTCACGTATGCGTTATATGAATATTCATATCGTTCGCTCCAAATTTCATCATACCCGGATCGTATAGAATCCATTATGTTAGGGAAATGAAGCAGCCCTACGATATGCACAATATTTAATAACTCTGAAATACTGCGAAGCCTGTCGCCACAGCCGAAAATTGAATTGAATACGGTGGTGGAGAATTGGGTCGGAATAAATCCTTCGTTATTAATGTGATGATGTTCTTTTCATTTTATTGCGAATCAACTTCAATTTCATACGGAGTTTATGGCTGTTTGTACTGGATAAAAACTACCACTTCGAATTATCGATTTTATCTTCGAGCGCGAACGTCAGTTATTTCAGCAGCAATTATTTCAATAGAGACATAACAGCAAATCCGAGCAATAACAGGCCTTTATGGGAATACGTACGAAGATTATTATTCTGCTTTATTCCAGTCTATATTGGTTTTCTTCTTTGAGTGCATTTTTATCGTGTTCAATTGATACGTTCCGGAAATTGAGTGAGAGCTTGAAAAAATAGATTTTTCTGCAGTCGACCCTAAACTTTCGATATGATCTATTAAATCTAATACTTCACAAAAACAGTACCGAAAGTAACATTTTCGAGACGGTTCTTTTCACTTTTGGTACTATTTTTCGTATCTTTGAGAAGAGATTTGACAATTTTACAACGCGTGTCATGCAACATTG
This sequence comes from Coccinella septempunctata, assembly GCF_907165205.1. Lineage (NCBI taxonomy): Eukaryota > Metazoa > Arthropoda > Insecta > Coleoptera > Coccinellidae > Coccinella > Coccinella septempunctata. The sequence continues at coordinate 18,280,869 of NC_058194.1, read as the reverse complement.
GTGTGAATTTTGTCCTTTTACAAGTCGAAAAAATTTAAATCAAAGATTATAGAGGAGAAAGATATGAAACGCCCTCAGTACTAAAAACCGACTACATGAAGATCAGTGAAAACACATTTGACAATGAGATGGCATTGAGAACACCTGTTTCATAACAGTTTTGTGTTTTATAATTGAAGGGCGCAAAATTCGAATTCCATTCTTTGTATTCCAATATCGACTTTGTTGAGACAACAACTTTGTTGAGACAACAACTTTGTTGAGACAACAAACATCCTGAGCGAAAAAACAAATGTATGGTTTTGTTTTGCGATCAGGATGTTAGTTTTCATCTGAACATGGTTTGTAATCAATACATACCTATAGAATCCGCTGTCGGATGTTCTTTATTTATGTTATTTAAAAAAAATTACAAAAATTCAAAATTATAAAGGACAAATATAGCTTCGAATAGGACACAAAAGTTATGCATCAAAGGTGTTATTTCTGTGCAATACGTTATTTCGAATCGGAATAAACTCATTTCAATTTGTACAATTTATATTAGAAATCAATGTGACCCAATATTCAATATATCATCATAGCATACACATTTCCGATCTTTACATATTCTTCACAGAATTTTCAGAACCACAATCAAAAAACCTCACAGAAGTATACAAGACTCTTATGTTAGCCCCTCAATTTAGTTTTTTTAAGCTTTTTTTTTATGATTTCTTTATGATATGATCTCTTGATGACACAATATACAAAATGGTGAATGAACAAAACACTCACAGCAGGTTTCATGAAACTTTGACTGAACAACCAACAATTTGATAGTCACTCAATTCCCAAAACGAAATCATTTATGAAATAATTGAAGGAGTAGCAATGGAAAATCAGTGAATATCATAATTTCCCCTAAATGGACCCTTCATACAAGGAATGCTTCCTGCATACAACGTTTACGTGGATGGACAGTTCTCAATTGACTGGAAGTAAAATTCTCACTGCACATGGTGTTGTCAGTAGTGTTTGCTCAAGTCATTGGCTTTATATCCTGAAAATTTCATCCACTTTTGAACACTGAAAATAAAAATCAATGAATGACCGAGTCACATGTTACGAGTTATTCACCATGCAAAAAGCGGCTCGGAAATCAAACAATTGAAACCCTTTTTGATCAAAACAGCCATCTGCAAACAAAATTTCATATGTTTCTGCAAGTGGCCCTCAAATAAATATTTTAACCAGTCTCAGGGTCTTAGTAACACATTTGAAACACAGCTGGAGCTAACATCACTTTAGTCGCTTTGTTTTCCTTTTTTCTGCTATATAATCTTTGATTGAAACGAATAGCGGTAGTATGGATGCAGAAAAAATATTGTACGTAATACGTTCCAAAACGTCTAGCAGGATGGGGATGACTGAACTAATGATTCTGGATGCATTTTGAATGTTTATGTTTATTTGTGGATTTCGACTCGTCTGCAAAAATCAAATGTTCAAAGTCGATAATTCGTGTATTGTAATAATGTACCTTTTAAAGGGAAATAAAAAAATGTACCTACTGCTGCATTAAAACTCAGATGAACTGCGAAGATGCATTTACATCGAGGAAAGGAGAATATTTTGATATTTCAATAAGAGTTTTCATGAAAAATATATCTTAATCTGTTGAAAATATCTTAGAATATCTCGTGACAATGGGAAATGCTTAGTGAAGTTTTCATAATTTGCCTTCTTTGTGCAAATCTTGTTCAAGGACATATACATATGTATCTCGTCCTTATAGCACGGTAAAATTTTTGTACATTTCAAATGGGTTACGAAGAATAGAAGTTGAATTAATCTGAATATATAACCTCATGAAAGGATTTACACAAAAAACAAATCTGTTTCCCCCAGAGAGGACTTTTTCTACCTAGTAAGTTGATATAGGTATATATGAATTTCGATAACATTCACACAACATTCATTTAGAAAATCATTTCTGATTTCCATTTCAACTTGGACCAGTTTTCTTAGCATCGATGTCGCAATTTTAGCCATTGTATATAATGGAGAAGGCAAGATATCATAGTTGCGGCTCCCTATATAATCTACCTGGTAAGTCCCCCAGAAAGCCTTCAAACACATATCAGCCTGAAGAATGAAACCCTAGAACAGGTCGAGCAGTTCAAATACTTGGGAAGCTTCATGAATACTAGGGCTAACCTAGACACGGAAATACACAACCGTATCAATTCGGCATCACGGGCATTCTGTAAGCTGAAGATCAGAGTGTGAAAATCACGACCTCAATCTGAAGACCAAGACAGCAGTTTACAAAGCAGTCGTCCTCCCAACGATTCTTTACGGAAGCGAAAGCTGGACGCCCTACAGGCGACATATTAAATAGCTTGAACAAACGCAACAACGTCATCTAAGACAGATAATGCACATCAGATAATTTCACAAAGTTTCGAATGCAGAAGTCTTGCAACGCGCGAGTTGTACAACAATTGAGACTCAAGTAACGAGGGCCCGACTCAGATGGAGCGGCCACATTCTGAGGATGCAAGACACAAGACTCCCCAAAATAACTCTGTATGGCGAATTGGCAGAGGGAACCCGGAAACCAGGAGGCCAGTATAAGCGGTTTAAGGATACACTACATCAATCCCTAAAATCAATTAATGTCAATCATAACTGGGAACAACTAGCGTTAGACAGGTCACAGTGGAGATCTATGGTGCACAGATATAATGGAGACTCGAGAAGAATTCAGCGGCGGCCAGATCTGGTTAGTGACTATCCATGCCCGGAATGTGGAAGGATCTGTAGGTCACGGTTGGGTCTCTTCAGTCACAGGAGGGCACACAGTCGCAATTAGCCCCAAGAATTTATAAGTCTGTTCTTTTTATATGTCTTTTCGTAGATTAATTCCCGGTAACCGGAGACAGCAAAGATAATGATGATGCTATTTCATCATCCTTAATCGTGTAAAGAAGTTCGGATTGAAAAAATATTGCTCTCTTTTATGAGCTGATTCAGAATAAAGTCGGAATTTTTTTATAAATACTAATACTCCCTGACATTTATTGACTTAAAATTGATAAAAATTAACACACTTGAATCCAGTTTCAACAACCCATCTTCAAAATTGAGAAAAAACATCTATAAACCGAGAAAAAATGATTTATTTGACGAAAATCTCAAAATCCCCTTCAAAAATGACAATGACTGCATTAACTTTTTAGTTAGAACTGTCATCGCAATCTACATTTGAATTCTCAATAGTTTCCCGACTAATTCACTAATCATAAAATGTTGCATGAATTCTGTACCGGAAAATTTTTGCACAATTCAAAAGGTTATAAGTCCGCATTAATGAAATAAAAATTAAATCCAATTTCTGGACACTTTTCCAACTGCGACTCGGGATTACCTATTTCGCAGGATTAATTCCAGGGAAATATTAATTCCCGGAGCCAGGATATCTCTTGGAATTTTGTGGCGGTATAAAATTTCAATTAAGACGCTTCTAGTAATAACGCACCACTAAATCGTGGGACATGCCATAAACCGACCTATATTGCGATAGCTCACGCCCCAGAAATCTCAGAAATTAATCAAATAAATTTGAATATGTTCCAGCGAATCGATATGAGCGTAACAAAGTTCAATTTGGCCCTGCCATTCAGTGGGAAAACAAAGGAGAAACCAGAACAGAGCGCTTATCGGCTTATTCAAGGAGAAATGCAATGTCGTCTGCCACCGGGATTGTTTTCGCAAATACGTATCATTTCAAGTATCACTTGACAGTTGGAACAAAAGGAATGGACCCCATTTATCTCTTTCATCTCTTGGGACTCCCATATTCTTTGAACACAATGAAAATTACTGCTTTCGTGCCACGATAACTCAATAATTATAAGAAAGTGTTTTCCATCGAGGATGCCAGATTGTTTTCGAAATTGACACACAATGGTCATGCAGCCAAAGTGGGAAATGTGAAATAAAGTGGGTATATTACTTTTGTTGTGGCGTCTGGATTAAAAGCTTTTTTCAGCCTTTCTGTTTTGTAATGGCTTAAAGAGGTAGGATATTTTTGATATTCAATACACGCGATATCAAGGCTTGGCCATAAGTCTGAACGAAATCAATATTTCTTCAACCAATAACTCGAAATGAAAACTCGCTTAAAACTATCAATAGTTCATCCAACTGTCGGTTCTCAAATGGAAACGTCATGAGTTTTTCAACCAATTGAACTTGAAATGAAACACGTTGATTGAGTTAAGACCCCATTTTGGGGGGAGTTCGGGAGATTTGCTCAGGTAGGAGACTTGAACCACCTCGAATATTTCAATTCAAATTTTATGCTACCGGTATCGTAAATAGCTTGCGATATACTTGTAACCAGGCACAACTAGTGGCGACTCCATTTTGGGCGCCATCAGAACAGTTCGGGAGTGAGAGGGTTGAACGTGATTTTGTTGTAGGAAGTAAGAAATTGAATAATTATTTTTTGTTACACTGTCTGAAAAGTTTAATAGGTGCGTGGTCTTATTCAGTTTTATTGCTTTCATTGATTGATATTGTTTTACAAACGATGAGCCCTTTTAATAATATGTAGTTGTAAAAGTTTCAAGAAAACATCTATTGAATAGGCTGAAAGGGAGTGGGGGAGACTTGATCCATGCTATGGTCGGGAAACATAATCAGTGGCCCAAGTTTCCCGCACTGAGCTAACATAATAGTTTTCTTCAAAAACAGAAAATTGAATAATAGAAAAACTATAAAAAATAAATAAAGGTTCAAAAAAGTAAAAAACATCTAGGAAATAAGGTAGAGTGACTCCGAAATAGAAAAAATGTATTTATTACGCTGATACATCTCTTGATGAAAACCTCGACATAGACAATAGTTGGTCATTGGAAATCGTTTTCTTTCAATGTTTTTCCTGACAAACAAGCTTATGGTCAAGTCTCTCTCGCCCTCTGTTCAACTCTCCCATGGGTTAGGGAGACATGAGCCAATATTCGGTTCCTAAAAAAAGAATTGCTTTGCTCAAAATGTTCATTTCATCATCACTCCACTTTTATCTAGCGTCACCTATTTGGGCATGATATCTTCACGCAAAAAAAAATTAGTTGCTACTATTTACAGATAGATACAATTCAAGTACCTTCAGAGTGAAAAAGGGTTCAACTCTCCCGGACTTCCCATATTTTTTGAAAGGAAAATTGAAATTTTTTTCCCCAACCCTATAGCCGCAACCCCATCCAACTGCCTTTTTCCAACTAGAAACATTTTCCATGTGTGGACTATTTAAATAGACAGTTAAATGGAACCATACCATATGATATTTGTTTGCTACATCATTTTTGAAGTCAATGTCAACGATTTCGATATGTTTTCCAAGCTTATGTCGCTCCATTTTCATTAATCTTATAATTTGAAAGCTTGTTAGTTCAGGAAAGCTAAAATTGAGTACAATACATTGGAGCGTTTCATCTAAATTCCTCAGAAACGGGGGTCCCAATCTCAATTTTGAATATCACATTTGACATTTGAGGGTTGAATATCTGAAATTGATAACAAAATGAATATAATTTTTGTTTAATTAAAAATTATATATACATTTAGTTGCTTTTCTCAACGAGATACATACTCGATTTTCCGGCTTTAAAATGTAAATGTGGAAACTAGTTCGTAATCGTCAATTCCTGATTCGAGGAGGAACAACTTTTCCGCTCGTTGCATCCCCGCGACTGCAACCCCCTAACGGGGGTCAGCACAAACCCTTGATTTTGAATAGGGATGAGTGTTGCGATACCTCATGTTTGAAGATTTCATCGAGTACTATCTGATCTTGAAATTTCGCTTTAAAATTTCTATCGATAACGAAATGACAGGTAAAATAGTGGAAGAGTACTTACTTTTGTGATTAGTTTATTAAATACTGTAAATGGGCGCCCTTCACTTCCATGCAGTAATATAAGTTTTTCTGAAAAGGTCAACGTTCTCTACTGAAGATTTCTGGTGTAATTTGACGTCCTAGCGTAAATCTTTGTTTTAGGTGACCCTATAGAAAAATGTCCAGTGGATCCAGATCAGGTGATCTGGGTGGCCACTGCTTTTCTTCCAATTCAGGCGTGGGGAAATTTTTTATCAAGAACTGACGCACCAGTTGAACGAAACGACATCTTGTTGGAAAATGATCGTTTGATGGTCTTCCGCATTCTCCAATACTTGCACAAAGGCTGGATAAATAGCGTGTTCTCCAATAGGGTCTGCAGATTGACGAGAAACTGAACTGGGGAGACCATGTAGCCTACTTAGGAGAAAAACTGGGACCGTCTATTTATGCTCTCAGAATAGTGGCCAGGTATCTGAAACATTAAACTGTAAAAACAGTGTACCATGCTACAATTGAATCCAAACTTAGATTTGGTTTAATGTTCTATGGATCTGGAAACATCTCAACCTTGTTCATCTTACAGAAAAAAGCATTAAGAATACTATGTGGTTTAAAGTATAATGAATCATGTAGGGGACATTTTAAGAAAAATGGAATTCTCACCATATATGCATTATATATACAGGAATGCTTGCTCTTCTTCCACAAAAATCAGGAGCTCTATCAACAACATAAAAATATGAAAAGTAGATACCAGACAAGGACAATGGCATACAACCTCCCTAAATGTAATTTGAGTACCACACAGAGACAGGTTGAATATCGAACTTTAAAAATGTTCAATGCTCTTCCACCAGAAATGCAGAAAACAAGAGATCATAAAATATTCAAAAAACAATTGTATAGTCTATTATTGAATAAAGAGCCTTATACCCTGGGAGATTTTGTAGGGTAGACTCTCAACTTTTGTGACACTATTTCGTTTCGTTTTTTTCCTGTATGTAGGTTGGGAATGATTTGAAATAAAGATCTGTTATTATTATTATTATTATTATTATTAATAGATCTAGATAGAACTAGTGATATTACCGGGTATAATAAAGGCCTATTATGTGATTCCCATAATTTCCCGCCCAAAAATTTTATTTTTGAGGAAGCTTAGTAGGCGTTTCACGAAATAATCTTGGATTTTCATCTGAGCAATACCGACAGTTATGCCGGTTTACAATACCGTTAAGGTAAAATGAACACTCGTCCGAAAAACAGATATCGAACATGTTGCGTTGATTACCGCGTTAATCATTTCACTGAGCACTTCACAGAACCGTGATCATTATGCTCATTAGGTTCCTGAACCAATCGTATCTTACAAGAATGGAATTTATATTGTTTAAGGATTCTCACGATTGTTGTACATGAAGTACCAGATATAAGGACAATTTCCTAATAGGTGCCTACTCAAGGGCGGATCCGTTGCTACATGACCTAAGACAGTTAAGTCCCTCGCTTCGTCTCTTTTATGCACCCTCTTTTTATTTCCTACTGAACCAGTACCGTCGAATTTGGCAACATTCCAAAATGTCGTTGGTTAAATAAATATGCCGTTGTTCGCGCATAGTCGTTATCTCTGAAAAATACTTTTATCATTTCCACTCTTTCTTGTACGGAATACTCAATTTTAATTCTACTAAAAATTTACAATCCATTTGACCATTTGTAACGTTCTTAAAGATTTACGATAGACTAAGGTTAATCAAAAACATGGACCGTCTACATTTTCGGACAAAAAATTTATACTTTTCTGGATAACCCACAATATCAGATTAAACATTGTAATCAGCTTAATTCGAAATATATATTTTCATTTAAAGAGGTCCTTTGTCTGTTGTTGTTCTTGTCAATGAATTATACAAATGAATGTGATCATTATTTCCGGCATTCATTTCTGATGAAACGACTTTCAGAGCATAGTTCAAACGAATATGTCGAGAAATATGGCAGGTTGAAGAATTACAAATTGAGGTAAGAAATTATAATCACCGCTTTGCGTTACAAATTTTCATGCCTATTAGTGTCTAATTATTGGATGAACGTTTAAACCGTTATGATCATCATCCATATGCAGACGAATTGACAATGCACTTAGATCTTGCATCTTTGAAATGTTGCAGTAATGAAGTGATGTTTGTGAACTGTTTTTTTTCTTCAAGGAGTTTGTTAGTTTATGGATATATTCCTTCTGAAAAAATCCGTTCCCCTATTAAGGCAATTTTAGATTATAATTTTAATAAATATAACCTTTCCTGTTTTTTCACTTCTTGCCATAAGGTTATAGTTAAGTCGAAATCCTACATCCAATTTCGTCCGGTTGCAGAACTCAAGCAAAATTTTTTCCTTATGAAATTCATCCAGGGGAGTAATGGAAATTTGAATTGAAATTGCTGTGTAAACTTTAGTCCCTCCAATATAACAAAAATTGATGGAAATTTTGCAGAAATATGGGGTTTGGGAATCGAAATCGATGATTTAAACGTACGCAGTGAAGTTGAATGTTTGTTCAGTTACAGAGTGAACTGTAGATATAGCCGATCGAAGATTTATGTTTGGGCACAACTGCTAGAAGAATACAAACAGAAGCTTTACCGATAAATTCACACAGGATTCTGCCTGGAGCTTATCGAATTTATGTTGAAGATTAATAATTAACTTCAGTGAAACATAATGTAGAATAAGTACCGATTACTATCTCGATAAGTATTGTTCAATTTTCTGTGAGATTCACTTCTCTCAGGCAATATATAAAGGTGGCTGAGGGGATAATTGGTTGTCAGATGGGTTTGGATCCTGAATTATTTGTGGTATTACAGGAGTTAGAGCATCTGAGGCATTTGATACCGAATAATTGAAACTGTACAAACTACGAAACAATTTATTTCAGTAGGTTTGGTTATGGAACTCTCCGAACAAAGTGGCTATGGAACAGAACTTCAAATGTAGTCGAATGGTTAAACGAATATCCGAATTTCACGTTGATAATAACAGGTTGAGATTCTAGAGCTCAAAATATGAAACAACATCGTATGATGGAAAAATCGGTCGGTTTTTCTCAGAAACTTCGAGAAAAGCGATAGAATTTGGCGATGTAATGAAGTGCGACCCAACAAATGTAGTTTAGGCTGTTGTCTATTATGAATTCAATCTGAAGCACGATAAAAAAGGAGTAAAAAATCTAATTCAATGAATTTGAAATAATAAATTATGCTATTGATTTACTCATTTTGAGGCAAAGTTGTGTTCGAATTCACATAATTATTATGTGTATAAGGCTTTTTGGATTAACGTTACTTGAGTGGTAAACGAAGCATCTATATGACCTTTATGATCACAAAACAATAATACAAGTCAATATTGTCAATAATACTACAAACACCGAAGAAATTAAATTCAAATTAGTTTCGTTTAACAATGGAAATCGATGAGAGTTCCAGTGATGATATGATTGCAATAGTAACCATATTATCATTAACAAAGGGAAATAAAAGAACGAATCGACGATGCTGGGTGCATCCATCATTGTGTTGATTATAAACACGGTTCCTAGGCAGTGTAAAAAAAATCAAAACCCAGAAAAATTCCTATCATTTTAAGGAATGACCTTGCAAACATTCCTTATATATCAGATTATAATGTTGGACTTGGACCTCATATATTGAAGCAGCATCCATCCAGTTTGTCACAATTCTTGTGATATCATTTGACCAACGAGTTTGTGGACGACCTCTCCTACGGTATGCTTCTTATCTGGCCTCCAATTATTCCTTCTTTTGATCCACTTGTTAATTTTACTGCTTGCTACATGTTCGTTCCAGCTCCACTTAACAAATACCTATGTAAAGAAAAAAAAATTTATTCGAAAACAGCAGCATTTACAACGTCCATATATTGTTTCAAAATAGAATAATTTACGACGCTGTTGCAGCAGAATAATAAGATATGGAGTCCTTATTTGAAATGTCATCATAAGAAACGGAAATTCTTGACTTAAACCGTCTCTTTTGACAATCACTAGGCTTTTTCAAATCGGGTAATAGACTTCTCAGGAAAATTAAGTCACTGTTAGACATTCTACTGCTTCGTTCTCCTAGTTTCAACACCTACTTTGATTGTTGCGTCTCTTAGTGTGAAGTAGTAGAAATTTAATTGTTTTTTTTTCTCATCCACTGATCCGAATAACTTGTGAAATGATCTGCATCAACTCCTGTGATTTATTCGATAAGCAACGTTTTTGCACAAAAGATGAAGTTATTTTAAATAATCATCTGTTTAACTTTCTCCTTATTATGCTATGCCACTGCTAACAGACAGAATGCAGTGAGCCTGATTTTGCCACCTTCTACGTCATCATCATTCGATTCGGTTTGGAACCTCCTTTGATAGGTATATTTTATTCCTTGAAACATAAAATGAGACATACCATAACGGAATCTATATCATGTTTTATGTTTCAGCACGATTTTTTTTCCGTTACGTCGTTTGAAACAAATTTCTCTGATGTGTGGATTCTCATTTGAAACCGTTTCTTGTAATTTTATGAAATGTATTTCATGTTCTTTGATTTATGTTTCATATTTTATGTTTCTTTGATGTGAGGACTGTCGAGCAGAAAATATTTCATGTTTATGAATTCTTCCTCCGTTACGTCATTTTAAACTCATGTCTCTGATGTGTGGATTTCCATTTGAAGTTTTATGAAATGTGTTTCACGATTCTTGTTTCACTTTTTAGTTTTATGTATTCCGATGTGCTGCTTGGCTTATATTAGTGTCACGATATGTTTCATCATTGTCACACATTTTGTGTAAAATGTGAATATATGTTTATTGCTCCGTGCTTATTCAATGAGAATGTGATTCTCTAAAAACAATAAATGGTGAATTTTCACTTCGGCACCATCGTTATCTAAATAATAGACAAATCCGATGAAATCAGCAATACAAATTTCGAATTTGTTTGAAATATGAATACTAAAGTTAACTGAAATTGAATTACATAAATTTTAGTTCGACCCCTAATTTGAATTGTTATTAATATGAATCAAAACGTTTGGCCAACAGATGCATCTCGTGTAATATGAAGTTTAGTGCGAAGGAAGATTGATATCCTTCTATAAACTCCTATGTCTCCTATCATGAAAATAAAAATTTCATGAATTATAAAATTTGATTATGATGGTTTTCAGTTTCCATGAATATCGAGTTCGAAAGTCTCTTCAATATTTTTCTAAATCTGGACTAGAGTATCGCGAAATATATCAATGTGGGCCACCCTGTACTAATTCACTAAGTAAAGAGGTATTATGTTTTATGCTGAAGATAAAGAGGTTAAGGTTGATGAAATTTGTGGAAGAAAAACGATGAAACGATTCACCAGAACACTTTCCTATCATCCGATAATCAAATATAAAAGAACCGAATTCGGGGGTATAAACCCAAGATGTCTCGGGATTAACGACTCTTCCCTTCTTCTAGCTATTTACCTTCTGACGCCAATAGGGACCCTCTAGAATCGTTCTATGAAAACTATTACACTTTTCGCGCTCAGAAATGTTTGAACTGAAATTTTCGTCGATTTCACTTCGCAGATGTTTTCCTTCAATTCACGACGTTTAATTGAATTTGATACATTCTTGGAGGCGAAAACTCTGAATGGAAAATTCTCCTCTCGAAATTATCGAGTCGTTCTCCAGTCATTTTCGCATTCCGCCTTTCAAATGTGAAAAATCAAGTTGGATTCATGGCTCGATGGTGATCATTTATGGGGCTCTTTAGCGTGAAGAATAATTGTTACATGAATCTGAAGGGAATTGAAGTTGATGTGACCCATTTTCGCTAACGATTTTTGAAGCCAACTTTCTGGCATGATGCGTCTCTGTATGTGTAAAACGAATTAATATTGGATGAGGCTATTGGAAAAATACGTATTGCAATGGTCTACTCGATGTTCTTCAATAATATTATATGAAAACTTGACGGAGATGTGAAACATTAATATTGTGGAAATACCATGATTCTCGCCTTTGAGATGAAATTCAGAATACGCCATGAAAAAATAAAAAACGCACGAATGTGAAGTCAGTAGTGTTTGTACGCTTATTCGAATTCATAACCAGGGCATCACTCATTCAGCTTGCAGAGGAATATTTGTCAATCTCTACTGCAATTAAGGCACATATTCCATTCACTTTTATAAAAACAGTCGGTTTTCCTAGGAAATTTTACATATTTCATACTGTGTACTACGGAAGTTTGAGGTCATGACGGTTTTCGAAACATTTTTGTGTTTTGAATAAGCGCTATGTTTTCCGTTCTAAATATAAAGTTCTTAATAATTACCTACGTATTTCCCACTATGTGAATTTACTCCGGAAAATAAATGAATACGAAAATATGTGATAAATATAATAAACGTTCATATAAAAATAAAAAATTAATTCATAATAATAAATAAAATGGTTGAACAAATTCCTTACCCAGTTATTTGCATGGAAAATACAAGAGATCAGTATCTAAATATACTCCAAATTAACTTTCACATAATTGATTAGTGTCTATACTGAAGTGTTAATTTCTTGAATTATTATTCCAAATTTGTCGTTGTAGATCTTTTCTGAAAATAAAATCCTCAACTGTCATCTCCTTTTTTTGTGCCCCAATAAAAACAAAGTTCTTGTCATACTTTCAAAAGCTGTAAATGGTATTATCCAAGGAGGGCAAGTAGGTCTACTACGCCTCTGCCTGTTACATATTTGCCTTTATATTCTGAAAACTGTCATTAAGCTTTTCGCCTTCCTGTGGATGCTATTTTGAAAGCGCCCGAACATATTTAGTGGTTGAATAAATTCTTCTATTGAATATTTCGCATGAGTATTTATTTGTAGTTTTTGGAAATTTATATCTTATTGTCAGTTCATTATCACTCTTCAGTGATTATTACGTATTCACAATAAGCATTCATGGGAAAATTTTGCTTTGTCATGAAACAATAAAATACGGCCTTGGCATCCTACCCGCATTCCGCTATACATATACAGGCTGAGTCTTCGACTCGTACAAATACTTTAACAGTAGATTTTTGGGGTAAAAAAAAATACTTTATCGAATGAAATGAATTTCGGAATATTATTTTTCATTCATTTGATGAATCTCTCTCGATCACCAAAAATCACCCACGTCTTCCAGTTTTCTCATTATGGCATTACATACAATGAAAATACCAAAAATTCAAAGAACCCACCTGTTGAAACTATAAGTTGGACGCTATCTAATGAATATTTGAATTTTTTGTAAAATAAAAATATTCTTTATATTTTCTCGTAAAATGTGTTTCGAGTGATTTAATTTTAATTTAATGAAAATAAAAAAATATTTGTGATATTCGGAACATTGGGTACTTTGGCTGGAATGCAACTCTGTTTAAAAGATCCACAGATGTGTAGTATTATAGATTAAGCCTATTATTCTGAAGGAATTTTTTTTTCTCCAGGGGTGGCATAGCTCATTATGAAAACTCAAGTTAGCTATATCTTTTTATCAGGGCCGAGAATCGGAAAAAATGGTATAGGTATATTTCTTTTTCGAACTTTTTTTATTTTGATATCTCTATCGAACTTTCTATACTCCATTAACTTTTACATATTTTAGCACTCGGTTGGCCATGGAAATTTGACACATTTCACTCTGTATAGTACGAAAATGTGGGGTTATGAGGTTTGTCAAAACATTTTTGGGTTTTATATCACCGCTATGTTGCCCGTTCTACGTGAAAGTTTCTCTTATTACGTATTTTATCACAATTTCGAATCTCTTCGGAAAATATGTGACGAACATAATTGTAGTTCATACAAACTGAAGGCATACCAAATCCAGTTATTTGCATGGAAAGTACAAGAGATCAATATGATATCATAAAATGCACTAGCTTGAGGAGAGTTAATGTGCGTTATCTTCCTTGGCTAAAGTTTGAATATGTTACATCAGTTGTAGATTTCAAAAATATTAACCCGAAGATGAAATGCATATGATGCAGTGGTTGGGAATGTATATCTCCCGAAGTAATTATCAGATAATCACAAGAATGTTAAATTCTTGAACAAAAATCATCATGCATGAATATAAGTAAAAGGAATTAAAGGAAGTTTCAAGTCAGGATGAGCTTCTCCTTTGAACAAAAATTTCACACGAATAAACAATTAACAGGACAACAATTTATAGGAAAAGTCAAATGAAAAATAGAAAAATCAATTTTCGGGAACTTATTCTACGATGACATTCATCGAAAATTCTGTAGTAAATAGTAAACTTTTCGCATTGATTCACTCAAACATAAAATTCTCAAATGCCACCACTTTTTTGGGTCTCCCAATAGAAGGAAATTCTTTGTCATCCTTTTCATTCACGATCTTTCTGATTGTGAAAATATTCAGCTGAAATATAAGTCGTTTAGATTCAGATGAAACATTATATAAATTCTTTTACATTGAATATATTCGCTACCGTCTGACATATTGCGGATTTTAGAATATCGGGGTATAACTATTTGAATGAGCGGACCTGAATTCCAAATAGCACACCCTGATACCTTGTCTCTTTTTTCAATCACTTTTGGCATTTTCGTAATCAAAATTGATATTAGTTGTGGCAACAGCGTTATGACATTAACGTCATTTCATGAGTGCCAACCTTATTCCGTTCTAGTTACAAAAACTTGAGAAAATTATTTCATGGCCAAACGACTGCTAAAATAAATGTGAATGGAGTATACGTAAGTGTGAAGGGGATTTGGTAACATTAAAGGACTACTATTTTTCAAACTGCTGTCATTTTGATATAGGTACCGATCAGACAACAAATTCGCAGAAGACTTCATTCGTATGCCTGAAATAACACGACCAAATCATATTTCACAGACTTCACAAGAGACAAATCTTTCTCAGTGAAGGGACCATAGTATATACGTTCTCAGAATTTCACACATGGGGATGACATGACAATTCTGGAATAATTTCGCCCGCTGTATTTCTGAATGTTGACAACCGTTAACATTTTCTGACAGAGGTCATTCGTTTATGGCATACAAACATGTCAGAGCTATGAACATTGCTGAAATTTCGGAATGTCGGATGATGGAATGCATGCATGGATCAACCTCGATGTCCAGACCCATCAGAATAGAGATGAATATCGGAACATGTGGATGATTCATTGACGTATTGTTTATTGATTTCCGGCTGTATTGAAATTGGATTTTTTCCCGGATATCTCGGGAATTACAATGGGAATAAAACACTCCTGTTGATAGAGTGAAGAAGTTCATTCTCAGTTCTGTGTGTAATAAAATAGCACCCCTAGAAATTCACATTGGTCAGAAATTATTTGAATCAACTTTCGGATTTCGAAAAGATTTTTGTGTTTACATATCGGTCCTTGCCTATGTTCACTCTTATGTTTTTTGAACTCTTTAGAAGGGATGGGCAACAAGAATGATGCTTCATAAAATTGATAGGTACTTATAGTTTATTTTACTGTACCTCCTCCTACTCGTCCATATTCAGAATGAGGAATGTTTGTTTTCGCATCAACTTGCTAGTCTTACCAATCGAATTTTGCCTAAAAATTCTAATATTTATCTTAGCAAATTGATAGATAGCGACAGATAGCGAACTTTGTATTCGAAGAATAAGTTTTGGACCATCTTTGACTGTCAGCTGGAAATCGAAAGTAGCTACACAAGGGCTAGAAATAATTTTGCCTTACCTACCTAGTTTTGTCAGTTCTTCAAGTTGTAAACGGTGTAAATGTGTCGTTGAGTTTTTTCGAATGGCAAGCGAAATCTTTTGTGCCAGTAATGGATACAGCAGTTGTAGCTGATGATAATTATATCTTTGTTGGGTTTTTTATCAATCTTTTCTATTATAGAGATTAAATGGTTGAACTTATTATGCTGTAATTCGAACTTTTTTATTTATCTTGTGGTCAATGCTTGATGTTCTCGAAATGTTATCGAAAACATGGCTGTTTTGTGGGGTAGTACCATGCAAACATGTAATTGATACAATTTTCATGAGTTCCTCCCCTACGAAAAAAGTATGATTGTAGATACTGAAGATATGAATTTTGTTCGTTACTTTCTACTCACTCCTTGAAAGCACTCGAGAAGCTCCCATTCTTCTTCATGCCGCCAGCATATCGAAGCCATTGTTAAGTCAACCAAGGCGTCTGTGAACCAAATGTCAGTAATTTTCGTATTGATTCTATTAAAATTCTCCTTGTGTAAGTAACTCTATTCAATCGCCAAATGTTGAACCTCATTTGGTATCTTACATTCTGGGTAGAATTAAAAAAGATGACTTGGACAATGATTGTGCCCTATCTATTCGATTCTCTTCTTTGTTACCTCTTCATATTACGATAGTACGAGATACGATATAAGAAATATATTCCCTTATCTGTTATTTGATGATGACAAATGTTATAAGTTAGACAATATGTACATTGATTGATTGCAAAAGGATTGCATAGCTAAATCAGGCGCCAATAATGTAAAATAATGTTAACTTTCATCAACTTTTTTTGATATACTACCCTCATTTGTTATTTACGGAAATCCAGCATGAGTCGACAGAGTATTACACGAGGAGTCAGGAAAATATGGGTTGCCTACTTTCCCCTTGGTACTCCTATGAGGTTGCCGGGTACAAACAGGTAGACAACCGTCATTTATATACCCTCATCAGTTATTTGATTGGTTTTTTTCTTTAAAAGAAAGGTTACTTTATTCCCTATCTCACAGTATTAGGTTGCCTGGTCAAGAGTGGGGCACATCCATAGTTGCTTAGCTTTTATATGTTGAGATTTGAGCGCTAGCAGCGAGAGCGACAAAGAGTTCAGAAAGACTATTTTTCCGATCTTAAAACAGATTGACTATTAGGCAACCCATGTTTTTCTGATGCCTCGTGTTATTTTCTGTCGACTTATGCTTGATTTCCATGAATAACAAATGAGGGTAGTAGATGAAAGAAAATTGATGAAAGTTAACATTATTTAACACTATTGGTTCCTGATTTAGCTAGGCAACCCATTTGCGATCTATCAATGCCTACATATTGTCTAACTTATAACATTTGTCATCATCAAATAACAGATAAGGGTATATAGTAGTAGTAGTAAACTTTATTGAAACAATGTTTCAAAGGGCTAACGAACTAGTTCTTTCTGCCCATATAGAGAGTCATATTTTACAAAGTATAAAAATGTAAATAAATAAAAGGTTTAATTTTCAGGTTGAGTTAATTCATTGTAGATATGTTAAAAGAGAGTATATTGAGTTTTTCATCTTTGATTCAGCAAGTGTTCGAATAGGGTTAGTTCAGGTAATTTCCTTTTGGGTACCTGCAGGGGGGACGTCAGTCAATTATATTTATGTTGTGGTGTTCTTTAAAAAATTTCTTATTCAATCTATGTTTCCTGTCGGCTATTGGTTCTATTTGGGTTGTGATGGTGTTAGATGGATTGTGAAGTGGATTGTTGGGATGTCTCAACTCGGTTATTTTCCGTAGACTGCTTCGTTCCGCTACTTCAATAATTCTCATCGTAGTTTTGTTGCATGAGCCCAGTATCTGGTGACCATATTCAAGAAGAGGTCTGCAGATCATTTTGTAGATGTTTGACGCTGTGTTTGTATCTATGCCTTGATCTTTATAAGTGAGTGACCTGAAGTGATAGCTCTCGTGATACTGTTTTGTTTGGTAGAGTTGATGTGAATCGAAAAGTTGCGTTTGCTATCAATTATCATACCGAGGTATCTGCAGTTTTTTACAGGCTTCAATATAGTATTGTATAGTAATCTTGTGGTAAAACATAATAAATTTTGACTTTTTGGGATTTTTTTTATTCTCCACTTGTTAATTCATTGGGTCATATTCTCTTTGATCTTTTCCAGTTTTTTCATCAAGTCCGATATAGTTTTGCCATGTGCAATCAGGGTGGTATCATCAGCAAACTGTAATATATATGAATTCATCCTGTTTGTGCGTTCTGTGTTGTTTTTTGAGGGTATATATTTCTTATATCGTCTATATATTATTAGAGCACCGGTAGAGTAAGAATGAATGATATGATTGCTTTGTTCTGGTTCGAACTCAGAACTGAATCGGTTGAAAGTAGTTGAAAAGCATTGGTGTGGCAAGTTATTCTCGAGCTCACTCTGAGTAAATAAATCGGCGACTGTTTTGAACTGATCTAGAAGTTGTAGAACCAACGTGGAATCGAACCAAAACAGGCATTCTATCCACGGTATTTCACTCATAA
This sequence comes from Coccinella septempunctata, assembly GCF_907165205.1. Classification (NCBI taxonomy): domain Eukaryota; kingdom Metazoa; phylum Arthropoda; class Insecta; order Coleoptera; family Coccinellidae; genus Coccinella; species Coccinella septempunctata. The sequence continues at coordinate 18,262,614 of NC_058194.1, read as the reverse complement.
TTCCTAGAAATCCCCAATAACATAAAAATGTCAAAAAGATCGGTTTGTTTGGTGCCAGGGTAACAGATCGATCAGATTTTGCTCAAAGTAATCCAAGTAGCTCGGGCTACATGTGGTCGTGAATTATCATGTTGAAACAGTGGATTAGGAAGGGTCCTGAGGCAGGGTGGAACGCGCGCTTGTGTCACGTCTTCAAGGGGCCGCTTCACTGCCACAAGGGAGATCGCGGATCAATGATTCACAGAACATGAAAGAACTATCGGGATGCGCACCGTTTAACGCCACATGAGACTGTAATGTTTTCATACCGTCTGCATCTTGGGTTATCTCCTACTCTCAGGGTCAAACTTATGAAGCGTAAAGTCACCTATCCACTGCCGCTTTGATGTCAGCTTCGCCAAGTAGTGGCCCAATGTCGAAGAATAGGAAAAAAAGAACAGTATGTTTCACCTATTATCAATGTTGAGAAAGCAAACGAAAAGTTTCGTCCTAATACTTCTTCAACGGCATAGGATCACAAGAAACGAGAGGTATGGTTGGCTAGTGGTCAGTTAGCCCTACTTTTATACGTTTTTTTTATGTGCCATTAGACCGATGATCAACGAGAAGAAGAATGGGTTGTAAATAACCCTTATTGCTGTTCATCGGGCAGTTGTGCGATTTTAGTTTGCCGAATTGTGTGTCAAGTACCAGAAAACAATGCTCCGATCCAATATGTGTCCTTAACTTTTTGTCAAATATAAAAATGGAATGCTATAAAACAATTGAAGGTACTTAAGTGAGGCGTTTGGACTCTATTTTATTCCAAACGAATTGAGAAAATATTCTAAAACAAAACCTAATGAAGATCTTATTTCCTAAATTAGTTACAAGTTAAAAAAAACGAAGGACATGAAAAACAGCATCATTTTACTAATCTACAAGAAAAACAAGATTGAAGGAAGCCAGGAGATTGAAGGATGATCTAACTACCACCATGGACAGAAAACTGTTCACTTAAATCACTATAAAGAAAACAAATTGTAGTTATGAGCGAAAACTAACAGATATTGGAAAGGATAAATCATAGATGCAATTTTTATACTCAAATGCTTGAAGAATCAATGGAGATTCACAAACCTTTGTTTTTCTGTATGTTAGACCTGTAAAAAGCACTTGGCAGAGTGCGAATAATTGACGTCAGCGAGAGATGCTGCAAGAGAAGAGAAAGCTATACAGAAGATTATGCATGACCATTGTTTTTTGATCCCACAAATTAGGAACTACGAAAGATATTTCTATGAAATTTATTTTAAGTGTATGATTTTTTATCGAATTTAAATATATCGATCATTACCTCATTAATATTCTGAAGCTTCCTATAGATATTTGAGCTTTCATAGAAATATTCCCTATTTGGACTGATCATAAAGATCATCATAACTACTTATCATTTCACGTAAGAACGACGTTTTGAGATTTCACAATTTTTCATCCATTTCCCTTCAGCATCCTATCGAAGGTTAAAAGCTCAACATTTCAAGGTCATTGTTCTAATAAAAACAAAAGCTGAAAACATTAATGATCTACATCCCACAGAATGAATACATCGAATATACGATAGCCAAAATTGATGATTATTACAGAAAACAAATAGATAGTATCTATGTATCTTAAATTATTTTTACCTTTTACTAAAACAGGCCATATATTTCAAATAAAACAATAAAATCGCATGTACATAAAAAGTCATCAAATAAAATTTACCTGAAAATGGCTGATTTGCAACAAGTGAACCAAAATCCATAACCGTCTCCACGGTAAAGTAGCTGATGCGAAAACATCTTACTGTGTGTGAGTGCCAATCTTCTGAATTTCTCATTTTGTACTCTTAATTTCAGAATTCGAGCACCAAAATTATCCTAACTCGGAAATTTCGACATAGTCTAACATTGATAGATTGTTCAAATTAAACGAATTTATTCAATTATAGCCATCGTTTGACAACGATATTATTTAAACCTTCGGTAGTAACAAGGGAAGGTTTATCAATTCAAACAAAAAACAAAACAAAAATTACAGTCTACATACTGGTTCCGAACGAATAGTCGACTATTTTTGAACGCGAGTACTTTTCGTCCTGATTCACTCTTCGTACTCATTTACTTTTCGTCCGGCTGTTCGTCACTGATCAATATATTAGATCCCGGGACGATTGAATCAATTTTGTGAAGACAAAATTTGATGAAAACCTAAGTGCCTGTGACAGTAACTGTCATTTGATGTTGTGAAATTAATTCTTTAAGAAATCGGCTAGATTTTACCAGTGAATTAAGTACGTGCCCTGAATGTTGATTTCACCACAGCTCAGGTAATCGTCAATTACGGACACCTAGATGAGACCATAAAACGGGTAACTTCTTACTGTCATAAAGGTATGTGAGGTCGACGAAAAAATGTAATATGCACCTCGGCAAAAACACTGTCTATTTTGTTTCGCCTGCTTTGCGGGCTCGACTGTAATAGACAGTTTTTCGTCCTTGGTACATCAATAACTACCATTCAATTATAGCCATATTTCAAAGACGACATTACCCTTAGTAGCAAGGGTAATTTCAGTGAAATGAAAACTTTTCAATTCACTAGTGAAATGAAATAATATGAGCATAAACTTCATCTTGTTTTTGTTACTATGGATTGAATAATGCCCTAGCCACAATCGATCGGAAAGATACTTTTCATGTCATTTCTTCAATTAGAGAATTCTCAGGAAAGTGTCATCATTTGAATGTGAATGTAACTATAACTCCAAAATTATGGCATTTAGCTATAGGGAACATTCCGTGAAAAATATTCAGTATTTCTTAAGGATTTCAAAAAGCAAAAAATATAATGCTTGATCCTTTCAAAATAACAAAGTTCATTATTATTGCGAAAAAGGGAAAGATTTGATAACAATGCTAATAACACCATCATATCGGCCATATCAAAAAAATTATAAAAATCGTGCTATCCGTTTCCAAGATATTTGAAGAGTTCCATACTTACCTAAATGCGAGATAAAACTCGCTTTTTAAAATTCATGGTCTTCGATGAATTTTAAAGAGCATGGTTTCATTTTTTCATCTTTCAATTTTCGGAAATTTTCAAAATCGAAGATTGTTCCAACCTTCTTCAGATAAATCCATTCTTTCTGAAGATTTAAAATAATACATATAGCCCAAGCCTTGGAAAGATACTTTAAATCAATTTGTGCTTACAGAATGGTGTAGGTCTCTCAAAAATAAATGAACGTGCGCTGGTATCAATTCGAAGAGTATGTCTTCAGAAATTCGAGAAAATGATTTTGGAGAATTCGAATACAATTCGCATGTTCCTACGCATCCAACCTTCCATCCTTCCAAGAAATTCGAATGATCATTCCCGATCCCTCCCAGAATCCAATAGTGCGGGTTATTCTGCTCCATCGCGAAATAATGATGAAAAATGCTTTTCCGCCGGTGGTAATTTCGAATTCCAGAACTCGGTGATTTGTTGTGGCGCTCGGAATCACAGCACAATCTTTAATTTACGATCGCCCTTCCGGAGCAGTCGAAACCAGGGAGAGCGAAAATGTTTTCCATTTACAAATTAGCATAAATCGTTGGCCAGGTTGGGCTAGTTTTGAAGGGCGCTTGATTTGTTCGGTTGAATTTTCGGAACGCAAATAGCCCTCGTAAATTGTGGAAATCGAAGTAATTTCGAAGTCGTTCAAACCCACCACTAATTGATTCTATTACTGAATACGAAAAATAAGGTGTTAATTGGCTGTTAATTTTATTCGAACAATATTTGGAGCAACGATGTAGATCAACGATTTGAAACTAAGAAGTAACAACGGAAGACAGAGAGTTGTCTCTAAATGTATAACAATTCATGCCAGAGTGCACCAGAAGTAGGTTGATGTTTTTTCGCGTGTATTGTAACGTCCGAATCCCCTGAATACGCCCCTGACGCCGCTGGAAAATATCGGGAACATCGCGTATATGGCTCTCGGTGCTGCGGGAATATTCTCGAACAGAGGCGTATCGATATAAAAGTCACGCGGTGGGCTCGAGGGGCAGTAAGTGTGCTGAAAAGAGCGAGTGAACACTAAATTCAATGAGAAGTTTTGTACTATGCCAAAAACTGAAATTCATTTGTCAATGGAAAATCCTACAACAGTATAAGGAACAAATTTCAGGTTGTTTTCCTTTTTAATTTCTCTGGTCTTAATATTCCTCATCAACCATTGAGAAAACCATATACAGGTAGAAATGTTTGCGAAGGAAAAACACACAGGTATCCAAAGTAGTGAAAGTAAGTAGGTGAGTGCGTAAATAAATTAGAGTAAGTCCTTGTACAAGGTGGGCAAAATTGGTAGTACCTGAGCTACAACTTTTTAACCCAACACGATAGTGGTAAATGAATGCAACATTACGTTCGTCTTTTTTCGATAACATTATAATGCCATGAACTGTTTTCCACTATCTTTTTTTGTTTTCGAATTATAGGCCAGAATTTAAATTTATCGATTTCAACTTTGGTCATTATCTCCGTCTCTGTTTGTGCTAGGATGTTGAAATAAAAACATTATTGAGACACTTTTTTGATATCAATCATGTGGAGTACTACGACTTTTTCAAACAGGTTTATTTGCTGAGCTATAACATAAAGTTTTATTTTTTGTATAGAAACAGTAGTTAAGAATAACTCAGAAAGAATCTCCTTTTTTTCCGTTTTAGAAATATATCATACATCGCCCTCAGTCTTTCTAAGTTATTTCATGCTACTGAACAAAAGAAGATAGAGGAATGCAGTTGATGGCATTATTAGTTTCTCGGAAAAAGACGACCATAATGTGCCATGCGTTTTCCTCTATCTCGTTGGGTTGAAAAAGTTGTAGTTAAGGTATCACAAATTTTGCCCAGCACCCTATACATAAATTAGTGTAATAGTTCTGTGAATAAATTAGACGTTGGAAAGAAGAAAATTTGATTAATCCTTAGAACTTTATTTACCGCCAAATATACTGTTTCAACTTTCGATGTCAAAAAAAACGTCGAATTCCAAGTAAAGGCTGATCTATCAGGGTGGATCTTCTGTCCATACTAGTCTTTGTTTTAAAAAAAAATTCTGTATTGTAAACGAATGAGTATCATATAAAAGGGTAAGAAGAAGGGTAGAAAATGGCTCAAAACTTGTTGGAAAAACTTGTGAAAATAATAACTCTTCTCAATTTTGTGAGATTTCCCATCAATCAAGAAATATTCATAAGAATATTATGATATACCTTCCTTCAATTGTTTCAAATTTAACTGTTTTCAGAAGGCTAAACGACATTTCTGTTTAATTTTGTGTTTTGGGATTGATTTCCCAGTCAACCAGAAATGTAACAATAAGTCGCAGGGAGTACCCAAAAATATCGCATTGAAGCGCTTCTTTGAGAAGTTTCATGGATGTACTTAAGATTTCACATTGTGGACATTAACGTCCGCATATTGTTAAGTTTGCGAATTCCTCAAGTTTAGATCCCTAGTGGTTACATGAAACATCATATCGAGATGTTCCGATGAAGTGAACATAGCTACTATTATGCGACTTCTCTCTGTTGATATTTTTGAAATATTGAATCTGTGATATTTTTAGAACATGAAATGATGTGTTGTGAATGAATTTCGATGAACTCTACCCAGCGACTTCTCTAAGAAAAACTTTCAGTAACTGTCTGAAATGTTCTATTTATCAGCACGTGGTCTCGAGGTTAACTCATAACCTAAATCCCGCTATGCAAAACGTGGTGTGACTATTCCTGTTTCGTGCTGTGACTGCGTTGTGTTGAGAGAATGAACAAACAAAATCTTTATGAATGAATTTTTAGAATAATTTCTTTAACCGAGCTGTTCTATTATTAAATTTCGTTTTAGTTAAGTGTTACTTGACGTTTATTGATTAATTAACGTGCAGTAAAAGGTGAGTAGTTATATAACCTATTGAAATAATGACTACATCATGATCACTTCTTGGCCCTCTTATCCTCCCCATTTTTGCACCTTTGTAACGTTCAACTTTCAACATACCTCATATGAATTTAGGTGATAAGTAACATTCACAACCTTCAAAATCAAACTTGGAATTGATTTGAATCATCGAGAGAACTTCAAATTATTATTTTAGATACTGGTGCTGGAAAAAATCACCTTCTACTGTTGTTAGATTTTTCATTACACTCAATTTATTACTATCAATACAGCTCTGATTTTTTCTTCTTCAGCTGGACCATGCCGTTCCTGAAGTGGAATGAAGATTTATAACAAGATATATGTTCTTTATTTTATATATTTGGATTTGTATGAAACATATTAATCTTGAATAAAAAGACATCAGTTATACATATAGTTGTTCAATTTCCCTTTTGAGGATGAGAGCAGAATGCGAAATATATGTAGGTAAGAGTAAAGAGTAAACACAGGGTACAAATGAGGCGTTCAGAGCAGAAGAGGCCCAAGCTACATTTTTTCTGAAATTGAGTTTACGAGTATATAAAATTTTGATTCATTTTCAGGCAGTTCTTACTGTTAATTCAATTTCAGAAAAATTGTAGCTTGGGTCACTTTTCCTCGGAACGCCTCGAATATAGAGTGCAAATTGATTGCCACGATGGTAATTATCAAATTGAACATAAATATAACTTCAATAGAGCATACACTTTGGTAGCTTATTCTGTCAAAATGATCGTTCCAAAAACCTCCAAAATGAGAAGTCGCAAAGTTGCTGTCTAGGGTGCTTTTTTTACACCTACTATGTGATGTACTGGGTAATTACCCGCGATATGCGATGTTGCGGACATTAAGCACTCTCCAGTAAGTACTGGTGGCCTTTTTATAAATCAACATTGTGAAGTCGCATTTCCGCAGTGGTAATTCCCAACAACTTCCCCGTGACTGAAACTGGTTGACTGGGTTTATTACTGACTACGAAAAATGAGGTGTTAAATTCATTTGCTGTTAATTTTATTCGAACAATATTTGGAGCAACCGTGTAGATCAACGATTCACTAAGAAGTAACAACGGAAGAAAAGCGGAGATTGAGAGTTGTCAATTATATGTACAACAATTCATGCCAGAGTGCACCAGAAGTAGGGTTATGTGTTTTCACGTGTATTTTCACGTCCGAATATCCTAAATACGCCCCTGCCGCCGCTTATACACATCAGGAACATCGCGTTTATGGCGCTCGGTGCTGAGAGAATATTTTCGAACAGGGGCGTATCGATATAAAAGACGCGCGGTGGGCTCGAGGGACAGTAAGCGTTCTGAAAACACCCAGTGAACACTGAATTCAATGAGAAAATAAGGAAAAAATTTCAGGTTGTTTCCTCTTTAATTACTAAGGGTTTTTTAATAGTCCTCATCAAACATTGAGAAAACCATATACAGGTAGAAACGCTTGCCAACGAAAAAAACAAGGTTTCCGAAAGGTACATGACAGTATTCCTTAAAATTCCTTCAATAGATTTGAGATAAGCGTTCAAATTATTGACCGATCGGTGTTTCGGTGAAAACCGGAAATCAACCTGTAAAAACTTATTAAAAGAAGAATTCAAAATGGCGATTTGATGTGTCTTGGTAGGAATATGTATAGTTCCTCCTAACTCACCCTTTATATCGAACTGGGGCCAACCTATGTATATGGGCATATGTGGAAAGGTTAATTCGTAATGAATGAAATTTGGCAACGAACATATTCTCTTAGACAACACATTTTCGCAATCAGAAAGCATTAATTTTGATGATAGTACGAGCTGCTAAACTAGTTGAGCCAATTTCTCCCCCAAAAACATCCTCATTACTAGAATAATAATAACAATCCCCAGAATCAAGAAACAAGTTCATGTTGGAATGAACGTGCGTAGCATACCTCATAACCGACATGTGATTGAGGTTCGAATTGTTGAATAAAGCCAAACTCCAACCGAATACCAAGCAGCTCTGCTGCCACCGTGTTATAAAGATGAATGATCAGGGTTGAAAAGCTAGAATAGACCTGTCTATGAGATACATTGACAAATGTATGTAATTATTAGTCTTCTTATGGAAGCATCCTTCAGTTTTTCGCTTATATTACACTGAATATGAATCTAATTCATCCTGGAGGGATATTATATAACTTATTTCTCGGTTTCCGACATATCTGTTATATATTAGGACGGGGTTTGCCGGATGAATAATAATCGCATTCGCAAACGCTTCTCATAATCGGGATAGAAATGGAACCAGGAAAATATTGCAATATGGCTTCAGGGTAGAGGGCTGCTCGATTTTGCATTCACAAACATATACAAGGGATTCAGAATATAATTCTCAAATGTTGTATATTGCTCCGGAGGCTATGTGGTCATTTTAATCGACTGAAAAAGTATACAGGCTGTTTTCAAAGGTTAGCCTCCTGCACAAAAAAGCGTGAAACCATCGAAATAAATTATTTCACCAAAATTGTCGATCTCCAATAAGATGGCTACGCTATCATCCCCTCAAGTCCAATTTGTGTCATGAAAACTGATGGATTTATTTCAACATCGTCTAAGAAATCGTATTTTCTAGTCGACGTGTACGTTTATTTTCCTTTTGTGGTTTTTGTGAAAGGTGTAATAAACAAATCACCATTTCCAAATTCTTCAATAAAAAACGGATATTTTTCGTTTTCTCACAATCACAACATGTGTAACAAGAAGGGATTTAAGAAATACCCTGCGCAAGTGACACACAGATAGAGAGGATAACGTTTTGCATATAGGGGTTAAAATCTAACATCAAACTTTGTCAGTCTTTTAGTGATACTACTAGAATGAGCTACAGTTTCATCTTCAGAAATAGGAAACCATTACTTTCTATTTATATTTTGCATGCTACTGCTGAGTTCCAACCTTGAACTCGACTGGTGACGTTTTGTTTTTAACCACTTCTTTTCCCCCAACATTTTACGACTCTCCTGACAATTCCATATAGAATTAGGACATATTCAATTATTATCAAGCGTGTTCCGCATGAGTTATTCATCTGGGAAATCAAGGTGTGTGAAGAACAATGCATCGGTTATCATCCATTAGGAATAACAAAAGGTACATCTCTATTTATGTCTGAATGGAGAGTGAAATTTTAGTGGGATATTGTTGAATTCGGAGCTAGATTGCACTCTATTTGGCCTCAACTACTAATTTTCCCAATCCTATTCAATTTTCTTCATCTTCAATTGAGATGCCTTAATTCAAAGATAATGGAAATTCATACGCTTAGAAAAAGTGTATCATCTCTCAAATATCACAATACTAAAATTACTAAAATTGAAATCAATTGCAACATACATTTCGAGGAATTGCACACTGTCCGGAATCATAGTACGAAAAGTTCAAGTAATTTGAAGATTTTAACGTCGACCGTGAAATAGAAGAAAATAGGAAATTTTTTTCTTGTAAACTTTTTATAGTGATATCAAAGAAATTATGTATAAGTTTACTGAAAATCACAGAGAAGAGTGCGTTTTATAAAGGTTTCCAAATAGTAAAAAACATGAAAACATGAAAACGTAATATATCTTCGTGAAGTAGTCCCAATAAATAATCGCCACAATAGGCTGAATACCTGAATACGACCCACTGAAAATACAGAGCTCTTGCTAAGCTTCCTTTTTATAACCAATTGGAAGTCCTTGACGCTTTTGTGACCAAGGATAAAATATTTTTCATGGCTTTCCTCCGCTATTATTATGGAGTATATGACCGTATGGGCCGAGCAGGTCCATTCTCTAGATTATATTTCCATGCTGAGAGCATCCCACTTATTCCTATCTGAAACTCGAAATCTCCACTTGATAAAAGCAGTAATTCACTCAACGCTATTGCATTCAAGGGATACATATAAGCTTTGACATTCTTAAACTTATCGGGAATAAAAAGTTTATCCATTCTGGTAAACGACATCTCAATTAAAGTGAAGTTTAAGTCAAACAGGACTATTTTTGGAAGTGAGTATTTTTTTACAAAGAATAGAAAATCAGAAACTCGTGAATTGATCTGAATATAGGTATTCATAATAATTAACAGAAAGTGCACCTTTGAATGAGCATCTAAAATGATCTGTAGCTCAAAAATAGAAAGAAAATACAGGATGAGTTTTTGACCCGTACAAATATTTCTGTAGATTCCTGAGGTCAAAAATAATACTTTTTTCTTTTACCATTTTTTCCGACTCGTCTCGGTTTAAAAGATACAGGCGGTTAAAAAGCCATGAAAAAATGTCATTTTTTCATAAACGGTTTTATCGAACAAAATTAATTTCGGAATACAGTTTTTCATTCATTTGATGAATGTTTTTCGAACACAAGATATCACCTACGTCTTCCGGTTTCCTCATTATGACCATCACGTACCACCAAAATTCAAAGAACCTAAGCCTTGAAACTAAGTTGAACGCTGCCTAATCAATATTTAAGCATTTTGTAAAATAACAGTATTCTTCGGCAAAAAGCTTTCGAGTAATTAATTTGAAAAATTGGGTACTTTGGCTGAATACAAAATCTGTTTGAAAGATCCACAGATGTGTACTGTCACTGATTTTGCTTGTTATTCTGAAGGAAATTTTATCTTTCTAGGATTGGCACAGCTCATTATGAAATCTTAAATTGGCTATATCTTTTCATCAGGGCCGAATCGAAAAAAAATTTCTTCTGATCTCAAGAATCTACTGTTAAAATATTTTAACGAGTCAAAGATTCACCCAGTATATAGCCGGCCTCAAAGTAAATAATCGCTTGAAAAAAAGGTGTTTTCCTCATCATAAAATGTTGGCATAGTAGATAAAATTTCATCGAAAATAGATATAAAAAGCTGTTCAACTATTGTGATATTTATTTTGTTTCCCTCATTTACCAGGATATAATGAAAAATTCTTAGCCTACTATAGAACCAAACAAAAATTCAATGTCAAAATATTTTATTACTCAATATATTCCTCTTAATTGGATTCATTTATTACAGCGAACCTGCAACGTCTCTAGACCTTTCAAAAAAAATGTTTCTTCTTGATCTGCAAACCAGACCTTCACAGCTTTTGTTACCTCCTCGTTAGAAGAAAATTTACGACCTTTTATAAACTTTTTTCAGTTGAGGAAAGAGATGATAGTCGGATGGAGCCAAATCTGGTGAATAAGGGGAATGTTCTAGTAATTCAAACCCTAAATCACGAATTTTTTGCATGGCAACATGAGATTTGTGTGCAGGGGCGTTGTCCTCCAAAAACAAAACAGCATTGGATAGCTTGTCGCGTCTTTTCTCTTTAATTTTTTTCCGTAGAGTGGTCAGTAATGTCGAACAGTAATCTCCGGTTATTGTTCTACCCTTATCCAGAAAATCAATTATTATTACTCCATGGCAATCTCAAACACTGAAGCAGATTTTTGGACACGAAACTTCTTAGGTCTTGGAAAACCATAGTATCGCCATTCCATCGATTACTGCTTTGTTTCTGGATCGTAGAAATATACCCAAGTATCATTGACAGTAACAATTCGGTTTGAGAAGTCTACATCGTTTTCATCGAATCATCATCGCTTTCATCGAAAGCGTTACTTCTACCCTTGCACGCTTTTGGTCAACAATCAAACATTTGGGTTCCATTTTGCACCAATTTTTCATATGTTCAAATTGTCGTGAATTATATGATGAACGCATTCGTATGAGATATTCAGTGCTTCAGATATCCGCTTTAGTCCAATTCGACGTTCTGATAAAATCATATCATGAACTGCATCGATGTTTTCGGGGACTGACACAGAAACTGGTCTTCCCGATCGGTCATCATCTTCAATGGAAAATTTACCTCTTTTGAAGCTTGCAATCCAATTTTTCACGGTCGCATACGAAGGACATTGATCACCAAGGGTATTAGCATATCTTCGTAAATCTGCTTACCTCTTAACATTTGTGAATACAGGTACTTGATGATTGCTCGATACTACAATTTTTCGATTTTCACAATTTTGGTGCACATCTTTTAATTTATTGCGTTACTCTGGTTTACTTTTTTGATCTCAAACTTCACTCTGACACTTCTAATGAGTTATTGTTCGTTGCTATGGTAACGCAATATTTTTTTTATGCATGGAACTGGTCTAGGCTAACTAGATATCAATACATCCTCGTATATTCCAGCAAATTGATAACTTGGCAGAATGAATTCCATTTTTACTGTTCATTTTACCCGAACTATTCGAACTCGTCCAGAATTCAGAAACGTGTTTTGAATTCGAATCTTTTCGATCATATACAACTAATGGTTTGATCGTCTTCGTCTTGCTACGCAACGGGGTAACGTGAAATTATTCCAATCAGCGAAGGGTAGAAATCAGACTCATTAAAAGTGTTAGTAGCAATTAACTCCGTATGCTCTCCCTCTAATGTGATGCCATTATGTAGAATCGCAACATCGAGTTGAAGGAATGATATTTCAACACGTAATACAAGCAATTGCAGGGGGCATTTCCTGCAATCAAGCGCCGAGACTTCGTGCTTTCTAGAGATATTTCCAGGTTGTGAATTAGAACTGAAGTGTACTCTGCTAAATAACTCCCAACCTTTACGTTAATATTTGTAGACAGAGCATTTCAATATACCTCGAAGTTGGTGAAGAGGCATTCAATGGTTTTATTGCCTTATGAGTTTTTAATTAGAAATCCGTTTCTGCTCCTGAAGAATGTGGAATATGTTGTGAATGTATTTCTGCATTCGAATATTGCATAAATTTATGTGGCCGATACTCAACTAAACTATAGACTAAATAACCTGATTTTCATTATTAGAATGAGTATACCACCTGAAAGTTGAAGCGAAACCATGTACTCGTGGTATAAAACTCATTGTGGTAATAACTCATCTCATAATGAAAATCATGTTATTTAAGGTTTCTATATTCCATACTTTGCATGGTATTTGAAGAGCCCAAGAGGGAAATTCCGGATTTCCTCGAGCATGTTAGATTAAAATAAAAGGGTCTTGAAGAGTACCTCTACCAAAAATCAGTTTTTTTGAATTATCTCCTCTCCTTGGCTTCAAATTGTTTTCGCATTCATTATAAAAGTTGTAGAGCATAACATATTTCACAAATTTTGTCCGAAACAATTCTACATTCGTACGTTTTTGAGATATATGGCGATGAATGTACATTAGACTGGGTTTCTACACAATTAAAAGTATGTGAAATTGCTTCAGACAAAAGTTGTATAGAATTTCATTATCTACAACTACCATGATGAATACAGAAACGATTAAAGGTACAGGAAGGGAGATATTTGAAAAAAAGCCTTGTCATCATCTTCGAGCTGTCAGATTAAGAAAACCCCTTCGTATTTGTATCAGATTAACAACACGTCTGCAACACCGAGATTAACCATCTGTATGAAAATCTGACATGCTCGAGTATGTATAGGGTGGGCAATATTGGTTGTCTACTGAGAGGATCTCGAGAACTATAGCAGCTAGAAGAAAATGGATGACACATTTCCGAGCTCATTTTCGGAGAAACAAAGAATGGTGAAAGTCGCAGCCTCCTACGAGACTTCGTTTTCGGGTTTGGCAAGTTCTCATAACTTTTTTGTCTTTGAAGTTATGTAGAATCCAATGATGAGCTCAAAATATTTTTTCATTTCGAATTATTAGGTGAACTTTCATTTCTTTAAATGGGGCAAACTTTTATTGAATTTGTTATTTTTGAATTGAAAAAAAATCTTTTGTCAGTAGATTCTACATTTTTTTTTATAACTCGAAATCTAAAAATGATAGACCAATTCTGTTCTCAGATTTGGATTAGTCATGAAAAAAGAGCTAGAGAATGTGTCATCCGTTTTCTTGTAGCTGCTATAGTTCTCGAGATCTCCTCAGTAGACAGCGAATTTTGCCCACCCTGTACAAGTAACGAATTTTTTCGCATTTTCAAAAGGCCGCTGTGACCTTGTGTCACGTCCAAATTGTCAGTCTCGTAAAAAGTAGCTTCCTTCGGGTCCAATTAACATATCCTCTCAAATTCTGACACGCTCGAAAATTATTGTTTTCAGTACTTTCACCTCTTCCGTACGGCCAGCCCCACCACGCAAACTGTCAGATTAACATGAATTTTATCAGAGACACGTAGGTCATATACAGTATCTTTATCTGACACGCTCGAATATGTTCCCCTGACAATTTTTTTTACATATTTGAAAACCTGCAGACGCTTTCCCCACCGCTGAAAATACATACATCATAGAACCTTTTTTTTCTACAATCTTCAAAATCCACGGGGTCTCCACGACGCTCTAGTAAATCCCCATTTAGCATCGTCGGCTCTCCAACTATTAGGAAAATATATCCTCATATCACTTCATTTTTACGGTAGAACCTCCTACTGAATTCCATTTTTCCTTGAAATTTTTTTCCCAAGGGATTTTTCTCAAGACATGCACAGATATTCCTTTGCTCCTTTTCATCAAATAGATTTACCCCCAATAAATTTTCAAAGGATATCGGAAATAGTAAGATCCCATGAAGAAAGTGATTTCATCCTCGATTTCTTTTCCTCATCACCCTTCAAGAATATATTCAGGTCACTCCCGCTCGATCCCTCAACAAAACCCTGCCATTTAACCTGCTCATCCTCTGAAGTGGACAGGGAGGTTCGGTTCCACTGCAGATAAGAGACACGTTTTCCTTCTTGTATAGTCTCCGAGAAATTCTAGTTTCCGGTAACCCTTGGTGGTGGTACAAAAAGCGATGCATTACAGACTCAGTTTTACTATCAATAATGATACACAATCACATTATACAGAGTGGATAAGAATTAATATAAAAAAATTCATATATTTCCGCATTGTTTCTGAGGATGATTTTATTTGAGGGGTTTTTTCATCAATCTTTTCTCATTATAGGGATGAAATGATTAACCTTGATGAACTAGAATTTTCATTTCTCTGGTAGATGGATCGGTAGGGCAGGAGCCTGCTCGATCGACAGATTTAACATCACTCGATTTTTCCATGAGGAAATATAAAAAATTAAGAGTTTGTAACAGAGTACGTTGGAACTATACAACTTTACCCCTTCAAGAGCACTTGTCAGTCGTCCTGAGAGCCTTGATTGCATAGTAAACAGTGACATGTCCTAGTAAAAAAATTGCCGGGGGATATTTCACTACTATTATTCTAAAGTAACACATCCCTCTAGCTCGCAAATTCCTTTACTTTTATGTTTTCTCTAAAAACAATGAGTTATTTCTGAGTTTGGTCTCTCGACGTTCAGCATTTTTCTGTTATTGCATAGGCGTTCACGCTTGATGAGAATTTGCAGCTGCAGCAATATACTAATCTGGTTTTTCAGGCTTAGTTCTCCGAATCTAAATTGAAACAATAACTATTTCAGTTTGAAGCCATGAACAGGAATTTTCCCTCATCTGACGAGTCTTCTCCAACCATAGCGATGATATTTACAGTTTTCATTAGGGTTTTCGACAACCTTATTCATCAGATGGCAGTGGGAAGTTCGTCATTATATCATACCGCAATGTCGGCTGTTAATTAAAAGAAATATGATTCTGAAAATAAATTACAATATCTTTCAATTCTAGTGGATATTGAGCCATGAAAACAAAACCTTTATTATTTCATTGCCCATGCCGTATCTAATCCAATTTGAAGGAGCGACATAAATAATGAAATTTCGGGAAATTTCTATCTAAAGGGTCAATTACATTGAGCGAGTATCAGAATGCTAGCTGACGAATTTAGTTGCTAGTAAACTAGCCTAGTGTAATCATGTTCACAAGCCAACTAGCAGATTGTAAACTATCTGCGAGTAAAAATGAAAGCTGGGCTACTTTACTAGCCATTCGTGTGTAATCGTAGTAGCTAGTAAACTAGCTGTGAGTCTTAGAACATAAAAAAATGGAATGGAAAATAAACATTTGCTGTTGTGCAAAGACTGGAGTGAGATAGTTGCTCAGTGTAGCCAATCACAATCGAGAAAATTGACGCGGACATTGATGTCACATCAATTTTTAATACGAATAGATAGGAAGTAAGTAAATTTTTAAATGTAACGCCATTGCCTCAGTGTCAGAGAAACTTCGAATGGACAGGGTGGGCAAAATTCGTTGTCTACTGAGGGGATCTCGAGAACTATGAGAGCTAAAAGAAAACGGATGACACTATCTTTTTCATGGTGAAAACCGTAGCCTCATACCTTTCTTCGTTTTCGAGTTATTAACAAAATCTGGGATTTTGACGATTTCGAAAAGTTCTCATAACTTTTTTGTCTTCGAAGTTACAAATCTGAAACTTGAACCTTCTACAGGCTTTTAGGTAGATTACACTGACGAGCTCAAAATATTTTTTCATTTCGAATAATTAGGCGAACAGTGTCGTTTTAATCTATTGAATTTGTTAGTTTAAAATTGGAAAGAATCTTTTGTCAGTAGATTTTGCGTGTAAAAGTGCCTAAGAAAGTTCAAGTGTCAGATTTGTAACTCAGACGACAAAGGAGTTATGAGGACTCTTCCAAATCGTCAAAATCTCATTTTTTGCTTATTCAGAAACGTAGAAGGCTACGATTTTCACCATTCTTTGTTTCTCCGAAAAAGATCTCGGAAATGTTTCATCCGTTTTCATCTGTTTTCATCTTTTACCTCATATAGTTCTCGAGATCTCCTCAGTAGACAACGAACTTTACCCTTCCTGTATTTACTACAAAAAATGCATTCGTTGCACTGCAATGGCCTCTCAATGTTCCAAGCTGTGAGTACTCATCAACTTTGTGGTTCCTGCTTTTAGTGTCCACAAAATGTCAACGGAGATAGTTCTTGCCGAAGTCATTATTTCAGCTAATTCCATCAAAAAGGAGTTGAAAGAAATAAAGGCGGAAAAGTTCACTATCAACACGTCGAAAATGTTTCCGTTTTGATTGTGTGTTACAATATACCTTGTCTTTTATATACCATAGAATTGTTATGGACGTGAAAAATTCCACAATATAATTTACTCCCCATTTCATTTTACCCGTGTTATATCACACAGAAATATTAAAAACGTATCGACAACGACAACAACAAGTAGTTTTACTCGCTAGCTTGTTGGCTGCTGAGTCCCCCTTAAAGAGTCAATTACATTGAGCGAGTTTTCAAGCTGCTAGTGGGCGATTTTATAATCCAGACTCGGTTAGTGCGATTATGATGATCACACGCAAAACTTTCCACTCGCTGAGTAGCCAACAAGCTACAGACTAAAACCACTTGTTGTTGACGTTTACTGATTGCTAGATTACTAGCAGCTATTATTACACACTGCTATTTACTAGCTAACAATCCAAAATCCGAGCGATAAATTGAGTTCAAATACATCAAAATTATCACCATGTTAGACACTATCGGGAAGATGGTTTTTAATTATTCATAGAGTCGATTTAAACAAAATTTGCTAATTATTACTTACTTTCCATTCAAATATACATAAACAATGTTAATCAGGAATTCACGCTAAATTAATACAAACTACAGCAGGAGTTCATATAGAGACCTCGTTCAACGATGGATATATGCTATTAAAATATTCGCATGAAGTTCATTGGGGTGATGTTATAGGAGACACGAAGATAGTTGTCGCTTCAACCTCGAGTTCAAGTACTCGGTAAAATTAAACAGCATTCCCGGAAACTAGAATTCACTACAAACAAAGTTCGGTTTATTCCATAGATATGACAGTGAGATCTCCAGAGTAATTAGATTGAGAGTTATTTCATTTGAACCGAGATATAACAACAGATCCCATTCTGGTGAAAATTTATGGTGTATATAAGGAAGGATCTGCTTACTGTATACTCATTTATACATGGTCTTTTTTTCTCACCTCACCCAAAATTATATATACCTATTTTTTTTTTTTATAGCTCTTTATTGAGGTTCACAATCTACTTCTATGAAGTATTGAGAAAACGTGATGAATGTACAGACATGTTGAAGATATTAACCTATTGATATTCTTCTTTACTATATTTTCAATTCAAGTCAACTGGCCAAGTTCTCTTCAATCTTCTTATGTTGAAGGGATTCCCAGTTAGTTGATTAATGAGGTTGTTTTCGTGACCTTGCAGGTTCTGCTGATATCGGTTGAAACGATTTCTGATTTCTTCTGTAATGAATGGTATTCCTAGATCGTTATGAATTGTAAGATTGGAGACGTACCAAGGGGCATCTGTTATAGAGCGGAGTATTTTTGATTGGGTTCTCTGAATAATTCCCGTATTCGATGGTTTTGCGCATCCCCAAAATTGAATGCCGTAGGTCCATATTGGTTTGATTATTGCCTTATATATCAGAACTTTATTTTCAATAGATAATTTTGACTTTCTGCCTATTAGCCAGTACATGCCTCGAATTTTTAGATTGATCTGTTGTTTCTTTGCTTGAATATGTTTTTTCCAGGTGAGACGTTGATCTAGATGCATGCCAAGGTATTTTGCATCAGAACTGACTGGTATTTGTTCGTTGTTTATTTTGACCGGAGGGCATAAGCTTTTTCTATTAGTGAATGTAACATGTACTGATTTGGTTTCATTTATTTGCAGACGCCATTTTTTATACCAATCTTCTAGGTCGTTCAAGTGTTGTTGAAAATATTCTGAAGCCGTTTCAGCATTCTCATGAGTTGACAAGGTTGCTATATCATCTGCACATCCAAAATTATATGAAATATTTTCATAAAATTAATTTCCAGTATATAATGAGAAGAGAGGATGAGAAAATCTTTAAAATTGGACCGTCTATAAAAAAGTTTTGGCGGAACTAACGTGAATAATGGGTTGAAAATAACTAACAGTGTTTTGAGCACTGATACATTCAACTAAAATATAATCATTGAAGAGTATGATGAATTTAGGCAGGAGCACATCTTCATAGTCACGATCCCTAAATGAAAATCAGAAATCACATCTACGTTATACTGGATACCAAAACCTCCGAAATATCAAATATCCCAATTAGATGCAAAAATGGCCAGTAAAAATTCCTCATCGAATCTCCAAACATCATAGATGTAACTATGCTCACCTGAGTAAAATTTAATGCTACTTCATGTTCTCTCATGATCATTTCGATTATTATTTCATAGTAGAAATATAATATTTCTTTTTTCTTTTATAGCATACATTGCGTATGTATAAGATCACCACTAATTTTCTTCATTCCTACTGCTTATCCCTCGGCTTATCCATTTAAATACCTAAATCCACCCTTGATGGTGTTTTTCTAATGGGGTTATGAAGATCACAGTACCTCGTCTCGGTGAGCAAGTAATAAATGTGAGTTATGAGAGACACTGTCAACAGCAGTTACAGGGAAATCCCATGTGTGGTAAACCCTTAACGCTTATTATTACATCACACGCATTTGACTAGGGCAACGTGAAATTATTAAGGGCTCAGCCTATGTCGACTCTAGAATAGGAGTTGTTGATTTATGGTCGTGAATTTTGTGTTTTGTTGGGAATGACCATCCTTTATCGTTGTTAACATGTTCATCTCGAGCAAAGAATCACTGATGGTCGAAGGAGTGTGGATATTCATTAAGGTCATGAATAAAAGGATATGAGTTGGGAGTATTCGCACATAAGAAAACAACAAACAAGAATCATCTTGCTACGGCAGCATGAGCTTTTGACGATATCAGCGCATTCAATTTCAAAATCTCACCAATAAAGTGGATCTGAATTATTCAAAATCATCACAACTAGTTTGATGTCTACAAAGTTTCACGTGGCGTAAATATGAGTTGAAATATAAAGGCAATAGTATTACCCATGAATTATATTGCCATCACTTTCAATACTGTGATTCCAATCTTCTGCATTATTTTCTTGCTTTCCACGATATAACAAGTTTTCAAACGACACTGAACATATTATTAGAAAGTCTGTAATATGTCGCTGATAGTGATGAACAGCTCCATCCAGTTTGTAACAATTATAACACTTTATTGACAGGTCACAGTGGAGGTCTTTGGTAAACAGATATAATGGAGAATCGAGAAGGATACAGCGGCGGCCAGATCTGGTTGGTGACTATCCATGCCCTGAGTGTGGAAGGATCTGCAGGTCACGGTTGGGTCTCTTTAGTCACAGGAGGGCACACAGTCGCAACCAGCACTAAGAAATTACTTATAATAATAATAATATAATAAGTCTGTTCGAATTTTTTTTTTTTTTTTTTTTTCTTCTTCTTCTTTTTGTAGATTCATTCCCGGTAACGGGATACAGCAATGAATGAATGAATGATAGAGAATTGTTAGATTATGTCGAGCTACAGACTAGAACTCCTTCTGGGATAATAATCATGGAGTTGTGATAAGCCTCATAAACTTTGACAATGGTAGGGGTAAAATTTGTCTTTTCCTCAGAGTTTTGCTGACTGAATGTCATTCACACCAGTCCATGGATCTTGCATTCGATGTTATTAGTTCGTACTTCCAGAATTTGTTCCTCCCTTTTTTCACATTTTGAGTTATTATAAGCATATTGCAACAATTTAACTTCATTATACAATGACTGAATCAATGATTCATTTTACGACTGCCTTTCAGACTCATACTTGAGATCATAACTCACTCATCTTGAATATTTTAAATAGGCGATAGTTGTTTAAATGATTTATTATATATAAAATAATTAATTGAAATATATAAGACCCGCTGATATGAATATCAACAAGTGTTACGATCTGAATTGAACTAGCCAATTTGCCATCGTCGGTACAATTAAATGGAGAACATTCCATCAAAGAAGAACAGATGCTGACCGCGATTTCGATCTCATTCGACCTCGTCGGAGCCACACAGCTCCTTCTGCGATGAAACAGCGCTTATAATTGATGGATCCTAATTAAATACTGGTAGTAGCTTCTGAGTATTATCGAATAGTACCTCAGATCAAAACCCAGACGAAGACAATGGCAGATTTCCTCTAATTCAGTACGCTGGCCTGCTTATTGCAGACAATATGCGTGTACGAATTGAGAAGGTGAGAGCAGGTTCAGTTCATGGTATAGTTGGGCAGCCGACGATGCTAAATCGGGATTTACTCGAGCGTCGTGGAGAACTAGTGGATTTGAAGATGAGGTGGAAAAAAGGTTCCATGATGTATGCACTTTCAGCGGTGGGGAAAGCGTCTACAGGGTCCCAAAGTTGTAAAAAGTCAGGAGTATATACTCGAGCGTGTCAGATTAAAATACTGTATATACCCTACTTATCTCTGATTATACATTCATGCTCATCTGACAGTTTGCTTGGTGGGGCTGGCCGTACGTAAGAGTTGGAAATTGTTAAAAAAAAAGTTTTTTCGGGCTTGTCAGATTTTTAGATGATATGTAGATTGGACCCAAAGGAAGCTACTTTTAAGAGACGGACAATTCCCACGTGACGCAAGCTCACAGCGGTCCTTTGAAATTGCAAAAAAACTCGTTACTTTCGAGCGTGTCATATTTTCATACAGATGGTTAATATCGGTGTTGCAGACGTGTGAACCCATTATTCTGACAAAAATTAGGGAGGCTTTTCTTAATCTGACAGTTTGAAGATAATAACAAGGCTTTTTTTGAGATATTTCTCTTCACGTACCTCTGATCGTTTCTGTATTCATTATGGAAGTTGTAGACCATAAAATTCTATACAACTTTTCATACCCTAAACCATTTTTGAGCTAGAGGGCGATAAGAACGAGGAGCTTAGCCACACATGCGGAAGACCAAGGTCAACGTAGAAACCCAGTCTAAGGAAGATTCATCGCCATATATCAAACGTAGAAAAAATTGCTTCGGACAAAATTTTTAGCAAATGTTTTGCTCTACAACTTTTATAATGAATGCGAAAACAATTTGAAGCCCAGGAGAGGAGATAATTCAAAAAAACGGATTTTTGCAAGTTTGGCGCCCTCCCACACTCGCACACATTTTTGTTAAGGCGTTTTCATTCTTTCACAAAATGATTTATTCTAATGAGCTCCACTTTCAATCAAAAAAGAATCATCATCTCGCGAAGAAACCTGCATATCCGAATGAAAATTCTTTTTGGAAGACAATTAAAAAGCAGATATCACTATACTATTCGTACCGAATAAGGATATAATATGATTGTGTGAAAATTATTCTCCTTCTTCATTTGAAATGAAATAAATGTTTCGCGAAGTATATTTATGCCTCAATATGTTTTCAGCAAGAATAGGTAAATGAAGTGTCGAATTCGTTATTGTGCTTCTTTCCATCAAGGACTTGTCTGACGTTTTCAGTATTCAGTATTCAGCCTTTCGTCTGCTTCTAATAGGTTTCTATCAGGCTAAAATTTTGGTCGATTGACATTTTAATTACACGACGGAAGCGCTGTGACGGATATCCGCGATTCTATTTTGCGGTCGCGTTCCATTGGTGAACCTGGAATGGGCATCCTGTAATATCAAAAAACCCCAACAACGTATTTACATGCATTGATTCTTGTCCATCTACATAACAATTATTTGATATCATTCCAAAATGAAACAAACAGAACTAATTTGCATTTGTCGTGTCGAATGCGAATAACCGACTGGTTTTGGAGGTAGTTTTAATTAAATTTCCGGATGATGTAACACAATGCCGGATTTATATTACTATGTTTATTTCAACGACGTTCCATCTTTAACGTGCCATATTGAGCATCTGCAGGATCTTCATGCAGATGAGTGCGTGCTGCATGGGTTGAATGAATCTTGTTAGGTTCAGGAATGTTCGTGCTGAATATGACCTGGTTTTTCGTCGACTTGTGCTAACGACTGCTCGTTGGTTATTCTGTAAATACCCGAAATGCTGCATCGCTTGTCTATGCTTCTTTTTGTACAATCTCGAGAATACAGAAAACATTTTCTGTGTTCTTGTTTATTTAACAAGTGCAATCAATCTCCAAATATGTGGAAGCTCTAGATAATCCAATTTTTCTCTCGGTTTATGTTTATGACATATATACTTCATTCACATTTATTTTAGCACTCGGTTGGCCATGGAAATTTGACACATTTCACTCTGTATAGTACGAAAATGTGGGGTTATGAAGCTTGTCGAAACATTTTTGGCAAAGATTATAGAGTAGAAAGATAGGAAACGAAGCGACTAAAGTGATGTGAGCGCCATCTGTGTTTCAAATGTGTTTTTAAGGCTCTAAGACTGGTTAAAATTTTAATTCGAAGGACATATGAAATTTTGCGAGATGTCAGAGTTATATATGGCCATTTTGATCGGACAGGTTTTGAATGTTTTGATTCTCGTATCCATAGACAACCGCGTATCGCCTTTTGTTTTTCGAGTCCGTTCTAGTTGCTGATTATTGAAATTTTTGTCTAATTTCTTGGCGGAAACCTCAGAATATCGATCGAAAATTATTGTATGGTGAAGAACTGTGGATCAAATAAAACGAATTTTACTAAGGAAAATGGGAATGTAAGTATTAACTGGTAACATGTGACTCGGTCATTCATTGATTTTTATTTTCAGTGCTACGAAGTGGATACAATTTTCAGGGCGTAAAGGCCTGCAAGCACTATTGACTACACCATGTGCAAAATTTTACTGCAAGTCGATTGAGAACTGTTCATCCACGTAAATTGTTGCATGCAGGAAGCATCCCTTACATGAAGTGCTCATTTAGGGGAAATTATGACTTTTATACCTCCATTCAAAGATTCTCAATTGCCTTCAATATATTCAGAAATGCAAAAGTTTTATGGATTTCGATTTGGGAATCGGGTGACTGTCAAATTGTCGTTTGGAAAGTCAAAATTTTATGAAACCTTTTGTGAGTGTTTTGTTCATTCGTCAATCAATTTGTATATTGTGTCATAAAGAGACCATATACTATGAGGAAATCATAAAAAAGCATGAAGAAATTAAACTGACGGGCTTGAATACAGGTCTTGTATACCACTGTAAGGTTTTGTTCAATTGTGGTTCTGAAAATATTGTGAATAATATGTAATTAACGGAAATGTGTATACTATGACGGTAAATTGAATATTGGTTCATATCAATTTTTGATAAAAATTGTACAAATTCAACTCAGTTTCTTAATTCAAAACGTTCTCACAGAAAAAACACCTTTGACGTTCCTCTAGCAGATAATCATGTACTCTTGTGTCCTAATCAATATCCAAATCAATATCATAGCTCATAGCTCTATTCGTTGTCCATAATTTCAAATTTTTGTAAATTTTTTATAGATTGCAAATAAAAATTTATCACATCCAACAGCGTATTTCATTGATACCAATCGATTCCAAACAATTTTCAGATGAAAACTAACATCCTGGTCACAAAAAAAAACAGGCTCAGGATGTTTGTTTTCCAGTTTCAACAAGGTCAATATTGAAATCCAATACAAGGAAATATAATTCGAATTTCGCGCCCCTCAATTATAAAACAGAAAACTGTTATTTAACAGTTTTTCTGTATTGATAATACGTTTTCAGCGCCATCTCATTGTCAAATGTGTTTTCACTGGCCAAAATGTAGTCGGTTTTTAGTACTAGCGATATGAGGGCGTTTCCTATCTTTCTACTCTATAATCTTTGATTTTTGGGTTTTAAATCAACACTATGTTGCCCGTTCTACGTAAAAGTTTGTGTTATTACGTATTTTATCACAATGTCGAATCTCTTCGGAAAATATGTGACGAACATAATTGAAGTTTATACAAACTGATTGAAGGCATACCAAATCCAGTTATTTGCATGGAAAATACATGAGATCAGTATAATATCATAATATGCACCACCTTGAGGAGAGTTATCTTCTTTGGCTAAATTTTGAATCCGTTACAGCAGTTGTATAATTCAAAACTATTAACCCGAAGATAAAATGCATATGATGCAGGGGTTGGGAATGGGTATCTCCCGAAAGAATTAACAGATAATTACAAGAATGTTGAATTCTTCAACAAAAATCATCTTGCATCAATATAAGTAGAAGGAATTTAAGGAAGTTTCAAGTTAAGATGAACACCTTTGAACAAAAATTGCACATGATTAAACAAGTAACAGGGCAACTTGCGCGTATTTGTGGCTGTTCATCTTAATACGTTGATATAATAATAATAATTAGGTATTTATTGGTACCTTAAGACATTTACATTGTATAGGACAAGTCAAATAAAAATCCATTTTCGGGAACTTATTCTACGATGAATTTATCGAAAATCCTGTAGAAAACTTTTCGCATTAATTCACTCAAACATAAAATTCTCAAATGCCACCACTTTTTTGGGTCTCCCAATAGGAGAAAATTCTTTGTCATCCTCTTCATTCACAATTATTCTGATTGTGGAAATATTCAGCTGAAATATAAGTCGTTTAGATTCAGATGAAACATTATATAAATTCTTACATTGAATATGTTCGCTACCATCTGACGTATTGTGGATTTTAGAATATCAGGGTATAACTATTTGAATGAGCGCACCAGAATTCTAAATAGCACTTCCTGAAACCCTGTCTCTTTTTTCAATCACTTTCGGCATTTTCTTAATAAAAATTGATATAAGTTGTGGCAACGGCGTTATGACATTAACGACATTTCATGAGTGCCAACCTTACTTCGCTCTAGTTACAAAAACTTGAGAAAATTATTTCATGGCCAACCGACTGCTAAAATAATTTTGAATGAAGTATAGGTTTATTCGTCAAAACGAAAAAAATTCATTCATGTTACTTACTTTCCGAGGTGAAATTATCTCTTCTATGAATATTCACAGGAAAAATGTCTCGAAAATTCTTGCCATTGGCTACAATCCGTATCCTGTTGAAATTGAAAAAGGACGTTCGTTATGTGCTGCAATCTTTTCGACGGAAACTATTGTAGTATTGGTATAATTTTGTTTTGACTTATCTCGATGAATGTTCTCTTTAACAAGTTTTTATTCAATAAATACAAAATCAATAAACTTTAAAATATAATATGTAATAAAATTCTACAAACGTATAACAAGAATCGAGAATAAAAAGCCAATTAAACGACCAATTAAAACTAACTTCTAATAATGCTTTCGTATTGAATATTTTGAATTAAAATGTCAGGGAAGTGACATAAATTAAAGCAGCTAACTGGATTGCGTTACATTCGTAACTTCTACTTATCGTTCAAGTGTTCTGGCAACACCCCACATTCTGATATAGTCTTTCCCCCTTTACGCCTTATACGGATGGCCAGAAGGTCCCGTGCTATAAACTCCTCCTAACAACATAATATGTGTATGAATATTATGTTAATTAATTGCTTAGGAAATAAGACGTTGAATCGTTCCCTTAAACGAAGTTTCGCAGCTTTATCATCCCTTCCTCAAAGCTTCCACAAAGAAACACATATAATATACAATAATTCATAATAATAAAAGACAATATGAAATTGTTATTTTTTCATTTTGTTTTTTCCCCCTCCTTTCATTTCTTTCTACATATAATGTGTCAATCGAAATTCTGCGAACTTCCAAAATTCACTGAATAAATGAACACAAGTCAGCTGGGTCTTCTGTCATATATTATGATTAACTATACTCCATTCCCTTTTATTTTAGCACTCGGTTGGCTATGGAAATTTGACACATTTCACTCTGTATGGTACGAAAATGTGGGGTTAAGAAGCTTGTCAAAACATTTTTGGATTTTAAATCAACGCTATGTTGCCCGTTCTACGTAAAACTTTCTGTTATTACGTATTTTATCACAATGTCGAATCTCTTCGGAAAATATGTGACGAACATAATTGAAGTTTATATAAACTGATTGAAGGCATACCAAATCCAGTTATTTGCATGGAAAATACTAGAAATCAGTATAATATCATAATATGCACTAGCTTGAGGAGAGTTAATGTTCGTTATCTTCTTTGGCTAAGGTTTGAATGAGTTACATCAGTTGTAGATTTCAAAAATATTAACCCGAAAATGAAATGCATATGATGCAGTGGTTTGAAATGGGTATCTCCCGAAGGAATTAACAGATAATTACAAGAACGTTAAATTCTTCAAGAAAAATCATCTTGCATCAATATAAGTGAAAATAATTAAAGGAAGTTTCAAGTCAAGATGAACTTCACCTTTGAACAAAAATTTCACATGAATAAACAATAAACAGGACAACTGGCGCATATTTGTGGCTGTTCATCTTAATACATTGATATAATTATAATAATAATTAGGTATTTATTGGTACCTTGAGACATTTACAATGTATTATGTATTATAATTTTGCAATCATTTTTTTGTTGTCCTATTCTCAACTTCATATACTAGTTTTTTTCGTAAAGTGGTTTGCAAATGTTGTCAACTGTATAGAGCAAACGCAATTCCATTTTAGGGTAGCGAAAATCCATTTGCGCTTGCTCTGTAGAGTTCACAACCGTTGTGAACCACACTATGCATTATTTGTCCCAAAAACAAGGTATTTCGTAGACGACGTGTTGGATCTTTCAACCGCGTGAAGAGATAATTGCTAGTTTTTACATTATAGTATGCTAAATGGGTGTTCTGATTGAAAACACCATTGCTTGTTTTTGAAAGACCCTGTACAGAAGCAAACTTGAAGTATTGTTCATTTCAGGTAGTTTTCTTGTCAAAATCGAGTGTATTGACTGGTTACCAAAATTTCTAAGATTTATTTAACGTCCTATTCCACCCCCACAAACATTCATACATATATTGAAGAATAAGGAATACGACAAAGTAAAATTGAATACTTAACAGCTTCACTTGTATGCTGTTTCCAAGGAGGAGAAAAAAAGTATTGTATTCGTATGTTGGAGAACCTATTTCGAATGGAAAAGTTTTGCATCAAGAAATCGGACAGATAGGATAGCAACTGAAGTAAAAGTTAATGAAGAGAATTCCCCTGGAATATATTTCGAACTTGACTCCCCACAGGGTTGTTTTCCGAACGATTATTCCAGTTCTCAGCAGTTAGATAACTTCCTTCTAACAGGAATTCAATACACAAAGATGCCCAAGAGTCGCTATTAGCCGATGTTAATAGTTCTCGACTATTTTCACAGGCACAAGTCCCTCTGATCTTCGTACTTCAACCAGCTGGCTTCCGAACAGATTCGAAACAGTTCGTTTCATCTTTTACTTACCAACCCCTGTCTCCAGTAATTGAAATTACCCCTAAATTCAACGATCCTGAACAGAAGGAAATGAAATTCCCTTAAAAACATGGGCGTGTATACGTTTCTTCCGTGAAATTCGGCACAGGGGATTTCCACTGTTAATTTTCCGATTGAAGTCACCTCTATTGAGTACGAGCATGTATTTTCAAAGGAGAAAGGCAATGTGGGTTTGTACTCTCGGGTTTTTTAAATGTTTCAGCAATGAGTTACCCTCCTCGAATAAAACAATTGAAATTTCCAGTTTTGGTATGATATTCGTCATGAAATATATCTACTTACAAATTATGCAACATGTCGTAGGAATAGCTGTTGTCATTTTTAGGAAGAAAAATCACAACAATTTTCTTCATTATTAGTGGTGGCTATTTAAGAAATGAACGTCTTTCATGCGGATTTCAAAATGATACAAAAAGCATCTCCGTAACTTATATATATATACTACACTGCGCAAAAAAATCAACGCACATTCTGAAAATCCCAATTTTAATGAAAGTTAACTCTACATTGACTTTATAACTTATTTTTTATGTTCTCTCGGGAAGGTTTTGAACGAAACAAGACACATTAAATGGAAGAAAAATTCAGCATTTCACCGAATCTTATGTGAAAGATGAGAAATGAACAATTTTCAAAATACTGAAATGCTGATAAGTGATTTAATACTTGGTATTTCCACCCTTTGCGTTAATTACAGCTCGGCAACGACGGTTCATACTCGAAATGAGTGATCTTGAAATGTTCTGATCTAATCCTTCCCAGATTTCTCCGACTTGGATTCCTAAGTCATTAAGAGTAGCTGGATGATTTTCTGAACTTCTCAGCCTTCTATTGAGGTTGTCCCAAACCTGCTCAATCGGATTGAGATCTGGACTTCTTGCTGGCCATTCCATTCGAGAGACTCTTCAAGGTACTCCTGAACGATGCGCGCACGATGGGGTCTGGCATTATCGTCCATAAAAATGAAATTTTCACCAATGTATGGAGCAAATGGCACTACATGCTCTTCAAGAATGTTCCTTATATACTTATCAGCATTCATAGCTCCATTATCAACGACCACTAGGTATGTGCGAGCAGTCAAAGATATTCCACCCCATACCATAATCGATCCTCCCCCGAAACCAGTAGTATTCAGGAAATTGCACTGAGCATATCTTTCATGTAGACGTCTATATGCAAGGGAACGTCAATCACAATGGTAGAGGCAGAATCTAGACTCATCTGTGAAGAGAACTCTTTCCCAATCGGCCTCTTCCCAATGGATATGCTCTCTCGCAAAATCCAGACGCGCCCTTCGATGGGCTGGGGTAAGAGCTGGGCCTCTTGCCGCGCCTTAAATCATATTCTCTGAGGCGATTTCTTATTGTCCGAGTGCTAATTTGCACCTCATGAGTTTGCTCAAGCTGAATTTGAAGGAGGCGAGCGATTGCAAACCGTTGTCTCAACGAAGAAACTCTCAAGTAACGTTCTTGAATGGCAGTTGTTACCCGTGGTCTACCCTGTCCTGGTCTTCGGACATTCATACCTGTCTCCCTTAATCGCTGCAACATTCTGGACACACTTGTATGGGAAACTCCAAACCTTTCTGCAATTCTTGTGTATGTCCCCCCTTCTTCTCGCAAAACTACCTCTTGGGCACATTCCTCTTGGGTCAAATTGCGTGTTTCGCGTTGCATAGCGATCTAGTGTAGAAAATCAAACGAAAGAAAAACTATTGATCACTAGAATTGATCGAGAACAACTGATTTTAGAATGGAGCCAATACATTCAAAATCTGATAATATCATATTTTTTTATTCCTGCTGGGAAAAACATCTGTATTGAAGAAAACCGTTGAAAGTGGATAACATATGCATGCATAATTCTGATAAAAATAATTATCATTGAGAACACCTTCAGTTGTAGAATAAATTTGAGATTTCCATAATGTGCGTTAATTTTTTTGCGCAGTGTAGTTTATTCCTTTCAGAACTAAGATATTACTATTTCAAAAACCCCTGGACTCTTCTGTTCAAAATCAAAAAGGATATGATGCATAATAATGGTAGCAGCCAGATTTATCCGGCAATAAATTCAGGATTTCGTAGATTAAGTGCGATTCTATGTAACGTAAATTACGTGTGTGTATTAGAGAAACCCCAGAATGTCTCCAGTGATTGTACAGCACTCAGAGCCTTAAGAATATGGCGAACGGAACTCCATTAGCTTCGTTATCTAATCACAGATATTCTCAGGTGGTATTAAGGGCTATAAAATGATTTAACGCGGTCGACTATCTACTGAGACTTGACTCGGTAAAATGCCATCCCCGACTAGTTCTTACGCTTATCGCTCGACTTCAGAGTCGAAGTTGAACGTTTCTGGATGTACAATGTCTTAGGCTACAAACACAGAATGAATTCTGCCTTAATACGGATATAGACTCTTGATTTCGCCGAGGAAAATGATGAGAATACGGAAGATGGTTCAATCGTTGACGGGATACTAAAATATTTCTAGCACGTCTAATGGAACAGAGGCCTTTGTGTCGCATTTTACTTCATTCCGCTCAAATTTGGTTTCAGATCAATGATCGGACCACAATTGGAATTTTAGCTGTTCAAATGTGTAGTCATAAATATCAATAGGCTAATAACTTCTTACTATCATACTTATTTAATGGTTTTGCGAAATTCCAGATCATTTACATAACTATGTATGTTCTGTTAGACAATAGAGAGGCAAATTTTACGAGACTCGTAATAGACAGCAGGCTGTCTCTCAAGTTTCATGTGGATCCACTAATTGACAGAATGAGGTCAGTTATTACAATTCGATTGTCAATCTTAGTCAGCTCTGACGAGGTCGAATGAGACTAAACCATGGTCAGCATCTGCTCTTCTTCGGTGGAACGTTCTCCATTTAATTGTCCTGACGATGGCAAATTGACTATCTCAATTCAGATCGTAACACTTGTTGATATTCATATCGGCGGGTGGTATGCATCTGGATTAATTCTTATTATTGTCGATCTTTATATTATGAGTAGGGGAGACTAGGGAGCATTGATACATGGGGAGGCTTGATACAAGCTTATATCCGCGATCTGTAGCCGTTTTCAAAAGTATTATACTAGTGAACACTATTCTTTGGCAGAGGGCATTACGTGACGTTAATCTGTAAGGCTAACAGTAGTTTCTTTGTGAAATATTCAACGAAGAGTGTTTCGAGGTGAGAAATTGTAAGTTTTTACTCAATTTACCTAAGGGTTTTATGATCATGCATTAATTCTTCGGCATAAACAAACATTTCATTGGGAAATATGCATAAAACTACTCAATCTACAGTTTTATTCGCTTTTCAAAATATATGAGTATAAGATGAAAACATAAATCACTTTAAAAATTGCTTTCAGGGAGGTTTGAGACATTTGTCGTGGGGAGGCCTGATACATGTATCATCTTCAAAAAATATTCAGTAGCTAGTTGGATAGGCCTACATGAAGGCGTCTTCACCATCCAACATATCAAAGGGATTTTTAAAAACCGTACAATCCCCATGTATTTAACGAGGCCGACTTTTCTTGTGTGGAAGTGACTAACTGACAATTTCCTGATTTTTCTACACCTATGGGACCAAAGCAAGCCAGTATCATTGCTGACCTACCTACTGAGCTGAATAATCCTCTCGATTACTCTCCCAGTACATCGTATCAATCCTCCCATATGTGGGGAGGCTTGAGACAGTTTGCATGTTTTTGTGTTCAACGTTCTGTACAGAATAAGATGTTTATGTTTTGCGACTTCTATATTTATTTTGTTGAACGATTAATTGAAGAATTATATAATATAAGAAAAGTCCTGCTTCTTCATATAATTCAGTTTCCAGAATAAAAATTCCAAAAAACGTATCAACCCTCCCCAGTCTCCCCTATAATTCATTATGATTAGCGGTTGTTTTGTATTATAAGAAACTTGAAGTAGACATACGCTTGGAATATGCAGAATTGATTGATTTTTTCACATTAAAAGGTTATAATCAGATGAATTGCAGTATTTGGTTGAAAATATGCGCAGTACACAATTCTGTTGATATAGCCTTTATTGAATCTGGCAAATTTCACCTGTTCCATTAATAAAACTATTAATTTGATGCAAATATTCAAACCCAGGCTTATTGCTGAAAATTTCCTATGATTTCGGGCAGCAATAGTAAAGGGGTGTAGTGAAAAAGAACCGTTGGCAACAGTTTTTCACAGAGAAAAAATTTCCAATTTACTGCTCATTGTTGATTCTGTATGAAATGTTGTTTCAGCGTTCCCACACTATTGAACACCACTGAATATAAAGTCCATATTTAACGTTGAAGAATATTGATTGAAATGTACTAAGCTGATTGAAACATTCCAGAATAAAAATGTATGTGATATTTCTCTGATTGTAAATTTACACTTGAAACATTTTTTTGAAAGAGTGCAGAGTGCAGAGGTACAGAGGTGAACTATACTGAGTCCACAGGGGTTGTGTTGGAATTTCGGAGATTTTGTAAAAACTGGACTTTCGAGTGAAATCTGCAGCGTTTTAATCGAAGAAGTCGCTGTCATCTCTAATGCGATTCTTCAGTTCCTGCTTTCCTATTTCTCCAAAAGATATTGTACAGATACTGACCATTTTTCTTGTTTCAGAATTTGAAGAATCAGATAATGACCACTAATTTGTGGGTGGAACAGGTGAGTTGATGATGCACGATTAAATTGCAGATTACAGGAGTCTTTGGTCCTATCGAAAAATTGTGAGAATTTTTTACCACTGGAGAAGGAAATTTCATAAGAAATTTATTATACTGAGGGCGCGTTTTCATAAGACACTCAGTCGTTATACCGCATGCGGTTGGAATATCAAACAATAATGAAAACTATGACATCATTCAAACCCAACAGAATGAGTGAACGGGAAGTCTAACGTTCCCTGCGTGCTGTTTCCAACGACTAATTAATATGCGCCCTTACGTTAGCTATATTTATGAATATCCGTAAGCTGCGCCTCTTTGATGCGCTCTTTCATTCATGTTACTGGATTCATACATCGAAATGTGTGAAGATTACGTCTGATTTTTTAGAATTTTTATTTGAATATTCCTTATAGTCATGTCATGTCTATGCCTTCGCGGGATAGTAATTGAGAAGTTATTTTAAATGAAAATCATAATCATAAAAGTAAACGGAGAATCAGATAAGTGGTACCTTTTGAAAATTGCCTAAGTTTGAACGGCTACAACTTCGACATTACTTTGATGATTATGGATTTTTGCCTAGAGATTCAAAGCATTTTTTCTTGTTTGTATGTCACTGGGGCAGGGTATATTTTGCAATCTTTTTTTTGTATAGGGTGTGAGTATAAGCCAAAAAATAACCGTATATTGGCGAAGATCATAATATAACAGAAAAGGGCCTCACAAAGTTTTGTTAATGTTGGTCAATTTTTAGATCAACACGTCAGTGCATCTGTGTCACGTTTCGAATACAATGCTTTTCTATGGATATAACCCGATTTCATGAAATCACCTTTGACATTCTTGCTATAGTTTGTTAAATTTTTAGCCAGTCACGTTTATCACCATATGGGCGGTAGTGCTGAGCCTCATCCAGTATTATTAGTGCAGTATTATCATCAACCGCCGAATCGAAAATTATGATCGTAATGAACTTCCTTTTAGATCCCCAGACATCAACCCTATTGAATAAATTTGAAGTTTTTTCAGAGAAAACATCAAACAGAAATTGATTAAAGTTTGCGGAAATATTCATGCTAGGGGAAGACCAACACTCCACTAAAAATCGTTCCTTTCAGTTTGTTTAAAAATCGTTTTTTTTGCATATTATTTCTACCATTTCTTCAGACCATGCTGCATGATTAATATTGACTGTATGGGTTTGAAATTCTCCTTTCTCAGCATATTCGAAAGAAGGCGAATTTCGCGAGAAAAAAAGATTCAACAAAATTGGGGAATTTTCATAGCAACGCAAAGTATCGAAAGAACGAGGTACAATAACCTGGATATCTACCAAACATAAGAAAAGACTTATAAGTTTCACTCTTCTGCTGAATTCCAAGGCAAAAATTTTCGCTTCCTTACATGCAGTCTGTGAAATAGGCAGGGATTGAATAAAAATACTCTACGCCAAATACATCTGCCAAAAAACATCGGAGTTTCTGCTAGAAGTTCAAGACTGAAGTCGATTTCATGAAGTGGCAATATTTCCATAGCAGTACAATGAATTCGAGAAGTGGCAAATATTCTATAATGACTAGTACCTAACAATCCCACCACCACTAAAAAAAATTTGTACGGCACCCTTCTATTACTATCTTTGCCGAAAACAGGAAATTCAATACAGGCTAAGAATACTGGTCTGCCTTTCGGGGTAAAAATCCAATATTACCAAAGTAAAATGTCTCAGTTATAACTAGTCAAACTTGAAACATTTTATTCTGTGCCAGCCACTTCATTTGCTGCTCTGCAAATAAATCAATATGCTATTGATACATTCTTTCATCAATTACTACTTAACGAAAGAGGCTTCTTTGTAACAACAACTCATAAATCATAGATTAAAAATTTCGTAGAGTTCCAAATAAAATTGACCTCTTCGATAATTATTCTACAGAAGAGCCAATAATAAAGAAAGAAATTCTGTGTGTTACTTTTTATTCAAACTTGTATTATTTGAATGTTAGCTTGATAAATTCGTAAAGAGATATTTTTCCTCGGTGGTAGAAAATTCTTAACATTCTTGGATTGCCAACGCATATTATGAAAATTATTATACATATCTAATTTCTTTTGCTTCACTGACAAATCTATAGTTGATTTGAATGCTTTAGTCCTAAAAAAATTGTGTAGACTATTCACCCATTCGGCATGATTTTTAGTCGAAAAACTCATTTCAGTCATGGTATGACTATAAACTGAGATGGGAGCCCAAAGAATACGGAGGAGTTCATATGCTCCATGTACCTTCGGATCATATATGGAGGCCAGACATTGTTCTCTACAATAAGTGAGTATCCACAGATATAATCTATTAGTTTTACTCAGTGTTTTCTGGATGTTGTAGTCTCAAAATTCGTGACAACTAACAGGATTCATTCACGTTATCGTAAGCGAAGAAATTTCCCTCTCCTTCACCACTTCTAAACACTGACTTCAACGCAAGTGTAATCGGATACACGAGTGCTTGTTAACATTTCTGGGTGCCGACAGAGAATATGAAAATGATACACTCTCATCGCAGGCCATCATTAATTAAACAATCAAAAGGATGTACGAAGATATATTAAAAAATTCTTAGACTACTATAGAACCAAACAAAATTTCAATCTCAAAATATTTTATTACTCAACATATTCTCCTCTTAATTGGATTCATTTATTACAGCAAACCTGCAACGTCTCTAGACCTTTAAAAAAAATGTTTCGTCTTGCTCTGCGAACCAGACCTCCACAGCTTTTATTACCTCCTCGTTGGAAGAAAATTTACGACCTTTTAAACTTTTTTTCAGTTGAGGAAACAGATGATAGTCGGATGGAGCCAAATCTGGTGAATAAGGGCGGTGTTCTAGTAATTCAAACCCGTTGTCCTGCAAAATCAAAACACCTTTGGATAGCTATCCGCGTCTTTTCTTATCAATTTTTTCCCGCAGAGTGTCCAGTATCTAATGTCGAATAGTAATCTCCGGTTATTGTTCTGCCCTTATCCAAAAAATCATGATTACTCCATGGCAATCCCAAAAAACTGAAGCAATAATTTTTCCAGCTGATTTTTGGAAACTTCTAAGGTCTTGGGGAACCAGAGTGTCGCCATTCCATCGATTGTTGCTTTTTTTCTGGATGGTTGAAATGTACCCATGTCTCATCCATAGTCCATAGTAACAATTCGGTTAAATCTAAGCACATTGATCATCAAGGGTATTAAGCATATCTTCGTAAATCTGCTTACCTCTTAACCCTTTTAAATACAGGTACTTGATGATAGCTCGATACTCCAATTTTTCGATTTTCACAATTTCGGTGGACAAATTTATTGAGTGAGTAATTGTTCGTTGCTATGGTAACGCAATATTTTTTTTATACATGGAACTGGTTTAAGCTAAGTAGATATCAATACATCCCCGTAATGTACCGAACAGACAAAATATTCCGAATAGACTTGGAAAAATTTTGATGCTTCTTTCATATGTCCGGAAATATGAATCAAAAACTCTTATGGTGGTCGTTTAATGTCAAAAACTTTCGAATTTATGTGATCGTAAAAGTTGAAATTTGTATATTATAGGTACTCAAACTTATCACCGTATAAGCTGAAACGACCGAATATAAAATGGGATGTATTCAGCCTACCAATTTCATTTCACGGATGAAAATCCGAAAAGACTTTCCTCCCAGAATACTGCTTTTGACCTCGGCTTCTACATGATATATATGGATATTTTTGTTCTACGATTTTTTATATTTTAAATGCTCTTGAATCAATCAAGAATATTCATTTCAAAGATAATCGATTTTTTCTTCAATTTATTCAATATGTGCCAAATAGTAGAGCCATCTGCATATAAAAAAGGACAAAAAAAACACTGTCGAAATACATGAACATGGAATGCCTTCAATAGATTGTCAGATTGTTGCTTGTATAAATGAATTTCTCATTTCCTTCCACTACAAGTCAAAAAATTGATAAATTCCTGACTCTTTCTTTTTTTTTTATAATATTTCTCACCTCGCATAGTATTTTTTTTATATGGACGATAGGAAGTTTTTTAAGTACGTATAGCCAGCTGAATTCTATGTTCATCTGCGTAAACATTTCAGTTATTCAACAACATTTCTCGAATTTTCAAGTGTGCATAACGTTATCAACGAATATCTACTCACTCATGGACTCTTCAGTATCTAATCTGTTCATTTCTTGATTCCACGCAAGCTCCATTTGAAAAAATAAATCACTATGCGCCTTTTGAATTTCGATCCTTATAATTATTGGCGACAAATATGCAGCTTATAAATCAGCCTATCCATTAGAGAGTAAAGCGTTAAATGGACAAACACATTATACAGTCCATTAATGAATAATCATTGAATATTCATGAACACTCTGTTTGAGCCACAACCTTTCAGTGAAAATACTGACAGGAATAAGTTTGACGCTTGTGTATTCTATAAATAGGTGTAATGATCGAGGATGAAATTGGGGGTACCTTGCGATCAATTAGATACCAATTGGCCTTAATTATCGTATAACACACACAAGTTCCAAAGACTTATCTGCCTTAGTTTTTTGCTCTTGCCAATGTCAGAATAGCGTCATGTTTGGACCTACAGAAAAATTTCTAACCTCCGAACCATTCAACATAACTCGACCGCCTTCTTTCCAGTCGATTCCTTAACTTTCAGGGCACCTTTTGGCATGCAGGCAAATTCGGCGCATACTACGATTTTTTCCATACTCTTTCATATAAGCTGACTCTATAAAATATCTCGAAGACAGAGGCATAAAAGCAATATGCTTGAACCAAAAACAGAATTATATGATTTTCACTAACATAAGGTGTTAAACCACGACAAGTGTTTCGGTATCACAATAGCATCTTCAGGTGGGAGAAGATAAACTGAAATCACTCCAATTTGCCGGTATCAACGACATGAGTTTCATAAAATTTTTGTGGGTTGTCATATAAATAAAATTGGAACATCTTGAAAAATTCAAGGCAAACTAAATACTCATTCGAAATTGAAGGAACTTTTAATATCTTTTCCTCATGACTCTATTATTTCTTCGAAAAACAGTTTAGTTTTATGTGTGATTGCTCCATTGTCAATATCGAAACTAGCTAGGTTTATAAAACTCTTTCTTCAGTCTTCAATTGATGTAGCCGATGCTTGATGAAAATCCATAATTCAACTCAAAACAGAATTACATATATGAATTTCATTAATATGAGTTGTTCAATCATCACGTGATTGTGTTTCGCTATCACAAGATGCCATTGTTATAGTGAAACATAAGTGCTCTTTTTCGTTTTGACTCTCTAGTGTTAACAATGATTTTTGTGATCAAAGTCCTTCGTTACATTTTCTATTAAATCATATCCGCTAATAAATCTTTTTCTGACCTTCCCGTTCAATTTTGATGCAAACTAAATCAATGCGAAAGGTTATGTATTTTCAGTCTTCTAAAAACTATGAATTTCGCAATTTCCATGTCATTTCATGTTTTCATTGTGTATGAAATGTGTTAGATAATAAAAAATTGATTAAAAAATTAATGATCCTCATGAATACTGCTCAATTTTTGGGTTCACTCGAATCACTCTTCGTCTAAGCATTGTCATAAATATGTACTTTATTATATTCCTGCAATTGACAAATTTTCAGACTTCTCTAGGTTTCTCACTTGGCAATGGATATATTGCACCAGAAGTAAACATTCTCATGTCTTTCTCTCTGATAATGAATATTGATTTCATTAACTCATGCTTATGTCATTATTTTAATCGGATTATTTTATTTCTCAATTAATCTCTACGTTTGATCTCCCGAGTTGGAAAAAAAAATTGCCAGCTCAAGCCACCTGCTTCTCGAAACCAACGATTATTGAAGAACTCTCAATATGTGATACTCATAATTTGTCAATTGCATCTTTTATTCTACTGAAGGATCTTCTAATCGTGCTTACTTGTGAGCGGTCTCTCTCTATAGATTCATCGATAAATTTCGCACTCTCTTCAACGTCCAACGTTGTTTAGTAATTCTAATATTATTGCTTCACTCATATTTACTGTATTGATGAACAGACTTACGGAATTTAGCTTTCACCTCTTATATTTTCTTTCGGCCTTCATCATTATTGCAACTCAGACTTCTCATTAATTCATTAGGTATTCAAAACCTCCCTTTTTTCAGGCAGAATAAAGGGTCCCTCGCAATCAATTTTCATTGATTGCTCTGCCACTGTGAACGTTGTGTTGAATAGTTGACTTTTCTCAGTGTCCAAGAGTGTCTTCACCTCTCATTTGAACGAGGTACTCTAGATTACCTCTGTTTTTCAGTTGGATTATATTGCAGTGTTAGTTTACGTGAAGATCTTGATAATATTCGTATTTGTTACTATATTTATCTTCATGCAGGTGACTTATTCATTTCATGATTGTGAACGATAAACAATAAATGTTTTTACAATACTATCATCACCTCAATTATCTGGTAACAGTCCACAACAGTAATATGTCAAAATCTGAACATCCTCGATTTTGAAAAACAAAATTATATGATTTTCACCAACAAAAGTTTTTTAAGAATGAGGTATGTTTCGCTATGAAAATAAACACATGTCGTAGTTGAACAACTCTTGTTAGTAAAAATTATATTATTCTGTGTCTAGTAGTCTACAAAAACGAGACAAAAAATAATCACTCAATGAAAATAGCTACTTCAAAAATAATGTTGTCCCTAGCTTGTTGTCCTTCATCTTTTCTCATGAAATTTTCACACTGTCTGAACATTGAAAAGGTTTTTCCATTCACATCCATATTCTTGCCGCGTTACCGAAATATTCCAGCGTCGGACACATTTCAAAGTTGCATACAGAATCAGCTTATAAACGACACTAGCAAGCGCCATGTCACATCGAGCGACAGCATTCTAGACCAAATGTGACATCATCATGTTAAAGTGGCGGAGTACATCAATATGAATTGCAGCAACTTTCTGAGGAATGATGGAACGCTTATTTCCGTCCACCTGATGTGATCATCAACGTTACGGAAATTTATTGTCAGGATATACCAGCGTAGCGATGGCGTGCTAAATCAGAAAACAATGGTTTGTCAGTAGCGGATTATATCAGACAAATACGGGATGTAGCGGACCAGCTTAGCGAGAACGGATATTCAGCGTGGATTTCGCGTTAGTCGACTCATCAAATATTCACTATGAAATTAAATTATGCATGCCAAGGTAATATTCCATTTAATCCATAACGGATTTTTCTTGAATTTCCGATGGAAACTCAACGAAGCTGGATATAGCCGCTCAAATGGAATACACTTTGCTGTATTCTTATACGCTCTTATACACTCACCGGCAAAACACTCGGCTACCTAAAATTTTCATGAAGTTCGTGGTCCAATATCTTTCGTAATTGTCCATCGATTTCATTTGTTCTTACGCCAAATTGAAGATAAATTTTTTCGCATTGAAACAAACTTCAAAAAATTTTTTCAAAACTGTGGATAGTTCATTTATACAGGGTGAAAAAAAACATGTATTTGTAGTCCAATTTTTTAACACCCTGTGAAACATTTCGGGCAGTTGGTAGAGTTTACGCTCAGTTATTCACAAAGACCTTCCTTTTCGACATCCTTCAGTTTTCTTATAAATGTTTATAATTCCTAACATACGTGACTGAACTTATTTTTCATATTTTTCTGATAAACATTTAGTACCTACTATCACCGGGTTTTGGCTTGATGTTGCGATCTGGGACACACTGTGTACAACTTCAATCGTTTTTGTTTATTCGAATTAATGATTTCAATCATTATATTCTTGAAATTTCCCCAGAAATTTCTCTATACTTTTATTCTTCCAATTCACATCCATAAATTAAGCGCCAAATTGAATATCCCTTAAACTCCATATTGTGAATTCTACCCTAATAAAATCGAATTTGGCTGAACCCGTAGAAGAAGTTGTGAGAGTGCACCCTCTGTAACGGGAAGTTTATTGGTTTTATTTAGCCAGAACTGCGAATAAAAGTTTCGAAACAACAAGTAAAATGAATTTACTATTAAAGTTCATAGGTGGAACTCCTCTTGATAATAATATACCTCTCTTCCTTTTCCTGATAACTCAGACCTAGATATCAGCTTTTTCTGTGTGAATATTTCATATTAGATTTGCGAAACGAAACAATGTACAGGGTGTATTTAAAGGTGAGGCTTTTTTTTAACAGAAGTTTTGGTTTCACCGAAAATCACCTAAACAAAACTGTCAAAGTGACAAAGTTGAAAACAAATTGGAAATGATTACTAAAATAAATTCTAATCTGAACCTAGACCGTCCGTTAGCTGAATTATCGCAAAGCAAACATACTTGGCTCGTTCGATATTTACGTTGTACTGAAAATAAAAACTTAGGATTGCCGAATTTTTCCCATTATTATTAAGTACCTTGCACGATTTTATGAAATGGCTCATTTCTTTACCAACTGACAGAAGAGACTTAGGACACAAGTGTAAAAAATAGAAGAAT
This sequence comes from Coccinella septempunctata, assembly GCF_907165205.1. Lineage (NCBI taxonomy): Eukaryota > Metazoa > Arthropoda > Insecta > Coleoptera > Coccinellidae > Coccinella > Coccinella septempunctata. Next base: position 18,221,093 of record NC_058194.1, on the reverse strand, counting down.
ACTTAAAATCTCACCAATAAAATTCATCTAAATTATTCACGAATTTTTTCACAATGGGCATCACAATCTTCTTGTTCGAACATTCCAGCAATCGTCGTAACAATGGGATGAAATGGAGAAACGTCATAGCACTTTTTGAACATAACCAACATAAGCACTATCAACAAACTGCCCCGATTTTCTATATTTTTTTGTCACCCTTAATTGCACGTTCAACAATTATGACCGGATGCATCTAACCCGATGAACTTGGTACTGAACCATTCATTGTCCAGCAATATGTTTATGTTTTGTTTCGTTTTTCCAAAGCCGGAGTCACCTTCCACAGTCCCGTACTTGAAATTCAATGAAACTTTGTCGAATTTCCAGGGGTTGTATCTCAGTCATCTTGGATATTTTATGTAGACAATTTTTGGTGAAACGATTTATTTTGATGAGTTCTACCTCCTGTCAAAAAAAGCCTCACCTTGGAAAACACCCTGTATAACCTAATCTAAGAACATTTTTATACCTAGACACTGAGACCGAACACGAGGTACTCGTAGTAATTGAAATAATGTTGAAAGGACGGAACGTCAGGAAATCAAGGCGTGATATTAGTAAATTTTCCTGCCACAAATGAGTTGAATATTCATGCTGAATGCGGCTCCAATTTGAAGACAACATCCGACGAAACTCCTGTTTAGAAGTGACGACGCAGCAACTCATATTAAAATTTATCAGGCAACTTGAGTAATGCATACTTTATATGGTTGATATTCTCCAGAAAATGAGGCGTAAAATAGGGGTAGATTTATATTCAAAGGGTTTTTCATGTTGTGTTGACTTTCAGAGATATAAGGTTGCCGTTAGACGTGTCCAATCTACCTAAGCCTGAATGGGCAATCCAAAGATGTTTCTACACTGTAAAGATTCATCAAGGAAAGCGTTCTTAATATTTATGGTTCATCAACTCGCAGAATGATATCCATGGAAGAGTTAACTCTCCAACTTTCTTATTCATAGTCAGTCTTGCTAATTTGTAGTTGCTGATAGAGAACCCACTATGGCTTGAAACATAAAGCAAAAATGTGGTCCATCTGAGTTCCAGAAAGCTGAATAATTATTCATCTATTCGTTACCAAAAACCGAAAATACACAAATGGCTGGAATGGTCCATTGAACCGATAAGGTACCTTGAATTACCATTTCGTCATATACAGGGTTAGAATTATTTAGAGGGGGACTACAGGGATATCGAAAACCATTAGAGATTCAGGGTAGCTTAAATTACGAAAAAGTTGCTTTATTCGAGGATGCGAGGGTGGGTGTAAACAATTCCCAAATATCTCTGAAAGTTCTTGAGATATCTCGAAAAAACTGAAAATCAAGATTATCATTTTTTCTTCAAAACTCATTTGTTTTTGGAGATAACTACACGAAAGCGATTGTACTGGGGTACTATTTTTTTGTAATTTAAGCCACCCTTTATTTTTAACGGTTTCTGATATTCCTATAGTCAGCCTCTGAATAGTTCTAACCCTGTATAGAAAGAAATGATCATTCTATCTGAAAGAGCTCAGCATATGGGAAGATTTCGGGAACAAAAACGAAGATCAGAATACTACTATTCCATATTTAAGGCAAGAAGCAAAGAATTTCAGGTGTTCAGGTGATGATCTGTTACAGAAACTGAAAATTCTGTAGAAATATTCCATAAGATATTTTAGTTTTCAGTGACCTACTATTGCTCAGATGATTTTTTGAGCAATTAAGACAGTACAAAATGGCGAAGGCGTCGGTTTTTATCTTAAGCGTTGTGGTTGCTTTCAGTTTCATCTATATATTCAATTATCTACATCATTTTGCTCCCTGACTTCAATACAAAGATAACTTATGTGGAATCTTTTGAAACTGAAGCGCTTGGTGGTCAATTGGAAGTTTTAATTCATTGGGCGAGAATTGTCTATTATTCGATTTAATAATAGATTGTCAGCAAAATCTCGAACGGATAATAGAGGTTACATTCAAGAGAAGAGGGTGCAACCAAAAAGCATATAAACAAGTGCACAAAGGCCACTGCTACCTATTACTCATTTTACGTACCCAAAATTTCGTCCTGTTGCAATATGCTCCACTGTATAACAATATCAATCCATTTTATTCGAGGTGTGAGTTGGTCTTTCTGTTAAGGCTCCTAGTGCTGGTTTTTAGCTAGTTCGATCGTAGCATTTGTTGATTTTCATATCAATGGATGATATACGTATTTTCAAGAACTCTCTTGCACAGAAAGCAACTCCAACACAGTAACAAATCAACGCTTAAAAGTTCGGTTACGTTTGGTGACTGGTTCATTAATCAGAATGATATTAATATCGAATAAGTGACTAATATTTTCATCCTAAATTTCGGTTGTGAAAATCCCCCATCGAAGCACCGCGATTCTAAGCGCTTGGATGTAATGAACTATTAACAATATACGTGCCTGTTATTCTCGTTAAGTTAATGGAGCAGTGCTCAGCTTGTAATCAGAGGAGAAGGTGTTTAATTTCTCCAATGTGAATTATTCCTTGCGGCTCGGGAGAATTTCAGTATAAATTTCGTCGACGTTATATTTCATGGTGCACTGACTACCTACTTCTTTTTATGTTTTGAGGAAATGGAAACTTCAATCCATTGTGTAGTCGGAAAATCTTTATCGGATTAAGGATATCGAATTCTTCACTGAAAACATTGCAACATATATAAAATTTCTATTTGCTTGTGACACGATTTTTTTCTATAAGGTCTTTATAAATTTTTCAAATCTATGATATTCAGTTGAAAACCCTCAAGTAAGAAGCATCACAGACTAATTCAAAGCTAACTGGGATCTTACAATTGTTGTAATTACGTTATCAATCACATATTCGGTTATAAAATTGAGTATTCAAGTATTCAGTTGATACTCACTGGTTTTAATAAAATTTTGCCATATACCGTTAAATATTTTAAAATGTACAACCCTCAATATCACGAACGCCATGCAAAAGCAAAAAAAAAATGCAAAAAGAAGTAAACTTTGAGAGGACTTTTTGTCTGGTTGGTTCAAATCAATTTGTATTAACATCTCTTAAATCTTGAAAATATAGGTGGTGGGTTGAGTGATACCATGTGGATACTAAAGTAATATGATTACCTCTTCAAAAATGCCATATAATCGACCTTTCTCAAGTACTTCTGAAAAATAAAAATATGAGTAGAATAGTTAAGATAGCAAGAGAATGAAAAATTCTTCGCAATAAATTTTGTTGGCATGTTGTGCGTATTATTATTTTCAATTGTTCTACACCTCGGGGCTTTGTTTTATAAACAACCAACTTCAAATGTCCCCAGAGGAGAGAATCTTCACTTTATGTGCGTCAGAAGGAAATGCACGGTTTTTTGCACTAATTTCAAAATAGTTGGCCGAGAAGCCTGCTTGCTTCTCTTGCAGTCGACCTCAGTAGTAGTCTACGAATTTTACAATGGAAAAGAGAGAAAGAATTTGTCTCAAATTTTGTGTTTTGAACGAAATTTCGTAAACAGACGTCGAAAAAATCAAGGAAATTGTGTCAAACGGTCAATAAGAATATCTATTTAACTGTTTTGAGACGTTTGCGTGAGAATATTCGCCGTAAAATGACGGATTTTTGGCAAAACAATTCGTGGATTTCGCATGACGATAACGCACCAACTCATCGAGCCACGATTATTAGTGATTTTAAGACGAAATACTCGATAAATACCATCGACCAGCCACCATATTCTCCTGATCTAGCTCTGTGTGACTTTTTTCATTTCGTCAGACTGAAATTACCGCTCCGGGGAATCAGATTTGACTACATAGACGCCATAAAAGAAAATTCGCAGAAGCAGCTGAAGACCAGCCCTAAAATCGCCTATAAAAAATGTTTACATGATTGGAAAAACCGTTGGCACATTTGTATCGCTTCAAATGGAGCATATTTTGGAGGAGATTCAATAAATATTGAAGAAGTTTAATATTTGTGCGTTTTATTTCAAATTTCCGGATACTTTTTTGTCAGAGTAGTATATCTACTAACTATGCCGGCGCCGGTATCATACAGTAAAATACATACAGTGAAACGCTTGAAAAATACAGATAGAACTGACCTTCAATATGATTCAGTTTGAAATTCTAAACTCCACAGATAAAGAGATAATATATGAAAATCTATAACAGTCTCAATTCGTATAAACACGATATACTACATATTGTAAAGAGTTGATAGGTGCCATTGCTTCTCAAATATTTGAAATTTCTCCCAGGAATGAATATTTCGAATTTAGATTGGCAAGCAGAATATAAATTTTTTTTTTTGAATTATCTTGGAAGCCGCCCCAAAAACTATACAGTGAGTGACGTTTATCAAAGAGACCGACTAGCTAGAGAGCATTTACTCCAAAAAAGGGACTGTGAGTGGCCGCAGCGGGGGAGATATTTGCAGGCTGACTTTGATAGTTATTTATGAGTAGAATGCGGCATCTTTGATCGTTTTCCATCTGGCGGTATTCCCCTTGTTTCTGGTTGAAATGCGTTTTTATTTGGTACTTTGAGAACATACATATGTGAATTATTTGATGACCAAGCGCAAGAAGCCGCCTTCTCGATTTCACTCTTATAATTAATAATGTTCGTCTTTTCGATTTTGAGAAAAAAATTTTATGTGAAAAAATTGGTATCGTTTTATCAACTGATTTGCCGCCCACAGAATGTGCCACCCCGACAGGGTGCCCGATTTGCCGGTCCTGACGGCGGCCCTGGAAGAATGTGTTGTAGGTAGAGAGCCTAATAATTTGAGATTCAAGAGGAGATTACTGTTCTGAGTAGTCCAGTACTTACAATAGTTCTCATAAATAAAATGAGATCACTCTATGTTGACGTAAGGGATTTTAGGTAATAATAATATGTTCATGTGACGGCAAGGAAATCGACAATATTCTGTCACAATTTGACTAACAGTTGTTCTGAAGAAAACACATGTTTCAGTTAACCGCTTTGATAAAAACTGAAACTTTGTGTTACAGGAATCCATTTCATTGACGGTCTTCAATTATTCGGAACTCGAAGCAACGTCTGGCGGTTTCCTCAAGCGTAATTAAATTTTTCTGGCTGATATGATCAGGAGATTGCGGAAAACACGCCTCACTACTTTTGATCTTGAGCACGGCAAAGTTGGGGCGCGAACTAATATCGAAGTTGGAAATTTTTGTAGTAATATGTGTTGGTTCCGCTTTCCGCGTAGACGGATATTTCAGTTTATCCGCCACTTTTGCTAGCGATATGAAGTTTGTAAGGTTGAATTTTGTTCGAAGTGGTTAGAAATATCGGAAAGCTCGCATGTGCTGAAATTGAACTTCAGAATTTAACTTTTTCCGTTGATCCGAGGAAATATTACCTTCCGGTTTTATTGCTTCCATATGTCTTCTTATGTTTAATTTACTTTATTTCTTGCTTCTGCGGTGATGACCTATTCCAAATTTTTATATTTGCGGTACACTTTATTTTCTCAACATAGTCGTCAAAGTCAGGCTTCAAGAGTTTGGTATTCTTAAGTGTTATATGTACAATACGTGAAGTAAGGAGTAGATTTCTGAAATTCATTGGCTTACTTTACATATAAAGGCTGACTCGACGGGAATGCCAGTTAGATGGATGAATTTTCCGGAGAAATATTAATTAGATCTGTTGGGAATCCTATACCCTGTATCTATTGTTAAAGCAGGGAGGCAGTAAAATCTCACAGAAAGGTATATGCCTCAGAACAGGCCACCACAATTAGTTGAAGAAGCAGATGTGTGTTTGGACAAGTATCGGGCGTAGAAAGTGAAGAAAGGTTGTTTCATCTGGAAGCTCAACTGTCATTCCACCAGCCATCTAAAGAAATTCTCACCAATGATGGAAACGAGTTTTTCGCGTAGAGATGCAAAACTGTTTGGCTTGTTTCCTCAAAGGCAAAGATTCCTGGCTCATTCAGAGGACATCAAAACGATTTCATGACATCTAGAAACGCTTTTATTCGGAAAACGCGTGATAAAGAGAAGACACTGAAAACAATTCAGATAACTCCAGGGAACAGAGATTCCTAATGGTTTACTCCTGTAGGCAGATATATTGAAATGATTCAGAAACCCTTACATATAGTATATTCACTTTCATGAAAGCAGTAGGTTAGTGATGAAATAATTTTTGTAACTAGAACCATTGAGTGTTAACTCATAATCAAGGCTAGAAAGGTAAGGTTCTCAAAAATACTAACAACATCTTTAAACTCAGAGTGACGTTATTCAACTTGAAACAGAGGTAATCTAGAGTAGTACAAATAAGAAGTCACTTGAAGTCAGACTTACACCCTGAGAAAGTTCAACTAATTCAATATTAACACAATGTTTGCAGCGACAGAGCAATCAATGAAAATGGATCGCGAGAGCCTCTTTATTCCACCAGAAAAACAGAAGATTAGAATAATGAATGTTAATGAGAAGTCTGAGTTTTAATAATGATGCAGACCGAACGATGGAAGCTAAATTGTCTAAGTCTGGTCACCAATGAGATCAATACCATTTATAAGTAGAGCAATAATTTTATGATTGAGATAAACAACGTTGGTATTGAAGAATACAAAATTCATCAATTAATACAACATTTACAGGGACGGACCGCTTACAAGTAAGCAGTCCATCAGAAAAATAGGAGATACAAATGCTAAATTATGAAGGTTACATAATGAGAGTACTAATGAGGGAAACCACTAATCTTTGGTTTCGAGAAGAGTAGAAAGCTTGAGATCTATTCTGTATATGGACGAAAATGAATGAATATGAGCATAATCCTATAAGAATACAAAGTAAGATCAGATCATACAAACTGAGAGTACGTGATTACCAGAGCACGCATTCCCGGGTAGAACAAGGACGAGAAACTGTCAACCAGTGTCATGGTTTTTACCAGTGTCCAATGAACCCTATTAGAGAAATTCACATCGTGTTCTGAAGGAAATCAGCTAGGTCCAGGGTCCAACCTGGAGAACATGAGGATTCATTAATCTGAAACTCGATAACAGTAATTATAGTCATGTGTAAGTGAGGGGTCATCAAGAGAGTTGACTTAAGAAATGAAATAAACTGATTCAAATCAATGAGATGAGCATGAGATGAAAATAACAGCCGTTTTTAATAAACCTATTTATCCATCGCATCGCTTACTGACGATTGGAAACCATTATAAAATATATCTACAGATAGATCATAGAAACGAAATCAGATGGTTTTTCTATCTTCAGTAACTGAAACAATGAATACATAGGCTCATTGAAAACGGCCGTAAATCAGCATTCATTATCAACGAGAAAAATATGAGAAAGTACAATTTTGGTGCAACATACTCATTTCCATGTGGAAAATTATTGAGAGGTCTATGTAAAGTGTGAAATAAAATAAGATATCTAAAATATATATTCATGAAGAGGCAAATAAATGAGAAGACTCGATTGAACATATCAATTGAGCAGCACAAGTAAAGATTACAAATCTGTTGGAAGATTCTTTATAATCCCGCACTTAGACACATTTCATTCATAATGAATGCATGAAATGAACATGAGAACGGAGTAATTAATAATTCTGAAATTGAATGTACATTACCTTTTGCGTAGAACTATAGTAAGCACCATAATAGCAAACTATATTTCAATCCATTTCGAAGGCAGATATTTGATTGTTTGTTTGTTTCCGCAGTGCAGTACTAGTGAAATAAAATATACAGAGCATCATCTAAGAAGATTGATGTTTTCGTTAGCCTTGTATTACGCCGCACAAATCACACATCCAATCCATTTGCATGCTTCCCGCTACGGACGACGCCAAGTTCAGAAAATATAGGATGTTTCCGGTTTCATTATTAAATTCTTTCGAAGAAAGAGACTGTTCTTCCTGAACCTAGTTAATTTATGCAAATGAAATTGGGGAAATTATTACGGTGTGGATCTAGAATCATGGGCATCAGGGCTGTAAGGTGAGTTCCGGTGAGATTGGAAATTTAATAGATCTTTTACTCGGGTCTTTTCTGCATTCATCAGCGACCTCACACTCTTCTATGATTTTGAAGGCTGAGTCTTCAGAGATATATGACTCTTGAAAATCCATAAAAAATATCTTACGAACGATAAATTCGAATAATCGAATGAAATGATTTCGGAATATTGGAGGAAGTAGAAATAGAGTAAGAAGAGGGGGAAGTAGTAAAGACATCTACGGTTTTTCTGTAGCACTTCTGAGGTATGTTATTCCATTTATAAAAGGACCACTATGTAGAATTGTCAACAACTGCATCAACCACGACATATCTCCTGAAAAACTCAAAATCGCAATAGTAACACCAGTATTCGCTCCTTCATGACTCTCTGCACGGTTTCATACAAAAATCAACAAATACTGCCATATGATTGATATACTTGAGACAATTTTTAAAGAATTTAATAACCATGAGGAGGCAGAGCTTTTGTGTGTAGATACAAGCAAGGCATTTGTCAATGTTTGCAAAGGAATATTGCTGGGAAAACTTTTTCATTGTGAATATCTTCAGATCCTATTTGAGAAACAGATTCCAGGCAGTAAAGCGGAATGATGTCGTCACTGACCTGAAAGAAATGAGGATTGGTGTGCCACAAGGATCAATCCTTGAACCTATTCTGTTTATTGTTTCCATAAATGATCTGCACACTAACTTGAAGTTAAAATATGCACTTATGTTATTTACTGATTTGATAAAAAAATGGTCATAATCTGTAAGTTGGATCGAATAAACCATTCGAGAACTTGCAAAACTAGTTTCGAGCCAACGGCCTTCTATTCAATTCTGAGAAAATGCAGAGTTTTCTCGTCGCTAATAGAGAAAATACCAACAAATCTCTCTGATTCCTAGCAGTAACTTTCCAATTATTATTATGCAAGAAATAACACAATAAACTGAGCCAGAATCCTTCAACCTCCATCTACTAAATAAAGAAATTGAAAAATATTCAACACTGAAACAGCTAAACTCAACTAATATTCTAGATTCCAAGGATGTATGGAATTATTGTGTGGGGACAGAGTGGTGCTGCAGAGAAGATTCTTCTGAAACAAAAACAAGCCATAAGAACCTTATATGGAATGGAATCAACAGATATATAGCTGTCGGACGGTATTCAAAAGACTTACGAGCGTTTCTGTCTTCATACTCACCTGTTTGAAATATGTCCATAAACATCAACACAAATTTCATACAAATCAGGGCGTATACAAGGTGACTCTTTGACTCGTACAAATATTTTCAGAGTAGGTTTTTGAGGTCAAAAAAAAACACTTTTTTCTTGTACCATTTTTTCCGAATCGGCTCAGTTTGAAAGATACAGGCTATTGAAAAACCATAAAAAATTTAATTTTTAGTTCCATCTCACAAATGGTTTTAGCGAATGAGATGAATTTCGGAACATAGTTTTTCATTCAATTAATGAATCTTTTTTTAACACTTGATATCACCCACGTCTTTCAGTTTTCTCATTATGACCATTACGTACCAAATAACAAGTTCAAAGAATCCAACTTCAGAAACTAAGTTGGACGCTATCTAATGAATATTTGAACGTTTTGTAAATTAATAGTATTCTTCATATTTTCTCAAGAAATACGCCGTTTTCTACATAGTAATTTTATGATCAAAAATTCAAAAGTATCTGTGATATTTGAAAAATTTGGTACTTTGGATGAATACAATTTTATTTAAAAGATCCAAAGATATGTAGTATCAGATTCAGCTAATTGTTACGAAGGTAATTTTGTTTTTCCAGGGGTGACACAGTCCATTATGAAAACTCAGAAAAAGGGCCGAATCGAAAAAAATAGAATGCGGAAAAAGAGTTTCTTTTGACCTCAAGAATTTAGTGTTAAAATATGTGATATAGTGAGTCAAAGACTCACCCCCTATATAGCTGGCCTCAAAATGAATAATCACTCCTCAAGAATCTACTTTTAAAATATCTGTACGAGATAAAAACTCACCCTGTATATGAAGGATTGATCGTGCAGGCAAATGGCCGTATGTCGCGTATTGTCGCAGAATTCAGTGGATTTTAGGAAACAATAGTATGACGATAAAAACTAAATCAAACCACGATCGGTTATACAATGGAAAATTATTCCTGAGATAGTTTCGTGAAGAAGTTAACGATTAAAGCTAAAGCTTTCAATTCTAATTCATTCCACTTGAAGCATACCCTACTGATGGATTGGAAAGCAATCACCAATCTTCAATACGCATTTTGCTACCCAGAAAGTCAGAACGTCAGAAAGAAAGAAAAAACAAAGAACTCAATCGGAAATGATAAAAAGAAAATTCTTCCACGTGAACAAACACTTGAAAGGTATAAATGGCCAAAATAACTACACCCGAATATATCATTCACGAAAGATAACTCTCAATCAGTGGCGTTGAGCGATGAGCAATTTAGGGTACGAGTGGACATGGACAAATTCATTGAATAGAGATGCGCATTTTCCAGGCATAAAGGTAATTGAGTGACATGGATATTCAACGCGCACAAAGTGGCAATCCGGACGAAATATCCTCTTTTAAACCTTTCACATCGTGATGATTCAGCATTCTGAACAATTTCAGAAGGGGAAATTAAAAGAGAGATATGGCCGATATTGACTTATCGATTGATATCACTACAAAACTTACTAGAATTTGATTTTATATTTGGTTGGAATCGATTGAGATTTTTGCGTTTTTCAAGCTATTGGATTTCGATGAAGAACTCTAAAAATATTATAAGTTATAATTCGAAAAAAAAATGCATATAGTTTCGTGGAAATCATAACTGAAGTTAGCAATTCTTATAAGGATAAACAGTGGGTTTCTGAAAAAACCGGCGAATACCGAATGTACCCAGTGAACTGACATTGACATGCCGATATGATTAATTTTATACCATGCGAATTTTCATCCTACAGTTGTCAATTCAAATTTATTGATTATCAAAATTTGCAATCGACTTATGCCAACGTGATTTTGTTTATAGCCAATTTGCCTTTGATTAAGGACAGTTCAAAATTGACTTCAACTATTGTCATTTTGATTCTGATTAGTGTCAATTTGAACTTGAAAAAGTACAGATAAAATACATGTATAAATTTGATCCTTGTACAACTTGCCGAAGCTTGCTGTGAAATTGATCGTTCATCTCACAGAAATGCAGATGCGCTCTATTTACTGAAAATTGAAAGTGCGATAAATTTTTCACCATTTTGTTAATAATGTTCAACAGTCAGGACCGATCGGTCAATTCTAATCTGTCGCTCTTATGGAAATGCCCTTTAGAAATATTTTGAGTTGGGAAAATGACGTGTCCCTACTCGCTTGTGAGTTTATCCTATAGATGGTTATGAAATATTGACATCAGAAATCCTATAGCCATTCATTCTTTTCATACCGAAAACCCAATAAACCTTTTTGTAGTAGAAGGATATTAATATATCGGGTTCAGGATAGCAGATCGAGTTGACGCCTATATGGTTATTATCGACTAATTGTCGATAGCTTCATGGAACTAAATTTAAATCTATGGCTCTTATTGAATCGCCCTTTTGACAGAGTTTGAGTAGGGAAAATGATGTGTCCCTATTCGCTTGTCAGTTTTGCCTATGATGGTTATGAAAGATTGACATCTGAAATCCTCCATCCATTCATTCTTTACATTCCGAAAACCCAATAAATCCTTTTGTAGTAGAAGGATATTAATATACCGGGTTCAGGACCTCAGGATAACAGATCTAGCTGACGCGTATATGGTTATTATCGACTAATTGAAATTTATCACCTTTGAGTTCAACGAACTGCTTTCAACCTTTTGCAATATGATAAGACGATATATTTGGCGAATCTGAAACGTGCAACTTTTTGCTGAGATTCTTCTTTCGTTTGAGCAGAAGATTTATTCGATTCAGTTCACGATAGAAAGTTAAGCGAAAGTTTCAGGTTCAAGTAATATATCTCTCAGAAATTTTATGTTTGGGTGAAAAATCCGTACTTTTTCGACAGTTATTGGACATTTGGGAATAAAATCTGAAGTGAAGAACATGTTCGGATTCTGATTGAACTTATAATGTTGTTTTTGTGGTCCTGCTCCTTAAAAGGAGAACGATATCCTTCCTCCTAAATATCGAATGATTGGTATTTTTCAATTTTAAACTGGAAATATTCTCGAATGAGAGGATTTTTAGGAAAAATCTATCTAGACCTTAAAAGATCGGGATTGTGAACACAACAAAACACGCAAAAATTGGGCAATGTCACATAAAGGATTGTATGGATCACAAAAGAAACAAGAAAATCCTGAAATATTTTTGCTGAAGCACGTTTTGGACAATGATGAGTTGAGAATAAATTAAAAATTCGAAACTGTAAAATTACATTTTCGTATAATTCAAATAGACGGTTCCAAAAATCTGGGATTTTCTCATTAATGAAGTTTAAATGTTAAATGGGTGAAAAAATTAAATTTTTTCCAACTCTACCAGAAACTGGTAACTACATACACCAGTTACTACTTTCAGGAATATTTCGGGACTCCAAATGTGGATAGTCTATTAGAAGAAAAACAGAAACTTATACTATAATTAGGGGAGGACCATCACAACATTTGACGCTATTCAGTCCTGTTATGTGATGCGTTTTTTTCTGCAATTTAGTCTTTTTGTTATGAATTTTTTATTTCACTTCTTCGAATGACGTTAACATAATTTATACAGGGTGATTTCACAGGTGGGGCTTTTATTTGACAGAAGGTAGAACTCATCAAAATAAGTCGTCTAACCAAAAATTGTCAATATAAAATATCCAAGATGGCTGAGATACAACCCCTAGAAGTTCGATAAAATTTCATTCAACTTCAAGTACGGAGCTGTGGAAGGTGACACCGGCATCGCAAAAACGAAACAAAACATAAAAATATGGCTGGACAATAAATAGTTCAGTACCAAGTTCATCGGATTAGATGCATCAGGTCACTTTTGAGAGAATCATAATTGTTATATCGTGCAATTTAGGGTGAAAGAAATGTAGAAACTCGAGGCAGTTTCTTGAATGTGCTTATGTTAGTTATGTTGAAAAAGTTCTATGATGTTTCCCCATTCTATCTCATTTTTACGACGATTGTCGGAATATTCGAACCAGAAGATTGTGATGCCCATTGTGAAAAAATTCGTCAATAATTCAGACGAATATTTTATTGGTGAGATTTCGAGGTATTATTCTATTTTTTACACTTGTGTCCTAAGTCTCTTTTGTTAACTGGTATCGAAATGAGCCATTTCATAAAACCTTGTAAGTTACTTGAAATTAATGAGAACAATTTGGCAATCCTAAGTTTCCATTTTCATTACCACGTAAATATCGAACGAGCCAATATCCTGAACGAAACCACATGGTCGAATTAGGAGATATTTCCCACTGCTAACAAACGGTCTAGGGTCGTATCAGGATCTATTTCAGAAATAATTTTCAATTTTTTTGTCAACTTTGTCATTTTTAAAGTTTTGTAGAAATGATTTTTGGTGAAACTCTTCATTTCGACCTGTTTTACCTTCTGTTGAAAAAAAAGCCCCACCTTCAAATACACTCTGTATAGTTTCAATTTTTTCACAGTGTCAGAAAAATATCGTGAAATATAATCTTTATAATTTCATAAAAGAAATGTTCACAACAAGAAGGATACAGCGTAAATTTCACGAAAACAGAACTTGACGGAAAATTGCCAATAAATATTGATGATTTCCTGGAAAATTATAAATCACGTTTGACGGCATTTTCAGCGATAACTTGACATAGGCCTGAAACTTCCAATTTGAGCACAGCAGGATAATGAAAGAATATGCAGAAGGTGCGCTTGGATAGACGAACGTCTGAATACGAATCAGAATCTTGGGAAAAACACCGAATCCCCCTGAAACGAAAACTCATTTTTCACATCAGATTCAGATTTCCACAGATATAAATCATCTTCACAACCCAATAATTCATACGAAGTTGGAGAATTCAAAACAGACTGTGGAATAGGAATACGAATATTTTATAGAGGAGTCATTCCTCGTTTCCTGACCTTCTCAATGCAACATTAGAGCTGAAATTATTAATCTCTCAGAAAGTTCATTCTTCATCGCCTTTTGAATTCATTAAAAATGCATAAAATAATGTGAAAAATTCTCCAAGAAGAATGACATACAAAGGTTGCACATTTTTCTCCTGATATTCTCTCACTATCCACTTAATGAACTTACTTGATCCCAAAATTGTTTGGTAATAATTCAATCAATGAAGTACTATCCCTATGATGAATATTTATTTCTGAAAGTGAATTTATTTATTCTTTCATCTATTTATTGGGGGAGTGTTTTTGACATGAAATGTTGCTGAAACTTCATTGTGGTAATTATTGGGTTTTTTTCTAGGAATAGTTTTCCTCCTGTGGGATAGAAATGTCAATTTTCTAGGAGTTTATCCGCAGGAAAGGAGAGAGAAAAATAGTAAAAGAGATCAATTTTCCTTTACTTCTTATTTTTCGGAAATTCAAAATGTAATGTTGTCCTGATTAGCTGATGGAGAAACCGGTGCTACAGCCAACAGCTTAGAACATAAATACATGGAATGGACATTGACGTGCTATGAATGTATTTGTTATGTTAACATTCGATGCTACTCTGTCTAGCGCGACAATTCGCGAATCCAATTACCGTTGAGGGCGCTGCGAAATGAAAACAAACTTTGACGTTTGTCAGTACTCTTTTCGAGATTTGTACGGCCTAATAGAGTTTTTATAGTAAATCAAGATATTTATCGGAAATATCGGAAGTGAATTTGATTGATTTAGTTTCGTAAAGAAAGATCAACATTCCTTGGAAATACCTACTTCATTTGAAAGGGATGAATTGTGGAATAAAATCGAGCGATGATATTGGTGATCCACTGTACCTAGACACAAAATCCTATTATTTCACAGATTCTTTCTTGAATTAAACCTAGCTAATAATGTTGAGGTAGCATATACTGAGTTTGTGAAGTTTCTATTTAAAGTATTTCAATTCCATGTTATGATATAGAGGTATTCCTCATACTGAAATCTCAAGAGACATAAATATGATTCAGCTCATGAAACAAGTTTTACAGATAGGAAAAAGCATTCATTTGGAAGTATGAAAATTATGAAATTGTTTTTCTAAATCGTCAATTGAATTTAGCAGAAAACTCTAGCAAAGAAAAATCGTTTAACTTAACTCCTGCCAGATTAAAGCACAGGTATTCAGGTATAAATACCTTTTCCAATATTTTTTCGGTATCAATATTTCTAATCAGAAACCCAGACAATAATCCCAATATAACTTCTCCAAATAATAATTATAATACTTTGTTGGACAACGTGAGATAAGAAAAAACATGAGGAACAAAACTTGTTTTGACTTTGCAGTACTGACAAAGTAGTTTCGTAATTCAGTCGGCAGAGGTCGTCTAGATTTTTGGATTCGCCAATAAGGCAGTGGCGTAAAATAAATAAATTTATATAGCCCCTACCTTTTTGTACGGAAAATTGACGTGACAATGATGTCAGATTCAACTATCTCAATTGTGATTGGCGACACTAAGCAACTATCACACTCCAGTCTTTGAACAACAACAAATGTTTATTTTCCATTCCTTATATCTATGTTCCAAGGCCAACAGTTTCCATACATCTCCTTGTCGTAACTGTCAATTCTTTGGTCTGTTGGAAAGAACATGTAGCCAAAATTTCACCTGTTCACAGCTGGGAAATACTTCTCGCCAGATCAGATTCTACAACTACCGATCGTACCAGGACTAGGGTACTGCTTCCATTTTTCGAACTCAGCACTCAAATACTGATTGCATATCTTATGAATCCCCTAACAAAAAAGTTACATTCATCGACTGCTTAACTTTAACAGTCATCAGCCGTTGAACTATCGAGAGCTATCTTTGGATTTTTGCGTCAGTTCTAGAGAAATCATCACTTACAGTAGCTACAGAAAAGGATGCCAGCTGATAAATTAGGCAGCATGTTTCACACTTCGAACAGATGCCCATGGTGTTCAATTAACAACTAGAAAAGACATAATTGAGTATTAGTTTGAGCCAAATTGATATGAAAGCGTGATGATTAATCATTTTTCAATATTAAAAGACAGAAAATGAAGATATAGCTTAGTAGCAGTATGGACCATATCGTGCTTTCTTTTATCAAACAAAGATTAAATTTTGAAAGAAGTTCCATGAAATGAACATGGTTTAAGAATTCCATCTTTGTATGATGAAACATTTTGGTATGGTGCATACAGGCACAAAAACAATCTACATACATTCTTATTGTTGAATAGTTTCAAAACCTCGGAAAATAAGATGAGTGCATAACTTACATTTAAAAATGAAAGTTCTTTCACCCAATACATAAGTATTTCACATTCTTATGTTACACTTTTATAAAAAATCCTAGAACATCGCTTCACAATAGGAATGAGATAATATTGATACAATCTATTTGCTTTTGCTAAAATGCTCTGAGTTTTGCTCACAAAAGTGGTGGAAATAAAAAGTATCGAGTACTTCCAGTGATTCAGGTGCTTCAAGTGATTCAAGTGCTTCTACGAGCATCAATAATGAAAGAACTTCTGGAAGACTTTGTAAGAAACATAGTATATGTATTGTACCTACTGCCATCAATATCCCAAAACATATAGAACGCTGGAAGATTTTATTATACTTCTGCCACTCCAAGAATATATCCAGCAGTAAAAGCAAGGGCATCATCCAGAAAAATGTGCCTTTATTGCGTTGAACAATTCAGAAAAGAGCGCCATTCTGTCCAATCGCACGAGAAACGGGCGAAAATTGTTTCACAATCCATGTACGTATCTTATCGAATGATAGGAGGGACAACGAACGGTTCACATATTTATTTTAGGCGGGAAATGGAGTTTGTACTACATTGAATATTTTATACCTTCTCACAACGATGGTTTCGGGTCATGACGAGACTTTCGCTGATGAAATATTCGTGAATTTATCGGGTGAATTTCGGAACGGAACTTGCAGAGAAATACCTTGAATTTTTCATGGCGGCAGTGCAACTCGAACTTGATCCTGTTCCGAGTTTAAATAACTTTATATTAGGTTCTGTTGGCGACTGGGAAGAACCTTAACGAAGGCTTTCTATTTATTGCACCAAATAAAACATAACCGTAATAACATCCTGCTCAACACTCTGTTCTGCACTTTGAATTTTACGTTAATCTTTGTAATTTTTTTATCAGTTCTAAATCTTCAACAATAGCCTCATGATTTTTCTCTTCCGATCTTATTTACAAATATCCTGAAAGGATACCTGGAGGTTGACGCATGACCCAAAGTTTTGTGGGAAACTTATGAAAGTAGTCATTTCAAACGTCGATATTGAACTTACACAGTATTCCTTGATGCCGTTTAAAATCACTCTCTGCTTTTGTGTTTCAAGAAAGACTAATATCATGAAAACATTCCGAACAAAGATTAAAGGGTAGAAAGATAGGAAACGCCCTCATATCTCTAGTAATAAAAACCGACTACATTTTGGCCTGTGAAAACACACTTGACAATGACATGGCGCTCAAAACATACTTTTAATACAGAAAAACTGTTTTATATCAGTTTTCTGTTTTATAATTGAGGGGAGCGAAATTCGAATTCTACTTCTTGTATTGAATATCAATATCGACTTTGTTTAGAGCAGAAAACAAACATCCTGAGCGACAAAAATAAGTATGGTTTTGTTATGTTAGTTTTCATCTGACATTGTTTGGAATCAAATAATATCAATGAAAAACGCTATTGGATGTACTATATTTTTATTTGCAATTTATAAAACATTTACAAAAATTGGACAATAAATGAAGCTTTGACTGGGGCACGAAGGAATATAGTGATCTGCTATACGTCGAAGGTGTTATTTCAGTCTTTAGGCTTTTTAGTGATTTCGTTATGATATGGTCTCTTTATGACACAACTCACAAATAATTGATAAATGAATGAACAAAACACTCACAGCAGGTTTCATAAAACTTTGACTTTCCAAACAACAATTTGACAGTCGCTCGGTTCACAAATCGAAATCAATAAAATCTCTGCATTTCTGAATATATTCAAGGAGTAGCAACTGAGAATCATTTAATGGACCTATAAAGCTTATAGTTTCCCCTTTGGGCCGCTCATACAAGGGATGTTTTCTGCATACAACAATTCATGTGTTCCCAATTGACTCGCAGTAAAATGATTACTTCACATGATGTAGTCACTAGTGTTTGCTGAAGTCATTGCCTCAAGGTCCTGAAAATTTTTTCCACTTTGGAGGACTGAAAATAAGAATCAATGAATGACCGATTCACAAGTTACGAATTTTAATACTTACGCATCCATTTTTCTTAGTTGAGTAAAAAACTCAATTTCGGAAAATCTATTTTATTATTTGATCCACAGTTTTTTGCCATTCAATAATTTTCGAACGATATTTTGCGGTTTTCACTTTTCACCAAGAAACAAAAATCGGTACGAGAATCAAAACGTTTCAAAACCTCTTTGATCAAAATGGACATCTGAAATCTTACAAAATTTCATATGCAAATGGCACTCAACTGAATATTTCAAACAGTCCTGGCGTCTTAAAAACACACAGTTAGTGCTTACATCACTTAAGTCGCTTCGTTTTCCATCTTAATACTCTATAATCTTTGGTTCCGAAATAATTACTTAACAATGCACCCGATATAAGGCATTCACTATTTCTTACAATTACTAATATTAGATTAGTATATTGATGAAGATTTAATTTTTTCATCGTGAAATTTTGTCATTTTGATGGCAGTATCATTCCTTCCGCGATATATGCTTGTAATAATTATAAAAATAAACTTATAAAAACGGAGGCGAAGAAAAAATTAAAACTAATGAACTTCTATCGAAAAGTTTCGGTAGGCTGAGGAGAATACCTTTTCATATTTCAACAGAAATTAATAAACAAATCATGCATAAAAAAATAATACACCTCTATACAAGTCAATTGGAAACTTTACCCTTACTTTCCCTCAAGTTTTCACACAAAAAGATCGAGAATTATCTTGATCGAACTTCAACTCGATTTTATCTAGTCGATGACTCACATTTCACAAAAACTGAAATAGATATTTTTAAAATCATTAAGCTTGAATGACTCTCTGATGATTCTACCCAAAGAATATATTTGAGCTCTAAACTTGGAAACATTTATAAAACTATCCAGTTGTTCTCGTGTAAGCTGCTCCATATAACTCAGCAAATATCCTAACTTTGTTAGGTGATTATCGTACAAAGGCAGAAGAAATAAATAAGTAAAAGCATGATAATTCGCAAGTTTATATTGGAAATCTCCGTAGCACATTGCCTAAAGGCGGCTGCAGACGGCATGGCAAGCCGACTACACGACGTACTTCACAAAACACCAAAAATTACGAACTTCCTTTAAGGTTAAGGTATGCTTACCACAAACCATACAAGCTAGATAGAAATTGTAAAATTACCTTTTAATTTCAAATATGATTCGCGTGTCGTGTGTACGGTGATCTAGTCCACTGGCGAGTCTCGACAAGTTCCTTTGATGTGTGTTGAACATACCGCCTTCTAGGCGAACCCTGGCCAGCGCCATCGTTGGCTTTGCCTTGCCATATGTTTTGCATACACACGATGCGCAAAGGTTGGAACGAGCGGACGTTTGCCAAGGCTTGCCGTCTGTAACCGCCTTAACATCCAGAAGCGTTGTCAAGCACTCGTGTAAAACAGAAAAAACGCATTCGTTCTATCGTTTGGGAAATATAAAATGCACACATACACAAAAGCCCTATTTTCTGTTAGTTGTTGCGGTTGTTAGTGTTGTTGTTGGTTGCCTTGCAGCGCAGACGGCAATTTCGAGGTTACGCTGGCCACGAAGGCCACCATCTACCACCAAGGCCTGGTCGAATGGAAACCGCCTGCTATTTACAAGTCTTCCTGCGAGATCGATGTCGAGTACTTTCCTTTCGATGAGCAAACGTGTGTTCTGAAATTTGGGAGTTGGACGTATGACGGTTTTAAGGTAGGTAGGTATGCTGAAGCTGTGAGAGGTGAGAATATGCAGAGTCAGAGCACGAATGAACATTGTAAAGGATTTAATAGAAATTATCATGCTTTTTCTTGATATTGCGAGTTCCATTCTTATCTGAAAACTATCACTAAGGTTCGGTTGTACAGGGTGGAAAAAATTGGTGATACCTGAACTACAACTACTACAGTCATGTCGTCTTTTTTTGAGAAACTAATAATGCCACCAACTTCATTCCTCTATGTTCTTTTGTTTTTGATTTATAAGCCAAAATTTAAATTTGGGCGATTACAACTTTGGTCATTATCTCCCTTTATTTTAATGCTAGGATGTTGAAATGAAGACATTATACAGTCACTCTTTTGAAAGCAATCCAGTGGCTAACTAGGATTTTTTCCTACAGGTTTATTTGCTGAGCTATAACAAAGTTGTGTTTTTTCTTATGAAAACAGTACCTAGCTTAAAATGACTTAAAAGAATAGCCGTATTTTTTACCGTTTCAGAAATATATCATACATCGCCCTCAGTCTTTCTAAGTCATTTTAATATACTGTATGCATAAGAAAAAATACATCTTTATGTTATAGCTCAGCAAATATAGCTGTTGGAAAAAATCATAGTACTCCACTGGAATGCTATCAAAAAATTGTCTGTATAATGTTTTCATTTCAACATCCAACATCAAAAGTTGAAATTTTAATTTTGATCTATAACTCGAAAACAAAAGAAGATACAGTAATGCAGTTGATGGCATTATTAATTCCTCGAAAAAAGCCGACCGTAATGTGCCAAGCATTTTCCTCTATCTCCTTGGGTTGAAAAAATTGTAATTCAGGTATCCCCAATTTTGCCCACCCTGTACAGTTCAAATTCGAGCTAATATCAACTTTGCCCCTAGTCCAACTTGTCAAAATTGTACTGAATTGTCAAAGTTGAAATAGGCGCAAACTTAAACGCAGCTTGAACTTGAACTGTACAACTGGATCTAAATTCCCCAAAATTTTCTGCAGTCTCCTGAAAAAAAAACCAGAAATAATCATGGAACTCGAAACTTCGCAAGCAAAAACCTGTATATTCTTACCTTGAAATATATTCCATCATTAAGAGTTATTCGATAACGAAAAGAATGAATGTATTGATTAAAAAAATTATCGTGTCAACTGAATCCAAACATAACTTTTCTTAGTCAATTTCTTAGTTCCACCCAGTACTGGAGAACGTTATACTTGTGGGAAATCGACTCGCTGAACAGTATACTGTTTAACTTTCGAGATTGATTACATTATATGTTTCTGAATTCATTATTGCATAAAATTTTACAATGGATTCATTGTAACATAGTGTATCATGAGGCATCATAGATCCGGTTGGTTAAACTTGAAAACACATCCGCAAAACAAGTGCCCAATTCAACACACAGGAAATGGTCCTTTCCTACTCGTATGACTTGGAGCATGTGCATAAATAATATGAGGTGCAATAAACTTGACATTATTTCAATGGATTCATTCTCTTCCAACACAGCAGCATTAGCATGAAGTTGCTGTGAAAGATTTCAATATAAATATTTCTATTGTGAAAGCTTTAAAATTCCTTAGAAACAATGATGTATCGTATTTGATTATCTCAATCATATTATTATATGTGAATCTATAAACTATTACTTCGTCGATTTCTATTTCGGAATCAGCACTATTTGAGGCTTGAGCTATTTGAGTTTCAGGTTTGAGATGAAAATAATTAAATTTCATTGTTCCCAAACTCTCATTCTTTTGGGGCACCCAACTATATGAACTGATTTTCATGTAGTTTTTCAACACTCTCTAGCAGTTTTTGAACCATTGAACCAAAATTTGTTCAGATAACGTTTATTTTTGTCTTAGTATGGCGTAAGTATTATATATATAACAAATTAGCGTATGCGCTTAAATAAAATTATCGGTCATTTGAATAAAAACATCATTTTTATTAAATCAATGTTCCACTTTTGATATTTTAATGAACACTTTATTCGTAATATTTCAATTATCATTCATTAGAATTTCAACTTAAATTGATTCTGAATTTTTCAGTTTACAAACATTTGGAGCTTTCAAAATATTATTTTCTATATTCTAGACTGAAGTAATCTCAGTATCCAAAATCCTCTCTAGATTTCTGGTAAATATAAATATGAATAAATGAAAAAACAGAAAACATCTGGCTTAACTATAGAAGAAAGATTATCCCATTGTTCAGTTACTGTGAAACGAAATATTATCTTTCATAATAACTTTTCACCCAATAATTCTAAGCAAGGAAAAGGCTTCAGAATAATATTTTTCTCTTAAACTCTTACCGAGTTTTATAAATTAAACGTTTCATCATAGCAGAAGATTTTTATCTACCCATATTCAAACGAAAGGTGTCATGGAAATTTCGAAGTCATTTGAACATTTTCATTTTCAACGAGATACTAATCATTTTCTAAAATGACCGTTGTTGTATCAAATGATCATTTTTACAACTACAGGACTTGAAATACTTTGTTTCTGAGAATTTAGAAGTAGGTGATAATTCAATATTGTGTAAAATGAAATTTTCTTGAATCAAGTGACGATCGATTATATTAACCCCTACAGTTTCATCGAATACTAATTGATTTTTGGAGTAAAACCTAGCAGATTTGTGCAATATGAAAGATGCCAACAGAATGGCGTGATAGGAGCTAAGAAAAACGTTGAAGCATGAAATATCAGCGTTTTAAATTCCACAGCCTTGACGACAATTTCTTGCGATTACATGCGTATCGAAGAAGAAAAATAAATGAAGCATTTGTAGCACTTGCGTTCGAATCGATCGTGGCATTTCCAGTTGAAAAAAAGGATATAAATTTGGGGGAAAATTATCATTTCCATGCTACGGTTCAGGGAATAGGGTCATACAGGCTGCAATAAAGAGGAAGTCACTGAAGCTTGGACCCCTATATTTCAACCCATTTGACAGCTTACAGCTTTCGTAGAAACAATTTATTTACTGAAATTGTGGCGAGGCGTAGCGAAATGAATCTAATAGCTACGATTTCCTTCCTTCGAAATAGTTCTATGCACACCATCGATTGTATTCGTTATATCGGGTAGATATGTCATCGATTAGAGAAAGCTCATTATAAAAATAAAATTGGAAATCTATTGTAATGTGAGATCTAAATTTGGTTCTCAGCTTGATCATCCATAACATACAGTTAGATTAAGAAAAATTACCAGAACGGTCAAGTATTTCAAATTGAAAGTGTTTATAAAGAGAGTCTTGTATAACATTTGTAGGGCTGTAAAAAATCAAGTTATTCATGAAACATTGTAACATACAATGTCTCCCACAAAGTTGTGACGTATGATACCTATATTCTCTTCAAATTGAATACCTTATATATTATTGTTTAT
Organism: Coccinella septempunctata; assembly: GCF_907165205.1. Lineage (NCBI taxonomy): Eukaryota > Metazoa > Arthropoda > Insecta > Coleoptera > Coccinellidae > Coccinella > Coccinella septempunctata. The sequence continues at coordinate 18,197,458 of NC_058194.1, read as the reverse complement.
TTTGATAGTTGACACAATTTCAAAAATTTTTATCTACCATATGTAACCTTAATTCCTTGGTTTCCTTGAAATTTTTGTTCCAAAAGTTCGAGAATAACAAGGAAAATATGGTTTTAAAGATCCTGAAACATTTTTGTGATAAATTGTATCATTGTCAGTTGGTATGAATGGTGCCATTTACGACAGTCATGGCTATAATTTCTTACACTTTTTGGTTTAAAGTTCACTAATAACATTTTTGAACTGATTAAAATGATATTTGAAAAACTGATGATTTCAGGTGAAACATGTGGTTAATAAAAAATGTCTCATATTGAGTCAAAAATTGAAATGAGTGATAATGTAAAGGGCGTTTCATTTGAAATATAATATCTTTTTGCACAACTTTGTGGGTGATACTGTATATTTCAATTATTCACAGTGGTGTGGATTTTTGACAGACCTGAAACAATTTTTACTTGATACTTGATATCCATGTATTTTGAAATAATCGACCGTTCTGGTAATTTTTTCGAAGCTGTATTTTATAAATGATTGAAAATAATTTGAAAATAATTCGACAGATCTTCTATGACCTATTACATCGCTACAAGTTTTGGATAAAATCAGTGAAAATTTTTCTTTACTTCAAAGATGAGAATAAAAAAAAGAGTAAGGCACATATAAAGATCATCAAAATCTCGCTTGGTATTGTCGAAATAAAACAAGGTCTAGATAGAACTACGAAGAATGTAATAGTTAACTTTTAGTGTCTGTCAACGAACGAACATTAATGAAATTGCGATTTGACGAAAACCGATAAGATATCATAAACGAAAAAGTCGTAGAACACAATTTATAAAAGCCTGAAGGAGACATTCTTATATAAAAATTTCTTGTCTGAATGTACTGCACCAGAAATATATATCTATTCATTCGGTTCCTAGTTCATAGTTCATAGACATAACAGAATTTAATTTAATTTTTGTTATTTTTGAATCATGTACTGACATATTTTGTGCTAATTTCGACATATACAGGGTGTTTCAGAGACATATACAGAGTCGTTGGCCATAGCTTAATGGTGAATGCAGGTCATCCAGGCCTTTCAGAAAACTTACTAAATCTGCGATGGCCATAACTCTCGACTGCAATGTCCCATTTCGAACATATTTTATTGGTTTGTTCACTTCAAAATGCTCTTTCAAACGGCTCATGAAATATCAATATTTTCAGGGCAGTACTCAGAATATCATGATTTTCCTTTCAAGCCCCGAAATCTATAATTTTTACATCCCTTACAGAAATTTCATTATTGCTTTAAAAAACTACATAATTTATTCTGAGAAATTAAATTTTAACTTCACATGGCACACTTGTCACAAGGGAATAGGTCCTGTTTTTATTCCCTTATCTTCCTTATTAAATATTTCCATCACTAGACGATTTGAAAGGAATCTGCTCCATCTTATTTAAAATTAGTAAAAACATTGTGGAGAACACGTTGGGAAACACTATTTTTCGTATTACGCTCTTTAAGAAAAATAACGCTTTTCCCAACTGGTTGCACAAAAAAGTAATTTTTCATTCCTTTCTTTGAAAGCAAATACCTATCTCTGTTCAACATCAGTTGTGAAATATTTAACTTTTCGTAAATGGTTCGTAAATGGCAGTCAAGGAGTTTTAAGAAGTGCCACTTTATATGTCAAGATATATATATATATATAAATAAAATAGTTTCTGTTCAATGGATCAGTTTTGTATCAATCTATAGAAAAAATGAGTCTAGTATGAGCAATATTGCAATTGAATCCTATTAAAAAAAAAACAGAAAGCAAATTGTGGATTTTTTTTTGTTGGATTTCATTCATCCAGACGTCATCATATTAATTTCATGAACATTGATTGGTAGGTAGTTTTGATGCTCTTGCTATATATTTATTATTGAGTTACTTGAACCTGAAACTCAAAATATATTCTTCAGCATGTTATTACTACCCAAAGCATAGGGTCCGTCAAATTTTCAACATATTTCCAGGAAATAAAAACAAAGTGCTGATTCAATCGAACGCTATCAGTGTGTTTTCTTCCAGCGCCGATGGCAACTATGAGGTCACTCTGATGACCAAGGCGACCGTCTTCTACTCGGGCCTGGTGGTCTGGAAGCCTCCAGCCGTTTATAAATCCTCTTGCTCGATCGACGTTGAATTTTTTCCATATGACGTGCAAACATGTGTCCTCAAGTTGGGAAGTTGGACGTATGACGGGTTTAAGGTTCGCGTGGAGCTATATTTTCCCATTTTCGTGTTTGTTTAGCCTTTTTGCGCTCCCTGTTTATGTGAAGTTCTTTCTGGTTGGCTCGTTCTTGTGTGCGGATCCATTCTCAGTAAACGTCCTGCATTGGACGACAAAAAAATTGTACATATTTCACGGCTCAACTCACGTCGAACTCGTTTCTGAAAATGCTTACTTATAATCCGATCAAATTTCGATATATCACTTCAAAGGCCAAGAGAAATATGCAGAGTCCATTTTCTGTTTTTCCATTGAACTTATAGAAAGAGAGGTGAATTTTCATTTATAATTGACTTTTAACGGATATTTCAATGTGATTATCTATTAGATGTAGGCTTTTTGACGGCCGGATTTTTTTTCTGTACAGTTTACGTGAAGTGATACTCATTCGAAAATTATTCTTCTATTCATCCTACGTACTTTTCAAAAGCTGTACGAGTTGAACTAGAAAACAGAATACATTCGATACTATAAAAATTGACATCGAACAAACTACTGATACTTCGGACAGAAAAAACTTGTTGATAGTGATTGTTCTTTGAATTTGACACATAAGGGTAAGAACAACGTGATATTGGACTCTGAAGAAAGATAGCTCAGACACGTTAACTTGAGATACGCAAATTTTCGAGAACAACGTCAAAGTCATTTGGTGTTTCCGAGAAATTTAGAAAACCGTGCTTAGTGCTTGGTGATTCGAAAGGCTAGTGCCCTGAAATGTTGGCGAGCACTTCTAGAGACACTGAGCACTAAAGCGATGTGTCGTGGAAACACGTGCCTGCGTGTCCGCAACTTGGGAATAATTGGAAATAAATTTAATAAATCAAAGAAAATTCTCGTGTTGTGAATATGCTCCGACAAAAATAGGTATTATTATGACGTCATCGATAGTTTTCTGAATGGCAATCCTGATTTTTTAAAGAAATTCCTAAGGGGTACCTAGGTCAAATTGCACATGCCTACCAAATATCAAATTCTTATTCTTTGTCGTTAGAAAGATATTCAGCAAACATCAACTTATTCGAAAATGAAAAAATTTGATTCAGCTCAAAGAAATGATTCAGGTTTGAAGATGAAATGTCAAGAGATACTTTTTCATCGTTTTTGTCAAACAATAGGAGTTTATAAAAATCATTAAAGGAATTAAGCATTTTATGACAAAATAGGACAAAAACACAAAATGGAGTTCTCCATTTATTTATAGAATATCCTTGTTTACCACTCATGTCACAAAATATCATTCGCAAGATTGTAAAATGCTTTCGAAAAAATGCACATTTAAGAATAAATACGTATACTTCTATCATCAAGCAATATTTTGGTTTCTTTTCTTATCAAACCAACAATAATTAGGTAAGCAATTAACAGTGGCGTCAGCTCAGGTCAATGCTAATCATTTTGAGGCTAAAAACAGAAACAAAATTGCCAGAATAATTATTGCCATGCTATTGTTCGGGACTATAAAATTTATACGTTTCATTTCCTTCCACCATTTTGCATGGCAGTACCCCATATATTGTCTAACATTACGATTTTGGTTTGAAAATTGAGCTCGAAATCATATGAGACATCATTTTCATTCATAGTTTATTAATTACAAATATTTCACAACTCACATTTTTCAGCGACGTTACGAAAGGCAAATATTTCTCAAATAATCAAGGGCGTTTACTGAGATGGAGGATTTGCATACTGAACGCAGCACATTGTACATACTATATTCTGTTTAAAATTGGGAAAGGTATAAAATTTTCACTCTTCACAATACAGCTGACACACTTTCAGTGTTGTTCATGCAGAAATCACGAAATTCATTCCATACAATTCAGATATCCACTCATATTTTTTTTACTATCCATATCATCTCAAGTTCCGAGACAAACACGTAGCAACAAAACTTTTTCATTCATTCAAAACCAGAATCCATTCAGAATCTTGAACTATACGAATTTCAGTCAAATGTTATTTAATGTTCATCCACAATCCCAATTTTTAACAGGCATTTTACTCATTTAGTTCTTGGGAATCAAATTTACTTCATGGTTAGACATGAAAGAAGAATTCATTAAGCAACAAAAACTGAATAGCTTTAATTTCTTCAGATGCTAATTAACAATATCTGCGGAGAAATTTCTTTTCTCAAAAGTAGCATTGTGTAGCTGAGGAATTCAAATTTCATTTGAGGTTTCAAAACTTAATGCAACCAGAAGACGTGAGAGTTCATCACAATAAAATCCAAGATCGTTCAGAAACCTTAATTTACCCGAGAACAGCAATCAGGCTCCCTAAGAGATGTTTTAAATTGATGGATGCAATTTGAAATTTTTATACCAGACTGAACTATCGGAAGGAGAGCCGAGTACTTTGGACGGAAACGATTTCATGACTCAATGGCTTCTTTTATTATCTACTACTCCCTAAGAATATTTTATTTGTTGCTTCCGAATGAACCAATATAGAAGGACGCGAGGAAATTCATGACTAGAAAAAGACTTTTTTGTAGTTCATTATTTTTTCACTTTTATCTTGCGAATTAAAAAGATTTAAAATTTCAGTATTGATTTTTTTTGGTGAATATTAATTTCAATTTATTCATTCCTAAAGTATGAACTTTATTCTTGTTCATTATATTGTGGTGTATTTATTTTTGAAGCACCGCATATTTTATACCTTTTCCATTTAGGAGCTCGTGTTTACCTATAGATATTCAAATGTCTGATAGATGTGGAGCTTAGTTTGCTTGAAGCATGTGCTGAAGGTTCACAGAAAAATATGGAAACCTTGAAATATTTCTTGTACATATCAAAAAATATGAAAGTTGTTTTGCATTTCCTTAGATCGTGTGATTTTACAGAGTGAGTGAAATAAACGCACAAAATCCATATTTTCGGTAATAACTATTTTGTAGAAAAAGGCTTGAAGAAGTCAATTTTTATTTTGAATAACGCAATCTCCTATGCATCATTCAAGAGGTTTTCATGTACATTCTGCTAACAGTGGAGAGTAGTTACGTTTTTTTGAATCACAACCTACATTTTTCTGCCAGAAATGTGTAGGCCGTGTTTTTTTTCAGTCCTCATTTCATTATAGGGATGAAATAGTTCAAACTATTTTTACTCTTCAAATGTATTTTCAGATCAATGACATACTTAGAAATTATCAATCATTCCTGAAATGCACCTGACCTTAAAATATATGAAGAGTAAAAATTCGAATTTTAAATGTTTAACAATTTCATCCCTACAATAAAGAAAGTTGATGAAAAACCTCATCGATGACTACATTTTCCTCAGCAACAAAAATTTTATCCAATTCTGGCAATTCTGGCATTCACAAAGCTCAACTACCCTTTAAATGCTGGGTACATGACAATTTCACAGGAAAAGTTGCGTAATTTAAGATGCAAATTGGTCTGTTCGAACGTTGCTCTACGAAATAGTTGGTACTGAAGATATAAATTTTTTACTCACTTTGTATATGCTGTTGTTTTTTGCGGAGTATTGTTGCAAAATTTCAGCTTCCTTTAGATGGTTCATTTGGTGTATAGATTTGGATTTTCTTGATGTGTTGTTAAAGATAAAAATCCTACAAATTAAGTTGATATCAGGAGTCAATTAACATAGTGGATCCGACAACATACTTTTTCCGCATTTCATATTCATGAAAATCACAAGGATAGCCTAACAAGAAAAAGTAATTAAACAGAATCTAAATGAATAAGGTAGGTTGGAACACTATCAGTACTCCATGTACATATGAACATACTAATTTTTTGTATTTATTGTTCATTAATATCTCTCAATTATATTTCTATGAACAATACTGAAAGGAGTTGGCCAATATTCTTAATATTTTATTAACAATGAAGAGGAAATTATCGTAGGAAGGCAGATTTTGAAATTTATTTTGAAATTCCATATGGGCAAAATTTACGTTTCGTTTCGTGATGTTGGGGAATAGTTAATGGGTTGAGAACAATATGTATTATATTGAAGCTGTCACATTGACGTGTTATTCTTAATGCATTTTCTCTTTTTCAGCGAAATATGTTCAAGATGTACTAATGGGGACATCTGTTTCGACCTAGTAATTCCTTTTAAAAATAGCCTTCCCGTTCATATGCAGGCAAAAATGCAGCAGGCGATTCTTTGATGGAAACATCACTTTTTGTGAAAAAATGCACCCTTTCTGAGATATGTGCTGTCAAAAATTAAACTTTTCTCACGTTTTCTTAGATAAGGGCAGCACATATTCCCTCAATACTTTTGATATGTTAGTACTCTTCCCTTATTCTGAACAAAAAAAGAACATCCACCTACTGTTTATTCTAATTATTGTTTTTTGAGGGGTTACAATCTTTTAATCTTCATGTGTGCGTGTGTTCATTTGTGTTGGTGGGTCTATAGGTCGGCAGAACCGAATTTTTAAGTGTATAAAAACACACGGATACGTCGTTTTTTGATTCCAGGGGAACAACTTGAAAGATTAAATTCAAAACTGTATCGCGTCAACCCTTAAAGTTAGTGAATTGATGACATTTTAATGAAAATACATAACTGAGCTGAAAACAAAATTATATGATTTTACTCACATGACTTGTTAAACCACGATACTTGTTTAGTTCTCACAATAGTAATCAAGGTAAACTAAGTTTACCTTCACCCACCCGAAGATTGTGATAGCGAAACACGTTTAATCTCTTATGTTAGTGAAAATCATATTTACTGATGTAATCATGAAACAAGTCATTTAAAAGCAGTGCAAAACTTCCAGAGGAAAATATTGGGAATAAACACAAACAAATAGATATACGTCTTAGAAAAGGCCAAATCCATAAATCAGCAGAAATTGCAACTGCTCACAAAAACATGCAGAAAGTAACTATTAAATTCAATGGAACAGCACGTTTTTTCCGGGATCTGGTGAAGGAAATTACTTGCATAGAAGGAATAATAAAAATTACGAAGATGAACACTGATTATCTTGTGGCAAACTGCCCATTATCTGGCAACGCTTTTTGAACCACCATTGCAGGAATTCACTACTTCAATTAAAAATTAGCTTAGATAGCAACAATAGATGAGAGTAGGTTATATTCCAGAAGAAGAAATTATTTTCTGTAACAAATTCGCGAACAAATAGTCTTGCCCAGTGATAGTTGGATATTTCTTTCATTTTCAGTGTACTTTTTAAACGAGAAGGCAATGAATAGTTGCGAAAAAATTCAGGATGGTTCCTTGTCGAAAGAAAGTGTGAATTTTCATTTCTTGGTGTTAGAAAGTAGAATCAAGTTCCACAACTAACCATTTTTTTTCATGCATATTGTATTATTGTCTGCAGTAATACCTATCAAAACCGTATATCACTGACTCCACTGCATTAAATATAAAATATTTACACTAAAATAACCAAAATACTCATTTCCAGCAAATTTCAAGACTCCAAATTACCAATATTGAGTTAAACAATAGTTTGTTCGGTTGGCCACTTTTCAAACCAAAACTTGTAAGACCACTATAGCCGTTTCCGTCCCACAATCCCCTTGACATTTATTTATAAAAGTTCCTTAATGTTATTATATGTTCTGAGGTGATACCTCATTTGAAAGGCCATTCTTTCTATTTTGAGTTCGGTATATTCATTTTTTTCATTCAGTCCTTTCGTTTCTGACATATTCAAATTTGAAATTTGCACAGAATTTGTCATTTCGTTAAATATTCTGTGTAAATAAATAAAATTTTCTCTAATTTATTCTATATCATACACCAGACAATAAAATATTTCTTCCATCAACAATCAAGCAATCAAGGTAAAAATAATTTTATATTGAGAGCAAGGATTGAAATGCTTTCATACTTTCGGTAACCCTCGGTTATTCCAAGCTTGATCGTGGAATCAACGCTTGATTCGATAAACGATAAACGTCAATTCGTTTTCAGTCGATAATTCAGTCATGAGCATTCAGAATATCATTCTCGCGTCAAATTATGATTTTGTGCATCCATTAAATGATTCTCAATCCCTACTTGTTTGATATATTCAGAAAAGAAAAGGTTCAAGTGATTTCGTTTTGTAAATCGAGTGAGTGTCAAATCGTTGATGAGACAATCAAGGTTTTGTGAAACCTGTAGTAAGGGTTGGAGGGATATGGTTTTGAATTTGATCTCAGAAGTTTTCTCCCTGTGATCAAAATCGACGTATCCGAGGCTTTTCATACAATTTGGATCTTCCGACTTACGGAGCAGTTGTTTCGTTTTCAATGGTCCACTTTGTGTGCGTGTTTACCTATGTGTGTGTGCGTGGATGTTATTGCTTGTATGTATGTGTATGTATCTGTGTTGGAGTTCCTTAGGATGGAGTGCGGTTCTTGGTATTTCTTCGTTTGTTTGTTTGTGTTTTCGTTCATGTGTATGTTGTTGGATGTGTGTACGCTCTGCATATTTGAAAATATTCAAATACATTGTGCGTGCTCCGCTTTGCCTTATATATGCAAAAATCATATTTTACTTAACATTTATCGCAACTTTCGATATGACCGCAGTAAGACAGTAAGAATTGGCACTGTAACTAAAAAATGATGGATGTAAAAAATCTGTTTCCGCACAATTTCCCTCTGCCTTGCTTGTGTGACTGCTCGAACAGGTAGGTTCCTTTCGAGAAGTCCACCGACTCTAAGGAAATTCACAGATGTGAAATTTGAATTTGATCATTCAATGATTGCAAACTTGAGGTTAATGCGAACCAAAGATTATAGGGTAGAAAGATAGGAAACAACCTCATATCTCTAATACTAAAAACTGACAACATTTTGGCTATTGAAAACACATTTGACCATGAGATGGCGCTGAAGTCGTACTATCAATTGAGAGGCACAAATTCGAATTCTGTTTCTTATATTGAATTTCAATATCGACTTTGTTGAGACCAGAAAACAAACATCCTGAGCGATAAAACAAAAGTATGGTTTTGTTTTGTAACCAGGATATGAGTTTTCATCTCAACATTATTTGAAATCAATTGATATCAATGAAATACGCTGTCGGGTGTATCATATTTTCATTTTCAATTAATTGCTATCACTTAATTATTAAAAAATTTACAAAACATTGAAATTATGGACAACAAATAGAGCATTGACTAAGACACAAAAGTATATGGTGATAGGCTATACGTCAAAGGTTTTATTTCTGTGCAATATGTTGTTTTGAGTTGATAAACCGAGTTGAATTTATACAATTGGTATCAGGAATTAATATAAACTAATATTCAATACTATCATAGCATATAGGTAGGTACACATTTCATTTACACTCAATTACATATTATTTACAGTTTCAAAACCACAATTGAAAAAAACCTCACAGAGGTATACAAGACCTGTGTGTTAGCCCGTCAGTATAGTCTTTCATTCTTTTTTTAATATTTTCTATGGTATTGTCTCTTTATGACACAGTATACAAATTGATTAATCAATGAACAGAAAACTCTGACTTTCCAAACAATAATTTGACAGTCACTCGATTCCCAAATCGAAATCAATGAAACTTCCGCATTTCTGAATACATATTGAAGGAGTAGCAATTGAGAATATTTGAATGGACGTATAAAAGTCATAAATTCCCCTAAATGACCCTTTCATGCAAGGGATGCTCCCTACATACAAAAATTTACGTGGATGAACAGTTCTCAATTGACTTGCATTAAAATGTTCACTGCATGTGATGTAGTCATCAGTAGTCTTTGCAGGCTTTCACACCCTGAAAATTTTATCCACTTCGAAGCACTAAAAATAAAAATCAATCAATGACCGAGTCACATGTTAACGCTTTCAATACTTGCATTTCCATTTTTCTTAGTACAGTAAAAAACTTAATTTCCTGGAATCTATTTCCTTTGATCCACAGTTCTTCACCAAGCAATGATTTTCGTACGATAGTTAGAGGTTTTCATCAAGGAATTCGACAAAAAAATTTAATAATCAGCAACTAGAACGAGCCTCTTCGATCAAAATGGCCATCTGAAATCTTACAAAATTTCATTTTAACCATTATTAGTGTCTAACAAACACATTTGAAACATATCTATATGGCGGTCACATCACTTCAGTCGCTTCATTTCCCATCTTTCTACTCCATAATCTTTGGTACGAACTATAAGGATCTGGATTTTATTCATAAAAATATTGATTGCGTTAGACTTTATTTTGAAAATACGAAATTTCAGTATTTTTAAATTGAGCAGGGAATTTATTGCCGAGTATAAAACTATTCGTTTTCAGTCGACGAACGGTATTCAATTTTCTATTCCAATATAATCGTGTTTGATCAGGCCAACACCGTTGGTAAAGTTTACTGTAGAGTAAACTTAGAGTGAAACCACGAGAATCATGGGAGATGAACTCTAGCTGCATGAAAAAATTTAATTATTTTCGTCCCAGATCCATTCTTTCACGCCGGCCCGATATTGAAATTTTCGGTTCCAATTTTACCGAAGTCGTTTTCGCAGAGCCATTTCGACGTCAATATTTGGAGTCGTTTCATTCGAAGTTAGGAGGAAACAATGCGAGCATTTGGTCAACCGCCCAGTAAGCTTCCAGTGTGAGTCAGGTTCGAATCTGCTTTATTGGAATATTCTCATAGATTCAGCAGGTGGAGAATGATCATTGAAATTATTTCCGAAATTGCGCTCAACTATGCCGCATTTTCCATAACACTTATATCAAATTTTATCATTTAATATTATCAGGAATTGTGCGTTTCCTTTATTATTCAAAATATACAAAATACACTGCGCAAAAAAATTAACGCACATTCTGAAAATCTCAATTTTAATGACAGTTAACTCTACATTGACTTTATAACTTATTTTTTATGTTCTCTCGGGAAGGTTTTGAACAAAACAAGACACATTAAATGGAAGAAAAATTCAGGATTTCACCGAATCTTATGTGGAAGAAGAGAAATGAACAATTTTCAAAATACTGAAATGCTGATAAGTGATTTAATACTTGTTATTTCCACCCCTTGCGTTAATTACAGCTCGGCAACGACGGTTCATACTCAAAATGAGTTCTGATCTAATCCTTCCCAGACTTCTTGCTGGCCATTCCATTCAAGAGACTTCAACCTCTTCAAGGTACTCCTGAACGATGCGCGCACGATAGGGTCTGGCATTATCGTCCGTGAAATTTTCACCAATGTATGGGGCATATGGCACTACATGCTCTTCAAGAATGTTCCTTAGATAGGTACTTATCAGCATTTATAGCTCCATTATCAACGACCACTAGGTCTGTGAGAGCAGTCAAAGATATTCCACCCCATACCATAATCGATCCTCCCCGAAACCAGTAGTATTCAGGAAATTGCACTGAGCATATCTTTCATGTGGACGTCTGTATACAAGGGAACGTCGATCACAATGGTAGAGGCAGAATCTAGACCCATCTGTGAAGAGAACTCTTTCCCAATCGGCCTCTTCCCAATGGATATGCTCTCTCGCAAAATCCAAACGCGCCCTTCGATGGGCTGGGGTAAGAGCTGGACCTCTTGCCGCGACACGAGGCCTTAAATCATATTCTCTGAGCCGATTCCTTATTGTCTGAGTGCTAATTTGCACCTCATGAGTTTGCTCAAGGTGAATTTGAAGGAGGCGAGCGTTTGCAAACCGTTGCCTCAACGAAGAAACTCTCAAGTAACGTTCTTGAATGGCAGTTGTTATCCGTGGTCTACCCTGTCCTGATCTTCGGACATTCATACCTGAATCGCTGCAACAATCTGGACACACTTGTATGGGAAACTCCAAACCTTTCTGCAATTCTTGTGTATGTCCACCCTTCTTCTCGCAAAACTACCGCTTGGGCACATTCCTCTTGGGTCAAATTGCGTGTTTCGCGTTGCATAGCGATCGAGTGTAAAAAATCAAACGAAAGAAAAACTATTGATCACTAGAATTGATCGAGAACAACTGATTTTATAATGGAGCCAATACATTCAAAATCTGATAATATCATCTTTTTTTGTTTCTGCTGGGAAAAAACATCTGTATTGAAGAAAACCGTTGAAAGTGGATAACATATGCATGCATAATTCTGATAAAGATAATTATCATTGAGAACACCTTCAGTTGTAGAATAAATTTGAGATTTCCATAATGTGCGTTAATTTTTTGGCGCAGTGTAAGTGTGATTCAAAACAATATTCTATCGATGCAATGATGGTAGCAATTTTTCCTAATTTTTTTCACAATCCCGTAATGTATCAATCGAGACCTTGAAAAATTTTAAGTATTGCTATAGCATTCCACTCGATTCTTGGTCCGAACTGAAGTAATCTCGTAAATAGACAGATTTTCTGAGAATTGAATATCTTGGAACACAAACTCTTGAAAACCAATTCTCGAGTAAAATGCACTTGCTGTTTCAAGTGGAACTTGATCTTGGCAATAAATTTCTGTGAACAAATCAGAAATATTAGAAAAGTCTAAATCGTGCTATGTACAAAGTTAGTAAGTTCCGCAACAAAAATTGAACCACACTACTGCTATAGACAGTAAAAAGTTTATAATACAGTGAGGATTAAGTAAGGAATTGTTCATAAAACAGTGTGTGGATTAAGTAACGAATAAAATTTGTAACTGCGTTATTGATGTTGTTTCCAAGCAAAACGCCCGGACATGCCAATTTCACTATTTAATGAACAAACTTATAAAAATTTTAGACATTCACGTCATTTATTTTTTCAAAGAGTGGCATTTTAATCTTTTCCAGATGACAACCCCAAATTTTTTTTACCCAAATGATGTAAAATTTGGTAACGTAGATAATAATTTTGTCAGGAAATACAATAAAAATTATTACGTCACTCTCTACAGATGAACGACGTTGTAAGTAAAATTTTAATGCCATAAGGTGATCAACTAAAATTGACCGTTCCCTGTGTTTTGCTTGAAAATGACACCAGTCTAATGGCATCATCAAACACGTAATTTAAAACCAGTACAAACCTTCAGGAGAAAAATGTTGGGAATAAACACAAACAAATACGTATACGCCCTAGAAGAGGCCAAATCCATAAATCAGCAGAAATTGCACCTGCTCACAAAAACATGCAGAAAGTAACTATTGAATTCAATGGAACAGCACGTTATTTCAGGGATCTGGTGGAAGAAATTACTTGCATAGTATGCACAATAAAAATTACGAAGATGAACACTGATTATCTTGTGGCAAACTGCCCATTATCTGGCAACGCTTTTGAATTTTGAACACTACTTCGATTCAAAATTAGCTTAGATATCAACAATAAATGAAAATAGGTTATATTCTATAAAAAGAAATCATCTTCTTTATAAAATTCACAAATAAATAGTCGGCTCAGTGATAGTTGGATATTTCACTAATTTTCAGTCATTCATTTTCATTGCTGTATCTCGTTGCCGGGAATGGATCAACAAAAAGAACAAAAAAGGAAAAAAAAAGAAAAAGAAGAGAAAAAACAAGAAAAAAGAAAAAAAAAAGTGCGAACAGACTTATAATTGCGGCTAATTGCGGCTGTATGCTCTCTTGTGACTGTAGAGACCCAATCGTGACCTACAGATCCTACCACATTCCGGGCATGGATAGTTATCAACCAGATCTGGCCGCCGCTGTAACCTTCTTGAGTCTCCATTATAACTGTGTACCAAAGACACTGTGACCTGCCTAACGCTAGTTGATCCCAGTTATGATTGGCACTAACTGATTTTAGGGATTGATGTAGTGTATCCTTAAACCGCTTATACTGGCCTCCTGGTTTCCGGGCTCCCTCAGTGAATTCGCCATAAAGAGCTATTTTGGGGAGTTTGTGTCTTGCATCCTCAGAATGTGGCCGCTCCATCTGAGTCGGGCCCTTGTTACTTGAGTCTCAATTGTTGTACAACTCGCGCTTTGCATTCGAAACTTTGTGGAACCATCTGATGTGCATTATCTGTCTAATTTTCAGCATATTTTCCTTGTCAGGAAAAAAATATATTGTGGACATTTCAAAAAAAATTTTGAGCAATCCCTGCTTGGAAAAGCTCTCTTAATATGGCACTCGAAGAGCCGTATCATTTTTTCTGTAGAAAGCTGAAAACTGAGAGAAATTAAATAGAGCAGACATTCTACAGATTCCGTAGGAAAAATTACCCATAAAATTAATTTTTCATGAAGATCTTTTTTTTATATATTATTTCATTGAAGAATTAAACTTTTTATTTTAGAAAAATAACAAATTTTTATTGAGCTTTCTCGCTCTTATGAAAGTTCTGCTCCATATCTCAGTCAATATTTCTATCAGTTTTCTAGCGTTTGAGGAAAATATTGAAAATTGCTTTTCAGGTGCAATCCTAAGGGGGATAAACCGAAGCTGCTCAAAAAATTATTTCCTATGGAAGACCTATGCTATTTTTGACGTATTGAATTTTTCCACAGCATTTCATTAAAACCCTTTTTATTGGACCACCATCGACCACTCTCGAGGACACAGTGATGTAAAACAAATAATGTTTCACATCAATCATATGGACAATGTGATCATGTATCATAATAAGCGAATTTGGTCGAAGTGATTGATGAAGCTTCTCTGGTTATGTAAAACTAATATAAGATTTGGAAGAACTGATGAAATGAATCGATTTTTGCTCAATGTTTGATGTTTAAATACCTCGAATATTCAACCAGTTTTCACAACCTTCGTAAGATCGAATCAGAAAACTCCCAGAATGTGAATAATTTGAAGTATTTCATCACTAAGATTATTCAAAACGAAAAATATTTCCATTATGAACATGGGAATGTTTCGAAAAAAAAATCCTTCAAATCAGTAAAAAATATTTCGTTCTCCTCGATATGGCATGACTTATTAGAGAACAGATTAGTCCAAAATTATTATACATCAGATACGTCTAATTGAAACCGTTCATTTATAAATCTAGATTGCAATGTCGGACAGAATTCGTTACAAAATATAAAACCGCCTATCAGAGAGGCCTGGCGGCAAGAAAAAAACACTTTGTGTTCAACTCGAGGGACGATCATTGGCGTGAATTATTTCAGTGGGGAGCCTGAGAATGAATTGTCTAAATTTAATCCCATTTTTAAGAACTCCCCTATTTCCTTCCTTGTCCCGGATGAATTCCCTCGAAGATTAAATTTTTGTACGACAAAGCTGAAGGTGTACAAAGCGGCGCCTAAATGAAGACAGAGAACATTAAGCAATGAGCAACCATTATTTACAAACTAAGAGACTTGGAGCTACCAACGTAGCTGGTATAAACTTCCAAACTAATTATATTCTTGACGAGGGCGCACTGAAATTCGTTTGGCGGGAAGAGATATGTGAGATGAATACTATTATTGGCATTTCGACTAGATCCGGAATGCTTTGAATGCCCAGTCAATTATGTTGAGAAATTTCGATTGAGATCACGTCAAGCGATCTATCTGCATGTTGGAAATTGTCTTATGAACCTGACTTATTACTACCATCTCCATCAGACCATTTTGAGCTGATAACTTTTTCCATTTGAATATGGATTTATTCGTTCCCTTTTACATACACCGGGTGTCCCACCCCAGACGCGGCGCTCTTTTTGAGGAAGTGAATAAAGATATTCTGGAAAGGGTGTTCGAAAGCACAATTTAAAATTATTGTCATATATACAGGGTGTTCAAGGACAAAGATACAGACCCAAGTTACACTTTTTTGAATGTAACACTCTATTTGACCTCAAAATGTAATGGAAAGCTCAAAGTACTTTATACCCTCGAAGCACCCTTTACCAGATAATGGCGAAAAATTGAAAATATGGGTTTTTTTAAATAGCAATTAACAAAGAAACTACTTACGCCAGCCCAACAGACAGTATTTTTTCGAGTAGACCAGTTGGTTACTCCTACATGTAGAAGAAAATTGCAACTCTGGAATATACAGAGTGATCATAATCACTTCTCAAACATCAACTACAAATAATCGTCAAAAACTTTCTTATTTCAAATGGCACATGCGGTATTCCTACATCTCGTTGAACGCAAAAATTGATTCCGAAACTATATTCATAAGGTATTCCTACACCTAAACCTGATAGTTTCTCAACAGTTTATGACGATTATTTGTAGTTGATGTTTGAGAATCAATTGTGATCACTCTGTATATTCCAGAGTTGCAATTTCTTTTAGGTGTACTCTGTAGGTGTTGTCTTCTCGAAAAAATACTGTCATTTTAAAAAACTCCATATTTTCAATTTTTCGCCATTATCTCGTAAAGTATGCTTTTAAGGTATAAAGTGATCTGA
The DNA here is from genome assembly GCF_907165205.1 of Coccinella septempunctata. Classification (NCBI taxonomy): domain Eukaryota; kingdom Metazoa; phylum Arthropoda; class Insecta; order Coleoptera; family Coccinellidae; genus Coccinella; species Coccinella septempunctata. Next base: position 18,180,871 of record NC_058194.1, on the reverse strand, counting down.
AGAAACTAATCATAATCTGAGCTGGCCATTCCATTTCAAATAAAGGGTGTTACATGTAAAGAAGTGTAACTTTGGTCTATATCTTTGTTTTCAAACACTCTGTATATATGACAATAATTTTAAATTGTTCTTTTGAATGCTTTACCCACTCCACAAGAAAAGATTTTTAAAATATCTTTATTTACTCCTTCAAAATGAGGGTGTCTTGGGTGGGTCACCCGGTATATTTCAACAGTAGAGTCTTGAAGTAAAAAAAACACTTTCTTCTGATCGTACGAGATGAAAAGATACAGAAATTTTGAGTTTCAATAATGAGGTATGCCATTCCTGACACTGAAGTTTTTCCCAGCATTAGATATACAATTTTAACTTTGGAAATAAGTATAAATTCACTTTTTCCATTCCTTCTGATATAATACAATAAATGAGTTACTGCAATTTCATTGCTGATTAATTTTGAATATTTTTCTGATTTTCATTTCATTTTCGATAATTGACAAATTCAACTTATAACCACCCATGTAAGCTGTGTTTTCATCTCAGAAATGTAATTATTCATTATCGTTTTTTATTGCACTCAGTGCAAGTTACCCGCTTTTACTTTTTATATATATGAATATCTTCTATATTAATAAAAGAGGATCTATGGTTTACTTCAAAATGCTTTATTGTTCAAACGATCGCACCAAATTGGACAATTCTTTTTTTGTTGTGTTTATTATTGTTAAGGGAAGGTTTATATAACAAAATATTCCCAAAAAAATTGTACAGAACAGAAAAAAAGGCATTCCTTTTTCTTACGACCAATCGAGCAATCACGATGAGTTAGTTATTATTATCTACCCTAGAAATAATTTAAATGGCAAAACTAGGTTTGCCGGGTCAGCTAGTATATGAATAAATAAATGAAAATTTTTCAGAATGTTCAAATGTTGCCAAGTTGTAGAATAAGGAACACTATAATGACAACAAAATTCCCTTGAGACTAACACGCTAAATCTATGACAAGACTTATCTGTAATGTGTTATTTAATTCTGTTGATTTTTTTAACAAAGTTTCATCCAGCCAAAGTACCCAAATTTTCGTATACCCAAACGTCATCGTTTACTCGTTAAATAATACACCATCACAAAAAATGAAAATGGTCGAAATATAAAAATTTCGGTGTTTCTTGCTCTATTATAAAATACAATTCGGCGGCAATTTTTTAATTTAAAGTTTTCGAAAACCAAAGCAATCATTTGGTAACAGAATTGAAAAATACTAGTGCTGAAAGCAGGGTTCCGGTCATCGGTTTTTTTGTTGGATTAGCTTGCTCTGGCTTCAGAAAAACTTACCTGCTACCATCAGTAATATAATTATTGTATTGGAAATCATATATTTTGCTGTGAGGATCGGATTCTCTGACTACTTTACTTTCCTGTTGTTGAATATCAAAGACGTTTTCTATATACCAACACTGGTTTTTTGTCACTTGAACTTTGTTAAAGACCCAGATGTTGTAGACTAAGTCCTCCAACCGTTTTTCAACACTCTCAGCACTTGCATTATAGAAGTCTTCGAAACGTCATAGGTACTCTTTACAGGTCAATCGATATGATGTTCTTTATTCTAACATAGAAAGTGCCACTTGCTCTTCCATACCAGCCCATTCTCAACGAATGCCGTGTTCCAATTCCAATACTGTTCTCACATGTTAGACTTGTCAGGTGTGAATCTGGTTATTGGTGATCAAAAAAATCAATTCAACTCAATCACCAAACATCTTGTTCGACCTAGTTCCAGAAACCACTTTTCAGGATATCATAAATATTTTGAGAATGGTGATCGAAATCAAGATGAACCTATGCAAACAGGAATTTGCATAGGTTCATAACCATAAGGATATGGTATCTTCTAAATGACGTCATCCATTTACTTCATTAGTATTAACCCCTTCAGGTAACGTACACTAACGAAGCACTTTGCACCATAACATACATTTATTATGGATACTCGGTAAATATATTATATACATTTTGGGGTAAGATTTTCAAATTGGTAAAAACTGACCATAGATCTGAAGGTCGTACTGATATGTAACCCTCTACAACTACCGGATATTTGGTAGTTGATGATGAACACATGGCTCAGCAATTTGTGTGTACCCGGTGGGTAACTTGCAGTGCAAACAAACAAATTTCTTCAATTTTACAAAGGAAAACTCCTTTGAATGCTATGAAAGGCGTAATGAAACAAAAAATATTCAGAGGTAGATTTAGATAATCAATCTTAGTTACAGTTGATTTGTAAGCAATGAAGTATCAAATTAGATATAAGTGAATGACTTTAAAATTTGTTTTTGTTTAATTTCAACATTTTTGTGAAGGTGGATCTCAGACATATGGACGAGAAGGCTGGCAGTAACATTGTCGAAGTTGGAGTTGATCTATCGGAGTTTTATATGTCAGTAGAGTGGGATATACTCGAAGTACCTGCTGTGAGGTGAGTAGTACAGCGATAAAAAAGAGGTTTTTTGTATATCTCAATTATTAATTCTTTTCGCATGCTGAACCACAAATACGAAATGGACATTTCCTAAAAATTTTTAAACTTCTTCATTTTTGTTGACATTTTATAATGAATAGTTGCGAAAAAATCTGAGGGGTAATTTGTTGTCAAAAAATAGTCTTTCATACCTATATATTTTTTCGAGCAGCCCCTGCTCCCTAAGCATGGCAACTGAAAAGTAATTCTCAATTACTTTCTTAGAAACTAGAAAACGGGCAGATATCTATGAAATGAAAGTCAAAGGGCAATAACCGTTTTCTAGAAAAAAAATATCGACAGGTACGTAGCGTCAGTCGTATAGCTTTAAATTGTCTTCAAACTGAAAATTACCAAGTAACTTAGTATTTTCTCATTGCCTCCTCGCTCCTATAGAATATCTGCTCCATTTCATTATTGCCAGTCCTCTGGTTTCTGAAAAAACTTAAAAATTTATTTTCATATACTATCATTTCTCGAATTTTACCGCAACTTTTCATTTACGCCCTGTATAATGATCGGGTTTTCTTGTATACGATTCTGGAAAGGACTTCCACTTTGTCTCTCTTAGTCCTTCTCCCCTCATATATTCGAACAGATTCTGTTATGTCTAGTAAAGGCTAGTAAATTTTCGTCTGTGTTGATATGAGTCACAAAGAGGAGCAATCTCCATTTTTCAAGCTGAAGAGTATTAGCCTTATCCTTTTATCTCAACGGAAATAAATGATCTACAGACCCGTGCATTCCTTACGTCGTGTTTCTCGTGAAGGGCGGATTCCCTGACTTTACACTACTTTGAAACGAACCTTGTTGACTGAATCTTACCTCTCGTTTTGGTCTATTTAGACTTAAGAAGACACGTATATTGCTTCTCCTGCAAACAATAGTGCAGAGTCGCTTATTGGGTTGAAACAAGAGCTTCTTTCATCCGCTAAACAAAGGAACTCCGAATGAAATACCTCTCTGTGAATATTCCAGGATGAGATTTCGGCAGTGGTTATACTTGACTTTCGATGAAAACGGAAATGTGGGGAAGTTGAAGACATTATTAAAATAACTGGAATGCGAACTTTATAATTTGATTGCAAATCAGTGCCCCTTCTGAATTTCTCCCCAAAGAAAAGATTTCCCCTCGTCATATTCGATTCTGGATGTATTGAACGACTTTAAAACGAAGCCATTGTTAGCTTTTGGAAACCACAATTCATCGCCCTTCTACTGAAATCATTCAGGCGGAGTAAAATTTATAACGAGTTCATGTAGGGAAAATTATCTTTGAAATATTCTGTTATCAGAATACTCATGTTTTTCATTACAGAACTAGGTACTTTTTTTTTGCTGAAGGAAACTTGAAAATTAGCGAAAAAGTGTTTGAGTTATGTTATTAAACAGAGGAACTGTGAGAACTAGATTCATACTCCTCATGGAAATTATCAAACAAATAGCTGTATGCCCGTGATTTAAATAGGCTCTGTGAAGATACTATTTATTCTGTTCTCTATTTACTAACTCTCCTTATTTACTAACTGACAAAGAAACTGCAAAACCCAGAAGGAACTGTTTGAATTTCAATTTTTTTTTTGTTGGTAAAATATAGATAGTACAGCAAGGAGTAAATGATTGAAATTTGGAGAAAAAAGGGGTTTACACTTCTTCTTGGGGGATACTATCCCAAGCTAACTGTACTTCATGTCTCAGAGCCGCCAAAGTCTGGGCTGGGGTAAATTTCCAAGCCTTCTACCCATGATGTCCCAAACATGCTCTATGGGCGAAAGATCGGGGGATCTGGGCAGCCATGGCAAAATATTCACATGGGTCGCTTCAAAAAAGTTTAAACAAACTCTGGCAACGTGAGGTCGAGCATTATCTGCTGAAATATTGGATTCTCGAGCCTTTTAAGGTAAGGGAGAACAAATGGCTCCACTATTTCTTGAAAGTAACGCAGCGTTGTCATGTTACCTCGAATAAAGACTAAAGGTAACCTACTTCCATGTGCAATAGCACCCCATAACATAACACCTACTGTCCGGTGTACATGACGCTCAACATCAAAATGAGGTTCACGTCTTTCTCCTCGACGTCGTCTTTCTCCTCGACGTCGTCTTACCCTTCTTCGGCCATCATGTGCACCCAAGGAGAATCGAGATGAGAGACCTGATGCCATTCCATATTCCAATGTTGTCGTTCTCTGCACCAAGTAAGAGGTAACAAAGATGGGATTGATAATGCTGCAGTCCAAAAGACCTTATACGGCGGTAAACCGTTCGGACTTGTTCTCCTAACCACTCATCAGCCAAAGATCGAGTTGTCGCAAATCGGTCTCTAATGGCCATAAGTCTTAGACGCTGATCTTGAACTTCATTTGTGCCCCTTCGACGTCTGGTGCCTACTTTTCTTCGATTTTGGGAATTATCAAACCACGCTTGACATCTCATAACAGTTTTTTTTTTGGTGTAGCAGGGGGAAAATCTGCTGTCAGACGAACCTCCATCTCCTGAGGAGGAACAAGTGTGGGGTTTCTCACTCTCCTGAGCTCGAGACCCACTAAAAGCCCTTAACTGCTTCTTGAATTTTGGTTCCGGGCATTTGCCTATAAACCGTTCATCTCTTAGTCGGTTTTCTTCTAGCACACTATCGTGCTGGGATTTATGTGTTTATCCCTTATTGGATTAACACTTTATTGAATATTTCAATAAGTTTCTGTTGTTATTTTAATCTCTTTTTAATTGATCCCTTGGTCTCCTTCGGTAAATTCGCATTCTCCTTTTGTCTTCCTCTGGGTCATAGTCCACTAGTCTCCTGAGTGACCTGAGTTCTTGTTTCGGATGGTTTTTCGCTGTTTCGAATAATTTCTCTGCTTTTCTGTTCATGAATTCCGTTATGGTTTCCCATTTTAGGTCCCTATAAATCTATCTATTCCTGACAAACCAAGGTGCATCTATTGCACATCGTAGCAGCTTGTTTTCAGTGGCCTGAATGGCTCTTTGCCGCGAAACCCCAGGCAACTGATCCATAAGTCAGTTGAGGCCTAGCAACGGCTTTGATTATCTTCAATTTTGTCTCTTTCGACATGTGGCTTCTTCTTCCTATCAGAGGACAGAGTCTATTCATCGCTGCTTTCGTTTTGTCGATTGCTTGTTTGATATGACTTTTCCAAGTAAGTCCTTTGACAAGCGTTATTCCTAAATATTTGGCTTCATTTTTCCAGTCGATTTCTTCTCCGTCAACTTCCAGTTTCGTTGTGGGTCGCAGTCTTCTCTCCTGTAGTAATATTGCTTGGCTCTTTTGTCCATTGAGCTTGATTTTCCACTTTATGCACCAGTCATTTGTTTCGTAAATCGTCTCTTGTGAAACTCGTTCTATTACTTCTGGGTTGCGGTGTCGAGTTGCTATGCCTGTGTCGTCAGCATATAACGTTAGCATGGTTCTTGGATTTTTCTGAATATCGTGGATGTATATGTTGTACAGAAGTGGCCCAAGTACTGATCCTTGGGGTACTCCAGCCTCTATATCTCTTGTTGATAGAGGACGATAGTCCTCTATCCTGTAATTTTTTCTCGATTCTCGTTCGATCGAGTCCGCCAATGCATCTGCCTTATCAGTATTGGTGTACGCCATTCCCCTTTCTCCTCGTAGGCTTTTTTGCATTCTCCATGCAGAATGATCGATTGTATACAGTTCTTGAACCCTTTTGTTCCATCTGCTTGCTCTTAGATCTCTCAGGGCATTTTTCAGAACTTGGCTATGTTGGTTGAGGTTCCTTCTATACAGATCATTTTTATTCATCCGATATATTCTTCTGAGTCTTCGATTTTCTCGTATAAGATCTTTTACTTCTTTAGGCGTATCGCCATGCGGACGACTTGGTGCTGGTCTCTTCACTCTTCTCGTGCTTTTTTCGTAAGCTTTCAATATAATCTCTTCCAGTTTATCAACCGCACATTCCAGATCGTCTGGAGTGCTTATTGTTGGAATTTCTGTTATTTCCGATTGTATTAAATGGCTGTATTTAGGACAATTGGTATATTCTCTTATTTCCAGAAGTTTTTCTCTTGGTTCTTCTCCAACTGTCAATTCCACAGGATTGTGGTTTGAGGTTCCATCTTCCAAAGTTTCAATCTAGTATTCTGACCAATAATTCGACCTCTTTCAAATTCCCTAAGCTGGCGATAAATTCTGCTTACACGTACTCTAGGCATTTTAACAACAACTAAACATCGTCTTTGGATCTCCTAGAACAGCTGGTTTGTTGTAAAATTTAAAAAATTTGCAAAAAACGACTACAATATTTAAGTAACAAAAAATGTTTTTATGAAAAAACACGATTTTTGCCAAACTTTAATCATTTACTCCTTGTTTACACTTTTTAGTACACTATCTATGTTTTACCAAAAAAAAAATCTAAATTTAAACAGCTCCTTCTGGGTGTTGTAGTTTCTTTTTCAGTTAGTAACTTTATGTTCGACTTCCAATAGTATAATATTTGGTTAAACTTATGGCTTTTTCTCTTTCAGAAATGAAAAATTCTATACATGCTGTGATGAACCATATCTAGATATAACTTTCAATATAACAATGAGGAGGAAAACTCTATTTTATACGGTGAATATAATAATTCCATGCATGGGGATTTCCTTCCTGACAGTGCTAACGTTCTACCTTCCATCCGATAGCGGGGAAAAGGTAAGCATCCTTTTACGATCAATCATTCATAGACCATAGCCTCTACTTCGAATTCACCACGAATACTGCAGAAGCCCGTGAGAATGATAGCTCAATTTCTGTTCCTTGATGTAGTTTCGATACTCGTGTAGTTTATTTCATCCGGTTGACATGTTTATTATCTGTTTTTATGTATAGTTCAAACAGGCTCTTATGGGGAATATGGGAAGAAAACTATCGGTTTCAAATGACAAAAATTCAGATTATTTTTCAGGGGTATAATAATTTTATGAGAAAATTTAAAGGAGACCGGGAACGAAACATGAAAACCCTTATTTTTTGCTCGCTTATTCCTGAAAACGGAGCAATACTATTTTGTTCAAATGTCCACTATTTTAGACTGTCGAGCCGAAAAAGCTTTGGGTTAGAAAAAGAAGAATTTTTGACCAAGTTTCTGTATGCTCAGAGATTGTAACTTGTGGAAAAAAAAATAAGAACTTGATATTTCCAGGGTAGGCTTCTGTTCCAAACCAGCCAATTTTCGTTATTTGGCAAAATTTTCTATTCGATTTCTGCGTTAGAGACATCTGATATAATTTTTTGGTACTGATGGTACCCATTGAAAAGAATTCCAAATGAATTGAAATTCAGTACCTAACTATAGTTGTAACGTTGTGGAATAAAAACTTGTGAAACTCGTTGTGCAAGTTTTCTTAGCATAGTATCAACAGCAAATAACACCAACTAATCTCGAAAATAATATTGTGTACCGGGTGGGCAAAAATTGGTGATACCTGAATTACAACTTTTTCAACCCAACGAGATAGAGGAAAATGCATGGCACATTACGGTGGAGAAAGTAATAATGCCATCAACTGCATTACTCTATCTTCTTTTGTTTTCGAGTTATAGGTCAAAATTAAAATTTCAACTTTGGTCATTATCTCCGTTTCTGTTTGAGCTAGGATGTTGAAATGAAAACTTTATACAGACACTTTTTTTATAGCAATCCAGTGGCGTACTATGATTTTTTCCAACAGGTATATTTGCTGAGCTATAACATAAAGATGTACTGAAAACAGTAGTTTAAAATGACCGTATTCATAGGCTTTTTTGATCAACTCCCTATTCATTATAGGGATGAAATGGCTTAACTCACCGAAATCGAATTTTTACTTTTTATGTAGGAATTTTGAGGTTGATAATAATCTACACTTCACGAGTATTTGGAGTTTTATCGAAAACATGGCATTACCTAATCGTAGTTTTCTTTAATTTCTTCGATCGATTCATTCTCAAGGGATTTTCAAAAACAAATTCGAATTGATAGTCAAACAATATAGATATGTACCTACTACGTATTTCTCATGAACCTGTAATTTTGTTTTCTTGAAACAAATCTTCTTTTATATCTGTTACGACTAAAGATAGGTGTGAACATAAACTTAAGATTAGCCGCCAGAACTTATGTTAAGCTTCGGGTATTTGTTAATGTTAGTTTCTTCTATCCTTAGCCGGCTAAACTTAGGTGTAACCACAACCCATCGGCTGAAAATGTAGAAGCTGATAGCAAAAAAGCAAAGTATTGGCAAGGCTTGAGGGGCTCAAATTTTCTGCAATCAAAAAAATGTAAAGAAATAGTAATATAATCAAACTATTAATGCAATGCATTTTTGTATGAATTTCACATATTTTCAATAGCAGAAAAGAATTCTATTAAGCAGTTGATAAGTTGAAAATGAACAATTTGTTTCTACTGTGTCTCAACCCTTTCTTATTAGCGAATCTAAAAATCTAAACGCCTCATGACAAAATTCGAGACAAACATGCTATTTTGAGTGCGAGGGGAAAACTGTAGAGTTAATAGTTATTTTTCATCTTGTTATTATTCATAATTTGCAAGAGAATTGAATGAGCAAAAGAAAAGATTGAAGACAAGAATGGTGCCGCGAACTTCTTCATCAAAATACCAAAGGTCAAATTCTGCAGAAATATAAGTAGCAGTACCCAATCTGGTTTGTAGCTAACCGGACTATTTCGCTGATAAGGCTTATGATGAATACACTTGAATCCTGGGGGATTCAACTTCAACGACTTGGGAAGAAATATTTAACAAAATCAGCTAGAAAAAGTGTTTTCAACTATTTTCATGTTCATAGTTTTTTTTGTTCTTTTTTGCAAAAATATTGAGGTTGGAAAGAAATTGCAACAATATAGAAACTAACGATTTTTTTTCCATAAACCCAATTATTGTATGGTAGGGATAATATACTTTTTTTCACAGAAAAAATACTCTATATCTAAAGTCTAATATTTTATTTCCTTTTTATGTCATATTCTGATTTTTGACGGGACACTTGACTATCCAGGTTGCTCTCGTCCTGTGGAAAACTGTATATTTAACTTCTGTATGTGAATTGAATTAAAAAAACTTAGGCTCGATTTGAAGAGCATTAATCTCCTAAACAGATGAAAATAACTCATTAAACGTTAAACTGAAAACCCATGGGCGTTATGTAACACAACCCCAATACAATAGCATTCGATGCTCTTTTGCATATTCCAATTCCAAATATTGAAACAAAAAAGTGGCCGCGTGCGTTCGTCTTCTCCCATCCGATCATTCATGAAACATCACCCCTCCGCGTGTCCAACAAATACATTTTTAACCGTACCGTTTTGGGTAATGTGCAGTGCACATTAAGCGGTTAAAGATGAAATTCCCTGACGCAAATGAATATTTTATCGAACTTCAGCCGGTCCTCGACTATAAACCTAAGTTTAGCTGGCTAATCTCAAGTTTATGCTCACACCTATCTTTAGCCGTTACATATCCATTGAATGTCTTAGGGAGAGAGCTAATATAGAACAAACTTTTGCATGATCCATATTTGAAAGATCATTCTTTTGGGCAGATAAAGGAGCGTAGCTGATATTTATTTGTGATCTGGATGTTATATCCACATAGCGAAATAATGAACACAAAATATGTTTCTGCTACATAGCTGGTCACCTAGGTTACTTTCGACGTATGTACGATTCGTAAGATTATAATTCAATAAGGATATAATCATCTTACAGGAATCGATTTTCTTTTATAGTGTATGTACTAGAACAATCAATTTTATATTGAAATATAAGCAAGATTTTGGGACCCCTCGAGCCGAGCGAGCCACAAGTTGGAAAACACTTCATTTAAACACTGTCTCATTCGCCAATTCATGCAAACAACTGCTTGATATTGATGATGATTTTTATAAAGGATATCACTCCTGAGTAGGTACCCTATGAATACTTTTTTATCAGTTCGAATACGGCATCTTCAATAATATATTCAGCAGCGATCACGGATTTTTCATTGTGAAGAAGTATCTTGAACTGAACCCGTCATCGAGGCAGTCTCATCTTTGATGCGACATTGAATTGTAAATGAGCTAGGTGCATTTTCACGCGCGAATAGATTGACCTAGTACGAAAATGTCGAACATGTTGAATAACTCATCTGTTCAGAATTATGCGGGCCACACACAAATTGAGGCCGCCAAGCATCGATATTGACATTTCATGTGCGGCTGGAGTGGATTGCTGTCCATATTGGTAATATACTATTCAGTTTTCATGGGATTGGAATCATAATATACAATTTGTGGGTTGTGTTCCATTAGGAATATCATATCCCACAACTTCTTACTGATGATCTCCAAATTAGGTTTTAACAAATTTGGTAATAACAGCCAATTGGTAAGCTCCTGTAGAAACCAATAGAAGAAAATGCCTGCACAAGCAAAAACGAGTTTTTTACTTTAAAAGTTGTCTTCATTGGAGGTACTGTAGGCGAGTTCCGATATTGATATTGTCACTGGAGCGCATTCGAATAACAATAAAACTGGAACGACTAGAGACAATAACTCTATTGTCTCTTGGAACAGTGTCAGTACTGTTCTGAAAAATCGAAACTAAAGCCTCCGATTATCCTAATGATATATAAATATTCAAATCTATAGCGCAGTGGTCGCGATCCAAAGCAGGGTCACACTCTAGAAAATGATAAAAGCCTCATATATTGACATTTTTTCCTTATATTCCCTACTGTCACTGATCATATATCGATTCATGAAATTTGTAGTTGAGGAGCCCAAGAGGGAAATTCCGGATATACTCGAGCGTGCAAAAAAAGTTCCCTATACATTCTCGAGCGCAGAGTCATCTGACAGTTTCTCCAAAACGAAACAATATAAATTGGACAAAAAAATGATTCCTTTTGAATTATCTTCGCTCCTTGGATTCAAATCGTTTCGGCATTCATTATAGAAGTTGTATCATTGACATTTTCCAAAAATTTCGTCCGAATCAATTTTGTCTACGTCCAAACTTTTTTGAGATATATACGTTTTAATGGGCAAATTTGTAGTATTTTTTTATGGGCACTAAGAATTACGTACTAGGAAATGCATAAAAGCATCGTAAACCTAAAAATTTTTTGTGAACTGTTATTTTTTTATATAGTACACCCTGTATTTTATCTTTCTAATCGGTAAAGCTCTTTCTTCATGTTTTAAATATATGTAAAGAAGGGTGCGTGATGTTAGCGAAAAGTTGAAAGTACTAATTCTGAAACTATATCAAATATTTGGTGCCTATTAGTGCTGTATAAATATTGACAGCACCATTGTAGTTTTTGAGAAAGCGATAATTCATGTTCTTGGTGCTGACTTCCCGCTCAGCACTAACATTTTCAAATTACCATGAAATTAGTTTACTAATATTTAGTGCTTAATTAGTGCCTATTAGTGCTTTGGAACCAATGGAAAAAAATTAATGGTTTTCATAATATCACAAATTATTTCCTTTGGTGCAGACTTCACGCTCAGCACCAACATATTGGAATTTCGTGAAAATTTTTGTTGCAATAATTAGTGCCTAATCAATAAACTCAAAAACTACAATGGTGCTGTCAAAGATTTATACGGCACTAATTGGCACTAATGGGGCACTAAATATTTGACATAGTTTTAGAATTAGTGCTTCCAACTTTTCGCCAACTTCACACTTGCTCAAAAAGCATCAGGCAATTACTGAAAAACCAAAAATGATATCGCATCCGTTTTAACGGCACTAATAGGCACTAATTATTGCAACAAAAATTTTCACGAAATTCCAATATGTTGGTGCTGAGCGTCTGCACCAAACAAAATAATTTGTGATATTATGAAAACCGTTCATTCTTTTCCATTGACTCCAAAAGCACTAATAGGCACTAATTAAGCACTAAATATTAGTATACTAATTTCATGGTAATTTGAAAATGTTGGTGCTGAGCGTGAAGTCAGCACCAAGAACTTGAATTATCAATTTCTCAAAAATTACAATGGTGCTGTCAAAGATTTATACGGCACTAATGGGCACTAATTAGGCACTAAATATTTCACATAGTTTCAGAATTAGTGCTTTCAATTTTTCGCTAACTTCACAGACCCTATAAAGAAATCGCATCGTTGTCGTGTGGCGTTCCACAGCTGCCTTAGATGTAGACGAAAATATCTATATATTCAGAAAACTGCCAGAGATAACCTCAAAGTATATATATTTGAAATTAGAAGAAAGAACTTTACGGATAAGGAAAATAAAATACAGAGTATACCATTTAAAAAATAAGAGTTCAAATGAAATTTTTAGGTTTACGATGCTTTTACGCATTTCCAAGTACTGAATACTCAATGGTCATAAAAAAACTACAAATCTGCCTATTCTAACGTTATCGTACGACCAATATTAACTGAGAAAGCTATTGGGTAAAATATAAACAATCACCCTCTACATCAGACTGGGATTCTACATTGACCTTGCCCTTTCGCATATGTGTGGTATGGCTAAGCTCCTCGCCCTCATCATCCTATAGTTCGAATACGGTTGAGAGTACTGAAGCAATTTTGCTTCAGAAAAAAGTTGAATTTTATTATCTACAACTTTTATAATGAGTTAGCAACTTTTCTAATGAAATTAGAGGTACAGGAGGGGATATATTTGACGAAAAGCATTTTTGTTATCTCTCTCAGATTAAGAAATCCCACCTTCTGATTTATATCAGATTAATGGGTCAACACCGAGATTAACCATCTCTATGAAAATCTGACACCCTCGAGTATGCACAAGGGTAACGATTCTTTTTACACCCGAATTGTCAGTCTCTTGAAATGTAACTTTCTCAACTCTTCCGTAGGACCAGCCCACCACGAAAACTGTCCAGATTATCATGAATTTATTATCAGACACACGTAGGGCATACACAGTATCTTAATCTGACACGCTCGAGTATGTACACTTGACGATTTTTTTTGACATCTGTGGAAACCTGCAGACGCTTTCCCACCGCTAGAAGTTTATACATCATAAAAACTCTTCTTTTTTCTACTATCTAATCTTCAAAATCCACTAGGTCTCCACGACGCTCGAGTAAATCCCGATTTAGCATCGTGGGCTCCCCAACGTATACACCTTTCATTTCCTATATTTCATTGAAATCCTCTGCTTAGACGTCGTAAGAATTTGATATCCGTTGAATGAAACGGCCATTTGTCGAGTGAAATTAAGTCTACGTACATCATCATCATATTCTTCGAGCTATAATCTCACTAGATGAATGATTCTCATATCATTTTTAATTCCTCTCTACGAATTCAATTTTCAATTATTTCATTTTTCAGGTGACGTTATCGATTTCAATACTCATTAGTCTCCATGTGTTTTTTTTGTTGGTTGTTGAAATCATACCACCAACTTCCCTAGTTGTTCCCTTACTTGGAAAATATCTCATATTTGCTATGATACTTGTTTCGATTAGGTAAGTCGTACTTATTTCTTCTATAATAGAAATAACAAACTGCTAAAAATTTCTGTATGTATCGATACCTCGACTCAAAATATGGTAGCCAATCACCAATTATCAGTTGCGTCCAAAAAATTGGTCGTCAAGAAAGCTATGATCTTTTGAAATTCCATATTCTGTGCTTAAACGTAATACTTCTATTACTATTTTAACATTTTGTAGTTATGTTTCTATCTAAGTTGATAGAACTATCAAGTTAGGATTCCGGAGATTGCTGAAATCTGATTGTAATTTTTATTAAAATGTTGTGATATCAAAAAATCGGCTAGAAATTAATATAATTGTGATTTTCATACATACATCACTGCGAATAATGATATATAGTACAAGTTAAACGCCATGTTTTGACGAAGAACATGAGACCTCATTCCCTGGCCTCCTTGATAATAGAAAGTCTTTTGAACGCTGGTTAGAAAATATCGAATTGTTAACCAAATAATAAAAAAATTTTTTGAAAACAAAATTTTGTACTTTCTTTCGAACAGGTTGAAGAAGCACAAAACTAACAGTTTTAGCAACTCCTGATCTTCACAAGGAAGCTTCACTACCACAACCACTTCATTCTTTTGACATTTCGGCAAATGATCACAATTAAGGTGTATTAACTGATGCAGGTTGTAACTTGAATTATGTTGTATATGCGAAATGACCCTTTTCAACTCAAAATTAGTATTTTCCTATAATACTGAGCTAAAAAATGGGTAACAGATTTGGTGATTGGCAAAATTTTAATACATTGATGATTTATAAATACTCAGAACAACGGATACACATTCCTCAATCGATTTATCGAAGAATAAAGCTGTCGTTTATATAGAAATAACCTAAATCTTTTTTTTCTTCAGCATATGTGTAACAGTTGTAGTCCTAAATGTACATTTTCGATCACCACAAACGCACAAAATGTCACCTTGGGTGAAGAGGGTGTTCATTCACATATTACCAAGGCTCCTGGTGATGAAAAGGCCTCAATATGTTTTTGAAACTAATAGGTGAGTCATTCAGTTAAGAGTTGCTCTACATTCCTCATATAATTCGAAATAATAGTGGATTTTTGAAGCAGTTCTGAAATAATTTTAAAGGTTATTTCAGTAAAAGTGTCATATTTTGATTGGGATGACCATTGTAGATTTATAAACTACATTTTTGTGTATTGTTTTCGCTATTGGTCCATTGGAATCGAGAATACCGAAAAAATAATTCTGAAATTTCAACCCTCCGTTTTTTGTTGATTTCAAGACCACAATCATTATTCAACTCCCTAAAATTTTGTATACACTTATCTGATCTAATTTTGTTATCCAGTAGGTACGTTACGAATAGATTTCTTGTGAAAAGCAGGGAAATATCGTCATGTCTCTACCCCTACCACACGACTCTACACAGAGAAGAGCCCACTCCTAAGCGGAGATTTCCAAGCAGGACTCCCTCTAAAGAGGAGATATCCAGGACGTGAGTATTTCACTTTTCTCTTGAGAAACTCTTTTATTCAATTTTTATCAAATAATTCGTGAATTAACGGTGGGATTGATAGCATCACACACTTATATAGGCTCTTTTCAGCTTAGATGTAAATTCAGCACATATATGTAATATGATTTTTTGTTCTCATTTCAAGAGGCATGCTCACATGAATATTTTAGATGTTTCAGAGTCGACTTGATCGTTTTAAAAGAATGCGCTTCCCGAGTCATATCAAAATGATACACATCACAAGGTGATTTTGTTTTTTTTTATGATCGTGTTCATCGAATTCAAATATGCTGGAGGTTATTTCTCAATATTATACATAATGAGTTTCTGACTCGTACAAATATTTCAACATAGATTCTTGAGGGTCAAAAGAAACACTTTTTGTTTATAGGTACCATTTTTTCCGATTCGGCCCTGATAGAAAGATATATCCATTTTAAGTTTTCATAATAGAAAAACAAAATTACCTTCAGAATAACCAGATAAATCTGTGGATCAAAGAGTTGTTTTTAGCCAAAGTACCCAATTTTTCAAAATAAACATATACTCTTCAATTTTCGAACGAATTACTAGAAAATAGCGTATTATACAAAAATAAAATATGAAGAAAACTTTTATTTTATTTGTCTAACTAAGTTTCAAAAGTTGGGTTCTTTAAATTTTTGGTAGTTTTATGGTTCTTAATGGTCATAATGAGAAAACTGGATGACGTAAGTGATATCTTGTGTTCGATAAAAATTCATCCAATAAATGAACAACTATATTCCGAAATTCATGTCATTCGATAAAACCGTTTGTGGGATAGAACTAAAAATAGTGTTAAAAAGAGCCAATTCGGAAAAATGGTAAAGAAAAAACAGTGTATCTTTTGACCTAAAGAATCCACTATTGTTGGCGTAATTTCTGCTACAAGAAAAGATCAATTCATAGAACATTCCTCTCATGTCGAGCATGTTTTCAAATAAATAGGGCATGTCGAAACAGTTGACTTCGACAAGAGTGCTATTTTCTCTGAGGGGCAATCAATCAAAGTTTTACTTTGCGAAGCGTTCTTTCATTTCAGGAGTTCAGGTTTTTGTGAATTCCTATAAATCTTCTGAGAAAATGTGTAAGTGTGGAATGATAGAAAACTGTCTCTTATCTAAAATATTGACATGTACAATTTAAATCTGTTTTATGATGGAATTGTGTGTACAAACGCTTAACGAACCCTTAAAATCCAAGTGAAATTCTCCGATTTCTCATTGATGAAATTTTTTCTGACATTTCGATTCGAATTATAGAATACCCAGGGAAGGCCGATTCAGCAGATAACTTCAGGGGGATCATAACGTAATTTCTTCTTGATCTTTTCTTTTATGGGGAGGATATTTCCAACTCACCGACTACGCATCAAAAGAGGATTTACCCCGGTTTATCCTTCTACATGCTATTATTTTTATACGTATCGAGATAGCTGTATCCAAGATTGCATTTAGGGGTTTCTCTCGATTTCGTACAATGATAGTAACTACAGTTTTCGAGATGTCATTGGATATCATGTGAACACTTGGGGTGTGCAAAAAACGTGGATATTGACCTGGTTAATCTAGGAAAAATCATGTTAGGGTGATACACTATCTGCAGAAGCGGTAGATATAAACAGAGTGGCCCTCTGAAAATGAAACAGGCCTTTTCAATTTTTTTAGTGTTGTAAGAGTTTGTATTCAGTTCCCATGAAATTGATTGAATAAAGACCTTTATTATTATTATTTCCTGCGAATTGTCCACATTCGTGGATAACGCCGAGACAGGTCGATTTTCTTTGGAGGGGGACACTTTTAAGGCATATATCATTAATGAAATAGCCATCCCCTGAACGGGGGCTGCCATTCTCAAAGTTTGAGTAGAGAAGATAGGTCGTGTGATACCATATTAAAGCTCATTATGACCTCAGGTTCCTATTTTTGTAATTTTTTCGAAGATCAGATGGAATTTAATAACTTAATAATAATAATTATATAATGTTCACAACATTGTATAGGAATATTTTCTGATCTGTGATAAGACATGTATATTTTATTTAAACTATGGCTGGACATAATTACTTTTGACCAGCAATTTTTCACCAGACCCAATCATTTGAGAACATTTCTACTCGAAATCCTAAAATTACAAACATTTGGTCATTATCATAACACACTTGTCTCTAGGAACGAACAGAAAAATAAATTTGTACCGAAAATTGCGCTATAGATGTTGACGTCATTGACTATTGTCAATAAAGTTTGTACAGAGTTGGCCATTGTAAACAAAATGGCGGCTCTGTAGGTTAGCAGAACCGAATTATGTAGAAACGCTCGGATAAGTCGATATTTGGTTCCAGGAGGGCAGCTTTTGAGGTCAAATTCGAACCTGTATCGCTTAAACCCTTACTGTAATGATACCGACCCCTATAATTTGAATGGAGAATTTGGGATAAGTTATACCTCATTCGAAAGGCCTTTCTGTTTCGAATTCTTTTATCAACAATAGGTAAAAATATTCATTGGGAGAAATATTTTTTTTTATTTTTCAAAAATAACCAGTGTGGTAGCTATACAGTAAATTCATCATCGAAATCAGAAAATAAATAAGTTAAAATGGGGTATTTAGATTTCAAATGTGAATGTTTCGAAAACGAATGGGTTGACCGAAAAAAAAAACATATATGTATGCTGAACTCGGAACAGTAAGGCCTTTCAAATGAGGTATCACTTACTCCACCCTCCCTATTCAAAATAATGGAAATGGGGTTGTAACACTAAGGATTCAAGATACGATTTTGAATTCGATATAAGAAGTTCTGCCCTTGGAATCAAAAGTCGAAGTATCCGACCATTTTTATATACGTAATTTTTATGATTTGGGTCAACAAAAGCTGGTCTTTGACTCGTACAAATATTTTAACAGTAGTTTCTTAAGGTCAAGAGAAACACTTTTTTCTTCACCATTTTTTCCGAATCGTCACGGTTTACAAGATACAGGCTTGTTGAAAAACCATTAAAAAAATCTCACAATCGGTTTTACGAATGAAATGAATTTCGGAATATAGTTTTTCATTCAACTGATGAATCTTTTTCGAACACAAGATATAACCCACATCTTTCAGTTTTCTCATTATGACCATTACGTACTAAAAAAATACCAAAAATTCAAAGAACCTAACTCTTGGAAATAAGTTGGATGCTATCTAATTATTATTTGAACGTTTTATAACATAAAAGCATTCTCGCATAATGGGCCGAGTAATTTGAAAGTTTTAAAAGTTGATTACTTTGGCTGAATAAAACTAGGTACGTTTAAAAGATCCACAGATTTGTAGTGTCACAGAGATATAGCTGGTTATTCTGAAGGTAATTGTGTTTTTTCTATGGGTGGCATAGCTCATTATGAAAACTTAAAATGGCTTTATCATATACCTACCGGGTGTCCCAACCCAGACGCGGCGCTCATTTTGAGGGATTAAATGAAGATATATTGAAAATCTTTTTTTTGTGGTGTGTTTAGGATGTCCCAAAGCGCAATTTAAAATTATTGTCATATATACAGGCTGTTCGAAAACAAAAATATAGATCAAAGTCACACTTTTTTAAATGTAACACCTTATATTTTACCTCAAAAATGAAATGGCAAGCTCAAGTTATTATGTGTTTCTTCGGATTACTTTATAGCTCAGAAGCACCCTTTACAAGATGATGGCAAAAAATTGAAAGCATGGAGTGTTTTTAAATAGCAATCAATGAAAAAACTAGTTACGCCAGCGATACAGACAGAATTTTTCTCGAGTAGACAAGTTGGCTACTCCTACATATGAAAGAAAATTTCAACTCTGGAATATGCAGAGTGAGCATAGTTAATTCTCAAACATCAACTACAAATAATCGTCGAAAACTTTCTTATTTCAAATGGCACACCCGGTATTTCTATATCTCGTTGAACGTAAAAATTAATTTCGAAACTATCTTCATAAAATTTTCTTACATCTAAACTTGATAGTTTCTGAGCAATTTTCGATTTTTGATTCAAAACTAGTAAACCATTTTGCCATTATCTCGTAAATGGTCATTTTGAGGTATAAAATGATACTGAAGCAAATCATCATAATTTGAGCTCGTCATTCCATTTTTGAAGTCAAATACAGAGTATTACATTTTAAAAGTGTAACTTAGGCCCACATCTTTGTTTTCGAAGACCCTGTATATATGACAATAATTTTAAATTGTGCGTTTGAACACCCTACACACACCACAAGAAAAGATTTTCAGAATATCTTTATTTACTCCCTCAAAATGAGCGCCGCGTCTGGGATAGGCTACCCGGTATATTTTTTTTTATTTATTTCAAGTACAAGGAATACAAACAGGAATCACCCACAAATAGCAGAATATGGCTATATCAGGGCCGAACCAGATAAAATAGTATAGGAAAAAGTGTTTCTTTTGACCTCAAGAACCTACTGTTGAAATATTTGTACGAATCAAAGACTCACCCTGTATAGTACCTAGTGCTATAGATACTAGTTATAGAGCTACTACTATAAGTTTAGGAGTACAATTTTGACGCTGCAATTTTTTTTTCCTATTCAATGGGACTTTTAAGTCTTTTTTAGGCTGAAATTAGTCACTTTCGACTTAGCTACTGTAAGCGTTTTAATTCCACTTTGATATGAGAAAGAAACATGGCCTTGTATTATTCCCTTCATCCGATAATAAAACGAAGAGCATCAGGAGTATAAATCTGAACAGAAAAATCCTCATCTGCGAAAGACCGTGGGTGTCATTCTGTGAAAAATCCGAAAACAATGGCGCCCCCCCACTGTCAGATGTCTGAGCGATTCATCCTGCTCAAAGGACCGAAGCAACGTTCGGAACCCTCCAGCGTGATATCCACTCTTTCATCCTTTTCATCGTCATCTTCCGAATAACTTTTTTCTGTCTTTTCAGCTTGGCGGACGGAGGTCCTTTTGGCGGTAGCTGCCAAATCCACGGTCCGGTGCTCCTTCCGACCCCGGACTCGGACGATCCCGCAATTGACAGCGATACGGGCGGGATAAAAAGTCCGATATTGCGGAATCCCGCTTTTTCGCATTCGAGCTGCCCACCAGAGATTCACAAGTCCTGTTTCTGCATCAGATTTATTGCGGAGCACACCAAGTCGCTAGAGGAATCGACGAAGGTTTGTTGAATCGTCTCCGTATTGAATAAATTTGAATATTGAGTGTAAATGCTATTGCTTCGGGACTGTATATTGCATTCTTTTCACTCTGGGACTTTTGTTGGTTATTTTTTGTGGGAATCATCCTTGACGGCGACACGAAAATTCAAGACTAAAGATAGTAGGCACTTTGACATTACATTCCTCATGTTGCTGGTGAATTCAATGAAAATTACAATAGGAGATTCAATGTTTTTAATATCGAAGTGAAATATGCTGAAAATAGCATCCAAAGAACCCATCGTTAAGTAGGCTAGGGAATTTTGAAAGACGACGCTAATCCAAGCATGAAACGTCAATTCTTAAAATTTCGTAGCTCACTCGAAACTAAAAGTTACACATTTTGGGAAAACCTTATTCAGTAAAATTATTGCGTATTGAACTCAATGGTAACCTCTGCACAGGGTTTGTATTTGAATTAATTGTAATCAAAATACGTTGTTGAAATACAAATACTATTTGGAATTTTTTAATTTAATTTTTTCTTGAAAATTCAGTTTGCAATGCACGATATTTTGTAGAGAGTATTTCGAATAGTAATATTGCTTCAAAAAACATTTTCGTATGGATACACTAGTTCAGTTAATAGGTAAGTTATACAGAAAAAAGTATTTGACATCTAACTTTCCTTAGCAAAATGGCTAACGATAATACCCAAAGTATATCAATTTTCGAGCTTTGCATATCATGTACTGCACGTCAAGTATTTTCACAATTCTCATGTATTTATTATATGTTCAGGGTGGGCAAAATTCGTTGTCTACTGAGGGTATCGCGGGGACTATAGCAGCTAGAAGAAAATAGACGACACTTTCTTGAATTCTTTTTTATGACTAATCCAAATCCGAAAACAGAATTGGTCTATAATTTTCAGATTTCGAGTTATAAACAAAAATTGAGATTTTGACGATTCCGAAAAGTTCTCATAACTTTTTTGTTTTTGAAGTTACAAATCTGAAACTTGAACCTTCCTAGGCATACGTAGAATCTACTGACAAAAGATTTTTCTCCAATTCAAAAATAACAAATTCAATAAAAGTTTGCAATTAAAAAAATGAAAATTCGCCCAATGATTCGAAATAAAAAAATATTTGGAGCTCATCAGTGGTTTCTACGTAAAAAAGTGCCTGCAGAAGGTTCAAGTTTCAGATTTGTAACTAACAAAAACAAATAAGTTATGAGAACTTTACGAAATTGTCAAACTCAAAAACGATGTATCGTAGGAGGCTGCGGTTTTCACCATTCTTTGTTTTCTTCTAGCTGCTACAGTTCTCGAGATCCTTTGAGTAGACAACGAATTTTGCCCAGCCTGTACTCTTCATTCTATACGTTCATTACGCTTTGTCACTAATTTTTTTATGAATTATAGGTTTAGTCTCTTCTATTTACATTAATTAACAATGACTATATCCTGTAATTTGTATTCAAAATTTTGAATGAAACTATAGTTGAAATAATAAATATTGTATTTCATATTTCAAAGACAAGACTTGAACATGAGGGATTTTTCAGTAATTTGGATTTCAATTAAAGTGAAACAGGTAGTTTGCTCAACTCCGCATTTGCCGATATTGAAGTTTGGCTTTTGGTTTTTGAAAACTTATCTCCTTCACTAGCATAGATGATTGAGGACTACCTCAATATCAATATCTCCCGAATACAGGGTGATTGACATAGACCGTACATTTGAAGTTTTCGGATAAGTGAAAAGTTTGATATCATTTCATGGGTATAAGTTATCCAAATGTGCTATCGGAGAATCTATCAAGCATGGGAATGGAAAGTTATTAGAGAAAAACTTTTTCCAAACAGATGGATGTGACTGTTCGTAAACAGATATTTTTTTATGTCAACTTTCGATTCTCGCGAAAAGGTTCTCACTTGGGAAAATATTTTGTGAATGGTGAAATATCTGTTCAGTCTATAGGTACCTTTATGAAAATTTAATGCTTTTTTTATATCTACTTCAAGCAATTTCAATTATTATAAAATAAGGCATTTGTACATAACAAAATCACTGACAAATGATATTGATACATAAATTCTATATTTATTTTAGTGCCTATAAATTATTATAAAATACAATCTGAGAGTTTATCTCACTTTTTAATCGTAATTCTAATATTTGTGTTCCAGCTTAAAATAAAACAGAAGATTTTTTACGTACCTATCTTATTCTATCGTAAACACCTCTAGTTTCTAGAGCGCCAATCCACGCCATGGTGGGGATCATTTAAAAAAGTTCAAATTCAAAGTTTAGTGAAAAATTATTAAAATACTAACTTTTATTTCCAGAAACATGTTCGAAAAATATAATATTTCGCAATTTAAATTAATCCGAAAGTATTTAACGGGTCATATACAGGGTGTTCTCAAAAGTAGTATTAAGAATAGGTAATTTCTATAAGAAATATCCAAGGTGGCTGAGCTAAAACCCCTAGAAGTTTGACAAAATTTTAAGTAAGGGACTGTGAAAATAACAAAAACTTATGGCTGGGATTGCCCAGCCCATTGGAATGGTTCAGTGCTTGCGAGTCTATCTGACTAGTTGCATCAGCTCACTTGAAAAAATTGTTGTATCGTGCGAATCGGGGTGAAGAAAATTGAGACAGTTTATGGAAAGTGCTTATGTAGACAAAGTGTTATTGCTACCGTATTTCATCCCATATTGATCGATGACTGTTGGAGGGTTCGAAAAAGAAGAAGAATTTTATTGGTGAAACTTTGATCTATTATAATATTCTATTTTTTTACATTTGGTGCTAAGTATTTTTCTGTCAGTTGGTATTGATATAAGCCATTTCATAAAATCGTTCTAGTTACTGAATAAAGAGAAAATTTCCGTTTCCATTTTCATTTCCACATATAGTTGAGTCAGTCACCATGAGATAAGTTTTTCCTATTGCTTTACGATAATTCGGATAACAAATGATCTAGGGTCGTATATATCATATAAGTAATAAAAAGCTGATGAAAATATTCGTTTCAGGTTAAAGAAGATTGGAAGTACGTAGCGATGGTGTTGGACAGGCTGTTCCTTTGGATATTCACGTTGGCTGTTCTGGTGGGAACAGCCGGCATAATACTTCAAGCCCCATCCCTTTACGATGATCGGATTCCAATCGACGAAAAATTTTCGGAATTCGCCAGAACGACCGTTGTACGTTGCCCTCCACCTCAGTAGTTCATTAAATGTTGAAATTGTTGACGTTTATTAATATTTGAAGAGGCATCCACGAAATGTAACAGAACAAACGATTTTTACGTCTTGGGTACATAAGCGCAGTTGGGAGACAGCAAAGGAGTCGAACCCCATAAAAAGTATTTTCTCATCTTTCCGTTGGCCAATAACATTTTAAGATATCGTTTGTTATAATAACACCAACGTGCCAAAAAATAACATCATGTTATCCATTTTCTGCAAATAATTCCAAGTTCCCTCAGAGATTATTTTCCGTGAAGACTTCTATTCATATTGTAGAGGGTGTAAATGACTAATTGCGAATAAATTTAAGGTGTGATTCCTTGTCACAAAATAGTGTGGGTCCTTGAAGATGGCATCTGAAATTTCGAAATTTTTCCGTAGAAAACAGCCAACTGACGGAAATGAAATTATGTTATCGAAAATTAATATTCGACAGCTTGATTCATTTCGAAAAAACAATTTTTTTTTTTTTTTAGTTTTGCTGTTGCTTTCTCAACATTTACACATCTACACATTCAGTTTCATCCATCTCAGAAGGAGTACCACTTTCTTCTCCATATGAACTTTTATGTCATGATCAGAACATTTCAAGAAGGAGCATTGTTATTTTTCGAACAATGCTTTTTTATTTTTTTTTGTCAAATTCCTTTCTGCTTCTTTAGTTTTATTCAGTGGACCTATCCTTTTTCCCTTCACAATGTACGCAGGAGAAGTTACCAGTACTGTCATTGCTCGTTAACTCGCAGAAACATCTTTTATAGTCTTGGTGTACTATTGATGCGAGTTAGAAGATTTCCGGGTTTAAAATACGAAATGGATATTTTTGTCTTTGGTGTTGAAAATCAAGCTACTGAAAAATAATTTCATATTTCAGAAGAAGACACGAACAATTACATTTGGCCATCTCTCCTAAGTGCAAATGTGGGAGATGGCCAATGGGATAAACAAAACACAACACTCGCTTTCAATCATTTTCAAAGGCTAGAATTATTCAATAAACAACCGCAGTATATCAATAACCAAAACATCCGTAGTTGAATATTATTTGAAACACCTATAAAATTTTATGTTTCAAAATCTTTCTGCACTCTCATATCTCGACGTTCATGGAAACATATATTTTTGACAAGGATCGCCCCAAGAATTTTTCGCTATTATTCATTTATACCCTATACATATTTAAGGTCGAGGAACAACGAAAAATCATCTCCTATCGTCCCTGAATAATTTCTCAATGCTTTGTTTCTGTCAGAATAATATTCATCGTGCAAATAAACAGTGCATTCAAAATAGTGGCACTCAGTTTTCTTGCTTGTTACTGAAGAAAGAGTATGCAGTTTTCAGGTTCCTGTTTGAATCTGGAAAAACTAACAATTATTTCCTGAAGGCTAAAGAATCAAAAATTGTCTGTGTGATAGATCATAATGCGCAGAATCCGGTGCCTCACTATTGTTTCCTATTGGGATATATTTGCCATAACTAAAATTTTGCAGTGGAACGTTGGAGTGCAATAACACTACAAAATCCCTTTTTCATCTTTTTCATGATTTACCACTGATTTCCGGCGATTCTGTGGGTGAATCTGAATTCAATACATTAAAGAGAATCCAAATGCAAAGTTATTATTTATTAGTTACTTCTCTATTCTCTACATGCGTGACCAAATATAAAGTGCAAGACATTAAAACATATATCTATACCGGATGTGACAGTATGGACGGATAAACCTAAAACATAGTCACAGTAGAGCTATTAGCAGCTCTGAATATAATGCAACAAACATATTTTAGGTTCTTGGGAATTCAAACGTGGTGGAAAAAACATAACGAAATTTTATCCCTGTTTTATGTTGATTATCATAAAAATCAGAATAAGGTGCTAAAAAAATTATGAAATATTTAATCGAATTTACCCGTTCTGCGTACTTTGTTAAAATAATTACTTGTACCATTTTTTAATCTGAATCCATGAAAGACGAGCTTATTTTAAACACAATTCTATAATGAGAATTAGAGTTGTGATTTTTATTCTAAAAATATTACAACGAGTATTATTATGATTTTTGCTACACATCTATTGCTATATTCCGTAAAGAATATTTTAATACATTATACAGAATATAAACGCAACGTAGTTAAACAGAAATCTCTATTTCGAAAGAAACGTTTTATTTCTACAGGGGAAATAGTTTGTATATTTTATATTCAGATCGTCTAACAGCTCTTGCGATGACGCAACTGTAAATAATTGCGGAATTTGTAAAAACATGACACACATTATTTTACTCCCATTTTAACAGTCAAGAAACTAAAGGTTTCGAGGAATATAATTGCGAATGTTCTGAAATGCCATATATTTTATGAGTCAAAGAAGTCTTGCAAGGTCAAGTGTTTGATAAAGAGCAGAAAAGAAAAAAAAATCCAAGGCAGGCAAATGTGACCCAACTAAAATTGGATGTACCTACTACTGATTCAACATAACCCCACAAAAACTAGACATGCGCATCCAAAATGAATTTTCAGCTGAGCCTTGCGTATTCACAAAATTAGAGACTATATTATGAATCTCTTTTTTTGTTTGATGTGCTGACAATAGCAATACATCGAATTGCATTTGGTACACGGCTTCCACATTATACACATCTTGCGATTTACTGATTTTTCCCTAACGATTGTTCTCTTAATTCACAGTTAGTGAAAGAAAATGGAGAATTTCATCAGAACTTGGCAACTTAACCACTAGAGCCTTAATTGGTTTTGAATGATTTGGCAGATTCTAACAACATAAAATTTTGAGAACTTTAGAATAAGTTTAACAAATGTGAGTTCCTTGTGTTTCTTGGGTTCCAAATTTTTCAGTACAATCGATAATTGTGCCAAATTCCTCGATAATATCCCTTTGATTCCATGTGGTACATTTGCCTTAGGAATGTGGAATACTGACAAATTAACATTTGGGTTCTTTACATTAGTGAAAGTGGAGGAAATCCTTGAGCTGATCCTGTCTAAGAACCCCATATATGTACCTACATTTCAAAATGGATGATGTTAATGCTTATGAATTTTATATTGAAAAAAAACGAAAATATACCTGAATATGTAAATAGGCTGTAACGTTTATATATTTTACACAATAGTATGTACCTATTCAGGTTTTGTATCAATATATACAAAGAAGAGTTTTTATCATTTTATATCGCTTCCGAAGCATACTGTAGATTATTCACTGGTCGTATTCACGTAGTGCCATTAATATAATGAAGTGGTGAGCAAGAAATATTATGGAAAATATACGAATATTGGAATAGCACGTTCAGAGTAAATTCATTTGAATAAATGAGTGAACAATAGCTTAGGAATTTCGAGACCTGTTGAAGAAATGATTATTGGGAGCTCTTATCAGACAAACAATATTTAACCATTCGAAAAAAGGCAAATATCATGAACATTAGGATACTGATAAGAGAGCATGATGAATTTATTTTTTTAATCATACAGGGGTATCTGGAACCTGACATGAAATTGCAATTTGTATAATATACTCGTTATTGATAATCATCACATTAGGTAACTATCCCTAGTTACCTAATTGTCTAATAAGTCCTACATCTGTTTGGTACATTTTCAAGACATCATGTTGTTAACTTCCGAACGACTCGATTACAGGTGAATGCAATCTCATTACAGCCATTAACAATAAACGAGACTGCTCTGATAATTCATTCAATTGATAAATCGAAAAAATTTCCGATATTTTGGAATATAACCTGAGTGAATCTCGAGTAAACACTTTAATTTTAGGACGGTTCAATCAGAACTTTATGTACAACATAATCTTTATTGCTTGTATTACAATATCTTCAAGATACTCTTCAGCATTGACGTCGTGAGAACAATTATTATGTTATTCAAAGAAAAAGGGGCAATTTTCTGATTTCACACGTTGAATGCATTTTTTATGTATTGCAATATGATTTTTTGAAAAGAGTTGTATGTTTAATCAATCGGTGGAGAGTATTGTAGCTGTATATTAGCTCCCGTCTTCAGCAATACCTCGAGAATCAATAATTAGACCAATAGAATACCTATTGATGGAATGGGAACATTGTAAATATAGTTGTAATTGTTAGGAATTGTGATTAGTAAATGGATGAGTGACATAGTTCTGTTAAAGCTGTTGCTTTATTTTATAATCATGCCAAATAAAAATTCGGATCATATGGTGTTTCATTTTTTCCCACTTAACAAATTTTATCGAGCAAATACATCCACTTCATATGAAATGCAACTTCAGAAATGTTGTTGTTTATTCAAGTAGAAATCACGATACAACTACCTACCTAAATTATAGCTTTTCATAATGCTTACATGAAAAGTATTTCAGTGATACTCCAAATGCACACGATAATATTTTCATAATAGTTAATTTGCCCCATCATAATAAAAGTTGCTGTCCCATTTATAAAATTTTTATTGAAGTTCTCTATTTGCTGTTATCCTATTTGATTACATTTATGATGAGATATTAATTTTATTTCAGCTTCGTGGGGTGTTTATCGTAGGGAAGGCACTTAGAAAATTAGAATAGAATTGAGAGTAATTTTTGTGAAACACATTCGAAAACCGACATTGCAAAAGCACTGCCTTCTGTGGATCACTTCCTGTTTCTTTTTGGATTAACGTGAAAGTTTATTGCCAAGGGGTATAGTCAGTGTTTCCTTTTCTTGTTGCCTTTCCAAATCCATTCTGGGATATCCAAATTACGTTCGGTTTCACATTCTTTCGTATAATTTTTCGGCAGAACATTATCATAAAGCACCAAGAATTCATTCAGTGGGCACATTTCAGGGCAATCTTTCAATTTCTTCACTAAAGGCGGTTGGTCAACATCTTCTAGATGAAGAATCTAAAAATGCGGTGTTTGTATATTATTTTGATATTATTAACGTAGTTTTTGTGATGTCGAAATAGTTCTGAAAAGAAGTTACTCACCCTGACTGAATTCTTTTTCGTAGCATTGTCCTCATGGAGCTCAAAAATTATTGCTGATGAATACTTCGGGAATTGGTAATTGAATATTCCCAGACTGAACATTAGATTCACAAGATTATGCTCGTGGACTGAGAAAAGTAGCATCTTAGTGTTTGGTGGATATATCTTATTGTTGATTTTTTTGTTCCATCCATCTGTAACTTTGCTCAGCATTCTTCCTGCAAAATATATTGAGATTGATTAGCATGATTACAAAAGACCAAGCATTTTTATCTGTAATGAAATATCAATTTCCGAAAAATACTGCTGCAGGTTGATTTCCGATGTATTTTTTAAATTTCATGGATATTTTCTTGTTTTAGCCCTGATTGACTGTGAATATACAGATCAATTTGAATGATCGATTCCGTTACTATTTCTATCATTTAATTGTTAATTTCATTTCTGACAGTGAATTGAATAATGGAAAAAATTAAGGGACCAGTGAAAAATTTTAAATTTTTAGGTATCTCAAATATTTAGGTGATTCTCAGTAGGCTCTAACTGTAGAATCATCATAATAAAGTCATTTCAAAAGAAGCTTCAAGTGTTTTTAGATCAGAACTTCCAAAAATTTTTGCAAGTAATCTTGAGAAAACCAAATGTGCATTTATGAGAAATCTTTTATGTTTATTTTCTTATATCAAAATAGTTTTTTGCTCTTTGATACATTTTTCAGTTTCAAGCAAGTTCTTGTAATTCCGCTTCTACGCATTTTTGATCAGTTATTGCTTTACGTTCTTACAATCAACTTTGATTCAATTTCATCTGAAAATTGGTTTTGCAGTTATGTCGAAAATAGACTCGTTAGTCCGGTTGAAGCCAGACCTAAATTTCATACTTTTGAGATCAGCTACAAAGAGTTTTGGATTCTCATCAATCATACACATATAGATCAAGTTCTTAGATGGCTTTTACAGCAACCATGGAGAAGAGACAATAATCTGATCTAAAGCAACGACGTTGTGGCTGAGGTTTGAGGAGGCCAAACTTTTTACTGACCTTTATTTCTTAGAAATTTTCATTGATCTGAGTTTGTGGTAGGTACTACGAATAAGAAAAAATAATTTCAGAAACTGTGCAGTTTATGAAGAAATTTTCGAGAGAATGTGTTAGATACTTCAGTAAACATTTAGATTTCTCTTATTTGAAAACTTGGTGAAAAAGAAATGGAAACATTTGAAACTGTCGCAAAATTTAGGTACTTCAGAGAGAAAAATATATAAACCAATAAGCCGCTAATAAGCAATAATACTCACCACCACTCAATCTTCTGAGTTCATTATTAGAATTTTCCAGGACATATCTCTGCAATGTCAAGTTGAGTACGAAGTAGGGAAATACTTGGGTTGCCCAATCTGGAAGTGCTAAGCCCAACGAGTCTTCAGCACTGAAAAGCTGATATAACCTGAAAACATCCTCCAGATCTTGTATGTCCTTTCCAGTATTATTTCTTATGTAATCTAGGGTATCAGCATGCTGTTGCAATAAAGTCCTGATAGCAGGAGAGTCCTGAACCTTCTCCACCTCTTTTTTGTACTTAGGACAGTAATGTGTTGGACGTAATAACCACTGAAAAAGCAAATATAGAGGTTAGGTAAGGTAAGTTTGCAAATATGTTGTCAATAAGAGGTTGTTTCTTGACATTACTGGACTCACAGTGTCATCGCGACCATCTATATAATCGTAGGGAACTGGCTGCCAGTTTGGGATTTCATCGCTCCAACGCTCTGATGTGGTTGGAGGAAAAAGTCCAGCTAGTACCAGGAGAGCCGTCATCTTGGTTCGTGGTAGAGAAGTGCTAATTACTTTGATGATGCCATGTTTGTAAACGTCTCCTAAGTATGATCCATAACGTTTCTTCAAAAACTTACCGACCTTGTAAGAGTTAGATTTTCCACGCTAAAGAAGATGAAAAATGTTAGTATGATGTGAAAAAGTCAACATAAAAGCTTTTCACTTTTAACTTCTCAATCTTTTTTTTTATTGTGTTATGAAAAGATTGGGGTTTCAAATATTTCAACAATTTGACGTGAATGATAATTTAGGTCTTCTACTTTTCCCAATTAGTGAATGAGGATCAAATATGTAACTCACCTTATTCAAATGGCCTAGATCATTTTCATCGAATTTGTGTGGATCTTTCGGATAAATTTCAGATATTTGAGGGTATCTTGCACCATGCCTCACAAACTGGAAAAGAAGTTATTTTCAATATCGAGAAACCAGATAGAAATCTGAATGGGGATTCACTGATGCGGATCTTCTCGAAATACTCACATGCACGAATTACCACTTCTATAATAATCCCATTTTTTATAAAATTAACTATCATGGAAGACTTACCACATGAACTAATTTCAATGAATCTAGTCGTTCCGTTTCTATGGGTACCGAAGTAGCTAATACTACCACGAAACATAATAAGAAAAGTCTTAGAATCATTTTTGCTGATTTTTCTTACGCACTACCTGAGCTTTTTCGAGACTGGGACTTACTCTAATGAAATAATTGAGTAAGTAACAGTCTTCCTCAGAATGTATTCTGTTAAATACTGATTCAAGATCCAAAGTATCTCGTGATTAGTTATAGATTTAATGAAAATAATGTAGTGTTTACATAGATATTTGTTTATCTCCTTGAAGTCAAAGGTTCTTAATGACAAACCAATACGACAGTGTATCTAATTTATTATTCTTTCAATGAGTTGTTCCGAAGTGATTGTTCATAATAAAAATGGAATGTTTCAAGAAGAATGCCGCTTTACTGATGATCTCACCTCAAGAGAAATTCCTTCATCTCTTTTTCATTAGATTGATTGTTTGTGCACTCATAAAATGAGATATTAACTCTTCCTTCGTTAGTGTATTGTTCGGCCATACTCATAGCTTTCACAGTTGATATTCATGCTTCTTTAGAAAACAATCTTCATATTACCTGTAGTCTGTATTTGTTTATTACATATAGGTAGTTTCAGATCGATACCTATAAACCAAGATTATAGAAATACAGGGATATTTTACAACTATAACAGTTGCGTATTTCACAAAATAATGTGTGAATAGTATTCAGAGTTTTAAGATATGTCTCGATTTTTCAGGATATTGTCTTTGTTGTTTATGACCAATTATTTAGCTGAAACTTATATGTTTATTTCTTTGAAGTCAATCACTCCGCAAATTTGGAAATAATTAGATGGTCACTACAATTTCTTATAACTCAAGAAAGTCCAAGTTATTCTTATAAGAACAAAAGGAATTTAAAAACGATAATAGGTAATTACTGATTCTAGTCATGTTAATTAAATGGGAAATTTCCATCGAATTATCACAACCTCCACATTCGCATTAATATTTTTCAAAACGAATAATGAATTCATCATCAACATATCAGAGACTAGAGGAATCGTGTATAACTACTATAACGAGCTGAATAAATTTCGTATTGACGAGTTTATTGATTTCATTGCCATTCATATTCACTACTGAAGTGCTAATATTATCTTTCGCTCAGTAGGTTTGTCAAAAATTTTCGAAGAGTTTTGAAGCTCACCTAGTGATAACCGAGATCATACGAATACCGAAGATTAGTACCTAAATGAGTGCGATCCATTGAGATCGCATATACCATTACAATCAATTCTGATAAATTATAAATCCATGAATAATAGGAGTACGGAACATCCTCAAAAAGCCGCTTGAAAATTAAAGTATTTGACCAAGTCAAGTGATTTCTTCTGCTCACAAATTCGCTGAAGAGTAGCTCTATTTTTTTCAGTATTTTTCAATATTTTTTGAGGCATGTTGGTACAACAGGCGTATTTCTGCGCAACGAGCGAAGCGAGTTGCGAAAAAGACCGCAAAATACGAAAAATAATGTTTTTCCCAACTGGTTGCACAAATAACTATTATGACACTGAAAAGAGCTTTTCAACTGGAACATTATTTTGAATCAAATTTAAAATATTGAAACCGATTATAGTGCGCATGATGAAATAATGCGTCAAAACTGTGTTTGCGTGCATTTGCACTGAATGGTAAGATGCGTAGTCAGATATTAGAAATTATAGTTACATACAAGAAGGGCAAAGGAGGTGCAAGTCAATTCAAAGCCGATTAGAACCTTGAAACATAGATACAAGGAATGGAAAATAAACATTTGTTGTTGTCCAAAGATTGGAGTGAGATAGTTGGTTAGTGTCGCCAATCACAATTGACATAGTTAAATCTGACATCATTGTCACATCAGTTTTCCATACGAAAAGGTAGGAGCTATATGAATTAATTTTTTTTTTACGCCACTGCCTTAGTGTCGCGCTAGACAGAGAAGAATCGAATGTTTGTAGGTACCACAACAAATACATTCATAGAAAGTCAATGTCCATTCCATGTATTTATGTTCCAAGATTGGAACGGTCATGTAGTGATATTTGTTACCCTAGTAGATTCGGGTGACTTGAGAAGATTGTTAAATTCACCTTGTCATATTTTCAAAACGTTGATCAATTTATCTTAAAAAGAGGTTCGAATATGCTTAATGACTCAGACTATTGGTTAGGATACCATGCTCGGATATAAATTCTGAAAAAAATAAAATATACTGCTCATAAGTCACCCACCGGTTCGGGATCCTTGGGACAAAAGTTGAAATCTATTGATTTCTCAACTCTCAAATGAAATAGGTGACTTGGGACGGTGTATAGTTTTGAAAAATGAGAATTTGTGATTATATAGTTGAAATTCGGTAAGGAAAGTAAAGCGAAAGTAAATATATTGCAACTCAGATGTAAAAAAACTGAACAAAACAAGGGAACTTTGATTTCCTTCATCTTTTAGTAATTTCTTTGTGGAAATAACGTAAATAATAATATCCTGCGGAATATTGGCATATTTACTGCTGCCAATGCGCCGCTTTTTTCTATTCGGCATTGTCCCAAGTCACCCTATGAAACAACAAAATAAATGAATGAGATCCGTGTTGCCGTTTGATTTGTGAAAAACCTTGTTTCATGACATATCTAATATCCTACGTATCCAGAAAAAAATTACACATGCACAAAGTGAAACACAATTACAGGACCCTAGAAAGTACGAGGGCCTTAAAAAACTCTCTTTTACTGTCCTGAATTCGTTAATTTTTCCTGTCAATTCAAACGCTCTGGTCACGGCAAACTCAACAGTAATGAATTTTTAAACTAACCGAAAAGACGCTACACAATCTTATAAGTTTGTCCCTTCACTAATAAATGGTAAGAAACAAAGAAATTGTCCCAAGTTACAGGACTGTCCCAAGTCACCTGAATCTACCATAAAATTGAAGGAAACTGCAGATATGTAATTGAACTTATTATCTTCAATGACTCATGTAAGTAAAAACTTATATCTCGCATGAAACTCTACTGCGTATATAGAAAGGATTGATGGATTTATATAAAAATATTTCAATACTATGCTATGGTTGGGTCTCCATTGTTTTTTCTAGAGTTGTGTAGTATATCACATTTTTCCTACAATTCATAGTCCATACAGAGCAAAGATTTAAGTAAAGTAATGTATTTAGACACCGCATTGTGATGAATGTGTGTGCTGAATTACAGTGAAAGAAATTCCGAAGTTCACCCTCAATTTCATTGAGTAAAAATATACAGGGTGTTTAATACATATCCCTCACTGCAGGCAGCGGTCACAGGCATCATATTTTGTTTATAGATTATTTTTTCAGGCTATCGACAGAGAGAGTTTCGTAGAAATCAATGCACTGTACTTTTGAATATTTGATAATCAACAAACAAGGTTTTGGGGCTGTGCGCGTTTTCAATTTCATCCTGCTTTCTTTCTGGGCTGTAATTGTACGAAATCCCCACTATCAGTAACATCAAAGAATCATATTATTCAATAAAGACGTTGAAAATATCATCTATTAACCAAGGTTATACAAGACGGGCTTATCAAAACGGAAAACGGAAGAGTCGAGATTACAGGCGGTGTAAAATTCATAGTCTTCGTGTAACAACACCAATCTCTAAATTTTGTGCAGTAAAAATGGAGTAGGCGATTCTCTATTCAGAGCTTCTTTTTATGCTGAATTGTAATTTTTTACTCCATTCAATTCATTTATTTTCGAATCTTGGAAAAACATTGGCCTTCCTGTCAAGCATGTTATGTTTCCGATGATTTATTGTTGTTAACTCTCATACTCGTACACCAGACAAAATATTCTATGTTTATGTGGTATACCAACAATGAAAGAAAAAATTCTGTTAAGCTCTCATGAATTCCTGCTCTGGGAAGCGTCAAGGAAATCAATTTCAAGATTGATTTTTGGACATCCGATCTCAACTATTGTAGAGAAACAGTGAATAATTTTTCAAATTGAACAATGTACATTTGGTACAAGTTATTTAAAAAAATGTGTCTATTTTTCAAGAGTAGCTAGTGTGGTGATTTAACAGTCAAATTGTTGAAAAATTCTGCGAAAGTTGTAGAAGAACTTCGAGAGACTAGGTCTGTGGCTAATGTAAAAAACAGAAGTAATAGCTGACCCCAATGGAGTATGGACAACTTTACTTCTGTAGAATAGGGAAATAAAAATTCACTTAACAGTATTAGTGGTCGGTGGATAACAATAAAAATTAAAAAGTTACACCCACATAAAAACTGAAATACAAAGATTCAAAACTGAAAAAGTTTTATTCTGCATTCATTCTCTCAGAATTTGTTAACATATTTATTCTCTAACTTTCAGGCAACACAGGCCAAGAACTCATGAAACTGCTACCTACTAAATCTTACATGAAAAAACTTCAAACTAAAGCCCGTTTGCAACAGCCGAGAATTCTCTGGAGAATTCTCTGGAGAATTCTCTACAAAATTCTCGCAAGAAAACGGCAGAGATTATTTTGTACGCAACTCAACAGAGAATTCTACCGAAGTGCGTATGTAACGGTACGTAATTCACGGCGCATGAATTCTCGAATAACTTTTCTAAAGAATTCTCGGCTGTTGCAAACGGGCTTTAGACACAAACAGAAAGTAAAAAAATTATAGTAGTATATTTAACTAACGGCCGGTTTCACAGGCTTTAAGCCCGTTTGTAACAGCCGAGAATTCTCTGGAGAATTCTCTACCAAATTTTGGTAAGAAAACGGCAGAGATTATTTTGTATGCAACTGAACAGTTTTTTTACCGATAGTGCGCATGTAACGGTAAAGAATTCACGGCGTATGAATTCTCGAGTGAATTTTTTAGAGAATTTTCGGCTGTTTCAAACGGGCTTTAGACACAAACAGAAAGTAAAAAAATTATAGTAGTATATTTAACTAACGGCCGGTTTCACAATCAAACCTAAAGTCGCTTCAATTTTAAAGCTTCTTTTAAACCCACTAGAAATGACACTA
The DNA here is from genome assembly GCF_907165205.1 of Coccinella septempunctata. Classification (NCBI taxonomy): domain Eukaryota; kingdom Metazoa; phylum Arthropoda; class Insecta; order Coleoptera; family Coccinellidae; genus Coccinella; species Coccinella septempunctata. The sequence goes on along the minus strand of NC_058194.1, from coordinate 18,144,457 downwards.
AAGGCAACTTTAAGCTTAAAGTGATTTCAAACTGGATTATGGAACTGGACGTTAATAATTTTTGTTTCGATATGCTTACTTATATAACCAATTTATTTATTGATCTCCATTGTTCTCAGTAGGTATTCTGTTGTGCCTGGCAGATAGTTCCTCTGTCAGTTGGTCTCCTCTCTCATTTGCTATATCATCCAATACTGCTCCTATACTATATAGGAGCTGAATCCACCACTGCGCCATCTAAAGATCACCTCCCAGTTACAGAATTCTAATGAACTCTGTATCTGGAAGGTTTCGAGTAGTTTAAGCCTCTAATACAATTTTCCTGCTTGAAGCATTTTTCCAAATCGCTTGCAATGGTAAAGAAACAGGAATATTAGCTTTTTCGCTTGATTGTATTATTAGCTTTTTCGCTTGCTTCGTTTCCCGAGAGATCAGGAAGTCAGATTGAAAGACCTTATTCTTGCCTATTTAAAGAGAAGAATTCTATACTCGATAAATAAAGGTTAACATTTCCACAAAAAGAACCATAACAATAACACTTTGCATTGAATCTATGTTGGGGTTTTCTCTTCTTATGAAAATATAGGTACAATCAATCTTTAACCCAGGCCAGTAACATCTCATGGTTTCCATTCCAATCAATACCTCCGAAAAACATGGGTAAAGACATTGAGTATTAGAGGTTAATACTCAAAGGTAAAAAGCAAACTTAGAATTAACTAAATTACATCAGCGGATCTTCTCATTATGATCAAAATCAGACATTGAGCTGCATTATTTCCAATAAAATATGTTATTGTATACCCATTCTCATCTGATTCGTTTTGCAGAGAATATGTCGACTATGGAACCTGAGTGTTATCACCGTGTTGGCCCTCACCTTCTACAACATTTTCCTGGCGTTCAGGTTGAATCGAGATCAGGAGTGTCCCAGAGCAATAATAACTCCACGAAGAGATTTTCAAAGACTGACTACGAAAGTAATAAAGGAAAACGTTTTCCCAACCCAAGGGGAACCACACATTCCATTCGATATAAATCTGGGTCGTTGGGATAATAAATTAGAGTATAAATATTTTGACAACGTGTTTTTGGGAGCTCAATTTTCGAATCTAAGCAAAAAGCACAAGACATGCCTGGCAGCTCAGAGTTCCTTGGACAAAATATTCTCGATCATCCAAGTCGCCAACCACTGGGATGGACCAATCTCTTTGGCGGCATTTGGCTCAGGAGATGAGGAATTCAACAATCTTCTACTATATACTACATACCTCAGAGAGTGTTTTCCGAAAGTCAAGGAAAAAGTAAATTTTCACTTTGCCTTCCCTAAAAACCATGCTCCATCACGCATATTCATCAACGCAAGTTTACTCAGTAAATTAGACTGCGATAACCCTTACGGTTTAGTGATGCAGCTTAGCAAGAACAAGGATCGAAAGAAAATGATGAGATGGAAGAACCAAGTAATATATCCTCAGAATCATTTGAGGAATTTGGCGAGGAAGAACTGTCAAAGTGATTTCGTTTTTTTGACAGACATCGATATTATTCCCAGTTATGGGATGACTCAACAGCTGGACGATTTTTTTGAGAGCGAACATTGCGAAAATATGCTTTGTGCTTTCGTTATTCCAACTTTTGAATTAGATGAAAGAGTGCGATTCCCTCCAAATAAGTCAGAACTGCTCAGATTGGCAGATAAGGGTCTTGCTAGGCCGTTCCATCAAAAAGTTTTTATTTTCAATCAATTCGCTACAAATTTCACTAGGTGAGTATTATTTCCGCATAAAATTTTTTCAGACATATATTTGATATACTCAATCAACTATCGAACAGTGGTCTGATGGATAGTGAGAAATTTTGAATTGAAAAGAATATGCTCCAGTTTCTGCTCATTCATTCATATTGGCAGTGGAGTTGTGGGAATTTTGTTGTTTGTTGTTAACACAACTGCGTTTTCCCTTGATTATGGTTCTCTTGCACCAAAATATAATCAGTGACAGAATTATTCTCGTCATAAAACACAGAGTACTAAATAATTACTAATTGTCCTAAGAAATCTTAGAAAAGAAATCTAGTAGGACAAATACTCTTCAGCTATACGTTGAATGCATTTTGTTACAGATGGCAAGACACAAGAAACGATGGTCCTGATGTGCACATAAATCACCAAGTTACCAACTTCGAGTTTTTATATGAACCTTTTTATGTTGCTAAAGATACAGTTCCTCCTCATGATGAAAGGTTTGTTGGATATGGGTATACTCGTAATACTCAGGTGAGCAAATTGAGCTACGTATAATACTTTCGGAGGGGTCTACATCGTTTCAGTTAAAAAAGAGAAAATGAATGTCTTAAGTCAGAAACCACTAATTTATATGGGGTTTTCATTATATTTCATTTCAATCAGTTCGTGATCTCGGAAATTCCGAAATATTTTTATTCGTCAAACGGAAATTTTTTTTTTCATTGAAGAACAAATATTCATGTTATTAACTTTCCGAGGTAAAATTATCTCTTCCATGGATTTCCACATGAAAAAATTTCTCGAAAAGTCTCGCCATTGGCTACAATTCGTATCCTGGTGAAATTTCACCAGAATACCATCTTTTCGATGAAAGTGGAAACTATTGTAATATTCTACTTCTACTTATTGTTCAAGTGTTCTGGCAACATCCCTCATTCTGGTAGCCTTCCGCCCTTCACGCCATTTAACGCTAGAATGATTACATGTATCCTATTCGTACATCACGATAAAGTTTTTGAAAATTTTAGGAATTAATCGAATCCATATTATGTTCAAAAGGAATAGTGGAAAGCCTAAATTTCTTCAATTAAGAGGAAATTAATGGTTTGCGAATATACGCTCTGAAACATTATTCATTAATAGGAATTAATTCAGATGCATACCACCCGCCGATATGAATATCGACATGTGATACTATCTTAATGAGCTAGCCAATTTGCCATAGTCAGGGCCACCAAATAGAGGATGATCCATCGAAGAAAATCAGATGCTGACCATGGTTTCGGTTTCGTTTGACCTCGTCTGAGCAACATAACTTCTTCAGTATTCATATCGGTGGGTGGTAAGCATCTGAATTACTTCTTATCCATTCACTGCCATTCCTGATTCCGCCGACCGCCAGTAATGCCAACCACAGATCTACCAAAGCTATTCTGAGTACTTGGTAGATTATTCCATATTTATTATCATTGAGTATGAGGGTTTGTTACTCCATAAAAAATAGAATAGAAGAATAATTGATATTCAGCACGAAATGGATTTCAGCTAACAAAATACTTCAATAATTAATATCATTATATCCCAAGTACGTCGATGAATGAGTATACAATGGATATCCAATATTGGTTATCCAGAGTACGTTCATGAATGGATGTACAATGGATGTCCATTATTGGATATCTACAGTACGTCCATGAATGGATGTACAATGGATGTCCATGTCCATTTGAACCAATTATAGATGTTCAATGGATGTCCTGTGTTTACTGGTATTGAGCTTAGCTTCAAACCTCACTCTTGATAGTTCATACTTTTATATATGTTCCTTACTCAATCCCTTCGTAATCAAGCTATTGCTGAATTAGTTGAAGTAGCATCCGTCAAGCGGTTGTTGCTTCGAATATTTTCAGAAAGAAGCGAATGTATCACTTATCCTAAACTGTAGTGCCTGGAATACGCAGAGGTTCTTAGGACTATAAAGCTAAGGTCGCATGTATCCGTTTGACCGAAAAAAAAACGTACGAATTGACATTACATTTCGTTACAATAAACGGTATGTCACATGCTTCCGCGTACGGCGGAAAATTCTTCAAATCGAAAATAACCTCAATATTTGGTTTATAACAACGTTCTGTCTTCTGTCGATGACTAGATCTGATAAAATTATGGAATTCACAGTGAAAAACCTGTCATCTTTAATAGGACCATTCCAACATTAAGAAAAATAAACATTGATTTGAGGTTATGTTTAATCCGATATCGGACAGAAGTTAAAATATTTTTACTTTATACGACGTCGTATAAACATGAACCGGCCCATCCATCGGATAATTTTTGGCGCCAAAAATGTGGACCAATAAGAGGGCCGTCGTATTATCGTGCCGTCGGATAAACGGATGCATGTGACCTTAGCTTAAGTCCTAAGAAAGATAGCAGATAGCGATCACGTGATAGCCGTTTGCCAATTACTTACTACAATTGGTTCTTCTCTTAGGCTTCTGTTCTTAGGAAGTCTGTATGACTTAACAGAGTTATAGTGGGTTTATGCAGAGTTACTATACAAGAACTACCACCTTAGAAGGGACTAATTTACTTGGCAGATGGCGTGCACGTGTTTGGAAACTGTCTATCAGATTGGTATTAGTTCTTAGTAACTCTGCATGAACTCACCATTAGTTGTTAGTTCCTGAGAATCATGACCCAGAAAAGGAACCAATCCAATTGGCAGATGGCTTTCACGTGATCACCGATTAAATTGGTTCTTTTCTTCTTATTATCTTATTTCTTAGGAATTCTGTATTACCCTACAATCGGTGTGTAGTACTAGGTAGAGAAATTTATCATACATACATACTAATCAAATTAATTCAGATGCATAACATCTGCATAACACTCTGCGGATACATACATGCATACATACATACTCTGTACTTCTTTGAGAATTGATTAACTTCAGATTTAAAAAAGATAACAGGCATTTCTTTTCAGGTATACGAGATGTTTTTAGCAGGATATCAATTCTACGTTCTTTCACCAATATTCACGATACATTGGGGACTGCAACTCAAGAAAACAAGGCCTCCATGGAGGGAATCTCAAAACACCAAGAATATGAAGAAATTCAAAGAATTCAAACGGGAGCTTCTAGTGAAATACAAGAAAAATCCAGTGAAGAAACCGGAGGTGGGATTTCCAGTGGGCATGGGGAAGTTTTGAGGAAGAAATATTTGTACAATTGAATAGTTAGTCCAATAGAAGCAAAACGAACTGAAACGTCGTTGAGATATTTTTGAGAGTATCATTAGCTATAATTGTATATTTTCTTTAAGCGGAGAGAATAAAGTTTTTCCAATTTTTTTGTTAGGCTGCTGTTTCATTTCTTTCATTTCAATATTTCTTCAGCATACCCGTGCACCCGTGGTTCACAAACATTTTCAAGAACTATTTCTTTACCATAAGTGAAATAACTTTGATGCGAAATAGTATCATGTGGCGGGTTTTCCTGAGATGGGTTTTTTGGGATTCTTTTTGATTTTCTAGTGACATGATTCTACGAAGGCGTAGAAGGGCCACATAATATTTTAAAAATATTTTTCCTTAAATTCCGACTTTGAAGTCGGAATTTAGTTAAATTCCGAGTTCAAAGTCGGAATTTAACAAAATTCCGAGTTCAAAGTCGGAATTTAACTAAATTCCGAGTTCAAAGTCGGAATTTAACAAAATTCCGAGTTCAAAGTCGGAATTTAGTAAAATTCCGACTTTGAAGTCGGAATTTTATTTACTTCGAAACCGATACAGGCTAGATGCACAGGGTGTTGTTCTTCGACGACATAGATTATTTCTCAATATATACAGAGGGTAGGCCTGGAACCTCAATGTTATTTTATGGTTACTATTTCAGTACTGGGGTGGGGGAAGGTTGTGCCAAACCTTACTTCCACCTGTCTACGACCATAATTACATAATTATTCAGAAACATGGACCTAATGACAATTATCTCCAATGAAATTCATCAAGTGAAATCTGAATCCTCTCATGAATATCTCAGCATATTCGGAAATGAACCAATTCGTCAAAGAGCTGCCTATACTTATGAGGTTTTCTCACCGTTGTAATGACCTCTTCATGTGAGAAACATCAAAGCACACCGGGTGTACCTCGGGGTGTACTGATTTCTTGTCCATTGAGCCTCACGAGTACATATGAGAAGGAAATTTTTTCATAAAATATCCGGAATATACCTAAAAAACAGTTGTGTCTAAAAAAATTTTCATGTCATGTCATGTCTGTAAAAGGTTGTCACGAGAAGGCCAACAAACTTGCCAGAGAGAGCGCACAAACGCCACTCACTGGCCCAGAACCCTTCTGTGGTATAGGAAAATGCACCTACAAGAAGGAGTTTATGGAGAAGGAGAAAGCCGAAAGGGAAAAACTCGGGCGGAATCTCCCAGGAATGGATCACTCCAAAAAGTTCCTTCGGAACTTTGAAACTGCTGGATCCAAAAAATATCTGGATCTCAGTAAGAACCAACTACACCTACTCACTGGCTTTCTCACAGGACATTGTCGCCTAAAGAAGCATCTGTTGAGAATGGGTTTGTCGGACACTGACGAGTGTAGATTCTGTGGGGAGGAGGAGGAAACTCCTATTCACCTGGTTACGGAATGCTTTGCCATTGCAAGCCAAAGGAAAGAGTGCTTTGGACGAGAAACTTGTAGGAGTGGGGAATTATCCTCGTTGAAGCCGTCCCAGATATTGGATTTCATCAGATCTCTGGATCTGGAAGGCGAGCTGTAAAGGGCGCGATGAAAACAGCTCTGTTAGGGGGCACAATAGACCTTAAGGTCGCAGTGAACTGTAACCCCTTCTCACTATAACTATAACTATAAAAGGTTGTCATATTATTGTTATGACCTCTCATAGAAGAAAACTCAAATAATAATGTACACCCTGTGTACATAATTATTCATTCATCATAAATGTGGGAACACCTTGTATTATATGAATTTGAATATTTGTAGAAAAGCAAACTGTAATACAGGAACAAATCTACGTCGTCGTAGAACACCCTGTAGAAGTTCGGAACTGAATAAAATTCCGAGTTTGAAGTCGGAATTTAGTAAATTCCGACTTTGAACTCGGAATTTAGTAAATTCCGACTTTGAACTCGGAATTTTGTTAAATTCCGACTTTGAACTCGGAATTTAACTAAATTCCGACTTCAAAGTCGGAATTTAAGGAAAAATATTTTTAAAATATTATGTGGCCCTTCTACGCCTTCGTATGATTCAAACAAAATCAAGAGCAATTTTTCGTAACGGAATTCCATAAGGAGTTTCAATTGAATTCGATAACATTTTTAATTTATAAAAAATACTAATGTGACTCTGAAAGCATTCACCTGATTTTTTCCATCAACCGGAGCATTTAGAGCAAAAGCTTTCCAAAAACATTGGAGTCCCTAGCTTTTTTATAACTCTAACTATGAGAACTCAAATTTAACAAATTATATAGGGGTGAAATGATAAATCTTCCGTTTCTAGGATCTAGCTCGAAAAAAACACTCACCAAAGAAAATCTCTCGCCAAATTTTACTCTAGAGCTAGTTCTAAACTGTGGCCATGGTTGAGAAAGATCATTCGAACAAAAGTAGTGTAGATAGTAATGAAATTCATGAAATATTTCTTAAATTAATTTAATTAGAGATTTCAGAGATATTCAATATTCTATTGAATGCTAAAACGGAAGTGCAAAAAAATTTCTACGGATTGCCGAATAATAACATTATATGCAGATGATACAAACAATGCGCCATTGTTTTCCTCAATTCACGTAGACTGTAGAGCCAAGGGTGCTTCTAATACAGTGAAGTAGCAAGTCAAATATGGTTGACTTATCATTCACTTGAATAATTTTATTTGAATATTCAAATCGACCTATGAATATTTCAGAAAATAACATGAATGTGCCTTTTATTCGATGATATTGAAGATGATGCGTGTTTGGTGATGAAGTGTGAAGTGAAGTGTTACATGTTCAATCAATTACTGTGAGTTTAAAACGTGGATTTCTCGCACACACATTTTACATTAACGCTATTAGTATTTTATTTTTCAATTGGTAATCCTAATGGTAGAATAAACAAAAATTGAGCATTTAATCCATTAATTCCTGTTTGGCAGGCTTAATTAATTCTCTAATTTCTATAGTAGTTACCCTAGTTTACACTGAATTAAGTATGGCTTATTCTTAATTCTTCCTTCTGAATCTGTGCAGATGGGCGAAGTATTTCTCATAATATCTAGTTTAGAAACAACTACATGTATAACAAACAGATTAATTGAATTCCAATGATTTCAAGCCTTCTAGGAATTCTATAATGAGTTAAGCTGTTTTCGATTAAATCTTTGTTATTTATATATACTCATATTAGGTAGCATCAAGTTAATTCAAAATTCGTTCAGGTAATAAACTGTTCATATGAATTGGGGAAATTTAAGGAAGATATTAAAAGTGGAGACACCTGATATAATACATCAATGAAATCATCAATCAATATGATAGAAACAGCTTATTTTAAAATATCAGATAATTTGAATCAAAATATAAAGATGGGATCAAGTAGGGCTCAATGAAATATTGCTATGAAAAAAGATGAAAGTAGATTCTTTTTCTTTTTTTCTCATAATTTAAGCGTTTATTTCTCATTGCCATCACTTTGAGAAAGAAATTTTATTTTATGTATTACTTAAAATTTTGTTATTGCAACCGCTACATAAATTATTTCTGATGATGAAATGAAATGTTGGCTATTTTTGATGAAATTTCCTAGTGATTTCGATTAGAGAGTAGAATGTAGGTAAAAATCATTTGTTCATAATATTGGAGGATTTTACAATAATTCAACGTATTTTTGAGAAAAATGCAATAAAACACTTCATTGTTCCAGAGGAAAATATCAATTTTATTTGAACTAAACTCAGAAGATCACTTCCTCCTAACAAAATGTACAATATAAGTTAATAGGAATTAGGAAGGTTGTGAGCATCAGTAAATTTCAGCTAAGGTCAACGATTCGAAAATATATTTCTATTTCATGAAAAGTATGCTCTCGAATCTCAGAAAAATGTTTTTGCGTTGCTAAATGTTATTTCTCAGGTGAAATATTTATCTGATATTTTAATCTTTTATCTACCTAACAATGTTTCCTCAAAAATAATGAGAATAAGAGTCCCTAGGAAATCGTTGACATCTAGACAGTAGGTTCATTCTACCAATTTATTGAAGGCTGAGAGGGTTTTGCTGAAAAACGCAAGAAATGAGTATTAAGTATTTGTGAACGCTCAAATGAATGGAATAGTCATGAAATGAGTATATCAAAGGACACTGGCTCGTTTTTTACGTAATAGTTGGGGAGCCGTCGATGCTAAATCGGGATTTACTCGAGCGTCGAGAAGTCCTAGTGGAGATTGAAGATTGAATGGTAGAAAAAAAAAAGTTTTATGATGTATGCACTTTCAGCGGTTTGGAAAGCGTCTGCAGGTTCTCAAAAATGTAAAAAAAAATCGTTAGGTGTACATACTCGAGCGTCTCAGATTGAGATACTGTATATGCCATATGCCCTAAGTGTCTCTGATGATAAATTCATATTAATCTGACAGTTTGCGTGGTGGGGCTGGCCGTACGGAAGAGTTGAAAATAGCAAAAAAAAATATATTTTTCGATCGTGTCAGATTTTTGGAGGATATATTAATTAGACCTAAAGGAAGCTACTTTTCAAAGAACTGAAAATTCGGACGTGACGAATGGTTACAGCGGTCGTTTCAAAATGTGTCAGATTTTCATACAGATGGTTTATCTCGGTGTTGCACACGTGTTGACCCATTAATCTGACACATCTGACAGTTTGAAGATTATAACAAATAATTTTTCAAAATATCTTCCTTCCTGTACCTCTAATCGTTTCTCTATTCATTATGAAAGTTGTAAATAATGAAATTCTAAACAACAGGTTAGGTATATTCAGGTAGAATTTCTGCTCTCGATCATTGTGATGAAATTTCCGATGATAACAACTAATTTTTCGTACTTTTGAAATTTTGTATTGAAAAAAAATAGGAAAAAGTGATATGAATACTAGGAAATGATTCCAAAGTTTTCAAATTCGGAAGCAAAAATCCTCTATTATTCCAAATATTCACGAGACTACGAGACCAATGCCAGACTTTCGTATGAGACTATATAGAGATGCTCATCTCGAAAACAAGACTAGACTCTCAAAAACGAGACACTCGTGGACATCACAACCAGAATAAATGTATTCTTTTTCTTTATTAACCGAAAAGAAATAGTGAGTTTGCCTTTAAATGATATTCCAATCTCCAACTTTCCTTCTTACCATTATTCTGGAAATTATTACTAGAATTCGAAAAAGGAGGCCATAAAATTGTTTTTCAGGATTCTTCAGGTCATTTCCTTACTCTCCGAAAAAAATGTTTATGAATTTCCTTCAAATTAAACTTCGAACCGGACTATTTCGAACAGAAATCACGATAGTACTGCCACATTTTTTCCGTCCTCACACTGAAAATTGTGTCGATGTCCTTACATCGATATAAATTGAGTCGAGGTCGTTTGATCTTCTTAAACTTGGTATCCATTATCCACCAATGTCCTTACATGTCTCCATATCGCTTTCATTTATGGAAAAACATAATTAATCGAAATAAATTAACATTTTAGCAGTTCTCCTGTCTCATATTTGAGCACCATTAATAATTTTCCTTTTCAGACTATAAATCCATAAAAATTAGCGCAATCACATCACATAACAATAAAAATGTTCCCAAACTACATAGACGACTTCATCGACAAATATAGTGGTGAGTAAGATATAAAGGCTACTACATTTAGTGGAAATAGATTGCAGTTTGTTGAACAAACCTTTCTGTACACGGCATGTGCATTGTTAAATATGTTTCAGATCCAAGGATTAAGGGTTCACATTCAATATGGGAACCAGCAATATTGATTACATTATATATATTATTAGTAAGGAAAATTGGACCTTGGTACATGAAGAATAAGCAACCATACAATGTGAGGACGTTTATAATGATTTTTGACGCTATTCAAGTGATCACAAATCTGTATTTCGTTATTGAGGTATGTATTGATCTAATTTGGCATAATTATAGGGAATCGTTTTACTGTTGGGCATAATAAAGAGATAAACATGTACTGAAACGAATGGGAATTGAGCTGAAGAAGGAAATCGTTTCTTAAAAGATCTGATTTTCAGAAAAAAGCTTGAATTTTTAGTTCTAGTTCTCAAATTCTGCATATCTCATTAACAAAGCCGGTATATTAGAAGATGAAGAAAGTAGATTAAAATGCCCCATTTGCATATACACTGCTCCAAAATTGAAGTTGATATTCGAGATAAATCTTACTTTTTCCGCTTGAATCAAATTTTCATTATTGCTGACCATACCGACAGGCGCATATTTGCGTAATGTACACACACACAAACACAAATTATGGTCCTTATGACACTCAATGGCTTATTTATTTATTAAGTTGCTATTACATTTTTACGGAATCATTCCTGTTCACAAATGAAATATGAAGAAGCAATTAAACCATAAGAATAGAAACTAATACAGCGATAACAAAAATCGAGCTGTAACACTTGAATAAACTAATTAATTGAAAAAATTACAGAAACTATTTTTTTGTAGTTGTACATGTTTTTTTGGTCCGTATGGTGTTGTGCAGTACCTATCAATTGTGAATTGCTTCTCACAAGTTTAGCGTTCGTTGAGAAGCCTTCCAACATTAACTATGTTGGTTAAACGAAGTGCTGCATAGATAAAAGAGCAACATATACAACTTCGCACAAGATCGGCTTATAGTGGACGACGAAATCCCTTCCTCACATCATCACAAATTAGCTCATTCAGGCAAGCCACCGCACAGCGCTAGGATACTTTCTAGTCAAATAAGCCGGGTTAGGTTAGAATGCATAGCTTCAACTTGAACGCAAGAAGATCCGCCAGGCACCCGTGATGGGGTAGGGAGCAGTGGCGTTCGAGTTATTGTTGGGCTGTCGTTCTCAAGTTTATGAGAACTGGAACACGCTTATATGAAGATCCTGCCTGTGCACGAATGAGTCCAGTTTTCGTCTGTATAAGACTGATTAGTGAATATTGGTTTGGCGCCAACAAGATCAATGGTATAATGAAAATTTCATTAAACCAACAGCTCTTTTGGATGGTGGCCCAAATATAATAATATAATTCTTTCTTTCCCTCTATAGATTATTATATGCAGGCAAAGTTATAGGCAGTCTATATTCTTGAGAATCTTATAAGAAAAAAAAAATTCATAAGTCTTCAACTGAAAAATAACCCCAAATTTCAACGAATCACTCCACCAATATGTTCTCTCAAGTCTCCTTATTGAAAAACAATCACTATTTACTGACTGAAACATATATAGTATTTTTTATTTGGCATTAATTTGAGTATTTCTACTGCAGGTGGCAAAACTGACCGTTGCAATGACTGGATCTTTTTTCTGTCTAGAGAAAGATGAAACAGATAGCGATTTCGGAAAACGATGCATTTATTTCACCAAGTTATATTACTGGTTGAAAGTTTCTGATCTCCTAGATACCGTAGGTGTGAAATCATAATATTTGAGAAAAAACTAAAATTCAAATAATTTCTCAGGTTTTCTTCATCTTGAGAAAGAGCTGGCGTCAAGTGAGTTACTTGCACGTTTACCATCATACCATCATGGTATTCTTTTCATGGTTGATGCTGAAACTATCACCAGGTGGACACCTTGCCTACTTTGGATTAGCTAACTCCTTTGTGCATACCTTCATGTACACCTACTATTTATTATCCGCATACGATTCTAGTTACAAAAAGAACTTAACCTTGAAGAAAATGGTTACACAGGTACAATTGGTAAGCTATATTTTCGTAACTTTGGTATTATTGAGATTGTCTATATAAAGCTCATGCGGTTACCAATTCTGATAACCATTGGTTCTTTTCGTCAGAAAAATTTTCATCATGTGAATTATGAATAAACAATTTTGGGCAATATCATATCCCAAATATTGGTGCCCTATCGCTTTGTACGTTTGTCAGACCTTGAATGAAATGAAGATATTTTGTTTCAGATCCAATTTTGTTTCATTGCCGTAGTGTTCGCACCAACAATGAGCAGTTCCTGTTCTTTTCCAAGTTCCTTAGGATTTATAGCTGTTACTCAATCTATCTACTTCATCTATCTCTTTGGAAATTTCTACTACAATAGCTATATCAAAACGGATTCAGGTAATTTAGACTATTATAAAAAAAATAAATTTTCTACAGATAGGAAGTCTTCAATGAAATCAAGGTAACCCCTGAAAACATCTGAATAGTCGATAAGCACCGAAAACTCTGGTTTCCTTCAATACAATTAAAATCTATATATACACATATCATTTTACATAGGGTGTTTTCAAATGTCATTTCTACATAAATTGTCTATATAAAATATTCAAGATGACTGAGCTACAACCCCTAGAAATTCGACAAAATTTCAATAAATTTCAAGTAGGTACTAGACTGTGGAAGGTGACTCCGGCATCGGAAAAACTAAACGAAACATAAACATATGGCGAGACAATGGATGGTTCAGTGCTTTCGTGTCTATTTGATTAGGTGCATCAGGTCCTAGGTTTCTATTATCACTCCCACGAAAATATCGAACGGGCCAATATCCTAAACGAAACCATATGGTTGAGTCAGTCATCACGAGATAAGTTTTCTTCCATTGCCTCGCGATAATTCAGATAACAAATGATATAGGGTCGTATTAGTATCTCTTTCTGTAATCAAAAAATTCTCACAAAATCGTGGGATAGTTTTTCATCCTTCCCTTACATCGTCCCTTAACACAAGAGATGAGCTGCAAGCGGCTCTTACGGTTTAAGCTTCCCGATGACTCAAAGTGATCCGAGCAATAATGCTTTCTGCATTCTGCACGCCAACTCGTCAGCCAAAGTGCTGCAGGCTGAAATAATCTTTTCTTTAACATAGTTAGTTTGTATTCCTCCTAAACATCCAATAATCAGAACCTCCAGGTATTATGCCAAAGGTATAACCCTTCCGAACATTAGGTCTTTGAATTCATCCTCATTATTAGGTCTTTGTGTTTTTCCTTGCTCCTCTTTTATTCTTTGATCATCACATTATTTTCGACAAGAGTGAAAAATTCAACAATGAACAATTCTCTGAGTTTTATGTCTAGTAGGACTATATCTGGCTTTATTTCGTGAATTTGGCGAGTTGTTGAAGAAGCATAACTCTAGTTTATGAGAGCTTTATCATTCCCAACAACTGCGTCAAGCAATCAATCAACGTCTTTATATGGCAATAGTTGTTTTTTAACATTGCCATGAATTCCTATCAAATGTAAGAAGATCATTTGATGTGTCGCATTGTGTCTCTCTAGCAATATAAACTGATGGAACATGGACTCTTCAAGCAGACAGAATAAGCAAAACATCTTCTTAAATCTTCTCTGTTCTGATGGCTTGATAGGCGTTCCTACTATTTCTAGCTCATGATCTATTGATCGGTCCAATATTCTGTTCTCCTTCCAGTCCCAAATAGAAATGCTCCTTGATTTCTGATTGCATGAACTGCTACTATCCTCAAGAGTGTGTCTTCACTTTCAATAACTTCTTGCCATTTCCAATGTTTGTTGATTGTCTTGCACCAGCCTTGCCTCCCCTCATTCGAGGAAGTTATATCCTTTATATCGAATAATTAGGATGCAGACTACAATAATTATTATTTATCACTTTTGCTCGAGAATCTCATTAATCTCCTCATTAACTATACCAAAAAAATAGGTAACTGTGGCAACTGTCAAGTTGTTCGTAGCAAAAACGCTGCTTCACTAAGACAATTGCGATTTCCACATATGCCCGACCTTACGCTTTGTACAGCATCTTTTATTTGGGTTTTCACCAGAGAACCTCTTTGTCTCATATTAAAAATTTAATTCTTCATTATGAAGATGTCGACTGACATTTTCCCCTTCTAGTTCGATGCTTTTACCTATTCTGTCAGTTTTTAGTTCAGGATTTACAACGCCCAAACCCCTACTTCTTGCTTCTTATACCCTATCCAGACGTAGGCACCGATCTAGGCTTTTTGAAAACACTAATACTACCGCCATAAAAACAAAAAACAACATAGTTTGTTGGACGGACGAGGTTCAATGAGTTCGAAACGGTCTGCATTGTCCGACCTAGTATATGGATCTTTTTTATGGTTAACCTTGTTGTGGCTTTGGACATAAAACAACACACCCATTATTATCAATGGAATATTAATCCGAAGTGATTTAATTCAACATGAAACCTTAATGATATAAGAAAGAATATGATTTTTTTTCAGGTAACCATCGTGGATCAAAGTCCAAATAATGAAAAAAGAAAAAGATGAGGTCGTTGATTCCATCGATGCTCTGCCGAATAGGAAGGTTCAACTATTTATATTTTCTGCCTGAAACTATGTGATTTTGTTGATTTTTTATGTTAGGAAATCATTGTTCCGAAATTGAGCATCAAATCGGAAATAAATAATGATAAAACATTTTCTGACGTTCTGTTATCCCCAAAAGATGCCCTCTTCAAGTATGATGACATCCTTAAAATGAAAGAAGACGAAATAATTGAGTTCCTGGCATAATAATGAATCTTACATCGAAATGCAAACTCTTTTGTGAAAAATGATAAAAACTACAAGCCGAGTCTGTTCCAATACCTGAGAAGTTCAAGTTTGAACCGACTTCTGAGTTGCTCTTAGATGAATTGAGACATTATCAGGTTGAACTGGATTTAACGTGGAAATCGGCTCAATCCTGAACTGTACAACCAGGTCTTGATATATCGCCAAATTCCTCGTCTAATCAATATTAGGTACTCTTTCAGTGATTAACTGACAGAGCATCACTCCTAACAAAGTTCTTCGAAATGTTTCTGAAAAAAGGACTGTATGACAAAAAAAGATTCTTGTTATTCACTTATTTCAAAACTTGAACAATGAAACCTTTTTACACCTAAATAATTTCGATGTTCATTTTATTTTTTGCAACTAATCTCGATTCTTCATTGCAAAATCAAATGTTGATAGGTAACTCTACATACACTCGAAGGGTTTCGAGCTACAATAGTACAATGAAAGGTGAAAACTTATATATGCGACAATTACAATTTCTGTGACGTAAAAGTCTTTTTACAGCTCGCGGAAGTTATCATTATACACAGGATATAGCTCATGGCAGAAACGTCAAAAATCAAATACAATAAGACGAAAATATTTCGAGCTTCACTTATGCATAATTAAAAAACAGTTGAAACATATTTATGTATATAGAGTGGAATAATTTTATTCGAGCACTTCAAGAGATTCGAGCTTTTTTTGTCAGCATCACATCTGAACTGTCCCAAAATTTGTTGTGGAGTGAAATGCTTATCTTCACCCCACAAACCAACTCAGATGACATCAGATGATTAATTTGAAATATCAAGTTTAATTTGAACTTGTGTAGTGGTTGAAAATTCAACTTCTCAATTTATGACCTCAAATTACGAAGAACTGAAAATCTCAATATTCGTCCAAAATTCTTTAAATTTTTCACATTATTCAGCATGGAACAATGATAGCTCGATTTAGCATTGTTCAACTTTTTCTCTGAGAGGCATTTCGGTTAATATAGAAATAAATGATTGTAGAAACGTGAAAATATATAATAATAATAATATATTATATGTGTAGTAATTGATAGGTGAATTCGAATGACAATCCTTGGCGGAATATGGTAAACAATCAGAGGCTGATCAGTTTTTCCCATTTATTCCTGGAATGCACGATAATTTTTGAATTAGAGCGTTAGCTTGTTGTAAATTGTCATAAGACCAACATGAAAGAAGACACAAATATTCAGAGAATTTTATCTATCCATAATACATTTCATACATTTACTGGTAAATATTTTGAAATATTCTTATTATCTTGAGAAATAAGAGTAACCATAAGTGTCCACTTAGCCGATAATATATATCTTACATATAAATAAGAGGGAATGGTCTAAAAATTCTCGTTTGTGTTTAGGAAATGTATTTTAACAAGATGCGTTTCTTGTTCGTCATTTTGAGTTTTCATGGTTGTCTATGTTCAAACTCTGTGAATAAAATAGAAAATTCTACTGAAACATTTTACGAATTATCAGTAGGTGAGTACATCTTATGTAGGCACTATATCCTATATCAGCTACGATTTGTTGCGAGAACTACGTCTATTTTAGCATTCATTAATATTTACGACTAAAATACCTGTATTTGAAGATAAGAAAAGAGTCTGGTAAATAGGGCAGATATTGTTCAGTGTTTATCTTCTCTATCTAAAAATTTGAGAAAACGATTGATATATCCAAAATGTTTTCTCGTTACAATTCAAATATCCATGAAGATTTTTATATTTTTTGATTGCATTATTTTGATATGATTTGAAATTATATTGGACTGATGTGAAATGAAAATCCATAACTGAACTTGAAAAATATTATATGATTTTCACAAAAATGAGTTTTTAAACCAAGACAAGTGTTTCGCTATAACAATAGCATCTTCAAATGTGTGAAGGGTTTAGCTGAAGTAAAAAACTATAAAACGGATGATGAGGTAACAGTTTGAAACAGACAGAGCGTTTTGTCCCTGAAATTTCTTCTATAGGTAAAAAAATATTTCTGCTTATGATGCAAAATGACTACAGCTCATATAAATGGCCAGCAATCGTTCACTATTTTCCGTTATGGTATGCTCTTTATTCTTCTTTAATAAATCAATAGGAGAACCAACCGAATTTTTTTAACTCGATTCAAGATCTTCCTGATTTCGATGGACTTTCTCACGTTCCACAGTTGGATGGTCGAATAGTAGGTGGATCTCCAGCTAACATCACCCAGCTTCCGTACCAAGTATCTTTGCAATATCGGGGACAACACATATGTGGTGGATCGATAATTCATCGCTCCTATGTACTTACTGCAGCTCATTGCCTTGATGGGTAAGTAATTTGACCAGATAGTAGAATAATGATCTAGATTTCTCAGTTTTTTTGTTGAAAATCGAAGTTGTTTTTTGTCTGATGTTCAACCTGATCCAATCAAATCATGCTGTATGAATTCCAACATAAACGTTCCTTGGTGCCTTCTAGGTAGGTCCACCAGGCATATTTCTCAATCATTTTATATACTACGACGGCTTAAAATTACCAGAAACAGAAAATTGTGAAGTATCCATCTACATAAACTTCATGGAACTTTCAAGTTTTCGACTCAGTTGCAATTCGTCAATTCTTTCACCTTCCTTTACAGATTTGATGTCACTGAAGTAACAATTAAATTCCTGGTTAGATGAGCAACAAAGCAGAGCAGTTACGCAATATGCATATCAAAATAGCGAGTGTTTCGTTCAAACCAGCTTACACCTGCACATAATTCGATTAAGAAAAGAAAAACAGGTAACAGTATCAAAACCTCCACCCCGCTCTTGCAAAGTTGAACAGAGAAGGACCTATATCGTCTATATGAAGTTTCTGTCAGCCTCATGCTTTGCTGCTCAAGTCAGCTTAAAGTGGAGTTAAGTTATTTATTGCATCTGCAGTTTATAGTACTGTTTTGTGCTGCTGCATAGGACTACTCGTTTATATCCTAATTAAATTAATGCTGACGATAAAGTAAAATGTTTATTCATTCGCTGTGGACGATAAACCTTTTGGATTGCTTTGAATTTTGGTTGAATTGCGGCGGAATCCAGATGCACAGAAGGATTGGTTTTCACATTGATATTAGCCCTAATTTCACAATTATGATGAAATCAAAGTCAATCTTTATCAGGAATAATATCAATCTTTATCTTTTTGTAGAAATTGTCAATATTGTGAACAAGCAATATTCCTCAAAATAAGTTATGAAAACCTAACCCAATGTAAACTTCATATATTCACGTCCGCATATCGACAGCTCTTTGTTACTCACCGGACTGAACATTATTATTTATCCACTATTTGAGTATAACACAGTCAATTAATTTTAATTTTATAATCTCTCCAGGAAACTCTAGGAAAGCTCGGATTCCTGAAATACAAAATCAATTATCTATATCCTTTTATATGTTTTTTTCAGATTTCAAACTAACAAGTTTCAAGTGAGAGCAGGTTCAGCAAATATTGCAACTGGAGGAGTTTCGTCTCCTGTATGTGCAGCTACTAAACATGGACTTTACAACAAATTTTCGCAAGACAATGACATAGGAATACTGCAGGTAAAGTCTACAGATACAGTTAGAATTTGTTGAGCGTGTCGGTCGGATCCACCAGACCCGCCACCGCGACCAAAGCGTTTTATTGTGGCACAACCGAGCTCAGAGGTTTTTTGAGTTCTGAGTCTGCAATTTCCCGTGAAGATAACCACTATAAGATCTTAGCCTGGTTTTAAAAAACCCTATCCAATAATTGGTGTGTTTACTGGGAGGCACCGAGCTGGATTAGCATCCTAATTTGAAGAGCTTAGACCTGTTACCAAATTGTATATGTTCGTGGCGAGAGATATGATGGCAGCTCGACTTTTGATGAACTTCAAGTTAAATTTCTGTCAAGCAGGTGATTGACGCATAAGTTACGACTGTAGACTCTGGCTCCAGAGCTATGTTTGGTACTGGAAACATCAGTAAACCAACAAGGTCCTTGTAGGTGAAGTTCCTTATGCCAGTGCCAATCATCCCTGCTTGAAAGAAGAGCATTGAAGGTTCTGCCCTGGATGGTTCTTGAACCTACCGAGGTTGCGTTCACAAACTTACTCAGAGCAAGCTCTGAGTAAGCTCTGATTACCCGAAGCGTTCACAAACGTACTTTTAGTTCCTCAGAGTATGCTCTCTGAGCATGACCATACCATAGACTTATTAATATGTCTATGGACCATAGTCATACTCTACTCTCGGAGTAAGTTTATGAACACACCCCTAATCAATTCTCATGCCCATCATTCGGCAACCTCCAGTTTGGCCTACAGCTGGTTGGGCATGAAAATGGGATAGTCAAGATAGTTAATGGTTAGGTTCTAGAGCCTGTTAAATGCTAGACTGGTCTCTCCACGCACAAAAATATTGAAGAGAGAGAGAGGTCTAATTACATCTCCATACATGTGGTTGGGGTGAAGCAGAATAAAATTCTATTCTCTTCAGTTTCGCTTTGACATATGTGAACTCTTGAGCAGGATTTTTCATATGTCAAAGTTTTTTCTGATAACTCGAGATATACGATAAATTTATTTATTTGACATGGTACTCACTACTTAACAATTTTCGCAATCCTTAAACTTTTTTTATGGCTGACACTTTATAAAAATATCTAGGAAAGCTTTCTTCACAAGTTCTTTATATTAAACCTCTGAATGCAGCTGTGCAACCCTCTACCAGTCAGAGATGGCATACAAATAGTGAAACTTCCAAAACAGGGCGAACTCTTCAGAGCTGGATTATTGGCTGTTGTCAGTGGCTGGGGATACGCCACCGTAAGTTTGAATTCATTTAAGTAATTTTAAGTATGCTCAATCACACAACTGGATTGATCATTTTCATAGATATTTCAACTATGACATGCTTGACATCCATATATTTCCACCTACTTTTCCGCACTCATTTCAGTTCAGAAATGCGGCAATATGAAATCGTCCTGGGCTATTGGCGAAAAGTAATATTTTTCCGCACTAATAGGGAGGGGGATTCTTATAAAACTGAAATTCGGGGAACATTATGAAGAAAAGAGGCTTAAAAAATCGATGCTTTCACACGTGACTGCTGGGAATGGAGGAAATTTAGAGTGGGTTTTTTCTGAAAACTTAATGATTGTTAAATGGTTAACTAATCTGTGAAGTCAGTTATTGAAAAATATGTTTCAACAGCTCATCCCAGATAAATGAATGAGAGGAAAAAAAAATATTTAGCATACCTTTTACAGAAAAAAGCGTAGTGGTGGATGCTGATAGGGTTATGTTTAGGAATTTCTCTAGTTTGAGGCTAATCTTGTAAGTAAATTCTTGAAAAAGTTCTGAGTAGGTTTTTTCAATTAACTGAATGATCTTCAAGTGAAGGTTTTGTGAAATCTATGATTTGTTCAAAAATATTGAAACAAGAACCGAAAATTTAAATACAGAGGGACGTTTGAGGCTATCAGGCTCATATTTAATTATATATGAAATGTTTTCACAAAAGCTTCGGAAAACATTTACGCATTTAAATAATTGCTGACCCAGATTTCAATATCGGGAAAAGAAGTCAATAATGGGTCTTTTTTTGTGTTATTCTTTATTGAAGTTTTCCTAGCTTTCGTTCACAATTCTGAACTTCTTCAGGGAAAAACATATGAAACACCAAAGTCAATGGACATCGTATCTTATGTTATCATATGATACTCACACTCAATGCGAATTTTTGAAAAAAGGACGGTCCATCATCTGAACATCAACTTCGTCGCAGAAGTTCGACCAGAACAATTATAATTCATACTTTAGAAATCACATCACAATGAAACAGAAACATGAAAATCATCAAACACCAAAAAATTTTCAGAATCATAATCTCAAATCAGGTTAGGAAACTCGACGTTGTCGATCCAACTCGTCTCTATGATCCCCTCAGAGATCCACTGATCTTATTCTTACTCAGCCAGGTCCTTTTTTCAAAAATTCACATTGAGTGTGAGTATCATACGATATCATAAGATATCATAAGGTACGATGTCCATTAACTTTGGTGTTTTATATGTTTTTCAGTCCCTGAAGAAGTTCAGAATTGTGAACGAAAGCTAGGAAAACTTCATTAAAGAATAACACAAAAAAAGACCCATTATTGACTTCTTTTCCCGATATTGAAATCTATTAACTAACGAAGTCGAGATTTAAACATAGATTGCTGACCTATACTTGCTGACGATAAATTCTGAAAGAAAGTGCGCAGGACAAAAAAGCAATAAGCATGCGTCGTTATGTAAATTATGCAAGACGCAATCACCAACGAACAATATAGATTATAGATTTCTGTATATTTTTCATGAAGATAACGATTGTCCCATTCCATATGTTATGTTTGTACAATATATTATTATGTAATACCTACATAAATGTAAAATTTTTGAGGAAAATTTATATTATTAGGCTTAGAACTATGCATATATCCTTCGGTCATTTTCATCATCAATCTTGTTCCCTTAATTTCGAAGCTTGTTTTAGTTGTTTTGAAGAGGAAAACTGAAAAAAGCCTTGATCAAGGAACTGGCTGTATCAATTGAACATACCTTATTTTTTTCAGGAAGGGGGAGGTATAACGAGTAAGACACTTCGACAAGTCAAAGTTCCAATTGTAGAGCAACAAACATGCAAACGTCTGTATAGATCAACAGGATTCGTTACTGACAATATGATTTGTGCCGGGGAAACGCAAGGAGGAAAAGATTCATGCCAGGTAAACAAATAAAGGCTGTTACATTATCAACATGGACTGTGTAAGGCCAAGTTGTACAAATTCATGTTGAAGCCAAGTTCAACTTTAAACTCCTAAATCCTAATTTCAATTGTCATGATCGTTCTAGCTGTCTGCTGGTTTAGTTGGTTCTCACTAGCAGTATTACTTCATGAGTTTTGTCTTCTTCCAGGGTGATTCGGGAGGACCTCTTGTCTTGAATGGAAAACTTATCGGTGTCGTGTCCTGGGGTTATGGGTGTGCTAGACCCCGGTTCCCAGGAGTATACACGAAAGTGGCTAAATATAGGAATTGGATAAAATACAATGCTAATGTATAGAAGCTTTTTCGAAATATAAGCCACTGAACCAGTTTCTTATTTTCTCTATCCTGGTACGACTTGTCCGATATTCTTCCATCCATTTCCAAAATATGTAACCAATTGTTCAATAGGAATAAATTATATTGAACAATGAAAGAGACAAGTACAACAAGGTTTCTTCAGTTTGTGTTCATGGTTACTCTGGAATTGAAGGAAACGAAGAAGCCAACACTCTTGACAGAAAGGTAGCACCACGTACTTTATGTCCCAGAACATTTCTCCTACTGAAAAAGGCACCTATAAAAAAGAGTTTCTGGAGGAGGAAAAAACCAGAAAAGAAACACTCTGGAAGAATCTTCCAGGAATGGATAATTTCAAAAAATTCTTGATGGAGTTTGGGGATCGAAGAAATATTTGAATCTCCTCAAGAATAAGTTACACCTCCTCACTGGCTTCCTCACGAGACATTGTTGCCTTGGGAAGCATATGATTGGAATAGGCTTATCAGAAACATACGAGTCTAGATTCTGCTGGAAAGAGAACCCTTGTTCATTCAGTAACTTCGATTGCAAGCCTGCACAAGGAATGTCCTGGACGAGAATGTTATAGGAGGAATGAGGACTTAGGATGTGGATGGCGATGATCTGGAGGGCGATGATAATTGCAATGACGCAGTTATCATAAGTCATCATATTATGAGTCACCTGGTCTAGACGGCGGAGATATTCAAAGCCCTGAATGAACACATTGTCAAAAGTGTCCTAACACTATTACGCAAGATGTGCCACAAGACTTCAGAGCCGCTTAAGTTATCAACCTCTATAAGAACAAAGGCGATACGTCAAATCCAACAATTACAGGGGCATATCGTTGCTAGGCTGGTAAAATTTTCTCGAAGATTATATCTAATCGTCTGATTCCACTCTCAGAAAAGCTATTATTTGAATCCCAGTGCGGCTTTCGACCCAATCGAGGTGTGGAGAATACAGCATAATGGCTCTACAACCGACCTTTTCTTAACTAACTCTGGAATAAAACAAGGCTGCTTGTTAGCGCCTTAACTGTTCAATATTTTCGCCATAGTCTCGATAACTGCTGAGATGGGTATGCCTGTAAGAGGTGTTGGAATAAGATTCAGATTTGATGGAGACCTGAAGCACCTCACAGCAAAAAGCCGTTCAAAGTTTATCACGAAACTTCAATATGCAGACGACTGCGCACTTATCTCTAGCAGCTCAGAGGGTCTACAGATGATTTTGGCCACCTATAAACATATAAAAGAAGCCTTAGGCCTTAAATTCAATATTAACAAAAATCAAAATCCTGTTAAGTTAGCCAGAAAGCCTCCAAGCAGATATCAGCCTGAAGGATGAAACTCTAGAAGATGACGAGCTCTTCAAATACTTGAGAAGCTATATAAAAACTAGGGCTAACCTGGACACAAAAATACACAACCGTATCAATTCGGTATCACGGGCATTCTGGAGGCTAAAGAACGGAGTGTTTAAAAATAACCCTTCAATTTAAGATCAAGACAGCTCTTACAAAGAAGTGTTCCTCCTAACGCTTCTTTACGGAAGCGAAAGCTGGATGCAATACAGGCGACATATTAAAAAGCAACAGCAACGTCATCTAAGATAAATAATGCACATCAGTTATTTCCACAAAGTTTCAAATGCAGAAGTGTTGCAACGCGCGATTTGTATTACAATTGGGGCTCGAGTATAGAGAGCCCGACACAGATGGAGCGGCCACATTCTGACGATGCAAGACACAAAACTCCCTAAAATACCACTGTATGGCGAATTCGCAGAGGAGGCTCGGAAACCAGGAGGCCAGTATAAGCTGTTTAAGGATACACTACATCGATCCCTAAAATCAGTTAATGCCAATGATAACTGGGAACAACTACCGTCAGATAGATCACAGTGGAGGTCTTTGGTCAACATTTATAATGGAGACTCGAGAAGAATACAGCGGCGGCCAGATCTAGTTGGTGACTATCCATGCCCGGAGTGTGGAAGGATCTGTAGATCACGGTTGGGTCTCTTCAGTCACAGAAGGGCACACAGTCGCAAGTTGCCCTAAGAAATTATAAGTTCCATCACACCGATATTTTTGTTTTTGAGATATTTATTCTTGGTAACGGGATACAGCAATGAATGAATAAATGGATGATGACGCAGTTATGAGAAGAGCTCTGATGAAGGGTATGATAGACCGTAAGATCCTTACCGAACTATACCTATCTATACGTACTGAGCTACAATCAAAGCAGTGTTAGGTATCCAGTTCAACAATCGATCGATGATTTAAGTGATGCAATTTCCAAGTAATTTCCGAATTGAAAATTGGCTCGGTTGATTTATCTCTTCAAGACAACCTCCTAAAGTTTTATACCGTGCATCCCTGCTTGCCTGTTGAATCCTTGTGACTTGATTATTAGTATAGTCCATTCAAGAATGATTGACATCCGATTAGGGCTTGAAAGTCAAGATGCAGCTCAATATCTGGTCACAAAAGATATTCAATAACGTCTATATTTCGCACAATCGCACGTCAATCAGTTCCAGCTTGCATGGCATACCTATACTCAAGTTTAATGATTTTTTCACCTCACTGTCTAAGAGTAGAGAAAAATGTTTGACCCTACTAATGAAACGCAATCATTAATTCATTGATGATTGCTTTCTAGTATACGAATATAATATAACACACGTAGAAAGTATTATTTTTTCATTTAAATTATTTCATCACTATACTCCAGAATTCATAAATATATATTTTCTTAACCGGGGAACAGAAGCATAAACTCCAGGCCTGTTCTTCAGTGCACATCCAATTCCCCATGAGACAATGCCATATTGAATTTCATTGATCACAATGGCTCCACCACTGTCCCCTAAACAGGAATCTCTACCACCTTCTACTCTTCCAGCGCAAAACATCTTATTGTCAACTACGTGTTTTCTTTCTCGATACAATTGTTGACATTGTTTGTGGGGTAGAAGGGGTACTTCGATAGCTAGTAAATGGGGGGACATTTCGTTCACTGTGGCGTTAGTTCTTCCCCATCCAGAAACCTAAAAATATATAAATACAACATTAAGTATTTGAATGAACATGAAATCACTATGTCAGCGATATCGTAAAGTTGTTATCTACAGTTTCTGAAATTTTTTGATGTTCGCAGCCAGGTAATGGTAGCTAGGTAATAGTTAGCCATTTCACATTTGTTCCTTTTTTTCTGCACAAATAATCTACAGAAGCATTAACTTCATGGCAGTATATATGTCTTTATAAATTCTACCCTTTTTGTAGTTGCAAATATGATGATCGCTGTCGTATTTGAACATAAGGCTAAAGTATGAACTGAGGACCTATTAGTCTTGAATATCACACTATAAAATGAGGACTATTGGAAATTACCAATGCTAGTGTTCCAGCCGGAGGGAGTCTTTGACGATACTCGGCTAATTTTACTGGTCTCACTTTGTTATTGAACTCTAATGGGGTTGAAAGTTCAAGTAGAGCAACGTCATTCTCATATTTACTCGTAAAGTTGGGATGGACAATAACTTTCTCGACCTCGTGGACTACTCCACCCTTGTCTATGGTAGTTGAACCCACTCTAACTGAGAAATCCTTGGCTGGGATTCTGAAAATCAAGACAATAACTAAATGTTTGAATACGAAGGTTATAAAAAAAAAATTGCAAGCTTTATAATTATGTGCTAATTATTTGAAGACACTTCTCTTCACTTAGTTAAAAGATCAATCTAATTGTATCAGATTCCAGTAGTACTAGGATGCTCATATCTATTAAGACAGATGATGAATAAGGTTAACCTGCTATATACCAACTGTCAAAGAAACTGCAACACCCAGAAGGAGCTGTTTGAATTAAAGTTTTTTTTAGTAAAACATAGATAGTAGGAGCA
Organism: Coccinella septempunctata; assembly: GCF_907165205.1. NCBI lineage: Eukaryota > Metazoa > Arthropoda > Insecta > Coleoptera > Coccinellidae > Coccinella > Coccinella septempunctata. The sequence goes on along the minus strand of NC_058194.1, from coordinate 18,117,853 downwards.
AGGAGTGAATTATTAAAATTTGAAAGAAAAATTGTGAAGGTTTTTGCATAAAAACATTTTTTGTTTTTTGCAAATTTTTCAAATTTTACAACAAACCAGCTGTTCGTGGAGATCCAAAGTCGATGTTTAGTTGTTGTTACAATGCCTTGAGTACGTGTACCCAGAATATATCGCCAGTTAAGTGAATTTGAAATAGGTCGAATTATTGGTCTACGGGAGGCGGGGTTGTCAGTTCGAGAAATCGCTAACTGTAGGAACAGAAATCCAGCTACTGTTATGAGATGTCGAAGAAGAGTAAGCACCAGACGTCGAAGGGGCACAAATGAAGTTCAAGATCAGCGTCTGAGACTTATGGTCATTAGAGACTGATTTGCGACAACTCGATCTTTGGCTGATGAGTGGTTAGGAGAACAAGGCCATCCTGTAACTTTCCGAAAGGTTTACCGACGTATAAGGTCCTTTGGACTGCAGCATTATCGACCCCATCTTGTGTTACCTCTTACGGTTGAGGAAAGACGGCAACGAGGACGGCAACGATTACAGTGGTGCAGATAACGACAACATTGGAATATAGAATGGCATCAGGTCTCTCATCTCGATTCTCCTTGGATGCACATGATGGCCGAAAAAGGGTAAGACGTCGAGGAGAAAGTCGTGAACCTCATTTTGATGTTGAGCACAAACACATAACACTGGGAGTAGGTGTTATTTTATGGCTTACTATCACACATGGAAGTAGGTCTTTATTCGATGTAATATGACAGCGCGGCGTTACCTTCAAGAAATAGTGAAGCCATATGTTCTCCCTTACCTTAACCAGCTTGAGAATCCAATATTTCAACAATATAATGCCAGAGTTGGTTTTAACTTTTTTGAAGCGACCCAGGTGAATTTTTTGTAATGGCTACCCAGATCCCTCGGTCTTTCGCCCATAAAGCATGTTTGGGACATCATGAGTAAAAGGCTTGGAAATTTACCCCAGCCCCCACGGAGTTTGGCGGCTCGGAGACATGAAGTACAGGTAGCTTGGAATAGTATTCCTCAAGATGCTCCATCTTCTTGCATCAATGCCAAGACGTGTTGGGGAGTCTAAAGATAAACGCGCTGGACAAACACATTATTAACACATTTAATAAATAAAATTGTAAATCCTTCGTTTTTTTCTCCAAATTTTACATCATTTACTCCTTGCTATACTATCTATGTTGTACCAAAAAATAATTTGAAATTTAAACAGCTCCTTCTGGGTGTTGCAGTTTCTTTGTCAGTAAGTAAATAAGGAATGTGAATGTTTTGCTATGGCCGCCCAGATCCCCCGACCTTTCGGCAATAGAGCATGTTTGGGACATCATGGGTAGAAGGCTTGGAAATTCATCCCAGTCCCCGACGGCTCTGAGGTATGGGGATAGTATCCCTCAAGAAGAAATAGAGACCATCTTCTTACATCAATGCCAAGACGTGTTGAGGGGTGTTTAGATAACCACGTTGGACAAACACATTATCAACAAATGTAATAAAAAAATTGTAAGCACTTCGTTTTTTTCTCCAAATTTTAATCATTTACTCCTTGCTATACTATCTATGTTTTACCAAAAAAACTTTGAAATTTAAACAGCTCCTTCTGGGTGTTGCAATTTCTTTGTCATTTATTCGTTTATAATTTATATTATTTATGGGTCTGAAAGTACCCACTTCTTCATTTACAATTCTGAAGCTTTTAATTTGTACAACTTCATCAAAAGTTAATCAAAATAGTGTTAGAATTACATGATTCATTCAGTTTCATTAGTAGCCACCTATAAATCCAGCTGTAAAGTTTTGGGAGTTCTCTTCGCATACAATGAATCTCACGGAATATTTTACTGACTTCCAAGACATAGATGTCGCCATGTATACTAAGAAGACTTTTATAAAAGCTTATTGTTTTTCTGGCTTCTGTTGATTTGAATGAGTAGTTCGAAAGAGTAATATCAATACAAAATCAGAGAGAATTCAGATACCTAATGCTATTGTTCCTCATAAAAAGAACTTTTAGTTACTAGATATTCGAGGGGCATATTCGACTGCTGAGTTTATTACATATATTAAAAAGTGGGTTCAGGAGAAAAGTTTGTCATCAAAGGAATAACAGTAGCAGAAGTGCAATATTATAATAAAACACGGGACATAAAGTCCTTCCACTTTTTTTCATGCTCTCAAATAAATGTCACAGTAGATCAGAAAAACATAATATATTCTCAGTAGAACAGGATTTTAGTATTCAATGCAGTATTATCGAAAATAGCGAAAAATTACTTTCAGATTGCGTGACATTATGATTATAGTATTCTTTCTGCAATCAACTAGTGTAATTCAGTTTATTTGGCTTGTATAATTAGTGGAGTGAAATCAGCCTTGAAGGAAGTTAAATCGCTTATTGAAGGATTTATTGGATTATTGTCATCATTTTTCATTATTGTTTTCAACGTTTTTTCAGGTACTTGCCAGCCATCTCCAGGCACAATTAAGGTTATTTATTAATTGAAAAAGTTGATACTTTTCCTGTACTTTTAGTAAATTTTTCGACGATACTGCAGAAAAGTGAGGCGATAATGACAACATTTCAATTCGCGCTTTGAGAGTGATTACAGTGTGCTTTATTAGACCTGAACACGATCAAAAATTCTGTGTCTGTACTTTTCTATGTACCAAATTCCGTATTCGTATTATCGGATTCTGAGATGAAAAAGAAAGACTATTTTAATGGAGGAAATTCAAGGAGCTGTAACTCCGAAAGCTGAGGCCTCCTGGCAAAAATAAAAACAATTTGATTTCGAGAAACTGCGAACAAATGTCGCTGCAATAATTTTGAGATACTCTGTATATTACAATGGCCATATGCTCGGTGAAGGCTTGAAGGGAAAAATTTCCCAAACCAAAATATGTCTAGGACCCGACATCGTGGAATAGCCAGTTTCAGATAACATTGGCACACATAGTGAGGCAGTATAAGGAAAATTGTCATACAATTCAAATTTTCAGAGCCATGAAGAAACGAAAAAAAACCTTGGAAGTCTCAGGAAAAGATGGATGCAGTGACTGTAGCCGGAAAAAAAATATGAATAATAAAAAAAGATAGGGAAGAGTGTGAAGAACTGATGAGCCTATATACAACAATGGCCACTGACAACAGTGTATAGATGAAGGCTGACGAAGAAGTTTTGCGTTATTTTGTTTGTGGAATTTTCAACCGAAATGGAGTTTTTCACATCTTCGATTTTTAAATCAACCAGCACTTTCTCACGCCAAGCTCGAGGGCAATGCTGACAGTATAAGAGTACAGAAAATGCTAATCACTAGTTGAAAACTGATGCCCTGGTTATGGGTTTGAACAAGCGCTAAAATCCTCTATTCTGCCCAAGAGTAATTTCCTCATTTTATGTGGTGTGCACTTACACTTCACGTGGGTGAATGTAATACAGTATCAGCTTAATTCACTTGAAGCTATTAGTAAAATTCTCATATAATTGGAAATCATCTTCAGTTTTCATTAATGTTCATTCAATCCCTCCTCATCAATTTAACCTTTGAAGTAGTGCCTAGACTACCTAGAAAATTATGTCCTGGCAAATAACTAATTTTTTAGTAGAATCATATAATGATAGTACCTTATATGTCTGACTAACCTCCTGTTTTACTTACTGGTTCGCACAGTGAGCTGCTGTAAGGATGTATTTCGTGGAAATTATACTTCCTCCACAATGATGTTCACCCTGATACATTATTGAGACTTGGTAAGGAAATTCCTTGATATCTGCTAACATACCATCGATTATCCTAAAGCTGAAATCGGATTTTGTTCCTCGAACACCATTTCTATCTGTAATAAGTGTTGAAAATTTTTATGGACGACAACCAAATAAACGTTCGATTTTCAGGGTTGTTTCGAGAGAAGTAAAAAATTCCGTTTTGGGTAATATCGGAAATTTGACATACTTTTATTAGGGATAACGATATATCCTACTCCATTCACTTTTATTTTAGCACTCGGTTGGCCATGAAATAATTTTCTCGAGTTTTTATTTTACGGTGAACGAAAAGTTTGTACAGGATTTTCGATGAATGTCATTTGACTTGTCCTACAGTCCCTGGCCATAGTATTAGACGCATTGATTCGATGCAAAATCTCAATTAAACAGGCTTTGAAATTTGTTATAAGGTTATTGGTTTTTGAATATTGAATTAATAAATTGAATGTATATGTTATATATACTTCATCTGTAAATGGAATTCACATATGATATATCATATTCAATAAAAAATATTGATTTATTGATGATTAAACATGAAATCCTAATATTTTGCTGAGCCACCCTGTGAAGCTATGACAGCTTCATACTATCAATGCAGAATTATTCGGTTTGCTGCATTTGAAGATGATGATTTCATATGTGGATTATCGAAATAACGTCCGAACCTGCAGAATGCAAGACGTCCACTGGAAGACATAGTACTGATTCATACTTAAGTACTAATACTACAACATCAAAAATAAATGCCAAATAGAACAATTCAATGAGAGTCGTAGATAAAACTGACATTCTGTGGAAATGAAATTCAAATATTCTGCTTTTTCCTCGGGCAATACCAGTAAATATGAAAAAATCCTCAGTGCGTCTTATAAACTGGCCAGGGACTGTATATATATTGCAAATGTCTCAAGGGATCAATAAATATACAGGGTCAGTCGGGAGGAACGGACCTAACTCCAGGTGTGTATTATACACACCTGTAAAAAACCCATATGTTCATATACGATTCTCATTTGTTTTCAAGATATGGCGTAATAAAAATGTTTTATAGTCCATTCAAGAATGATTGACATCCCAGTAGGTCTTGAAAATCCAGACGCAGCTTTATATCTGATCACAAAATATCTTCAATAATTTCTGTAGTTTCAGTCACAGAACAAGAATATGCAAATATAACCTAGACAAGTTTTTGAAAAAAAGAAAAATTTGAATTCAGAGCATATTTATCAGCATTCAAAATTGAAACACTTAGGTTTCTAATTTGTACGATTAAATTAAGAGCATAAATAGCAGCACAAAATTCAAATTATCGTCGGTCAGTGCATAGATTCACACATAATAGGACTATAGATCACTGTTTATCCACATAAACGATATTCCATAGCCACCCGAGATGTCAATCATTCTTGAATGGACTATAAATATTTGGACGAAGAGTTTCCAGGAGTATTGATTGGTCGCGGTGGTCCAATTAGTTGGCCTTCAAGATCTCCAGACCTCACACCACTGGACTATTGTTTGTGAGGCTGGGTTAAAAATGAAGTCCACAAAGCGAAAGTCGAAACCCGAGAAGCCCTTATTCGACGCATAAGAAATGCGGCAGTGCTTGTCGAATAAAGACATTAATCACTTAAAAAAGCAACAAGAGCCCTTCGCAGACGAATAGAATGTGTTTAGATGTTAATGGCGGTATTTTTGAACATTTGTTGAAACAGCTCTATGATTGAAATCACGTTAATGTAGGAAATTTTGTTTGTTTGAAATTACGCTATATTTTGAAAACAAATGAGAATCGCATAAGAACATATGGGTTTTTTGAAATTATTTTTAAGTGTATAATACACACCTGAAGTTTGGTCCGTTCCTTCCGACTCACCCTGTATAATTATTATCATTATATTAAAGAATTAAAAATGAAAAGCCATAAATACAAGCCAGTTTTGTATTGTCAATTGTTTATTCATGTGAAATTTTTGTTTAAAGGTGAAGTTCGCCTTTTGACTTGAAACTTGAAATCTTTTAACATCCATTGATGCAAGATTTTTAATGAGGAATTTGATATCCTTGTTAATATCCGTTAATTTCTTCGAGATATACCCATTTCCAACCACTGCATTGCGTTTCATCTTCGGGTTGATTTTTTTGAATTGACTATTTGGAAGTAGACTCAAAACACTAATCCATCGAATGAAAGGAAAACGTAGATATTCAATTTGAGTAGGTATTGTCTGACAATAGGTAATGAGTAAAATAGGTAAAAGAAACTGCGAATCTTGTGACGTAGCTGATCCATAATGCACATACTCAACCCGAAAAAAAAATGAGCAATATTTTATAGGTACCTGTAGGACTAAAAGTTATTTCAGAGAAAGATACAAAAAAGATCCCAGAAGATTTTCCCTCACAACTATACCTACTCAGTTGAAAATTCAGATGAATTTTCACGGATATTATACAAGGTGCTTCAAGCATGAGTGTTCTGAGTTTGAGAGCAAATAGGCTGTGGAACCAATGAAAAATATTACGAATGCGTTGATAAATTTTATCTCTTGAATTATCCCCCTGAAATGGTTTCAATCTGAATCTATTATCTTCATCAACTTTGATAATAAAATTTTAGAAGCAGTACATCCACAGCTCCACCATGATGAGAACATATCAGCATAAAGGTACTTACTATTGAAATTTCCAAATTATGAAATTTAGCAATTTTCATTTCAATGAATATCGATAACATTGATTTCGTTGAAATGGCGATGAATCAAATAAAAAAAGAATTCAACTATAAAACATGCACCTTATATCATCTCATTTGAACAGTAGAACCTTTTCTTGTGAAAAATCCCGATATTTCGTAGTTTCAAGTCGAAGTAGTAAATATTTAATGTACAAAAAAGCAACGCATCAATTTAGAGAATACCTACATAAGTGTTATACATCGAAGCAATTTTCAAAAATTTCAATATCAAGCAAACTGCAATGCGTCATGATGAATTCATAATCGAAAGAAGCTATTCTGGGCTTCACCAAATTTTTGAAATCTGAGTCCAAGATATGCTTGAGATTTAATTTCTTCTTCATTCTCCCCAAAAGCATACACAAAAATTGTTAGTTGCATTATCTTGTTTTTTAACTTTTTTTCGTGTTTGATTTCTACAATTATTATATAACTCAAAATATCGTAAAGTGACACAATTTTTTTCCATCAGTTTTGGAAGTGGATAGAAAAGTATATTCAAAATTTCAGGGATAACCTCTTTGAAAAAACTTCTAAAAGCGGTTAATATGTACGTTATGAATTGTATCCACCCAATTTCATTGTAGGTCCATGGTAGGTATCTGCAACATATGTACTTGAATGAATATCCAATATATTTTATTGGCAGGTCATTCAACAAAAACTCTGTCACTTGACATTGTATACTACAAAAATCGAATAGAGACCATTGTGTGTTATATTCTGATAGTGAAATAGGGTGTTTCATTACCTGACAAAACACAAATGAACAAATAACCCACAACCGCTAACATTTCCGAAAATACCGGACATAAATAGTCTGTCTTAATAAGAGTATTTGACATCACCTTGTGTCATGATTTCGTCCCATTATTGTTTTTATTGTTAATCAAAGTGAACGTTTATGATTATTGCCATTTCGTTTGTGGGCGAATATCAGAAGGGAATGGATTTCGTGGTATTTTATACAATTATACATTATTCGATATATGTATTGAATTAAAGAAGTTTGTTCCGATTTCTCATCGAATTCCTTTTTTCGGTGTTGCTTAAAAAAATATTAATATTGAATTCGGTAGGAGATATTCAATATTTTGTAATATTCATGCCAATACTGAAAGCAGCACAAAGTTGAATTTCATGAAATTTTGCAATTTATGCAATTTAAGCCTCCGACTCATACCATATTTTCAACAGTAACAGCTTTTGGTCAAAAACATTATTTCGATTTCAGCTCTGTTGACATATTCGTCCTTGATAAGGAACTCTCTCAGTTTAAATAGTAAAGAGACTCTCTAACTGAGTGGTTCTTGCAGCAACCTGCCTGAGTAGAGATTTTCGCAGATCAAACAATTATTTACTACTATATACTTTTGTTGAAATTCATGAGTTTTTCATTGAAAAATTACTGAAATGCAATCCATTCACATAAAAAAGCTATTTCGCCTTGTACATTACAATAAATATCTGAAAAAATACAGGAATTGGGTTTACATACGCCTATTTCGAAGAGAATACCTGTTTATTTGAAATAATCGTTGCGTAATAGGTGTAAAAACGAACAAAATAAAAAAACTAATTAATAATGAGAAGAATTTATTCAGACTACAGAACTAAAAGATGCTCGAGAACGAGAACTGAAAAGTTGGTAAAGTTGTAACTTTTTTGCCCTAAATACTGCACTTCCATCACATTTGCAAGACGTGCAGGGTTATTGTGTTCGGGAAACTACAAATGAAGCAGGACAAAAGAAGAAGTGGAAAACAATGAAACCTCATATAACTTCACAGAGTTTATAAGTATAAGCAGATTGCAGAAAGAAAGGAATAACTAGATGAGGAAAGCTAGATATAATCCTCTGATCCTCTGATACAAAAATATTGATTATAAACAAAATTGGTAAGACTTAGTAAGACAGAACCGTATCAATTAGGCATCACGGGCATTCTGGAAGCTAAAAGACAGACTGATTCAAAATCATGACCTCAATCTGAATTCTGAAGGCCAAGACAGCTGTTTACAGAGCAGTGGTTCTCCCAACGCTTCTTCACGGAATAGAAAGCTGGACACCCTACAGGCGACATATTAAACAGCTTGAACAAACGCAACGTCATCGAAGACAAATAATGCACATCAGATGATTCCACAGAGTTTCAAATAAGTCTTGCAGCTCGCGAGTTGTACAACAATTGAGACCCAAGTAACGAGGTCCCGACTCAGTTGGAGCGGCCACATTCTGAGGATGCAAAACACAAGACTCCCCAAAATAGCTCTGTATGGCAAATTCACAGAGGGAGCTCGGAGCACAGATCACAGTGGAGGTCTTTGATCCACAGTTATAATGGAGACTCGAGAAGAATACAGCGGCGGCCAGATCTGGTTGGTGAATATCTATGCCCGGAGTGTGAAAGGATCTGTAGGTCACGGTTAGGTCTCTTCAGTCACAGGAGGGCACACAGTCGCAAGTAGCATTAAGAAATTATAAGTTTGATCACACCGTTAGTTCTGTTTTTGAGTCTTTTTGTAGATGTATTACCGGTAACGGGATGCAGCAATAAATGAATGTTTGGGTGGGCTTATTAAGGCTTTATTAAGATTCAGTAACCTGCACTACATATGATATTCTGTTCATTTCCATTGGTTGTTAGTTATTTATTATTTACTCAGTTATTTTTTCTGTTTTTTAAGTCTTTTATTCTTTCTTGTTCTTCTTTTACACTTCAACAACACTCTAGCCTCTGGAAACTATCAACTGCTACACTGTCACTGTGAACACCTGGTGTTGAAGTGTGAAAGTAGAACAAGAAAGAATAAAAGACTTAAGAAACAGAAAAAATAACTGAGTGAATAATAAATAACTAAGTGACTAATAAATGACTGAATAACTAATAAATAACTGAGTGTTTTAAAAAACTTGTGATCAAGATTCCCTGTAGATGAATATTTGTTAAGACTCGAATAATGATGGAGGTATAAATTGTAAGAAATAAAAAGAAGAATGTAATTTATGATTCTATGACTACAAGTAATGACAGTCAACATGACATGTCAGCAATTTTTCGACATAACCAAGAATCAGAAAATTGTCAACTATTGCATGGGAAAATTTTCCGAATTGATTGTATATTTATCTGGACGATCATTTTGTAAAAATCATCATTAGTTAGGTTTATGATTTAGCGCAAGATTCCTAATTACCATAGTAGAAGACTTATGAATCGAATACCCATAACGAGAAAACCTCACATTGTAAGAGAAATTGTTTTTTGATTGTACGATTTAATCTCTGTTGTTTTTTGAATTGTAGCTGCTCCTGAGGAAGGAATGAATACATTCCGAAAGCTCGAGTATAAAGAATAAAGAGTGATCCATTCGTTTTTTTAACTGCAATCCCAAATAACCTCCAATCTGAGTATAAGCAGACAGTCGATATTTATTTACCTAAATTTATTTATTTGACGCCACTGCCTTAGTGTCGCGCTAGACTGAGAAGCATCGGATGTTTGTACCACAACAAATACATTCATAGCACGTCAATGTCCATTCCATGTATTTATGTTCTAAGGTTTGAGGTTAGGTCTGAAAATTGTTGTTTCTTCCAATTTTTTTATACGTTTTAATCAATCCTGTTGAAGTCGTGACACCTGTTGAACACGTAAACAAAAACTTGTTTTTTCACTTTTTCATATAATATTCCTCTTTCTTATTATTCAGATATTTCTCCCTCTTTTTTAAGTTCTGTCTGTGTTTGACAATACACAATTTTCTACACATTCACATAAGGGAGAAGTTAATTCCAGTACAAATTGTTAGAGCAAAAATCTATATTATATCGTCTTATTTATTTATATTTACACAGGGGCTTTTTATAATATGATTATAATAATATAATAATAATAATAATAATAAGCCTTTATTTCCAACAGGTAAAACACCCAATTACAGGAAGTGTAAATAAGTTAAAAAAATATATATAAACCCATATGACAGCCTAAATATATATGAAAAATATTACAACAACAAAAAAAATGCAAATACAAATCTGGAAATAGAAACAATGCCAAAATTACTGAGCCCACAACAATGAACATCAACAGTAAAAGGAAAAAAAAACGAAAAAAAAAAATTCAAATTGTATAAATCCCTAGTTGAATTGATTCACTCGACCACAACAATATACGCCTTCTGGATTTTATCCAAGGAATCAACAAATAAATCAACTTTATCTGCTATCTGATTATATATATCACACATATAATGACTTGGCGACTGCAAGCTCAAATTTGTCCTTCCCGATCTCAAATAAAAAAGTGTTCTACCTCTACTCTCTAAACGTGGAGTTAAAATTGGAAGTTTCTCTAACAGTGCTGGGCAGTCAATCCTGTTATTCAACAATTTGAATAGAGTATTGAGAGCTAAAAGAGCTCTTCTAGTTTCTAGCGGCTGAGCACTGAATCTTTTTAGAAGACTCTTGTGGTCGCAACCTACTGGAGGGTAAACAGAGTCCAACCTCCAAACTAAAAATTTGTAAAAACGCCGCTGAACCGCCTCTAACCGATTCACATGGCATTCATAAATAGGGCGCCATATTATGCTAGCGTATTCAAGCTTACTCCTTATCAAGGAATTGAATAGGGATATTAATGTACGAGTGTTCAAGAAGTATTTGCTATTACGCACTATAAACCCATATGTCCTGAATGCAGAGGATATCGTATTTTCAATGTGGGGCACAAAAGAACATTTATCGTCGAATAGAACACCTAAATCCCGAGTCTGCGTCACACGATTCAAATCATTTCCGTTCAAGTTATAAGGATACCGAATTGAAAACTTTTTTCTAGTATAAGATATTACATGACACTTTTCAACATTCAAGCTCAAGCAGTTAAGAACACACCAATGATATAATCGGTCAATCGCATGCTGCAGTTCAACACAGTCCAGCAAAGATTTGACTTTCAGAAAGAATTTAAGATCATCAGCAAAAAGCAAACCCAAAACCTCCATTCCATCGAGCAAATCATTTATGAACAAAATAAATAAAAGCGGTCCCAAATTCGATCCCTGAGGAACCCCGGACGATGCGGGAAATAGAAACGAATTCGAATTCTCAACCCTGACATATTGAAGCCTGTTGGATAAATATGAGCTCATGAGCTTTATCAGGCCATCCGAAAATCCAAATCTAAATTTCAACTTCATAATTAGCCGCCCGTGGTCAACTCGATCAAAGGCTTTGCTGAAATCAGTATATATAACATCTAGTTGTTCAGACTGATCCAGTGTCTCAATCAATTCTTGCGAGAACACCGCTAAGTTGGTCAAGCTTGAACGCTGTGGCATAAATCCGTGTTGCTCAGAACGTATCCTGTTCTTTATACTTGGGAATATATTTTTATATAAAATTATCTCGAAAAGTTTAGAAAAATTTGACAGAATTGATATAGGTCTGTAGTTCGTTACATCAGATTTATCCCCCCTTTTCAGAACTGGGATAATTTTAGAAAGTTTCCAGACAGAAGGATATTTACCGGTCTTCAATGACAAATTCATAATATGCACGAGTGGTAAAGCTAAAGCATTAATGCAATCTTTGACGAGAAAACTAGGTATGCCATCCGGTCCAGCCGTATTCTTGTTTTTTAATTTCCTAGCAGCTAGTATCAAATCATCAACACAAACTGAACTAACATGAACAATATCCGAGTCAACGCCCACGTCCCCGTCATCTGTGCGCACGCATTGTGGAACCTGATAAATACCTTCGAAATATGTGGCAAACGAGTCTGCAACATCACGTTGTCCACACTTTATGTTACCTTGAGCGTCCCTTATCTCGTCAGGAATTCGTGAACTTCCCCTTCTGTTATTAACGAATGCCCAGAACTGAGCTGGATCCAAAATAATATTTTGCTCTGATGATTGAACGTAATTAGCGTGCGCAATAGAGATCTTTGATTTCAACAATTTTCTTAACTGTTTATACTCAAATAACAGTGAAATATTTTTAGTTCTTTTATATTTTTTCCACACTCTTTCTTTCTTGAACACAAGATCGACAACCTCAGCATCATACCAAACAGGAAAGTTTCTCCTCCTTCGAGATTTACGAGGAACAGTTTTATCAAAAATATCATAAAGTATTGCATATAAGATTTCACAAGCCTTCTCCGGCTCATCAGTCAATAAGAGATCCGACCATTGAGCCCCAAGAATCATGCCATACATCGCCACGAAATCAGCTTTTCTGAAATTGAATTCATTTAGTTCATCACAATTAATTCTATGATTTCGACGACGCACATCAAGATCCCCAACACTAAAATGAATCGGTGGATGGTGAGAATCCGCATCAACCAAAGAAAAAGAGTCATCTAGGATATCGCAATTCATGTTGGAGAAAATAAGATCTAGAAGCCTGTTATTTTCATTAGGATTATTATTGAACTGTTTTAGATTTAGTATCTGAGAAAAGGATTTTAAAGCGATAGTTTTACGATCAGATGAGCTCTCATTAAATGATGGGGCATTGAAGTCACCAATAACAAGTAGATTTTTATTAAATATAATTTCCTGTGAGGCCAAAATATCAAAAAATAATTCGTATAAATCTGTAGCAACATTCGGCGGAATATATACAACAATTATGAATACAACAGAGTGCCAAAGTTTCAGCTTGCAACAGACAAAATCAATGATCGGGATACACTCCCTTACGGCCGGCAAGTCGATTCGAGTCGCACTATATTTATTGTGAATTGCAAGCAGCACACCACCACCCTTTGATAGACCGGATGCATTTAGGTCCCTATCACAACGAAACACATCATAGTCCACCGGGAACAACTCCAAGTCTGACACTCCATCCTGTAGCCATGTTTCCGTCACACCCAGAAAATCAAAATCACCACTGGAAATGTTGTTGTAAAATTCGAAAATTTTCGAGTTTAGTCCTCTCACATTCTGATAGTAACAGTGAAAGGTGCTTGATCCGTAATCAGGTGTTGCTAGTTTAAAGAGTGTATTGAGGGAACACCCCTAACGAACTTCAGAGCGACGTCTTCCCCCCCAGATCTACGCCTTTCAACCTCTTCTCTTATTTTCCTGTAATATGCCAATTGCCTAGGTGTTTTGTCTGATGTTATGGTTATATTCGGGTAATTGGAACTGGACCTGAGTGTTTTCGATTTCTTCAGTAGAATGATAGCATCATTCCAACTATTTAAAGTGACTCTCAATGGTCTCGGTCTCTGGGATTTCGAATCAAATTTACCCAGTCTGAATACCTTGGTACTTTCATCCACAATAGAGACATCCGGAGCAATATCATCACATAATTTCTTGACAATGGTTTTGTCATGCTTGATTTTCTCATTAGCAACTTTGCTAGTTACGTGTTCCTCCAGCCCATAAATGATCACATTATTCCTCCTCTTTTGACGCTCCTCAATTTCCAAAATCATTTCTTCGAAGGAAGTATCATCAATGACATGACTGCCTTGATTGGAGTTTGACTGGATGTCTGCTCTTAGTTCAATTATTTCCTTTTGCAGTGAAACAATAACTGATCTCAGTGACTGAATATCATTGCCAATCTTCTGACAATCATTGCAGCTCCAAGAAACTGACTTCTTGGAACTTATAATGCGAATTTCTGAGTTCGACAATCCGACACAGGTATTACCAAAGATGTTATGGCACAAACAGCATGTAAGGACAAGATGCTTACCGAAAAGCTTGTTACAGCAATGGCAAGCCACCTCATTTGCCATTTCAAGACGTGAATGTAGAATTCGAATTTTATTTACAATCGAGGTGTATGTAAACAAGACTGTACTTACAGCTGGCAGATGTACAATCTTATCGGGAAATTTCTTGCGTTCCGTTTCTCTATCGAAAATTCGACGAAATCAACAATTAATCACACGAAAAAACTTCGCGCAAAATACTAACTTTTTTCAAAGTGGTTTGGGAAACACTTTCACCTAGTTTTCTTGGATATTCAACTGGAAATTTACGAAAAAGGAACAACTCGAAGAGAGAACTCAACTATACGTCTTAACAGCTTGCATATGCATATATGCATATTATATATTATTATAAGGATTACTCTAGATATTTTGATATAATAACATGAATTCTTCACACATATTCTAGATATATTGCCCTAAAAACTGAAGGACTGCCTCTATTTCGCTTAGCTTCTCGTTGTATCTTATTGTCTATGTAAGTCCATATATGTTCGCAGCTGACGAAAGACGTTTCCTATTTACCTGTGCATGCAACCATGAGGGCGCAAATGCGGTGCCGAAACTGCGAGCCCCATATTGATTACCCCCTTCTGTAGATTAATCATATTGAAAGCTGCCTCGGGAGAAAGCTTAGTCAGCATTTTCCTTCAAATCGCTGACAATCGAGAAATACGACGAAGTGGGGAATTTTATAGTGCCAGAAGACATGTGTGTTTTTGTCTTTTATTCCGTTGAGGAATCGGGAACATTCAGAAGGTGGATAGGAGCAACTGGGCTATCGGGAAGCAAATTTACCTGGGACGTTCTGGAACAAAAAATCGGGGATTACATAAAAGAGGGGTTCACGATATATTTCGATAGTCCGGAAACCTGGATTCTGCAAGTCTAGGGAGAGGTAGCAAGTATATAATTATCTCCCCAGATAAAACCTTTATCAGTCCTTCCGAGGCTTCCGAAGGGGTATATTGGCCATCGTTCAGTTCGTTATATTGGGGAATTCTCATATGATTGTTCCCTCAGAATTCAAGATTTTCAAAGCCACCGTTCGATCTTTGTGAATGAAAATGATTGACGAATTCGCATATTCTTTCAGTAGGAAATTTTTTGTGGAATATATTCTGATGAATTCCACTCCCTGACTAATACTAATCTTTGCAAACTGCCTTGAAAGGTAGATTTCAAAAACTCACCACTCACAAATTTTTTCAGATTTGTCACCATTAGTTGAACAGTCTTGCCCGGCGTAATAATGAGGGCTAAGTGCACTAATGATAATATCAGTTTGTCCAGGAAAAACTTCACAAGCATTTTTCATTCGATGTATTTATTCTTAGACGGTATCCCTCACGACACACCAAGGTTTTCAAATGATCTCAAAGAGAGAAATACCAAGGATTTAGGTGAAGGGCGCGTGCGAGCCAAAAAATTAGACCATCATGCCCCATACACATTTTTGGGGAAAACATTATTTAAATAGACTCGAAGAATCACTTCATTTTAACATCATGTGAATTGATTTAATTGTGAACTAGGAAGGTGATGAAAAAATCAGCAAATCTCAGCTGATGCCAACGTTTCGCAATCATATATTGTTGCTTCTTCAGGTCTACAAGATACAGATAACAGTCATATATGAAAAAAATCAAACGATAAAAAAATATACAACATCACATAACAGCTAGGGAATCATACACCAACACATACTTATAGGAAAGTTGCTCATTACAGAGTCACGATCTACACCAAACCCACTTTCCAAAGCCAAACTATAAGTTCAAAAATTGTTTGGTGCAGATCGTTACTCTGTAATAAGCCATTTTCTTGAATATGCGTTGGTGTTTGTGATCCCCTAGCTGTTATGTGATGTTGTATATTTTTTTATCATTTGATTTTTTTATATATGACTGTTCTCTGTATCTTTTAGACCTGAAGAAGCAACAATATATGATTGCGAAACGTTGGCATCAGCTGAGATTTGCTGATTTTTTCATCACCTTCCTTGTTTCCAATTAAATTAATTCACATTATTTAAATGGTCTCAGACATTCCTTTGGTAGTTGGGGGGATCTCCATTCTCTGTCTGACAGTGAGAGTGACATTTTCTAGTCATTGGGCTTGAAGAAAATGTAGGAAATCCTCATGGGACCTTCGACATCGTGAAAAGAATGACCCAATGAGCACACAAACTGAATCCAAATATTCAAGGAGAATCTGTGCTGGAAATTTGTTCTCACATGGTGGGGGTTTTCTGCTGACCAAACATGGGTGTAATGAAAATGGTTCCCTACATTTCTTCATGAATCTCGCTTCATCGGTGGAAATAATTGATGTTTCCAGATTTGTATTATGTAAGAGCCACAGAATAAAAATATATCATGCAGAACTGCATCTACTCACCGTGTCCCATACTTTTTAGTGAGCCTAACTTCCACTATCCTAGCTAAAGATCATGTGCTTGTTGTTGGTTCATCCCTCGACTATTTTCAGAAATTCTTCTTAGATATCTGACAATGAAGATGTTGCAGGCTTTCCATACAAAGAGAAACATGAGACCAGTGATCAATTTTATTTTTATTATTAGTACCTATATAGAAGATACTTCGGGCACATCCTTAATTTTTCTCTGAGCTCAGAGATGCTTCTTGAGATGCTATTCTGATATTGATTTCGTCTTCTCATTAAATACCTACATGGGTGAGTTTCTGTCAAGTACTTATGGGGTATTTTATGTACTGGTGCTATCAGAAGAACCATTTCAACAATGTTTTCAAGCCAGCTATTTCATAAACTATTTGTCGTTATTGTCAGGACGAGATTCAATAGTGAAATTTTTTTCTGCGATTTCTTGAGAGTTAAATACGTGAGTTCACACAATATTTTTGTATTTGGGTTTGTAAGGTATCGAATCCAAATTTTCGAGTTCAAGAGATTCAGAGAAATGAAGTTGATGCTGATGTACAAATAAGATAAGGAAGTGATTTGAGGTTACATTATATTTTGGATGCTCACGAACCTTCAGAATGGTGAACCTCAACAACTCGGATACCTATAGGCAGCAATCAAAAACAATTCATTGGATCATAAACGAAAGACCATTGTCAACGGAATAGGCAATTGTGAAATTCCACAAAATTAATTTCGATTTCGCTGTTTTGAACTGAAACGGTATTAGAATAATACAGAGCATAAATTGGTTTCAGTTTAGTTCAGATAATGTCGCAACTATTCATTAAGTTCAACAGTTTGGGCCTTGCTTCCGGGTTTAGAAATTTATTGCAGATGAATGGGGTCAGCCGCAAACGTAAATATACAACGTGTATATGTCGCCATGGACTTTACTAATTACAAGTTTGTAGAGGAAATTGCATGTGTTTTACTTTGGTGTTATGATAATTCATCAGATGTGGGGGCAAAACCAAGATTAAATATATCCCATACCTGCTGCTTCCACTCAGCAGACAGCTGTCACTTCTGCACGTCTAGTTAGTTTCGTTTGCATTCTGGAAGAGGATCCATTTGCTGTCTAGAAATATCTTCATACATTAAGGTTTTAATTCAATTGAAGAGAATTCTTCTGAAAGGTTATGGTATTTTTTTAGTAAAGTGTTGAAACCGAACCTAGTGAAGTGATTTTGAGGACTTGTTTTTTCAAAAAATAAAAATGATACTAACCTGAACACTTACATCAAGAAGACGGTCTTTAATGACCTGAAATCACGACACTTCTCGCATTCGATCATGAATTACTTGAAGGCTGTGGCTGAATTATAGTATTTATGATAAGGAACGGACGCAAAGCTCATTACACGGTCAATAGTTTTTTTTATGGTTTGCGATCAACGTTCCTCATAAAGGCCAAACCATATGAAAGGGTTTTCATTTTTCTACTGAGAAGCGATGCATCCTCTTGCAAATACGCATAGGTAGATATATACTCTTTTTGTTCTGAATTAACTGAATAAAAATTGAAAAGAATTTAATTTTGGAAATGGCACTGGTTCAATGCAATTACCCACACCACTGTATTTGTTGATGACAAAATATTCAACGTGAAATAATCAATTAAGGTAGGTACCAATTTTCTTGATATCTCTTTCAAATATCTCTGTTCGAAAAATATTAAGAATTTCTGTATTTATTTGGAATACATTCATTATCTCGGAAAGTAAGCATTTTCGGACAAAGGCAAAAGGCCTGGACATAGGCGATCTCTTCAACTCCAAATACCCCCAAAAGCAATATACTGAATTTATTCGCAATGTTTATGATTCACCCTATAGAACACGAAAACAAAAACAGGTCGAAGTTCGTAGAAGCTAATTTGGCGAACTTTATATCCGATTACAATGTGGAACAATTTATTTTCGTAGTGTCTAGTCAGAATTCAGAGCCCATCAATCAGATACACCACATAAAATTTCAATGTTTTCAACATAATCTTAACTCGACCAATTTTCATATCATTCTTCAGCAGTAGTTACCAGCTTTCGCTCCATATTGGAGTACAGTATTCTAGATATTCAATTCTCCAAACTAAACCATTTCCACGAGCAGAAACAATATTCTGAACTTGTTGAATTCCGCCACATTATATAATTTAAAGGGTACGAATCCTGTTACTGAGTTGAATATTCTAGGGTGGTTGTTTATGTAGAATGATGGGATTTTCACAAACGTATATATACACCATAGAGTTTCAGAGTCAGTAAAAAGAAGCCACAAAGCTTATATCTTCAGTGTGCACTACTTTCTAGAAGCATGCTTGAATGCTGAATTCGTTTTAAATTACGCACATGTACTGATGACTTCGAACTGTACCGTTTACGAGGGTGGAGTACTTGATTTTATATGAATTTTTATTTGAAATATGCACAGGCTACTTCATCTTATACTCCTTGGATTGTCGCCGGCTTGCAAATCAAAATTATATGGAAGAAAATTCATATTGTGTTTTCAAGCTAAGTTTTGACAGTATTGTAAACTGATGAAAGCAACCGAAAGGGAAAAATATATTTTTAAAAAATTTGTTTCAATTGTAAGAGTGTAGTGGAACATTTACAAGGTTGGCAAACGTTTATGAACACGTCCATTGCCATAAAACTGTATGGAAAAAAGTTCAAGAAATGTTTTAAGGAAATTCTCCTAGAAGAAACAATATATACTTTTGACGAATTCCTAAATGATTGAATGTAATAAACTTCTATTGACGAAGAATAATTATATTTGGGCAACCAGTTGGAAAAAGCATTATTTTTTGTATTGAACGTAATACGAAAAATAGTGTTTCCCAACGTGTTACACAACATTTTTTTCTAATTTTAAATGATATGTTGCTATGAATTCAAATTAAAAGTACCAAAAACTTTTTAAAAGCTTCTCTCGGAGATTCCTTTAAAATCGTCTAGTAACGGAAATTATTGAATTTTTCACTCCGTTACTCTGAAAGCAAGTATCATTTCATCATCAGTTGCGAAATATTTTACTTTGCGTAACTGGTTGTGAAAAGTAAAACGTTTAAAAACGTCGATGAGTTTGAAAATTGGCACTTATTGATGCTGAATAAATTATATTTGTTTTGTTATTGTATTTTATTATTCTTATGATTCGCATAGAACAAGTAAGTTCATGATGAATTGGTCAGAGTTGATTTATCTAATATATAAAATTCTCGTGTCATAGTTTTCGTTACCATACTCCTCCGAAACGGCTTGACCGATTTTGATGAAATTTTTTGTGCTTATCCGGTATCTATGAGAATCGGCCAACATCTATTTTTCATCCCCCTAAATGTTAGGGGTAGTCCACCCCTAAATTTTTTTTGGAAAATTTAGTACTTATTTAATTGGAAATTATTTATATGGCAAAACAACGTTTGCCGGGTCAGCTAGTTCCATATAAATTTTCAGTGAAATCATTCATAACGTAACACGAAAATACTTTCGGAAAGGATAAGGAAAATAGCTTCATTATAATTTTTTGCGAGTCCATTTCATCACTTCGCGACTTTTAATATGCAAAGCAGCGTTTATCTGAAAAAGAATTTTTATAATGAACCGGGTATGTTCATTTCTCCCAGTAATTGCACCGTCTCAAAGATTTATATCATTCCCATTAATATGGCGAAAAGAAGACTTCAGAAAAAATGCCGGAGATATATTACAATTATGCAAGTGACATAGAGCCCTAGACTGAAAGTTATCAACAAGAAACAGTGCTGCTTGTATACATAATTCAATGTGTACGTGACGTAAATGCGACTGGGAATTTATTCGGGAGGAGCGTCAAAGTCAGGGAGACAAAACAGGCCCAGAGCAATGGCTCTGTAGTAACGAGTCTTTTAAGATAGTTGTTTGTCGAATTAACGTCGGCCGAGGGGTAAGGAATTCTTCAAACCGAATATTGTAGATTGTAGGAGTTACAGAAAAGACGACGGGACATTGTGCGGGAAGAATGGGTTGCCCGAGGTCTTTTGTGTTGAAAGAAACATAAGAAATATTGTTCAAATTAATAGATCGAAACTGATTTTCTTTCGGAAACGTCAACTAAGATTGAATGTTTATGGTGAAATGTCATAAAACACTTGAAGCGAGGCTTGAAGCAATACAGGGTGACGATTTAAAAGCTTGCCAGGCCAATTATGTCACGACAAGGATGATTTCAGAGAAAATGCCGGAACAGGTCAATTTCTATTCGTAGGGGGATATATTTTGAGCAAAATTGTAAGCCGAAATGTCCTCAAACCTAGGTGTAGGGGCTATAAGCCCTAAATTCTACATAGGGAATAAAGGGTGAGCTATACCTCAATTGGAAGACAACTATAGTGTTATGTAGAGGGACATATTGTCTTCCAATTGAGGTTTAGCTCACCATTTATTTCCTATGAAGAATTTAGGGGTGAGAGCCCTTACACCTAGGTTTGAGGAGATTTCTGCTCACAATTTTGCTCAAAATATGTCCCCCCTCCCTTTAACTCTTTGGGTCTAGGTGGTACACAAAACGTACCACCAATTTGGACCTTCTTCCGCGGCGGTGGTACGATTAATGTACCACCCACTTCAAACCCACTGAACAGAAATCTACATCGATATTGACTGTTGCCGTGAGTTGCAGAGACATTTGTGAGGCAACAGCTTATAGAATCAACGATCGGGTGAAAGATTTACAGCGGTTTACTTTACCAATCCTACATATTATGCTGATTCTCTTGTCTCGACAAGTTTTTCTGTTTCTTGTGGTGTCTAAGTGATAAAAATTTTGTTTTGAAGCGGTTATTTTGAAAATTGTGTTGTGCCTATACCTTCTGGTGAGTAAAGCTGTTGAAATAATCATTGAAATATTTTCGTCGGTTACAGAAAAAGAGAAAATATGGTGGTACGTTTTTTGTACCACCTCTCCTATTGCAGTTTTTTGAAAAAAAAAAATTTTTACAGAAAAATGTCGAATAAACCTACAGACCCTCTAACGTTTCGTTTGGTTGGAATGACACTGGCTGAATTAGAGGCAGAGGTTGAAAATATAGATCATTTTGAGTCTGTACCGTCTGATTTCGAATCTGAGATGGAGAATGCAGCGGAGGTCGAAGAGGATGAAGTTGGTGAGATGAATGAAAGTCAAGATATAGAAGATATTCCTGTGTACGAAACTGACGAAGAACTATCTGAAAGTGATTTACCTCTTTCAACTCTGAGAGATAGGATTATATCCAACGCGTCTCGAGTTCCGTCTATCCAAAACATAGCCACTGACTACATTGCGCCAACATGGTCACAATCCAATTCAAAACCTTCAACTCCTCCAAACTTCACACATTTTTCTGGTGTTCCCGATTTTATAATGAGTAAAAAAGATACTTTGACGCCATACTCAATATTCCGGGAATTTGTTAGTGACGAATTCCTAGACAATCTGGTATTCCAGACAAATCTTTATGCGGAACAGATCAAAGTTGCCACAGGAAAACCTTATGTTCCAACTAACTCTGAAGAAATGCGAACGTTTTTGGCTATAAACCTTCTTATGGTTATCAAAGCATAAATCATGTTTTCAGACATATCACCGGTCGAAAAATTTAAATATAAAGTGAGTTGAACAATGAGAACAAATTAACACATAGTGTATCGGTGGTACGTATAATGTACCACCCTGTTAAGGCAAAAATATGAAAAAATATTTGATAATACTGTTTTAAATGTGTTATTTATTCATTTTGAATGAGCTTATGTTAAATTATTTGAAAATTGGGATTAAATTTTTTTTTGCTCCACTTGGGTTTTTTTTCTGATGCCATCTCCGCACCTCAAAGAGTTAAAAATTGACCTGTTCCGGATTTTTCTTCGAAAACATTCTTGTCGAGACATAATTGTCCTGGAAAGTTTTCAAATTGTCACCTCCTGTAACTTCTTCAAGGAATCAATAAAAATTTGCAAACCACAGTATTCATGTAATAATGTAAATCTCACCCGCCAATATGTCCCTCTACATAATACTATAGTTGTCTTCCAATTGAGGTATAGCTCACCCTCTATTCCCTATTGAGAATTTAGGAGTGACAACCCCTACACCTAAGATTGAGGAGATTTTGGCTTACAATTTTGCTCAAAATATGTCCCTCTTCGAATGAGAATTGACCTGGCATTTTCTCTGAAAACATCCTTATCGTGACATAATTGGCCTGGCAAATTTTCAAATTGTCAGCTCCTGTAACTACTTCAAGGACACAAATAAAAATTTGCAAACCATTGTATTCACGTAGAGGGTCAAGTGATCTTTAAGTTGAGTTATAGCCCACCCATTATTCCCTATTGAGAATTCAGGGGTGATAGCTCCTACACCTAGGGTTGAGGAGATATCGGCTTACAATTCTGCTCAAAATATGTCCCCCCTACGAATAGAAAATGACCTGTTCTGTGAAATCATCCTTATCGAGACATAACTGGACTGGCAAGTTTTCAAATTGTCACCCTGTATACCTATGCGATAGCCAATACAATGCCAGAAAATTTGCATGCTAATTCATATATTCATTTATTCATTTATTTGTTCAAATTGAAACTACACAAACACAATATGTGCATCTCACAGAGGCATTTATACATAACTGAAAAGTTTCAGTAAAACTAAGTTGGTTAACTTTAATTGTGTAAGTCTTTTAGAAGTCTAAAGAAATCCCTCGCATCAAATGGAAACAGAATACCTGAGTTCACTAATAGTTTTTAATGAAAATCTATATACAGTAGTATGAAAATCCAATGCGAACAACTTTCTGAATGAATTATGTCAGTGATCAAAGTTTCCCAACTTAAACTTTTCTAGATACTCAGGTTCAGTTTGAAATTTATACATTTCCAATTATCGAATCTATGAAGGACCTGAACTCCGAGACTTTCGTGTAACCACCTGGTGAGTTTGGAGCTGCACATGCTGGTCCAAACGAAACGAGTCCAATTACTTTACCGTCTAGAACTATTGCACCACCGGAATCGCCCTGAAACAGAGAAAACAGTTTTATGAAGGTTACAAGATTCAAATATTTTTCTTCGGGACAAACGAATGATTTTCGTTACATTTTTATGATACGAAGTAGAGGATATGGCATCTCAAAGATAAAATTCTTTTGGTTTTTGATTTAGCGAATAACGTAGAAGTTCCTTTAGTACTGTGTCATTCGAGAAAATCAGGAGATACTGTATTCTACAAATACCTATATTGTTTTTTCTTATTATATTTCGAAACTTCCCCGAAAGAAAATAACCAGAGGAAATCGATTTATTTCAATAACATATATGCAGAAAAAATGGCATGAAGCGACTGAAGTGATGTGAGCGCCATTTATGTTTCAAATATCTTTTTGAGAGCCTCAGAGTGGTTAAAATATAAATTCATGGACCATTTGGAGAAACATACGAAATTTTGTAAGATTTCAGATGGCCATTGTGATCAAACAGGTTTTGAATGTTTTGATTCTTGAACCGCCTTTTGATTATCTTGCTCGTTGCAGTTGCTGGTTATTGAAGTTTCTTGTCTAATTTCTTGGTGAAAACCTCTAAATATCGTTCGAAAATCATTACATGGTAGAGAACTGTGGATCAAATAAAATGGATTTCCCGAAATTAAGTTTTTTACTTTTCTAAGGAAAATGGAAATGTACCTAAGTATTAAAACTAGTAACATTCTTTGATTTCTATTTTCAGTGCTCCGAAGTGGATAAAATTCTCAGGGCATAAAGGACAAACACTATTAATGACTACACCATGTGCAGTGAACATTTTACTGCAAATCAATTGAGAACTGTTCATTCATGTAAATTGTTGTATGCAAGATGCATCCATTGCATGAAGGGCTCGCTCGTTCAGTATATTCAGAAATGCAAAGATTTTTCGATTTGGGAATCTAGTGACTGTCAAGTTGTTGTTTGGAAAATTTATGAAACCTGCTGTGAGTGCTTTTGTTCATTGATTTGTATATTGTGTCATAAGGAGACCATACCATAAAGAAATCATAAAAAAACATAAAGAATCTATACTGACCGGCTAACATCCTTACCTCTGTAAGGTTTTTTTCAATTGTGGTTCTGAAAATTCTGTAAGTATTATGTAAGAAACAGTATTGTGAATGCTATGATGGTATATTGAATATTGGTTCATATCAATTTCTGATGAAAATTGTACAAATTCAACTGATTTCATCAATTAAAAACAACGTATTCCATAGAAATAACACCTGTGACGTAAGATCATCATATACCCTTGTGTACTAATCAACACTCTGTTCGTTTTGCATTTATAAATTGCAAATAAGAATATAGCACATTCGACGGCGTCTTCCATTGATATCAATTGATCTCAAACAATTTTCAGATGAAAACTAACATCCTGGTCACAAAACAAAACCATACTTTTGATTTGTCGCTCAGGATGTTTGTTCTCTCAACAAAGTAGATATTGAAATTCAATACAAGGATCAGAATTCGAATTTCGCGCCCCCCAATAATAAAACAGAAAACTATTATCGAACAGTTTTTCTGTATTAACAATATGTATTCAGCGCCATCTCATTGTCGAATGTGTTTTCAATATCCAAAATGTAGTCGGTTTATAGTACTAGAGATATGAGGGTGTTTCCTATCTTTCTACTCTATAATCTTTGGTTTGATCCATTTTAGGAGGATTTTCAACCAAAGCTTTACTCAAACTTAGATGAAGCTTAAACATTTCACTTGATGATTTTATTATCAAGCTATATAGCATTGAACATTGATATCAATGTTCAAGTTTAAAAAATCCCGCTAGAAAACTTCGAACTATTTTCAAATACTTGAACGTTGATGTGCTTATGTTGACAAAGTGCTATTACTGTTACCTTATATCACCCCATTTTCAGGACGCTTGTTGGAGGGTTCGAATGATGACCATTGTGAAAAAATTTGTGAATGAATTATTCAGACGAGTTTTTTTGATGAGATTTTGAATTAATTATCTATTTCTTTACATTTGTGTCCTAAATCTTTTTCCATCAGTTGGTATCGAAATGAGCCCTTTCATAAAATCGTTGAAGTTACTTGATAATGAGAAAAACGATATCATATGGTTTACTCAGTCACCATGAGATAAGTTTTTGTCCATTGTTTTGCGATTATCCATCAAGGATCGTACCTATAAGGATCAATTTCAGTACCTAAATAATCATTTCAAATTTTTTCTAACATATCATCTTGAAAGTTTTGTATATGTGATTTTAGGTGAAACAATTTATTCTGACGGTTTTACCTTCTATGAAAAAAGCCTCACCTTTCAATACATCCTGTATATGAAAATAGATCAAATTTTGTTGCGCTTCGACTCTAAAATCGAAAGATCCGTTCTCCAGTAGGTAATTTGTACCTACTGTGGTATTAAAAATAATCATTTCTTTCAGAATTTGTATCACTTCGTCACAACTGAAACTTACATTTGAATACGGTAAAAAGTAAACGAATCCGAAAATTCGTACTTACCGGACATGCATCTTTACCACCAACGGCATAACCAGCACAAAACATCCTCTCCGTAATATATTCACTGCCGTATATTGTCTGACAAGTTTCAGTACTAATAAGGGGCAAGTCAACTTTTTGTAGTGATTTTGCCAAGGGTCCATCAGGTCCTATTGCTCCATAACCCGTAACTATAGCTAATCTGTTATCCTCGATAATAAAACCAGCTGGTACCAAATCGATTGGACTTATACTGTCAGTGAAGGTTAAGTCTTCTTTGAGTTTCAGTATGACGATATCGTAATCGTATGTTACAGGATCGAAAGATTCATGTTGGAATGTAGCATCTACAGCTATTACTACCCCTCCGGAATTCAGCAAATTCGAACCAGCACGCACCATTATCTCTTTAGGATCTACACTAAAAAAATTGAATTGAAACGATTAGAGATAATGAAAATATTCAATATCAGTTGAGTTATTTCAACCAATCATCTTCAATGGCTTCTGAATGAATTGGAGTTAAGTTAATCTATTTTTAAACTTATAACATTTTCACAACATTTTGTGAGAATCGTATAATCTATTTTAAGTTCAATTATGGATTTTCATCAAGTAGGTACCTATAGGCCATATCAATTCAATAAATCAATTTCTACTTTTCACGGAATACTGAAATTTGTTTCATAATTTAATAAATTTTATCATGAATATGCAATATTTTATGATTAGACGTTAAATGAAATGCCAATAGCTTTTGCTTCAAGCTGGTACATATTTCAACAATGATTCGAAATATTGAATTTTGAATGCCATTTCTTTGCTCCGACTCGAAATCAGTTTTAGTTCGCAATCAATTTTAAATCTTTGCCTGTAAGAATAATGATTTACAGGAAAAATATCGCGATAAAAAATTTGGATGGATTCTGGGTAGATTTTTTACTGGAAAATGTCAAGAAGGATTATATTCGATAAAAATTGGTATTTTCGATATTTTGTTTATATTTGCTCTCAAATAGCAACCCTTACAATTTGTGCTAGAAATGGACAGACCTTATGTTGAGAATGATTTGGTCATTGATGAGAATTTTTTCTAAGGTTTCTTCATTATAGAAATGAAATTATTCTGTATTATCTGAAACATGATTTTTCGCGACTAAATGAATATTGATATGTTCTGGTATTTTTCTACAAAACTGTGAAAACCGAAGGTATGAACAAATATTTGAACAGTAGGTTATTGAGGTCGAAAGGAACACTTTTTTATACCAGTTTTTCCGTTTCACCCCTCTAAAAAGATATAACCATTTTGAGTTTTCATAATGAGCTATGCCACCACTGAAGAAACAAAATTCCTTTCAGAATAAAAAGCTAAATCTTTGACACATCTGTGTTTTTTTTTTTTCAACAGAGTTGCATTCGGCCAAAGTACCCAATTTTCCAAATATCACATATACTTTATTATTTTCAAATTACTCGAAAACGGCGCATTATACGAGAAAAGATGAAGAATACTTTCATTTTACAAAACGTTTAAGTATTCATTGGGAAGCGTCCCACTTCAAATATTTAGTTCTTTGAATTTTTGGTATTTTCATGGTATGGACATAATGAGAAATCTGAGAGACATGGGTGTTATCTAAAAAAAAAAGATTAATCAAATAAATTAAAAACTATATTCCGAAATCCATCTCTTTCGATAAAACAGTTTTCGAGATAGAACCAGATAGAACTAAAAATAACATTTTTTTATGGTTTTTCAACAGCCTGAACCTTTTAAACCAAGACGATTCGGAAAAAGTCGTAAAAAAAAATGTTTCTTTTGACCTCAGAAATCTACTGTTAAAATATCTGTACGAGTTAAAGACTCGCCCTGTATAGAAAGTATAAACATAGGGAATGGGACTGGGCAGTAGCCACATGAAAGTATCAACTCTGCAGTATGAGAGAAAACGAGGAAACAGCAATCTCTTTTCTGTGTACATAGACGCGAATGTAGATTGATCATAATTCTAGAAAAAGACTTCTATAGGAGCAAATTTTCAATATCGATTTACATATATTCTTATTGGTTCCTTTGAAACGAAAAGTGCATATCTTTTCTGCGTTGCATATAGCATTTATTATTATTAATTCGAAAGGAAAAACTGTTAGTATAATCCGAAACTTACTCATAGGTGCAATGAGCGGCTGACAGAATATATTTCTCATTCAAAATGGCTCCGCCACATTTTGCATTTCCCAGTCTTAGTGAAACTTGGTATGGAAAGTCTTTGATATCTGCTGGTTCACCGCCAGCAATATTAAGGTTGGACCCAGATGCATTGAGAGGTAATGATAAAGCTGAAAAATTATTATTATTCAATTCAAATTCTCCATAACTTATTTCTATCTTCTTTTAAATTGGTCATTGGTTCTTATCATTTCGAAAATGTGAACATTTTGACCGTTATTATTTGCATAATGAATTATGACTTTTCACTCACTGATCGATATTCTGATGAAACTCTACTTACAGGTTGCGAGTAGCGAAGTAATTATTATAATAAAGGAAAGTGGAATCATTTTCGAACGTAGATACGTGGAAGGAAACTTGATGAAAATGAAAAGGTGACTTAAATTATTTGTGTATGAAATCATTTTATCTTTCCATTGTTGAGTGTCTGATTTATTTCCGATCCTTTTGAATTTCAATGATTTCGCATGATATGCGAGATATCAATCTTATATTGCTTCAAATAGTCACGCTAAAATGATATTTGAGAATTTAGAATGGGGATACAAGGTGATGAATGGAGTATGGAACTTCATTTAGGAACTTCATTTTGACCTAGGTTGAGAGTTCCTCAGAGTATACTCACGTTTTGAGATATCAGAACACTGATGTAAATGAGTCAAATTTGACATTTTCATTTTGATGATTTATGTAGAAGAAACAGAATACCCAGTATTGATGAATGTGTTAAAACAATTCTTTATCAATATGTGAATAATGGGAAGGTGTATAAACGATAAAAATTTCGTAGAAATGCATAAAAAAAGGAAAAATTTTTGATGTGTTGATCTCTCTTTTACGCATTTACCAAAATTTCTCTTATTTTTTCAGATTTTTTATCTAGAAAAGTCATCAAACTCTGTTAATTTCGGAGTAAACGAGTTAGGAAATTTAATTGGTTTGAAGTAAAAAATTCCTTAGATGTTGAGTTATTTTCATCTACATTTTTTCGAAATGTTTAAAAAATACCGCTCCTATTGGTTTGGTCCCCAGAAAGTATTGATAGAATGTCGATACTAAAACAAGTATAGATGTTCGTGAGGATCGTAATTTGCTCAGCCTTCGAAATGTCACTTTAGAGTTGAAAACTGATTTTTGACATGAGAAGATCTTAGTTGAGAAGCCCAAGAGGGAAATTCGGGATTTACTCAAGCGTGTCAGATTAATATAAGGGGAGATACCTTGGTCCTTGTAGAGTAGCTCTACCAAAAATTAGACCTGCATTGTCTAACTGTCTAAGACAGCCTGTCAGAATACTAAAGAAAACCAATCATTTTACATACTCGAGCGTGTCGATATTACATTCTTTTAATCTGACAATTTAGGCTTGACGAAAATGTATGGGAGGGCGCAAAACCTGCAATAAAAAGTAACGTGTATATTCTCGAGCGCGTTGGCGATTTTATTATTTTGAAGCTAATGATTCAAGAATAACAGAAAGAATATAATCATATAATCTGACAGTTTTAGCAAGCCGAAACAATAAAAATTGGCCACAAAGGTAACAAAATTAAATTTTTTTGAATTATCTCCTCTTCTGGGCTTCAAATAGTTTTCTTATTCATTTTAGAAGTTGTAGAGCATAACATTACCTACAAATTTTGCCCGAAGCAATTTTTTCTACGTTCAAATGTTTTTGAGATCTGATGAATGTATATTAGAACGGGATTATATATGACCTTGCCTTTCGCATGTATAGCTAAGCTCCTTGAGCTCATCATTCTCTAGCTCGAAAATAGTTAAAAATATGTAAGATTGCTTCAGCGAAAGTTATAGTATAGAATTTTATTATCTACAACCTTCACAATGAATACGATAAGAGGTACCTACAGGAAAAGAGATATTTAAAAAAAATTCATTGTTATCATCTTCAAACTGTCAGATTAAGAAAACCCCCCTGATTAATGTCAGATTAATGGGTCAACACGTCTGCAACACCGAGATTAACTATCTGGGTGAGAATCTAACCTGCTCGAGTAGGTACATACAGGGGTGCTCAGACTTGAATCGCCTGCGATCTACTTAAATATTGTCAGACTCCGATCGATCGACTTTGATAAACTGCAACTATATGTACTGTAGTGGAAGTTATTTATACAGAATGAGTCTTTGACTCGCTCAAATTCTTGAATAGTAGATTCTTGAGGTCCAAAGAAACACTTTTTTCCTATACCATTTTTTCCGATTCATCCCTGATAAAAAGATATAGGTAGCCCTTTTTTGTTTTAATAATGAGCTGTGCCACCCCTGGAAAAACTAAATTAATATATAACCTTCAGAATAACTAGCTAAATCTGTGCCATCTGTGGATCTTTTCATTAGAGTTCTATTCAGCAAAAGTACCCAATTTTCATATTTCAGGGATAATTTTTAATTTTTGAATTACACGAAAACGGCGCATTATACGAGAAAATATGAAGAAAATTTTGATTATACAAAACGTTCAAATATTCATCAGATAGCGTCCAACTTAGTTTCAAGAGCTGGGTTCTTTGAATTTTTGGTATTTTCAGGCTACGAAATGCTTATAAGGAGAAAAATGGAAGACCTGGGTGACATCTTGTATTCGAAAAGATTTATCAAATGAATGAAAACCTATATTTCAAAATTCATTTCATTCGATAAAACCGTTTGTGAGAATTTTTGAGAACTAAAAATAACATTTTTTATGGTTATTCAACAGCCTGTATCTTTTGAACCGAGCCGAATAGTAAAAAATCGTGAAGAAAAACAGTGTTTCTGTTGACCTCAAGAATATACTGTTGAAATATTTGTACGATTCAAAGACTCACCCTGTAGATGAGAATCGGCTTATTTTTTATGAGATCGACTCAAAAATCTTACGCGATCGACCTGATAATTTATTATCAGCATCTTCATCTGACACGCTAGAGTATGTACCTATATCTCACAACTTTTTCTTATATCTTCGAAAACCTTTAGATGCTTTCCCCACCGCTCGAAGTGCATAGGTATATCATAAAACCTTTTTTTTTAACATACAATAGAAATGATATCAAGTAGGAAGTTACAACCTCTTTTTTCCTTTCTTCCATCCAATCTTCAAAATCCCGATTTAGCATCGTGGGCTTCCCAACTATCTGTATCTCTGGAAAATTAGAGAAAGTTTTTAACGAAAAGTTTAGTAAGATCTTCGAATGGGCGAAAAGTCCATTTTCCATTTTTTTTTAACCGAATTGAAATTATTTTGATGAAGACGTGATAAACATCGATGCATTCGAAAATTTTTTCGCGCTCTAGATATTTCTTTTGTTTTCCCCGTCGAAGAGTGTTACAGTATACTGCGAGAAGAGGAATAAACCAGACCGAGTGACATTCGAGTTAAATCCAGATTGAAAGCAATATGTCGGATTTAAAACGATCGATAACACCCAGCCGGCTCGAAATGAAAAGTCTACAAAATTTACATCTTTCCAATAATAGTAAATCAGGAGTCTCCAGATAGTCCTATGTTATCTTGCGAAAGCGACATCGCTTGTGCTTTTATGTAACGAGGTGGCAGTCCAACTTTTCACGTTAATGAAATTCGTGGGGTGTGCACAGCGGATGTACAAATCCCCTTCCTTATCTCTTGTCCATTCAGGTTGCTTAAGTGGCGACAATAAGAGTTGAGGTCGAATGTAGTATGGGATTTAATTCCAAGTCTATTTGAACATTTTGTTAATATGAAATCAGATAAGGCTATTATAAACAGTGGAAGTTCCGTAATTACCTTATGTTCAACATTTGCCAGTATGGGACCTGGAACTTCAACTGTTTCATGAATGGAGTAAATATTAATAATTGTTACAGATTCAAAACTCATTAGGATTTTTTGTGCTGTAACGGTTCTTTCTTTCAGTTCTCGAGCGCTGACTATTCATTAGCTTTTCAGGAGAAATAGCAAGCCTACCCTGATGGTTTCTAATCGAAGACAAGGTTCTCTACTATCTAGGATGTACATTCATTCATTCATTGCTGTATCCCGTTACAGAGAATAAATCTACAAAAAGACTAAAAAAAAAACTATCGTTGCGAACAGACTAAAGCCAGGCGCAAATAGAAACGCAGGTTGGTGAGGTGACGCAGGGTGTCGCAGCTTTCTCCTGCGCTGCTCGTACTATCTGACAAGTCACTGTCACGCTTTACTTGCGCGGTCTGGTTTTTTTCTATGTTTTACAAAAACTCACGCTGCGTCACCTCACTAACCTGCGTTTCTATTCGCGCCTGGCCTTATAATTTCTTAGGGCTAATTGCGACTGTTTGCCCTCCTGAGACTGAAGAGACCCAACCGTGACCTACAGATCCTTCCACACTCCGGGCATGGATAGTCACCAACCAGATCTGGCCGCCGCTGTATCCTGATCGAGTCTCCATTATAACTATGGACCACAGACCTCCACTGTAATCTGTCTAACCCTAGTTGTTCCCAGTTATGATTGGCATTAACTGATTTTAGGGGTTGATGTAGTATATCCTCAAACCGCCTCCTGGTTTCAGGGCTCCCTCTGTGAATTCGCCATACAGAGCTATTTTGGGGAGTCTTGTGTCTTGCATCCTTAGAATGTGGCCGCTCCATCTGAGTTGGGCCCTCGTTACTTGAGTCTCAATTGTTATACAACTCGCGCTTTGCAAGACTTCTGCATTTGAAACTTTGTAGAACCATCTAATGTGCGTTATTTGTCTTAGATGGTGTTGTTGCGTTTGTTCAAGCTGTTTAATTGTTCGCCTGTAGGGCGTCCAGCTTTCGCTTCCGTAAAGAAGCGTTGGGACGACCACTAAGAAGCTTCTTACAGCTGTTTACAAAGATGTAAACAGCTGTCTTGGTCTTCAGATTGAGGTCTTGATTTTGAATCAGTCTGTCCTTTAGCCTTCAGAATGCCCGTGATGCCGAATTGATACGGTTGTGTATTTCCGTGTCTAGGTTAGCCCTAGTATTTATGAAGCTTTCCAAGTATTTGAACTCCTCGACCTGTTCTAGAGTTTCATCCTCCAGGTGCTGATATCTGTTTGAAGGCTTCTGGCGGACTTACCAGGATTTTGGTTGTGTCGATATTTAGTCTAAGGCCTAGAGCTTCGTAAATATGTTTATAGGTGTCCAACATTATCTGTAGATCCTCTGAGCTGTTAGCGATAACTGCCCAGTCGTCTACATATTGATGTAAGGTTAAAATCCGACTCCACAAATTTATCCAGTATCTTGAAATAGGGAACGCAATAGTCACTAATGCATAAAATACACCAATTAAAATAAATGTAAGCTGGTATCAGTCGAATAAAAGTGTTCAATAGATGGAAATAGAACAGTCTCCTACACACAGTTATTTAAGCGATTCCCTTAATATTATGTACATGAGGCAGTGCCAGATGGTAATTTTACAGAGTAAATTAAAGGATATACGATATCGAACGCAATCCGACTTGTTCGGCAGCCAGAACCAAGATATTCAGTTATCGGAAAATGAAGACGTAATTCAGCCTCAAAAACTACAGGTTTACAGGTCCAAGCTCAATGGCAGGTTTCTCCGTCCTTAGCAGGGGTTTGCGCACCGCCAGTCACTTTAGGCCGAGGTTGGCTTCATGTGCGGTTCACCTAAGTACGAAAGGGAGGGGGAATTGGTTTACAATTAAACTCACTAAACTCGAAAGTCATTACTTTCGCAAAATGTAGATTTTCATTAGCTTTGCGTACAAATTGGAATATTAATAATAAGTACTAATTACACTAGCAACCCGTTATTCACTCAGGTAAAATAAAAGAGACT
Source organism: Coccinella septempunctata (assembly GCF_907165205.1). NCBI lineage: Eukaryota > Metazoa > Arthropoda > Insecta > Coleoptera > Coccinellidae > Coccinella > Coccinella septempunctata. Next base: position 18,083,560 of record NC_058194.1, on the reverse strand, counting down.
CTGAACGCTAAGACAGATCAACACTCAGTCGATTAAAAATCATCAATGAATGACGCGAGCAGGATGATATTCTATTTTATATCCCAAATGAGGGAAGAGGAAAAGGAATGTCTTCCAAATGGTGAAATTTGCGTCTGCGAAAATGACTTTGCTTCAGCTTATCGGTACTACAGAATTATTGGCGAAATCTGAAACCGAATGACCATGTTCAAGGTCGGATAGAGAAAAAAGGGACTAAACCACGTAACAAATTTTACCAAAAAAATATTTCTTCAAAAACTGTTTTATCAGAACGAAAATTTTCGGCGGTGGTTTTATCATGTCTCTTTACATAAAAACAATCCACATTGTTGTATATGGCTGATTCAAGAATTTTGTTTTTTTTTTCATACATTTTTTTTTCACTTGTCTAGAGATGGTAGAAGGTAGGTATAATGAAAATATGTAATCTATCTCTGTTTCAGACTTCAGAATTGGCAACATTGGACCTGTTCATTCGTCCATTGACATGGAACCAGGGCATATTAATTATGACAAACTATTATCCAAACAGAGCTCAATATTCGGGAACGGGATACCTAATAATTCGAACTCAATTCGGTTCCAAAACATCCGATGTAACTAAAACCCAATTGCTCTATTGACCGCCAATAACCGTAGGTTTTGCGGTTGTTTCTCTCTGCGACTCAAAAGCGGTAACTATGCGGTCCACCAGAAGTGTGTACCTATTCGGCCTGCAATTGTTGGCTTTAATGTTGTCAAAGCCACTGATCTATTAGGGTGAATCTATTGTTCTTCAGCAGGAATGCTGGATGATCTAATGGAGTTTTCGACTGGCACTGTTTGTTACATTTGATAATTGTGTTCGGAATTTTGCTCTATAATATTGATATAGGAATTCACTAAATAGCGTTTCTCCTTCAATCATATCGAATACATTCGAAAAACTGACGAGCAGGATACCAAAAATTTTTTAGTGATTTTGCTTCAGATTGATGAAAATTGAAGTATATTGAGTGGAATGAAACACAGAAATTCAAGAGCTCAATGAGAGTGGACATAATTGGTGAAAATTGAATTGGAGAAAAAGTTTTCGTATTGTAACCGAAAGAAGAAAGTATGAATGAAAATGACAAAACAACTGATAATAAAATTTGATAAAATCTGCATTTGATATACATTTTCTTTAATGTTGAGTCCACTCGATTGATAAATGTGTCCAATTATTCTTTACAGCAAATTTTATACTTATAGTCCAGAAGTTCGATCATGCTCTTATTTTGGGGCCCATGAAGAGAAAAATAACGTGTCCAAGATATGCTGGGAAAGTTGAGTTTCATAATGTGGAATATTTTAAGTATATGTGGAATGTTTTCGTATTAAATTTACGGAAAATTTTATAATAATATATATTCCATAATTGAATGGATTTAAGGAAAGAATGCCTTAGATACAATTCAAAATTTTTATTGAAAACAGAAGATGTGATTGAAAAACTGAAGCACACTTGAGCAATTCAAAACACCAGAAATTATTGAACATAATAATTTCGCATGCGGAGAAGTCGTAAGTAAAATTTTATAGAATCGACAGAACTGCGAACGAGTGGAGCTCAGACTGAAAATAATCGATGAAAACGAAAACTAAGATCCAGTTACTGGAGAAGGACTTAGTTGACTTGAATGGATTACTGGGAAAGTTGATGATTTATGATTAAGTATAGTTTTAATACGAAAATAACATGTTTCCTTTGTTTCCATGAATGTTTTTATCTTTATTTTTGTGATCGTTATCTGGAGATCCAACGTTTTAAATTTGAGGGTTCTTATATTTTCAAAATTTGCCTATAATGAATTAATCTATTTTATTTCAAGGTCATACCGCAAGGTATAACCAATCCCATTGACCAAACATTAGGATGAATATTCAGGTTTTTTCTTCAAACAAAAAAATCCTAAATAATCTTGTTAGACTGAAAAATGTACTCTTCACTTTTTATTAGTTTCAAGCAATAATATTAATAATAATAATATTCCATAGCTATTTGAATTCCATATAAGATTTTGTATTCAGAAGATTATGCCTAGATGAAAGTTGTTCACAGAGACACAGCAATAATAATTTCCTGAGTGCATTGAAATGGAATCGCAATGCTACTAATATAATGCAGATAACAGTTTTTTAATCAGGCATATTTTCGATCGCAAAGTACCTGACGATACCTATATTGTGGATATTGTGGATCCAGACGATCATGAATCTCTTTGAAAATCATTGTTTCACAAAGGTAATTTACCACATAGTCGATTGGAAATTGAATCCCTTTCTCAAAAAATACATCGATTTGGATATTTATTTATTCATTTATTTTATTTATTCAAGAAGGATGTACAGTTTCAGTGGTCAGTTTAAACAAAAAGCGGAAAGTTATATCTTACGTCAGAAACCATATGGGGTTTTTTTTATAATTCAATTCCATTAGTTCGTCATCTGGAAAAAACTGAAATTTTTTCAATCGTCCAACGAAAAAACAAATGATTTCATTGAAGAACAAATGTTTATTCATAATATTAACTTTCCGAGGTGAAATGATTTTTTCAATGAATTTCCATATAAAAAAATTTCTCGAAAAGCCTCGCTATTGGCTACAATTCGAAACCTACTAAAAGTGGGTACTTTGATGGGTAGCAATACCTGTTTGTATCGCATGGAATGAATAAGTCATTAATAAATAAATTGAAAAACGACGATCGTAAGGCGATGCCATCTTTTCGACGAAACTATTGTTATATTTAACTTTTACTGATTGTTCAACTGTTCTGACAACATCTGAGATTCTGGTAGTCATTTCCCCCTTACGACTTATACATATAGCGAGAATGTTCCGTGATATAAACTCCTCTTAAGATCAAGAAGGCTAATAGGTGAAAATATCCAAAACCAACGTCCACTTATGAAAGTCCATATTGACAATTTCTGGTCATAAATGACACAAAAGTATTTAGGTACGGATAATTTAATCCTACCAGCACGGAATATCTGGTACTTAGAATAAATAGGACCGACTTAAGTTATTCAAATGAAGATGTGAATGCTACAGCGAAACGTGTTATTTTTAGTTCAATTATGGATTTTCATCAAGTATTGGCCTCATCTATTCAATATTTGTCATATTGTGAAAATTTTCCAATCTTTATTGTAGATATTTATATTTAAGTGTAAAGAAAAATAAATCACCATTCGTCTGAGCTCTAGCATTTTCCAAACCAAAATTGGGCACCAAGGGGGGCACCAACATACTTTTCTATGCTCAATCTTAGGATGGGATTTTTTCCGTATTCTTTGAAATAAAATTCACCATCAAAGACTTCAAGGGTAGAGAGATATTTTCATGATTGCGGCGAGAAATGAGGTGCAATGTGAATCCCTTGAATTTTCACTGCATAAAGGATCTGTCATGTCTAGTATTCATTAGAATTTAACAGATTCTCAGAAATGATGATGTACGACCATCTAACGTGTCCTTCCTTTATCATGGGAAATATAATGTTGTACGAAGTTCTCCGTTTTATTGCAATGCAAAACTGAAATAAATCATAGCCGACATCATAATCACATAACAGATGACTTGTTTATTCCTGGCGAGTTTATTCTCTCTGATCATTAGGGTTTTTCATGAAGGGATGAAATGCCAAGGCAAGACAGACACGGACAGGGTAGGATCTTGCTGATCTCTTGAGTTATTGATTTGTCGTTGTATATGTATGAATTTACGTTCCTGACATATTGCAGGATATATGGTGATGATTTTAGTTGTGGATACGACTGGAAAAGATGATAGAGTGGGTTTTATTTCTTTCAAGAAATAAACATTTTCTTCAGTCTTCATACAAATGGCCCAAATGATACCCCAAGAAGAGAAGTTATTTGAGTTCTCTGAATAATTATTTGTTTGGTTGATGGGAAAACTTCATCCGTTCATTGGTAACATTATTTACTAAGCATTTTCTAATAATAAAACACTTGTTTAGAGTAGATTCAAGGGTTGAGAGACTGTTCATCTGTGAAGATTATTTCTGTTCTAAAAAAGAGGAACCTATCTTAATTTTCTCCAATGAATTTCTCAAAATGTCAAATTTTCCTTCCATTTTCCTTGGGAAAAACTTCCATTAATTGAAGAATTTTTGCAGGATAAAAATTTATCACAGGATAAACAGAAATATCCAATATTGCTGAAAGTAACGAAGGAGCGTAGGAGTATTCTTTTCTCGACAAAAGATCTACCCACTGAAAACTCCGGATTCGAGCTTATTGTGTCAATTAATATTATCTCCCAATATAAAATTGACAAGGCTAAAGAAAAAAACTCACGTCAGAAATCATCGTTTTTCGAAAGGAACTCAAATTAGGATTCTCGAAAGGGGAAGACTTGTAAATTCGCATGATATGAATAAATCCTGTTCGAGGAGCACGAATTTCATCAAATACTGATATTTCGTTCTTGGTTCTCGTCCCAGTTCTAAACTCATTGTAACGTGCGTTTCTCGGAGAAGCCTTAATCTCGAGCGCCAGCTATTCTTTTCAATAGGAAGAATAGCAAACCTACCAGGGTAGCTGCTAGCCAGAGACAGAGCTCGGTGTTGTCTAGGGTAGTAGCGACAACGAAGAAGTCAAAATCGAACTATGTAAACGTTTATTCACAACTTCGGAAACTAATCACATGTCAAAGGGAGATATGTGTGATATAAAATATGAGTGATTCTATCAGTGAAAATACATTCGGGAAATCTTATCCGGTCACGAGCACTTTATGAAATTTATACCGGGTGTAGTGAAAAATTAACGGTTCAATAAAAATGCGCCAACCAGAACTGACGAATGCTAAGGACTTGCTATACGGTATCGGTGTGTAGTTGTATTTCTCCGGGAATGAAACACAATAAGGGCGGATCTGTTCGAGACTTTTATTCGCTGCCCCAAGGGTTAACACGCCATGACTGACAGCGAAGAAAATGTCTATTTTTAGCGCAACTACGGGATTTCACTGACTACTTGCGGTATCTCTTATTCTCTGCCCCAAGGGTTAACACGCCATGATTGACAGAAAAGAAGAGACTTCGGCCTTAACACTCATGACGCGGACAGGGGGGTTGACGGAACTTTCCCTTCAGTACCCCAAGGGTTAACACGCCATGACTGATAGCGAAGGGAAAAGTCAGACTCGCGAAACAGGGTAAAGAACGATAAAATACAACAGGAAACGATACAGTACAGCAGTGTCAAAGTTAAAGAAGTAACGGCGTAGGTCTAACAAAGAAACTGAACGGCACAGACGGGGACCTACCTCCTTTGTTTCAAGCACTCGAAACTCAAAGGATTTAAAAAAAAAAAAAAAACTAAAAAAATTAATTCTAAGCACTGATGCAAATAACACAAAATGATTATTCTCAACGGCGAAAGTACTACGGAAAATCAACTGAATTTATACTAGAAGTTAGAAACCACGTTAGCACTGAAGTAAAATTCAAAAGTCAGCCGACGAACTGAAGTAACAGTCGAGAAGTCGAAAAGTGCAACTCGAAGAACTGAAGTCAAAAGTGACCGTCGCGGGGGGAAAATTTGCCTTTATAGGCTTATCCCCTCTCACGGTAAAAATCTGAAAATTCCAGAATGCGACAAGAATGAAAAACGTCGTCAGCTCCGGTTTATCGCATATCAACAGATGAAAAACGTTGAAATCTTCAGCGGCATGTAAGAAAAACGACGTAAAATACAGATAAGCGGTTTTTTACGTTTACTCTGCCTGTCGGAATGAACGTACGGAATATTCGAGAATTAAAATATTTTCAAAGACGGAAATTTAAAACGAAAAAATTCACTAAGATGAACTTCAATTTTCCTCGGAAAACTGGGGTTCATTACACCACCTCCACCTCGGAAGAAATTAACTTACGATGAAATAGTGAGCTTAATTTCACGACTCTATCTATCCCTAGAAATAATGACCTTACTTTCGCGCGCGCCACCTGTACTCGTGACCAGTTTACAACTCAAGTACTTATCCTCTCTATGGTTGGAATAGTAGTTCCAATGCGCACGCAGAAATGTCAGCGTCAGTCATTTCGGCGCAGGTCTCCGCCATCTTGTCAAAGCACCTTGTTCAGCGTTCCGTGGACACATGATGTGGGTATTTAATAGTGGAAAATCTTCTTTCTCTATGTGGAAATTCATCTTCATCGCTGGTCGGAAACGTGCCATGCTTCATCCCTCCGGTGAGTACCTAATTTAACTGTGTTTGGCGGGTGTTTGAATTCCATCGTGGTTTTGTAGGTTACCCAGGAATCGTGGGAGCTGCAACAGGTGGAAAGCCTCCAACAGATCGACGTGGGGGCTCAATGGACTGGTGTGACCCGGCTGCACGGACGCTGAGACTTTCGGATCCGGTATGAAACTTGCAGGTGGGTAATTTCTAACAATAAACTCTCCAATCTTCATCGTTCCTCGTGGTCAACTTTTCTTCTTGGAACGGTTTTTCTCGGTACTCTGTTTTCAGGTAGACGGTGTTTTCTTCAGGTAAACAGTGTTAAATTGACGGTACAGTGATTTCGATTCGGTTCAGGACAGAAATTGGTTAGATCTATTGGATTAATAGACGGATATACTCAGTTGTAATGTGAAACAGTATCCTTTATTGGTATTCCTTACATAAATAACAGATTTTTCGGACAGTTTTAACAGGTTTGATTTATAATTGCATGTTGAACGGATAAAAATCTGTAGATACGGTATTTCGGTCAACGGTGGTGCCTGTACGGAATTTGAACGGAATTGTTACGGTGTAATCGGTTATAACTAAGTTAGTGACGGGCTTCAGTTGTACGTGATTTCTCCTTGCTATTGTCCTTGGCCTCACGGAGTTCTCGACATCTTGGACAGGCACGGAGGGCTAACTCCCTACTGGTTGGCATACGGACCTTGTTCGATTTCTTCCGGGGCGGTTCGGATTGGGTGGATGCGCTGGGGATATCACATTGGACGGCAGCCTCGCGTTGACGGTGATGAGACTGACAAGTACAATTTCTGGTTAATGTACCTAGCAGGCCGCAACTGCTGCAGAAGAGAATCGGGGTACCGGTGCAGTGTGCTCGACTGTGCTCCCCTTGGCCACATCTCCAACACATATTAGGGCGAAGTTCTAAATAGACATTGGGCCCCATTGTGCCAACTGTACGTACTCGGGCTGGAATCTTGGTTGTTATTTGACGGTTATCTGGACGGTTGTTGTGTCGGTGGATATCATGTTGACGATTATCCGGTTGTTTGGAAATCTTCCCCTTGTTTATGAAATAACGTTTATCTTGCTTATTTCTCTTTTCAGTTGGAAAGTCTACTTCCATTGCATTCCGCCTCTGAGCCGGAACAGCCGCCTGTTGTAGTTCCTGCTTCCTGGGTGATGATGTGGAACGGTCGGTGACAGCGGAAGAGGTGTTTGGTTTGGGGCGACCAAATGCTTTGAGTGCCCCCAACGGCAACGGCACAGGACGGGGAGGAGATTCCGGTTCCTGGTCTTTTAGTGGCTCGACAAGACCCAGCTCCTCGTCCAGTCGTTCCAGAAAGTCTGAGTCGCTCATGTTGCTGCCGTCAGACGGTGTTCTGAAAAGAGGTAAGATCATTATTACCTGGTATTTTCATTTCTATACGGTGAACACACGGTTTGACTGGCGCAAATTTCTCTTTTTTTTTTTTTTTTTTTTTTTAGGAAGATAATTCTTACGGTTTCAATCCACTGGCACCCAGAGACGGTGGGCAGTGCCGGAGGGAAACCTGAGCTTCAGCCGGAGCCGGCGTCTGCCCTTGACGGTGGTCGGTATCAGGGCGATGACCTCAGTCCGAAGACTGGGTGACCACAGACGGGGGTTCGGTTGAGCCTGGATTTTGGATGCTATTCTTGACGGCAAAATCAGTGTCTTCCCTGGTGCTGGCGGTTCCTGTGGGACGGGAGACAGTTGGGGTGGTGGCGTTAACGGAGCAACTGGTGGAAGCGGTGCTGGTCTCAGTGTGGACACCGGTATCAGTGGGGGTGGCTGAGCTACGGTTTCAACTAACAGGACGGTATCGGTTCCAGGCCACTCCCACTGTGCAGCAGGTCTCCGGTGGGACGGGTTATCCTGGAGCAAACCCTCGATGTACCATCGGACGGGGAGTCTCAACCGCTCCATCTCCGCACGGTATTTGTCGTCCAGGGATGAGGCCCAATGCTGTTCCTCCTCACCCTGACGGCACGGTAGGCCGGTCGCCACCTCTACGGCCACTAACCCCAACGCCCACAGGTCGACGGACGTGTCATACGGCTCTAGCCTGCGCTGTTCCGGTGCCCAGTACACCATGGTTCCTGCTGGCTCGGTGAGCAGGGGTTGGGTGGTAGTAAGTGTTTCGGCCAACCCAATATCTGCCAGCAGGAATCGGCACCGGCGGCGTAAGATGTTGGCTGGCTTGATGTCTCGGTGTACTATTTGCCGACGATGACACTCCGCCACGGCTGCTGCTAACTGCCGCATCACGCGGAAGAACCGAGACGGCTGGTTCCTCGGCCCTTCTCGACGCAGGAAGGCATTTAGGTCCTCGTCGCACAGAGGCATTACCATAAAAAGGTAGTCTCCCTCTATGATGGCCTCTTGCAGGGGTATTATATTTGTATGTTCTAGGGACCTGAGTATGTCGACTTCCTGGATGGCGTGGTGAGTCAACATAGTCCTTTTCACCGCCACTGCTTGGCCGTGTCGTTGGCCTCTATAGACACGCCCAAAGCTGCCTTCTCCCAAGATCTCCCCCAGGTGTAAATGTTCCATCTGAAACATGTTAACTAGACACCTTTTGTCTTACGGAACACTGGTTCTGGTTGGCCGAGCAACTACAGTTATTCAGATCAACAGGTAAACGGAAAATAATAATATAATCGGTAGCGGAAAAATTATATACATATGTATATTCGGTAACGGAAAAATAATATATATTCGGTAACGGATAAAAAAATAACGGATTTCCTCCTTTCAGAGGTTATCTTTATAGAACGGTTAACGGATCATGCCAATATTATATATTATGCATGAAATGGTTTCAAATCTTTAATGTGTATGTTAGTGATTTTTCTACCCTCTGTATCTTTCAGGTCGTAGATGACAGGTGAAACAACTTTAACAACGGTAAACGGTCCGGAAAACTTCGGAGCCAACTTGGCGGCGAAACTGTCAACGGCAGAGGATAAAGGACGGTCCCGGCGTAGAACTTTATCTCCCACATGGTATCGGATTTCTCTTCGTCGAAGATTGTAGTGGTGAGCCTGTTGCTGGAAGGCACGGTACAGTTTAGTACGGACGAACTCATAAGCCTCCTGGAGATGTTTGATCTGTTGAGTACGGTAAGTCATGTCTCTGTTTGCTTCTTCTATACGGTTGGATTCTCTGTTCATTTCGTTATTGTGGGGGTTTGTCGAATAAATCGCCCTCGGGACTTCTAGTTCCCTTCCATAATTTAAAAATGCCGGTGTAAATCCAGTAGACTCCTGTTTAGCGGTGTTGATGGCAAACGTTAACTCTCCTATCTTCTCATCCCAGGTTCGTTGATCGGCTTCACAAAACTGTGCTATCATGGTCTTTAGGGTACGGTTAGCTCTTTCTACAGGATTGCACTGAGGAGTATACGGTGGTGTGAAACGGTGAGCGATATTCAGCTCTCGGAGACTGTTCTTGAATAGTCTGCTGTCAAATTGTACTCCATTGTCGGATATTACTAGTTTTGGGCAACCATATTTCAGGATGACTTGTTCGTAGAGGGCCGAATAAACAGTTTTGGCGGTGGCTTTCCGCAACGGACGACACTCTACCCACTTCGTGAACCGGTCTTGCATTACCACGATGTAGGAGTTTCCCTTTTTTGACCGTGGCAATGGTCCAACTATGTCCGTGGATACTTCTTTGAACGGCGCATCCGCCATTCGGTGTGGTTGCATCTTACCAGGGGTTTTCTGTTGTGAAACTTTGTACTTTTGGCACGATGTGCAGTTCCTCACGTATTTCGCAATGTCTCTAAACATCCCTGGCCAGTAATAATTTCTGGCTATCCGTGCAATCGTCTTAGCAATCCCCATGTGACCTGCTAGTTCTGAGTCGTGGTTTTCCTGCAGTACTTCTGTTCGCTGTTCGGATGGTACACAGAGTTTCCAGGGTTGGCCGGTTCCATCTTCTGTGAAGTCGGATGAGTCCCAGAAATGTCGCAACAGTTTTCCATTTTCAACGGCGTAGTCAGGAAAATTTGCTGGGTCTTTTTCCACCTCCTGTAACTTTTTGTTGTACCATTTGCACTGAGTTGTTTCTATCTCGGATAAACATACGGAATCTAGGGACGGCAACGGGTTTCGGGACAGGCTGTCGGCTACTTTGTTCATCGATCCTTTACGGTACTGGACTTCGAAGTCGAATTGCTGAAGGAAAACGGCCCATCGAGCAATTCTTCCGGACGGCGACTTGATGGAGTTAAGCCATTTCAGACTCATGTGATCGGAAATTACTGTGAAATGGAATCCTTCTAGGTACGGTCGCAGTTTCTCTATGGAAAATACTATGGCGAGACATTCCTTTTCTGACACTGAGTAATTTTTCTCTGCGGGGTTTAGTGTTCGGCTCACATAGGCGATTACTCTCTCCTCTCCATCGATCACTTGTGTTAGGGCACCTCCAAGGCCCATGTCACTGGCGTCAGTTTGCAGAACGAACGGTTGGGTGAAGTCTGGACAAGCCAGTATCGGAGATTCTGTGAGTTTTTGTTTCAGAAGCTCGAAGGCCTTCTGCTGGTCTTCTCCCCATTTCCAACGGTGTTTCTTCTGCAGTAATCGAGTCAACGGAGAAACTAAATCAGAGAAGTTCTCTATGAAACGACGGTACCAGCTGGCAACTCCAAGAAATCGACGCAGTTCTCGGACGGTTTTCGGTATTGGTAAAGACACTATCGAAGACACTTTGTCGGGATCGGTACAGATGCCATCGGAGGTGACGACATGTCCAAGGTATTTTAGGGATTTTCGCACAAAGTCACACTTGTCGGGGTTGAGACGAAGATTAGCTTCTCTCAACCGTCGGAATACTTCTCTCAAGTTCTCCAGGTGCTCCTCGAAAGTTTCCCCCAGGACAACTATATCGTCCAGGTAAGCGAACGCTTCCGGTTCCATTTCTGGGCCAATGACGGTGTCTAGGAACCTCTGGAAGGTGGCTGGGCTTGCATGTAAACCGAACGGCATCACGGTGAATTGGAACAGACCTCTTCCGGGGACGGTAAATGCAGTAATCGGACGGCTCTCCTTTGCTAATGGTATCTGCCAGTATCCTTGTTTCAGGTCCAGTGTGGAGATGTACTTCGCTTTTCGGAGTTTGTCCAGAATCCCAGAAATGTACGGCAACGGGTATGCATCTTTCACAGACACTTGGTTAACAGCACGGAAGTCGATGCAGAAACGGTACTTTCCGTCTTTCTTCTTGACCAATACAACAGGTGAACTCCACGGTGACTTGGAGGGTTCAATCACTCCCTCAGCCAACATACGGTCCACTTCCTGATTGAAGATCTCCTGCATTTTCGGATTTAGGGGTCGGTACCGTTGTTTGATCGGTTCGGTGCCCGGTTTCAGTTTGATCTTGTGTTCAATCAGGTCGGTTGTACCATACAGGTCTTCGAACTTCTTTAATTCCTCGGTCAGAAATGCCTCCAGTTCTTGTTTCTGAGATTCCGTCAGTTCCAATAGGTGTTCTTCGGCGGTGTGAACCTCCGCGGTGGCCTCGACGGGAGTCATCGGCCTCGAGATCAGTCGGCCCTCCAGGAAGCACTCGGCGGTACTGAGATTTACGGAAAACTTGAAAGTCGACAGAACATCCATCCCCAGAATAATGTCTACCGGTAAGCTTGGCACCAGTAAGAATTTCAAATCAGGCAGTGTGTAATCGGAAATTTGCACGGTGGTGGTGTACAGTTTCGGCGTGACGGTGGTTTTTCCGTTCGCTATTACTGCAAAACTGTTGTGCATTGTTTGTCCTGTGATTCCTTTACTTTCACACCGATCGGAAACGGCTTGACTGCAAAAACTCCTGGTCGCTCCTGTATCTATCAGTGCTCGGAAGTGTTTGCCGGCTATTTTGACCTCTATTAACGGTCGGTTATCATTACAGGTGGTCGGTGTCAGTGGAGTCAAGATTCCGGGAGATGTGGTCGACTCCGTCTCCAATCTCCCCTTTAGTTTTCCGAACACGGGCAGTCTCGTGATAGAATGTTTTCCCTCTGACATCGCGAACAGAATATTTTTGGTGGCCTGCGACATTCTCGACGCATGTGGCCATATCCACCACATCGGAAACACTGTGTCTGGAAGGACACTCTCCTTCCTGATGATGATTGGGTCCGGTCAGCGTGGCTATTTTCGGCTCGACGGCGGGGTGGCGGTGTTGAAGTTCCGGATCTACCTTCGGACCTGTTTCCAGAAATTTGACGGTGTGATTCCTGTTGCTGGACTACTGATTCTCCGGATCTGAGTGGCTTCGGACGGCTTTCCCCCGGCGGAGAAAGTCGTGTCTGGCCAGCTGGTGCCGGCGGGATTGATTTCCTATGATCAGTTGTTTGTACCTGTTCTCCGGTATCCACAGAAAAACTTGCTTGATATCGGTTTAGCTGACGGGGAGTGTACGTCAGGTGAGGTTCCTCCACGAAACCTGGCTTCGAGGGTGGCCGGGTGTACTGGCTCATCTGCCACTGGACCAGTTCAAAAACTTTTCCTTTACGGAGAAGTTCATCATACGTCTTGGTCTCCTGGAAGGCCAAGGCCTGTTGTAAGGGCGGAATTAACCTTTGTCGGATAAGTCGGATCTGCTCCACCTCGGATGGTTTTGTATAGGTGAGTTTCTGGAATAAGTTCTGCATCCGGGTAACATATAGGAGCAACTTTTCTTCAGGTCCTTGTGTTCGTCTTTTTATTTCTTCCAACAGATTCTCCTCATAGTTGACAGGCAGAAATGCTTCTTTCAGTTGGTTGGAAAAATCTTCCCAGTCCTCGAAAGTACCTCTCCTGGGAATAAACCAATCCCTTGCATCTTTCCGTAGTAATTCATAAACTGATTCGAAAACTTGTTCCAGGGACACTTTACGGGATTCAGCCAGCCTCTCCACTTCCTCAAGGAATCCGGTCACACTTCCAGTGCCATCAAAGGAAATGTTCCATTTGTGTACAGGGACAGTCGGTATTGTTGATCGGGACTCCGGTTCTGATCTGGCAGGTGTAGTGACAATTGGTCGGTTAGGACTTATCCACGGTGCAGGTAAGTGTGGAAAAGACACCCTTCGTGTAGAATTAATCCATCTACCCTGTGTCAGACCCTCAGGTGTTGTTGTTCTACAGTCCTGTGACTGCGTGAGAGGTATCGCTGGTAACTGTCGCAGTAATGCTGTACATGTCTGCCTTGTCTCATTCATGACTTCTTCTAATGTTGGGTTCCTTACAGGTGTTCCAGTATGTGAGACATCGACCGCTACAGGAGGGTCGACACCATCTCCCAAGTCGATAAGCGATGGCTCTCGGAGCCCTGAAATCCGTTCCGGTTGGATTGGTGACACACCAGGCGAACTGGGCACCTCCACATCTAAGAGAGACCTCCGATGTCGGTTAGATGGTTGCGGCCGTTCACGATTACTCTTCTGACGTAGCTCCTCTAGTGTCTCCAACGCCTTAGCTGTAGTTGCCTTCATTTGTCCAACTAGTTGTAACTGTGTTGTGTCTGCAGTAACAATAAAGTCCAGCCTTCCTTGTATGTGTATCAATCGGGTGTAAATTCGCGAAAATTCGTTAGCCGCATTCTCATGATTGAAGTTCTGAAGGGATTCCACTAAATCGGTGAGTTTATTTTGGCAAATCTCAATCTCCGAGGCGGGGTTCAATGATGTTGGGGGTAATAGAGGTTCATTAGACTGAAGTACTTGTCGTAGTAGACTCCGTTTAGTCATCACAGTACCCGGTATCGATTGTCCTCTCAGTTGTAATTCGTATGTAAGTTCATCACTGAGTAACCGGTTTACATCCATGTTCGACATATTATTTTCAACTAAGTCCGATTCAGAACGCACCAATCTTTCACACTCGGTATGTCTTTCACAATCTGTTTAAGTTCTAAGTCCAACCCGGTAAGTTAATCGTTAGCCAACCTATTCACTTAAGTTCGAAGTGGGTATCGGTGTAACCCCAAAATAAAAGAGTCTAAGTCCCGGTGTATCAGAAAAGAAAAAAGAAAAAAAAAAAAAGTTCAAGTCCCGGCGCACCAAAATAATCTAAGTCCCGATGTATCGCACCAAAAATTTTACAAGTCCGACGTTACTCGAAAAAAAATTTCAATCAGTCCCACTAAAGTCCGAAAATATTCGCGAAATACCGCACACACTCGCAAGTCGTTTCGTATAGTCCGGAAAATTTCCCGAAATTCGAATCGCACCAGAACGCACAGGTTAATTTCCAAACAGTTTTTCAAGTTCAATATCCAGAAAATAAATCGCAATAGGTTTCAGAAAAAATCAGCAATAATTGGTAAGTTTCAACAGTACAGGTCAAAAGAAAATGAAAGCCGGTAGACAAGTTATCAATAGGGTAATAGGTGATTCACTATTAACTGATAGGTAAATCAAACCTATTAAATTTTACCAATTGTGACAATAAATTTTCAATGTTCGGAAATTCACTCACCTTCAATACGAAATTAAAACAGTTCAATTCAATAAATCAGAAATAATAAGAAATCGGAAATAATTTTCACTGATATTAAGGCGCAACAATAGTTCAGTTTTCAACAACTCAATAAAGTAATCGGCAAAAGGAATAATCACAAATTAATTAAATTATTTCCAATAGGTTTCAACAATAGGAAAATTTTCAGAATATAGTCAAATTCAATTCACAGTATAACAGTTCAATACAGAGTGGCAGGTAATAAAACACAGTTCAAGTTTATTTTTCACAGTTCTCGGTTCAAGAAATAGTTACTCACTGTTCTTAGGTTTTACTCACTGTTTCGGGAATTCACTCACTGTCCGGTTAATGTTTCTCACCTCTGTTGTTTCCTACTGGATTTTGCACGGTCCCTGCTCGGGCGCCATTTTTGTAACGTGCGTTTCTCGGAGAAGCCTTAATCTCGAGCGCCAGCTATTCTTTTCAATAGGAAGAATAGCAAACCTACCAGGGTAGCTGCTAGCCAGAGACAGAGCTCGGTGTTGTCTAGGGTAGTAGCGACAACGAAGAAGTCAAAATCGAACTATGTAAACGTTTATTCACAACTTCGGAAACTAATCACATGTCAAAGGGAGATATGTGTGATATAAAATATGAGTGATTCTATCAGTGAAAATACATTCGGGAAATCTTATCCGGTCACGAGCACTTTATGAAATTTATACCGGGTGTAGTGAAAAATTAACGGTTCAATAAAAATGCGCCAACCAGAACTGACGAATGCTAAGGACTTGCTATACGGTATCGGTGTGTAGTTGTATTTCTCCGGGAATGAAACACAATAAGGGCGGATCTGTTCGAGACTTTTATTCGCTGCCCCAAGGGTTAACACGCCATGACTGACAGCGAAGAAAATGTCTATTTTTAGCGCAACTACGGGATTTCACTGACTACTTGCGGTATCTCTTATTCTCTGCCCCAAGGGTTAACACGCCATGATTGACAGAAAAGAAGAGACTTCGGCCTTAACACTCATGACGCGGACAGGGGGGTTGACGGAACTTTCCCTTCAGTACCCCAAGGGTTAACACGCCATGACTGATAGCGAAGGGAAAAGTCAGACTCGCGAAACAGGGTAAAGAACGATAAAATACAACAGGAAACGATACAGTACAGCAGTGTCAAAGTTAAAGAAGTAACGGCGTAGGTCTAACAAAGAAACTGAACGGCACAGACGGGGACCTACCTCCTTTGTTTCAAGCACTCGAAACTCAAAGGATTTAAAAAAAAAAAAAAAACTAAAAAAATTAATTCTAAGCACTGATGCAAATAACACAAAATGATTATTCTCAACGGCGAAAGTACTACGGAAAATCAACTGAATTTATACTAGAAGTTAGAAACCACGTTAGCACTGAAGTAAAATTCAAAAGTCAGCCGACGAACTGAAGTAACAGTCGAGAAGTCGAAAAGTGCAACTCGAAGAACTGAAGTCAAAAGTGACCGTCGCGGGGGGAAAATTTGCCTTTATAGGCTTATCCCCTCTCACGGTAAAAATCTGAAAATTCCAGAATGCGACAAGAATGAAAAACGTCGTCAGCTCCGGTTTATCGCATATCAACAGATGAAAAACGTTGAAATCTTCAGCGGCATGTAAGAAAAACGACGTAAAATACAGATAAGCGGTTTTTTACGTTTACTCTGCCTGTCGGAATGAACGTACGGAATATTCGAGAATTAAAATATTTTCAAAGACGGAAATTTAAAACGAAAAAATTCACTAAGATGAACTTCAATTTTCCTCGGAAAACTGGGGTTCATTACATCATACACAAAAATAACTGTTTAAAAAAATGATGATGACACTATTCTCTGGTTTCATTGAGAATTATAAAGAAGGTTGTGCCCTATCACTAGATAGGCAGATGAAATATCTAGTAGGCTATGCATGTTGTTTGTAGATCCTTGTGAAATGGGTGGGTGATGACTTAACGGACAATGATGTCGGAACTCAGCAGGATTAAGGTTTGAGCCAGACGGCACTGAAATGCGGCGGTTCACCTCTAAGTGCTTTCTGTTCCCACCCGGGTTTTCACACCAACAAAGATTCGTACTCATAGTAGAGGTGGACACTGGCAGGTTAGAAGAAAAAAGTAGAGGCAGTTCACTGCTCAGTGCGTTCTTGGCATAGAGAACCAAATGAAAAACATTTTGTCCTGAATGCATTTTTTTATCATTATTGTTCCATCGATAAGACAATTTTTCGCTTTTTTTTATAAGTTTGCGTTGACAGGACGGAACAATCAATTGCTTATTTGTTGATGTTGTTGCTATTTAACTTGAAAATAAGACGCTCAAAAGCGTTTATTAATGGACGAAATTTCGAGCAAGTTTTGTTGACATGGCTGTTGTATTGAAATATATTTGAAATTATTAGCTTGAACGATTAATTTTGCTGCTTTGTTTCGTTCTTCAAATACACTTTGATACCTTGTGAATCCGACACAAAGCCGTTTTGGCTTTTGGCTTTTTATTGAAAAAAATTTTGATTGTGAATTCCAGGTCAACTTGTTTACTGACTTTTTCATTGTTTTGAAAATTAAGGAAAGGGAAGTGCTTTTGCAAATAAATTGTACCTTCTCTGATATGCAATAGGTAATCAAGCCATCAATAATCTATAAAATTTACGTTACCGTAAGATTCGGGTGACTTTAACTATTGTTAAATTCAACTTGCCATATTTTTCAAAACGGTGACCTATTTTTATCTGAGGTTCCAATATGCTTAATGACTCAGACTATTGATTAGGATGCTTCAGAATTCGGATATAAATTTTGAAAAAAATTAAATATACTTGTCCCATGTCACCTACCGATTTGGGAGGCTTGAGACACTGTTGAAATCTATTGATTTCTTAACTCTCAAATGAAATAGAGGTATAGTTTTGAAAAATTAGAATTTACGATTATATAGGTAGTTGAAATTCGGTAAGGAAACTAAATGATGAACCCCTATTACAGCGAAAGTAAATATCTTCTTCTTCTTCTTCCGCTGTTATCCACTAATGGATGTTTGCGATCATTTCTGACCATTTAATTCTGTCTCTAATGCTATGGATCAATTCTCCAGTCATAAATATATTGCAACTCAAATGTAAAAAAACTAAACAGAACAAGGGAACTTTGATTTCTTTCATTCTTTGGTGATTTCTTTGTGGAAATAACGTAAATAATAATATCCTGCGAAAAATCGGCAAAATTCCTGCTGCCAATGCGCCGCTTGTATCTATTCGGCATTGTCCCAAGTCATCCTATGAAACAACAAAATAAATGAATGAGTTCCGTGTTGCCGTTTGATTTGTAAACAATCTTGTTTCATGACATATCTAATATCTAAATATCCCACGTATCCAGAAAAAAAATTACACATACACAAAGTGAAACATATGTACAGGACACTAGGAAGTATAAGGGCCAAAAAAAAGGCGCTTTCACTCTCCTCAATTAGTTAATTTTTCCTGTCAGTTCAAACGCTCTGGTCACAGCAAACTCAACAGGAACTAATTGTTGAACTAACCGAAAAGATGCTGCACAGTCTTATAAGTTTGTCCCTTCACTTATGAATGGCAAGAAACAAAGAAATCTGCAAGGGGAGTAATTATCCCAAGTTACAGGACTGTCCCAAGTCACCCGAATCTACCGGTAACTTGAAGTTATCTATCTCCACACCTGAAATTTGCGAAATGGCAAGGTGGTCCTTTGTTACCTACAGTATTCAGTACACTATTTATTATATCACAGTTTTTTTTATAAACTGTTATGAATTATGTAAAACTCAATATAATGAGTATTTAATACGGTTAATTTCCACCCGAATATCGGTTTATATTTGTTTTCATACCCTCCACTAGAAAAATCTAATCATATGCCACCCTACATTTATTATCAATCTATTTAGGGACAGAACATGATGTGCGAAATGTGACTATCAATTTTCAATCGGACCATTATTCCATCACCACAATAATACAGGTTGGGTAATTACAACATCATCAATCATCGAAACCACCAACAAAAGAAACGAAATGGAATCGGAGTGTCTATTTCATGCGATTCAGGATACAATATAAAAGTTATATTTTGTCCCACAACGGTTGCAGCAGGAAAGTGTTATCAATCAATCATGGAATTTCAGGTCGAATGATCAGTAAGGTGTGGCATTTCAGAAATTATGATACAATGATATAGAATACTGAAAATTTTAACAAAATATGCGGGTGGCACTCAACGAAATTCGAGACGTAAGCACAAACTGATATGAAATGTACTTTGGTCTAAGTGAAGATCGAAGATCACCACGAAAAAAGATTTTCAATAATTGAAATCCTCCTTCAGCTCAAATTATATTTTTTATACATATAATTAATAACCTTTAATTTTAAGGCGAAATGCACAATCGTATATATTTTCATTTTGCGGAAAGGTCCCTCAGTAATTTTAAATTTTTTGGCCGGAAAGGGTCTCCACCTACTGAGTTCAATCCACTGATGAGAAATTCGTGGACAAATTCAGCTTTGCCCTCTGTCGGCCTACTTCGCGGATCAAAAAAGTAGTATTTGAGGGGGAAGGTGGATCAGTGTGGCGAAAAGAGCATCAGATAAAATGCTCTCTAAATCTAAAAAATTGAGTAAGTAGATATAGTATGAAAACTGGAAAAGTTCTCATTTCATACTTTTTTTTTTAAATACCAAAAATTAGACCTGTATATAGGGCGAATTGTCTAGGATAGCCTGTCAGAATATTAAAAAAAAAACGATAATTGTACATACCCGATTCGCACGTCAGATTAAGATATATGTGATAAATTATATGTTGAAAAGTATATATTCTCTTATTTTGACAATTTAAGCGTGACGAAAATTTGTGTACATTATCGAGCCATAAAGGTAACAAAAATAAGTTTTTTGCATTTTCGAATTCATTATAAAAGTTGTAGATCATCATATTTTCTACAAATTTTATCCGAAGCAATTTTTTCTACTTTTGAACGTTTTGTGAGATATATGACGATGAATGTACATTAGACTGGCTTTCTATCTTGACCTTGGCCTTTCCCCTTTGTGGCTAAGCTCCTCGCCCTTATCACCCTCTAACTCGAAAACGGTTGAGGGTATGAAAAATTGGTTCAGACAAAAATTGTATAAAATTTCATTATCTGCAACTTTCATAATGAATACAGAAACGATTAGAGGTTCAGGAACGGAGATATTGAAAAACTGCCTTGTTATCATCTTCAAACTGTCAGATTAAGAAAACCCCTCCTGATTAGTGTCAGATTATTGGGTCAACACGTCTGCAACACTGAGATTAACCATCTGTATGAACATCTGACACGCTGGTTAACATGAATTTATTATTATCAGAGACACGTAGGGCATATGCATTATCTTAATCTGACACACCCGAGTATGTACACCTGACGATTTTTTTTACATCTTTGAAAACCTGCAGACGCTTTCCCCACCGCTTAAAGTGCATACGTCAAAGAACTTTTTTTTTCTTTATACAATCTAATCTTCAAAAACCACTAGGTCCCCACAGCGCTCGAGTAAATCCCGATTTAACATCGTCGGCTCCCCAACTATTAGATACCATGAAGTCAATTCAAAATTCGCTGAGGTTATAAACTGTTCGTATAAAACGAGGAAATTTCAGGAAGCTATTCAAAGAGGCAACACGTATCTGATAAACATAATACATCAATGTATGCAAGTCTTGTAAAATATCATACAGGTTGATTGATAACTATTGGGACATTGCCTGAGGAATAATAATTTGAATCGAAATATGGTGATGAGATTAGGTATACTTCATTCACTTTTATTTTAGCAGTCGGTTGGCCATGGAAATTTGACATATTTCACTCTGTATAGTATGAAAATGTGGGGTTATGAAGCTTGTCAAAACATTTTTGGGTTTTAAATCAACGCTATGTTGCCCGTTCTACGTAAAAGTTTGTGTTATTACGTATTTTATCACAATGTCGAATCTCTTCGGAAAATATGTGACGAACATAATTGAAGTTTATACAAACTGATTGAAAGCATACCAAATCCAGTTATTTGCATGGAAAATACAAGAGATCAGTATAATATCATAATATGCACTAGCTTGAGGAGAGTTAATGTTCCTTATATTATTTGGCTTACATCATTTGTAGATTTCAAAATTATTAACCCGAAGATGAAATACATATGATGCAGTGGTTGGGAATGGATATCTCCCGAAGGAATTAACAGATAATTACAAGAATGATAAATTCTTCAACAAAAATCATCTTGCATCAATATAAGTAAAAGGAATTGAAGGAAGTTTCAAGTTAAGATGAACTCCACCTTTGAACAAAAATTTCCGATGAATAAACAAGTAACAGGGCAACTTGCGCGTATTTGTGGCTATTCATCTTAATACATTGATGTAATAATAATAATTAGGTATTTATTAGTACCTTAAGGCATTTACATTGTATAGGACAAGTCAAATGAAAAATAGAAAAATCCATTTTAGGGAACTTATTCTCCGATGCAATTTATCGAAAATCCTGTAGTAAACTTTTCGCATTAATTCACTCAAACATAAAATTCTCAAATGCCACCACTTTTTTGGGTCTCCCAATAGAAGGAAATTCTTAATCATCCTCTTCATTCAAAATCTTTCTGATTGTGGAAATATCCAGCTGAAATACAGGGGTCAGCATAAGTCAGGCAACCAATTTGCATTAAGATAAATAAATGCAGCGTCAAAATATATTTATTAAAAAATAATACAGAAGGTATTCGAAAAAGGGTTACTGTAAGTGCTCAGATTTTTTTCGACAGCGTTGCCAGACTTATGAGCGTTGCCGGACATATGTCGAAATTTCGAGAGCGTTGCCTGACTTATGCCGACCCCTGTATAAGTCGTTTAGATTAAGATGAAACATTACATACATTTTCTTACATTGAATATGTTCGCTACCGTCTGACGTATTGTGGATTTTAGAATATCAGGGTATAACTATTTGAATGAGCGGACCTGAATTCTAAATAGCACTTCCTGAAACCCTGTCTCTTTTTTCAATCACTTTCGGCATTTTCGTGATAAAAATTGATATTAGTTGCGGCAACGGCGTTATGACATCAACGACATTTCATGAGTGCCAACCTATCTTCGTTCTAGTTACAAAAACTTGAGAAAATTATTTCATGGCCAACCGACTGCTAAAATAAATTTGAATGAAGTATAGGTATAGGACTCAATGAGATATTGCTGTGGAAAAAGATTAAAGTGAAGTTTTTTCATTTTTTGCTGATCTAAGCGTTCGTTTCTCATGGTCTTAAAAATTGACACAGAGGTATAACTTTGGGAAAGGAATTTCATTTTAGGTAGTACTTCAAATTTCATCATAGCGGCCGCTACATGAATCATTTCTGATGATGAAATAAAATGGTAGGTCTTCTTGACAAAACTTCCTATTGATTTCGATTAGAAATTAGGATGTAAAAATCATTTTTACAAAATATTTGTGATATTGAATCAGCACGATAATTTTACCCGTTTTTGAATTTCTCTTCCGTTAAAACTTTCTACAAAGGATGAGGATTATAAGGAAGGTTCCAAAGAAAAATTAATAAAATCTGTGTAGCCGTTTTTACGTGATGTGATGACAACGCAAAACAGGGCTCCATTTTATTTATGAAGATTATGCTGAAGAAGCCCTTTGAAAAATTTGTTACATTATGATATACAGAGTGTGCGAATCCTAAAAATTAAAAGAATTCTTGAAGTACTAGAAATACTTATTTTTCCATATCTTATTAGTAGGGCTTAGTAAAATAATAAACTTAAACATAATCGATCTATAATTATACTTATGTGGTCCACAAAATATTTTTTCCTGTGGAGTGGTACGCTAGGAAAAAACTGGGAAGCACTGTACTATGATACGGTTTACCCTGCTAAACATACAATTACTTTTTTGGCTCAGCGGTTAACGACCTCATTTGCGACCAATCACTTTGTTCAAAAAATTGATTGGAAATGTTGTAAAGTTTCATTTTCAATTCGTTAAAATCAAAATATTTCTAATACACCAAAACAATTAACCATAGAGTGAAATATGCAGCAATATTCTTGCTCCCAAGAGACGGTGCATTAACCATTCTTCTTTTGTCCTTTTTGTAATTGATTTAGCACATATAGACAACCATGGATAACGACTGGTTTAATTAAATCAATACGCCGAAGAGATCTTCTATTCCAGAGGTTCCTAAAGGAGAAGAGCGATGAGATTAAAACTCTGTATACTGCTTTTCGTAACAAACTGAATTCACTTCTGAAGAAGGCTAAATTTTCTTACTATAGTCATAGAGTCCGGTCTGCAGAGGGTGATATCAAGAAAACATGGCGTTTTATCAATGAGGTTACAAACTCCAATAGTGTAACGCGAGCCATTCCTGACCGAATTGTTGTTGATGGGGTAGAGACGGATGACCGTAAACAGATTGCAGATGGCATGAATAAATACTTCGCCTCTGTAGGACATAAACTGGCTTCTTCCATTCTGGGCCCATCCTCTGACTCTGGGTTTAAGCATATGTCATGGCCTGGCTCCATATATATGGAACCGACAAACATTGAGGAGCTCACAGGACTGATATATTCCTTGAAAAAGGTTGAATCATCTGGCTGTGACTTGATTACTGGGAGTTTAGCTAAAGACATGGCACCTCTGATAGCACAACCCTTTGTCGAGTTAGTAAATGCATGTTTTCAGGTAGGGTCTGTGCCTTCATGTTTTAAGACAGCATTGATCACACCTGTCCACAAGGGTGGAGATAGGAGCGACCCCGGCAATTACAGACCTCTGTCAGTCATACTGTCTTTGCAAAAATATTTGAAAAGGTCATCTTCATCAGATTGACCAAATACCTAGATAAATTCGAGATCATTTCTGAAAGTCAATTCGGTTTTAGACAAGGTAGGTCAACCTCAGATGCCTTGGATGCTTTGATGGAAAATATTTACAAGGCAATTAACAGAAATAGGAAAGTTCTCTGTGTGTCTGTCGACTTATCGAAGGCGTTCACACCGTCAATCATGAGATCCTGCCTAAAAAGTTGTTTCATATTGGAGTGAGAGGTGGTGCTTTTGACTTGCTTGAGAGTTATCTGGATAATAGAACCCAAAGAACTGAGATCTATGATGTTGTGAGTGAACCGGAGGTTATTCGTTGTGGCGTTCCCCAAGGAACTGTTTTGGGTCCGCTATTGTTCCTTATATATGTGAATGATCTGCTGAAGTTAAGTATGAAGGGCAAAATAATTCCTTATGCTGATGAAACATGTATTCTCTTTGAGCATAACTCTTGGATGGAGGTTGGAGAATTGGCGCAAGCTGAACTGAAGATTGTGAAGAAGTGGTTTGATCTAAATCTACTCTCAGTCAACGAGTCCAAATCACACTTCCTGCCGATTTCATTAAATAGTGCACAAGAGCCGAACTTTGAAGCGCTCCTCTCCGACAATATATTAATAAAAGCAGTGAGATCTGTCAAATACTTGGGAGTTTATATTGATCGTCATCTGAGATGGGATGTGCACAGCATGGAATTACATAAGAGATTGAGAAAAATTACTTACAGAATCTGTTTGGCCAGGGCTTTTTTACCTAGGGATTTATGTTTCACTGTTTACTTCGCATTGGTGCAGTCGGTTTTATAGTATGGAATTCGTGCTTGGGGCGGTTTGAGGAAAAAATATTATAACACTGTGGAGAGAGCACAGAAGCGACTTATAAAAATCTTATTCAAGAAACCTTGGCTGTACTCTAGTGACAAATTGTTTAAGGAATTGAGAATAATGGACCCGAGGCAGCTGTACATAAAAAGTTTGGTATTATCGATCCCCAAAAAACGTTATACTCTTGTGTTCTACTTATAACACAAGGCAGACACAAAATGTGATGGTTAGAGGATTCAGGGTTACCAGGGAGAAGATCAGATCTTCTGCTCTTTATAGATTGCCACAGATCCACAATATTGTTCCCACCTATCTGAAAAGACCACAAAGTTACCATTCTCTGAAGCGTAGACGAATAGCTGGTTACTTGACTGTTTCTCAAGACAAAACGTTCAAGAACTTTTCTGATGGTTAATTATATTATTTGCATTGTGTTTGTAATTTCATAGTCATGCTGCTAATCCACTACTTTGATTGGAGGGAGTTCATACACAAGCCTTAGATGACTTTTCTGAGCTCTTTCAAATTTTGAATTGTATTGTATGCTAGGGTGAATAAATTATTATAATTTTAGTTGTGGTCTTGTTGTCTTAGGTATAAAAGCACACCAGCAGAGTAACTACTGAAGAATTAAGTGGCGAGTTGAAACATTTGTGGCTGAAGTTACAGCTCCAGAATGGTAGGTTATGATAGGTTCTCATTGATCAATAAATTTTGCGTGCTTCCTGAAAAACTTTTCGAATTAAATGGTGATGTTCCCAGCCATATCTTCGAGGTCCTTGGTGAACAGTTATTTTGTTCCAACCCTCTTTGTTGCATATCGGATCCAATAATATTAAATGGCATGAAAGTTGCCGAGAATTGAACATGCGAATAAAATAACCGAAATACTTAGTGATTTATACATCTCGTGACAGTTACCGTCTGTTACATGCGAAGTATGTGCCTGCCATAAGTTATCTGGTCGATGAGACTGGCAGGGTTGGTTTCCCTCAACGAGTCGATGGAACTTAGGTAAACATCGCCCTATTGGAGTGAATTCATGCATGTGCCCAGTTTGGGATTCCGTTCCACATAAAACTTGAACAGAATGAAAAACGTGCCGTCCTGCTGCAACAGAACGGACGTCAAGTTCTCGTCAATCGTTGAAAGTTTCGTTTTATTTGACAGACTTCATTGGGCCGAGTTGATCGCTCTATTGAATCGAGGATTTACTCTATATCGGAATTTTTATTTGTTTGATGTGATTCACGAATTCAATTTTTACGGAAATATCCATATTCGGATGATATTCTCGTTTCCGGCTACACGGTTTTGTTGCTGAAATATGGTATGTATCTCCTACTCATTTCACGAACAAATTGGTTATAGGATTTCTCGCATTTAGTTTTTTCGCATAAACGATTTTCACTGAAATATATTCACACTGAAAAAGGTTATGAAAAAGGAAAATTGAATTTCTCCAAACTCTCAATTACTAGTACCGACATTAAGTTCCTCCAGCAAAAATAATACCATAAAGAAATTATCAGTTACAAATAATGTCTTTGTTACCGCTAAAGATAGGCGTGGCATAAACTTAAGATTAGCCGAAAACGAAACGTAACGGCTAAAAATGTAGGTACCTATTTGATGTCTTTTGAATGGTCGACTGGGAGAAGATGAACGCATGCGGCCACGTTTTTGTTTCAATTTTTAGAATTGAATTATGCAAAATAGCATCGAATGCTATTGTATTGAGGTTTCGTGACATAACGCCCATTGGTTTTCTATTCAACATTTTATGAGTTATTTTCAACTGTCAAGGAGATTAATGCTGCTCAAATCGAGCCTGAGTTTTTTTGAATCAATTCACATGCAGATGTTAGATATACAGTTTTCCACAGGACACTAGGAACAGTCAATTGTCCTGTGAAAAATCAGAATATGACCTCACAAGGAAATGAAATGTTAGACATTAGATCTAAAGTATTTTTTTCTGTGAACAAAAGTATATTTTCCCTACCATACAATGATTGGGTTTACGGAAAAATTTTCCACGTAATAGAAACGATAGTTTCAAGGATGTTGCAATTTCTTTCTAATCTCAATACTTTTGCAAAAAAGAACAAACAAAAAATTATGAACATAAAAATAGTTTTTCTAGCTGATATTTCTTCCCAAGTCATTGAACACCTTTGATGAATCATCCCGAAAGATTCAAGTGCAGCCATCGTAAAGCTTATCAGCGAAATAGTCCTACAAACAAGATTGGGTAGTGCTACTTATATTACAACACAGAATTTGACCTTTGTCTTCATTCTCTCCTTTTGCTTATTCAATTCCCTTGCAAATTATGAATAATAACAAGATCAAATATTACCATCAACTGTACAGTTTACCCTCAGACTCAAAAAAGCATCTTCGTCTCAAATTTGGTCATCAGGCGTTCCGATTTTTGATTCGCTAATAAGAATGTGTTGACTCACAATTAATAGAAACAAATATAATATGTTCATTCTCAATATCTCAACTGCTTAACAGATTGCTTTTCTGATATTAAAAATATGTGAAATTCATAAAAAAATGCATAACATTAATAGTTTGATTATATTACTATTTCTATGCCGAAAGTTTGCGCGCCTCAAGCCTTGCCAATACTTTTCTTTTTTTCTATTAGCTTCTACATTTTTAGCCGATGGGCTACAGTTAAGTTTAGCCGGCTAAAGATAGAAGAAACTATAACATTAGCAAATACCCGAAGCTAAACCTAAGTTTAGCCGGCTAATCTTAAGTTAATGCTCACACCTATCTTTAGCCGTAACATCTATAACAGGGAAAAAATATTAGATATGAATAATCCCCAATAATTATTAAGGTAAATAATAATGAATTCGAGTGATATAATGATTTTCATATTATTAAAATTTAACGAAAGTGAGAAAAGTTTCCTTTTTCATGAAAAGGGTGTCATGCTTCTTCAGAAATTATTAATATTTTTGCAGAAGGAATCACCTCCTACATTTTGATACATCGTGAGTAAACTCTCTGCATACTATAAGTCATAAAACTCACTGTATGCACCTTCTCTCTCTTATCTGTTGGGGGTGATAATTTTTAAAAATTCATAACTTCTAATTGAAATATTTTCCAGAATTGAAAATAGTACCACTCTATTTTTCCTGAAAAACTGCATCTATAGTCTATAGAAAATTTATCTAAATAGGTCAAATTCTACCAATTTATTTTAATCGGATAAACACATAACCCCCTCCCTCAGCTGGTCCATTGCTATGCTTTACTGCCATTCCCTCTCTCATATGGGATGGAGGACAACTCCTCAACTCCTTTTCAAATTCTATATCACCAAACGAGTGAGGCAAGTGAGGCTTTCAAGGAAACTTTTTTGCTCTACAAACTTTCCCCAGAACAAGTCTATAGTATCTCAGAAACTCTGCCAATTTAGCACAGCCAATGCTTTGGGTACTAATTTCTGCCTATGGTTGAATCACTTATTCTTTATTTCACCACTCTCGTTCATATTATTCCAATTAAGAGATTTGTTACGATCACAACTATTCAGAACTCTGAGATTACGGTGTGGCTTATCCATGTAGAATGAATTCTTGTCGTTCACAAGCTTATCTGACAGTTCAGATGATTGATAATTTCATAATAGTTTCGAATCCTGAAAGATTTTGGTCCAAAATTATAACCAGAGCCTAGGATGATGAATCAAAATTCGTATCGAAGAGAATATGCAGAGTTACCGATATTATGGAAGAAGAGGGTTAAATTGTAAATGAATAAATGAATCTAAAGTACTCGTATAATATCCAGGCAATATACATCTTTTCTGCTTGGTGTCTATAACCATAACTCCAAGTCTTGCTGTGAACTCAGACTTCCTTCATGGTTCAATTTGTATTGAGGAGTCTAATGTGAAAAAACATGCAAGTTAATATCAATAGTTAATATCAGCACTACCAACATCAGCGTCCTCAATTTGACCTAACTCCACTGCTGGGCAACGAAGTGTCTTAAAGTCTTAAAAAATAGAAACACTATTACACCAAACACAAATACGATAATGAACATTCAAATATTGGGGTAAACGCAAACAGAAATGGAGTAGTACACCATGTGCAGTAAACATTTTACTGCATCAATCAATTAGGACTGTTGCCCACGTAAAGGCCGGACCGTACTACTCGTGCTCGTGCTTATGTAACTCGGTGGCTTGCAAGTAATGCTCAAGCCGGCAGACAAGCGCACGAGCCTTAGGAGTCTATAGCTTGAGTGGCGCCGCTTGTTGTCAGTACATCAAAAGAAAACATCGCTGTTCGTCCTGTTCAAAAAACAAGGCCTACTTTCGTTTTGTCGCTCAGGATGTTTCTTTTTCTGGCCTCGACAAAGTCGATACAGGTGAACACATTGCAGAGCAGCTATATAGTAGAAATATATCCCTCGTTCCTTGCCCTATAACCCGAATATAGCACCCAGGGCACAAATGTAGAACTCCTATGTCTGCCTCAAACAAGGAACACATCTCCTTTATAAAGAGAGCATAAATAGTTCAAATATGGATCATACAAATATTTGTTCCAAATGAGATCTATATGTAATACATTAATGTATTATAGTATGAAATAAAATTGTTCTTGGGAAACAAATCAAATTATATTGGACTAGAAATTTTTGTGTTTTCACGTGGTATGTTTTTAACAATCATTGTTGAAAAGATAATTCAAAAACATCTTACATCAGTTCGGTGAATTATGTAAATATGTTGTTCAAAATCTACTTACCTTTTTCATAAATTTCAGTTTACAAAATTGATGAAAAGATTAGTGCACAAAGTTATAGCACTAAAAAGAATATATTACATCATGATGGGTTTGTTTCTGTTTCCCAAAAATAATTAGAAAATCCGGAAGATATAATTTATTCATTTATTTTTACAAATTACATGCAGCATGTGAAGGAATAGCCTATCTCATCGGCACCAAGCAGCTCATAATTTATTCAAATAAAATGGTTATATGCTGGACGTATAATAAAATCATTGACCTACACTTATACATCCACAGCACTTCCTTCTCAATGTTTACAATTTCACTGAAAAATCTCTCTGTGACACACAAATAACTAATTAAACGTTCAATATCTACACTTCACTTTCCATATAGTGAACTCAATAAACTAAATGATAATAAATACAAATTCTCTAATGAAAAACACGGCGTCAATAACATTTCTCACAATCCCCCATATTTGTTTCGTCTTACAACGCCCTCGGCGGTAGTTGAAACATTAATGGTGCCATACTATCTTCATGATTTTAAACTGATACATAGCAAATATAAAACAGAGTTACAAATATGTTAGATATCATGGAGAGGGAACATGACATTCACAAAATATGAATGCGTGCATACAGCATGGGCACATCCCAAATTTAGTATCATACAAGTAATGGTTACAAAAAAATAACACATAACAAAGTTCCCTATTAGCTCTCCGAAGAAAACATAACATATATGTTACTGGTCTCTTGGGGATATTCGAATCCAATACAAGGAAATTCGAATATTTCGCCCTTCAATTATAAAACAGAAAACTGTTATTGAACAGTTTGACAGTGCGTTTTCAGCGCCATCTCATTTTCAAATGTGTGAAACATATATCAAGACGTAGTCGCAATTTAGTAGGTACTAGGGATATGGGGGCATTTGCTATCTTTCTCCTGTATAAACTTTGTTAATTATCTATCATTAAGACAGAAAAAATTGTTGTAATGTCTTAATTATTACTGGGTGTTTTGAATTCTACGTCACTCGATATATTACATAAAACAATGATAATGATGCAAGTAGCAAGTATGACGACAAACTTCTCCTGAATATAATCCCATACTCTTCCATACATTGCTTCCGAATCGAAAACAAAAGTAGAAAGGACGCAAGGACGACCTGAGTGGCAACTCCTGGAATCAATTTGGTCGAAAAAGTCATAACGTATATGCGGTCCCGAGGCAAAGTTTCCTCCTGCAGCGTAACAGCGAAAAAAGTTGAATCTGGCCCCGCGCGTCCTGGCTAACCGAAGTTATCGCATCTCACCTTGAAGGATACGTCATAAAACTAGGATCTTCTCGGGGGTGCCGATGACCCATAAAGGGGATGAGTTTACCGGAGTGGTGCAGTTCGCACTTCCGCCACGGCTGCGTCCCTGTCGCCGGATCGCGAGGGTGGCAGTCGATAGCGCGCCGCGTCTGGTTTCAGTCGTGGTCCTGCGTGCCATCAGGAAGGACTCGCACTTTCCGGTCAGTTGAGTAATAGGCGTGTGTTCTACTTTACGCGCTTTCCACGTTTGTGCAAGGATTCGGGTTATCAATCGCTGGAACTGGAGCTCGAGGAGCTGCCTTCCAGCAGGTGAGTTTTCGAAAAAGGAACCACCACGGATGATTGAATGTTTTGGTTTCTCATCTCGCGAAAAATTAGGGTGGGAATTTGTGATGAACACTCGATGTATGCATTGATAAAAATTCCTGGTCCATATTTATCCATCCGTTGAAATTTTTGTTGGCCTTTCTACAAATTCTAATCCAAATGCATGAACAATATAACGGATATAATATTCGCCAATATGTAAATGCATATTCGACTGTAAAGAGAAAGTCATCATCTTTATTCAGCAGTCTCCTCATCAAAAATCACCTGAATATTCGGAAATCTTCTAATGAGATCAAATAAATATTATGAGTTATTCTTCTTTGGTCATCTAATGCGTTAGAGTTCAACATTGAAAAAGAGATATAAATTTATATATTTTTTTCATAATCTTCTTATAATCTCAACGTAAAGGGCCACTTTCTGAAGACATCTATTTGATACGTTAACGAAAACCAGGAGGGTGGTGAGAATCAGCTAATGCCAACATTCAACAAATAGGATTTCACTTCTTGAGAACTATGAAATATAATCACCAAATTAATTGGAAAAGGATCAGAAACCTCAAAAACAAATAAATGAAATAACAAAATACACATAACTACAAATATCATCAAAAATAAGGAGTTTCAAACTCTCGACATGCACTGAATCCAACTTACAAAAGCTGCTTCATGTTGGTATCAAAGACGCTGAATATCATTCATATGTTTCATTGAAACATATGACAGATAAGAGATTTCAATAACACCATTTGAGTGGTGTACGAACATTCTCTTCTGAATGTACATACTTAAACATTCCGAACAATGTGGGGAATACATGCTGTAAAATGGTGGTAGAAGTAGTACGTACGATTCGAGATCAAGATCAAGACGATCGACATTGGTTGCTTTACGGATGCTACCTCAAATACGGAAATGTGCCACATCTTTGAACAATAGCCTGAATTACGTAGGTACTGGGTCAGTTGAAAAGTAAAAATTACCACATGAGAGGTAATATTAGGAATATTGAATAATTTTCAGTTATTCCTGGATTTCAGCGTAATTTTGGCATGTATCGCTATGAAAATCTTTGCAATATATAAAGAATTGAATCGCCGATGTTACCCTGCCACTATTTTCATCGAAATATGTTGAAAAACCGTCGAAAATCATTGTGAAAACAAGTTCAACTTTTTTTTTTATAAAGAACAAATAAAAATGAAATAAAAAAAACGGTGTAACATCAAGACCTCCTTTTAACTTCAATTCAAAAAAAAAAATGGCTTTAAGTAGAAAATTGAAAGTGTAAATTAGGAACTAGTGAATACCGTTTTTGTATGGAGATTCTTGAGGTATTATTGAAGTATATCTTCAAATTCCTTCTAAACGATCCATTCAACGGATAGTTGATTATTTTAGATCAAAAATGTATGAATTATTGCCAGATAGGTACATGTCATCTGTTGAATTCAAAAAACTTCTGGTTGTTGCTTCGTACTCAATGGAATCAACGATTGGAGTTTGGCAGATTTTTTTCAATTTAATTGGGGAAGAAATATTTCAGTGCTGTTATATTGAGAACGTTTTATTTTTTAGCGTCCACTGTAATTTGAGATTTGGTAGTGTTCGGACAATATTCCTCGCACAGAAAAGTGTGCATTGTGATTGCTTCCTAGAATTCCGGTTCTAAAATCATATACATAGGTACCTACATACTTGCACTGATCAGTTTCAAAGAATCGAGAATAATGACTTTTTTCTACGAGCGTGCGCGTTCAACCTTTTTCCCGCACGCACTCCAAGTTGCAAAGAGTCACTTTCCCAAAACGTGCGGGAAAAACGCCTGCTATTTCTTTCCCGCACGCAAATATTATAGGGGAGACTAGGGAGCATTGATACATGGGGAGGCTTGATACAGGCTTATATCCGCGATCTGTAGCCGTTTTCAAAAGTATTATACTAGTGAACACTATTCTTTGGCAGAGGGCATTGCGTGACGTTAATATGTAAGGCTAACAGTAGTTTGTTTGTGAAATATTCAACGAAGAGTGTTTCGAGGTGAGAAATTGTAAGTTTTTACTCAAGTTACCTAAGGGTTTTATGATCATGCATTAATTCTTCGGCATAAACGAACATTTCACTGGGAAATATGCATAAAACTACTCAATTTACAGTTTTATTCGCTTTTCAAAATATATGGGTATAAGATGAAAACATGAATCAATTTAAAAATTGCTTTCAGGGAGGTTTGAGACATTTGTCGTGGGGAGGCCTGATACATGTATAATCTTCGAAAAATATTCTGTAGCTAGTTGGATAGGCCTACATGAAGGCGTCTTCACCATCCAACATATCAAAGGGATTTTTAAAAACCGTACAATCCCCATGTATTTAACGAGGCCGACTTTTCTTGTGTGGAAGTGACTAACTGACAATTTCCTGATTTTTCTACACCTATAGGACCAAAGCAAACCAGTATCATTGCTGACCTACCTACTGAGCTGAATAATCCTCTAGATTACTCTCCCAGTACATCGTATCAATCCTCCCATATGTGGGGAGGCTTGAGACAGTTTGCATGTTTTTGTGTTCAACGTTCTGTACAGAATAAGATGTTTATGTTTTGTGACTTCTATATTTATTTTGTTGAACGATTAATTGAAGAATTATATAATATAAGAAAAGTCCTGCTTCTTCAAATAATTCCGTTTCCAGAATAAAAATTCCAAAAAACGTATCAACCCTCCCCAGTCTCCCCTAGAGTAAATTAAATTCTATCATGTTTCTATGCATAGAACGTCAACGATGAGAAACCCATAGTAATGACATGCAGAATTACGTCTGTCATTATATATGAATTCATCAAATGAGATATGATCTGTTTCGTGAAATGGATATATTGATATATTTCAAGCGCTTGTAGAAAAAATATTGTTCCTAACTCTTGCGTAAAGTGTCTTGCCCGCACTCAACTGCTTACCCGAACTCTGCTTCGCATCGTTCGGGCAACGGCAGTTTCGTGCGGGCAAGTATAACTTTCCGCACTTGATAGGAAAATAACTATAATAGGGATCTATATTTTTGAAATTTGTATTGGGGTGCATGAAATGAGATCTTCATTTTTGACCGATATGAGTTATTGATATAATAAAAGAGAGAAATTTATGTGACTCATAGTACGGCATAGTATCAGAGTAAATTACAGTTTATGGGTTGTGAGACCTTTTAATGTTATACTTGTCCAAATACGGGATTTTACAAATATTTTCACCCAAATTATCTGAAAGAGGACGGTTTTGTTTTGATATCTTTGAATTTTTATTGTCTCCTGATTTGTTTTTCAATATCTATGTATCATTATTTTTTACAGTTGAGGGACTGCAACTGAAGTTGTTTCGCCTCATTTCTTCCAAAAACATAACATTCCCAATTCCAGTTTTAATATTAAGCCTCAACTGATCAAAGTAAAATCATAATCTTTCACTCTTTTGGATTTCGATATCATCACTGTATTATGATATTACAATATATTCGTTATCCTGAAAATTTGTTCAATTGTGGGTACTTTCTAATATACTGTCTGATATAGTTTCGAAACCTAAAGTTTATTTTTTTACACTTCACTTTGTTTTTTGCAATGCACTTGTGCTGAGAAGATATTTCGAATATTTGAAAGAAATAACCATTATTATAAATTGGAGAAAAACCACCAAGAATTGACTATAGTATAACTTCCAGTGAACTGATACACGACTTGCATATAATCAATTATATGTCAATTGTCCAAAGTTGCAATTAGAATTAAGGGCAGGCACGATTGGACATAATCTGCCCTATTATGTAGCTCCAAATCGTAGAGATAGTATGCGCTGATTAGAAATATCCAATCAGAATCGCTTCAAATTGGTTTTCTGTAACTCATTTCGATTTCTACCAAATAATGATTAGTTCCTGACTGTTGAAGGTATAATGATAATGGTCGCTTATGCTAAGCCAATTGCTCATGAGAACAGTTCTTACCCCAAACACGCACTCACAAATGAATATTTTATCTTTATCTCAGCTCATTATATTTTTTACATTCATAATTGAATATAGTTAAGAACATCCCACCCAGATATTCATACGAGTAATAATGAACGACAAAAATTTTCAACAAATTAATTAAATGGTTATCATTAACGTCAACTTCTAACCTGTTATCAACAATAGCCTATTGAAGAATAATGGTGGTATTCTGCTTTCATCTGTAAGTCAATCTGTAACTTTTCATAAACTCCTGGCTTTTTAGTGATCTGTAGTTTACAGAAATCCGTTAGTTTCTACGATAAGTAGTTCAAAAGTAACACTGTGATGGAGATAGTTACAGGAACATTTCCAGAATTGCATTATTTACGAATCTGTCTAGTCGATCGTTCGTACGCTACAGATTTGTAACTTACAGATGAAAAGCAGAATACAACCATAAGTCTGGTACTATTCACTGGAGTCATTGCAGCAAGAGCTTGATTAATATCAACTAATTTTTGAAATCATTAAAATCTGTTCAAGATCTTTATCTTGTTAGTTTACTAACATCTCACCGCCTAATTTTGAATGAATGCCAAATAGTCATTCAAAACCATGGTAAGCAAGTTTTAACCCATTTCTCATAGATCCTCGAAAATCCAAACTATCAATTTCTTTTTATCGAACCAAGAATCCTTGAATTATAAAATTTTTTATATTATATGACTACTAACTTGAACTCTTTAACGGAGAATAATCTGCAGAAGTGGTCATTGTTTTTTTAATGTGGTGATGAATAACAAGAAAGTGTGAGTGCATTATCAAAGTATTCCGAATTCTTCACGAAAGAAAGAATTATTATATAGATATACATATCTGATGGAAATCGAAATCGTGAATGAAAAAATTTTTCAGTCAATTATGGAAATCCAGAATGTATATATATATATATATATATATATATAATCGATTCCCTTCTACCATGAAATGGTGTAGGGTATAATAACAAAAACTAATATTAAATTCTTCCCTCGTAAACGAACTTCGACCATTCCTTCTTGTTGGCTGTCATCTTCCTTGCTCTTTCCCAAGTTTGTCCCCTTTCTCCAATTATCTTCCCCATTTGCTTGTCCCAGGTAGTAACCGGTCTTCCGCGCCTTCTTTTTCCCGTAACCTTTGCTTCCCATACTTTTCTAGCAGGTCTTTCGTGATTCATTCTATTCAGATGTCCCCACCAACTCAATTGTCTCTTCTCTATGAAATCCTGCAGAGGTTCTATTCCGATGTCCTCCCTGATAAGATCGTTTCTCACCCTGTGCATCCTTGTTATTCCCCTCACTTTTCTCAGATATTTCATTTCCATTGCCTGCATCCTGCTTTTCTGTCTTCTATCAAGTACCCACGATTCGCACGCGAATGTAAGTATTGGTCTATAAATCGCTTTGTATACATTCATCTTAGTACTTCTTGATATTTCTTTCCTACTCAGGAAGTTCTCATTCATGGCATGGTATATCTTCAATGTGCTTTCCAATCTACTGTTTATTTCCATCCAGAATGTACGAGGATATAATGAAAAATTCTTAGCGTACTATAGAACCAAACAAAATTGCAATGTTAAAATATTTTATTACTCCTCTTAATTGGATACATTTATTACAGGGAACCTGCAACGTCTCAAGACCTTCCAAAAAAATATTTCTTCTTGCTCTGCAAACCACACAGCTTTTATTACCTCCTCGTTGGTATAGAAAACGACCTTTTAAACTTTTTTTCAGTTGAGGAAAGAGATGATAGTCGGATAGAGTCAAATCTGGTGAATAAGGGGGGTGTTCTAGTAATTCATACCCTATATCACTAATTTTTTGCATGGCAACATGAGATTTGTGTGCAGGGGCGTTGTCCTGTAAAAACAAAAAACCATGGATAGCATTCTGCGTCTTTTCTCTTCGATTTTTTTCCGTAGAGTATCAGTAATGCCGAATAGTAATCACGGGTTATTTTTCTACCCTTATCCAAAAAATCAATCAGGATTACTCCATGGCTATCCCAAAAAACTGAAGCAAGAACATTTCCAGCAGATTTTTGGACAAGAAACTTCTTAGGCCGTGGAGAAACCATTCCATCGATTGTTGATTTGTCTCATACATAGTAACAATTCGGTTTAAGAAGTCTACAACGTTTTCAAATCGAGCACAGATCGAACGCGATACTTCTACCCTTGCACGCTTATGGTCAACATTCAATATGGATCCATTTTGCAGCAATTTTTCTTATGGCCAAATTGACGTGAACTATATGATGAACGCGTTCGTATGAAATCTTCAGTGCTTCAGATATCCAATTTAGCCCAATTCGACGGTCTGATAAAATCATGTCATGAACTGCATCGATATTTTCGGGGACTGACACAGAAACTGGCCTTCCCGATCGGTCATCATCTCCAATGGAAAATTTACCTCATTTGAAGCTTGCAGTCCAATTTTTCACGGTCGCATACGAAGGACCTTGATCACCAAGGGTGTTTAGCATATCTTCGTAAATCTGCTTACCTCTTAACTATTTTGAATACAGGAACTTGATGATGGCTCGATACTCTAATTTTAAGATTTTCAGTATTTCGGTGGACACCTCTGGTTTACTTTTTTGACCTGAAACTTCAAACTGACACTTTTAATGAGTTATTGTTCGTTGCTGTGGCAACGCAATATTTTTTTTATGCATAGAACTGGTCTGGGCTACTAGATATCAATACATCCTCGTACTTCAAACTCATATTTGCGTTGAGTATGTTGAATTTTATCTACGTAATACTATCTAGAGTTATTAGGAGATAAGAGATCTGCATTATCAAATTGAATTCAGCAAAGTTACAACTGGTAAGCTGAACAACCACTTAACTTTACTACTAATCACTCCCACAGAAATTCGTGATGCTCTTTTCATCATTTAGGAAATCCACGCTTCAGTTAATGGAACGATAATTCAATACCGAATCTGACATGCCGATTGTAGAATTCCGTGACTTGGTTAGCAAATGATTGCCGCGAAATCTCAAGCTGTTACGGGAGGTATCAATTATACTGTGAGTGAGCAGAATGTTGGGGATTACATATTATAATATTGGGTTCTACTGGATTTCAAAATTGCCTCTCTGCTTCCGCTATGTTGGTCTCATTGGATGGGATGGCGAACGAGGTATTGCAGGAGCAAACGTTGTGCCGATATAATGGAAATTCTCACATCGAATAACACACCATAAAATTGGGCTATCGAATTGATGGGTAAATCTTTCGAATGCTGAAATTCCTATGCCTGAACGAAAAGGCCTAAATCACAGGATACTCAGTATGGGTTTCATGGATCAATATAGTTGTTTTGACATCACAACATATTATTGAGTTCCGCGAAAATATCCTGAAGATGATATTATGAAAATGGATTGATTCAAGAACTTCCATTTGATGGTCGAAAGCCAATATTCAAAATACTAAAGTGACTACTTTTATCACTTCATTTATCGTGAAAGCATTTCCACATTTTGATACATCAACATTGATCGCAATTGCCAATGTTCCTATTTTTTTGTCCCATTGGTACTAGATTTGAAAAGCACGAAAAAATAAGGTGTTAAAGGGTGGCTTAAATTACAGAGGAGTAGTACACCAGTAAAATCGCTATATAGGATTATGACTATACACCAAATTTCGTGTAGTTATCGCCAAAAACAAATGAGTTATGAAGAAAAAATGATAATCTTCATTTGCAGTTTTTTCGAGATATCTCAGGAACCATCAGAGATATTTGGGAACTGTTTACACCCACCCACTCATTCTTGAATAACGCAACTTTTTCGTAATTTAAGCTACCCTATATTTTTAACGGTTTTCGATATCCCTGTAGTCTCCCTCTAAATAGTTCTAACCCTTTACATAGTAAAACTAATATAATGCTAGTTCAAACTGGGCAGAATTGTCAACGACGGCATAGAATTGCTCATCATTCACGAAGTGGATTTGTTCTCTGCCTCTCCAAATCGAAATGGTATTGAGCATGTCTGGTCTGCAGTGTCACAATAATTGCACTGCTTACTCACCTCAGGCCTTACAACAGTTCGTCAATGGTTTTAACCACATTTGTCATCACATTTCTCGAATTTTCATCGACCAAGTTGCTCAATAAAATGAAATTTAAAAAAAAAACGTCAATACATTAGTCGAATTATTATTATGATGTGATACAGCCATAAAAAACTGTTTCCTCTTACTTTGGAACTCCCTTCAACTATTTTGACTACATTCAATGCAAGAATCAAAAATTTTTGTAATTATCCATTAATTTCTTTTAGAGATAGATAACCATTTCCTACCACTTCAACAGATGCATTTCATTTTTGGGTTAATTTTGTTGAATTCAACAACTTATGTAACGTCTTAAGTCAAAGAAGGTAGCCAACATTTACTCTTCTTAAGCATATTATGTGTCAATAATTTAATTTTTTTCCATAGAATGAATGAATATATTTAAAAACTGTATATCACTAAATTAGGAGTTCTTTCACTCCGTTTTTATGAATGTAAATAATCATATCATTTCAGATTTTCGAATTTATTTACTTTCTGAGGAAAATTCTATTCACGTTGTGAGAAACGTGCTGAGACTTTTACGTAGAAAGCACAACATAGGGCTGATTTAAAATACAAAAATGTTTATACAAGTGTCATAACCTCACATTTTTGTACTATACAGCGTGAAATGTGTCAAATTTGCAAGGCCAACCGAGTGCTTTTATAAAAGTGAATGGAGTTCATGAGTGTCGTCGTTGAAAGAGTGTCTTCGAAACTTTCTTTGATATAATAGGTTTAATAAAATATAATTTCGAGAGTCACACTGTTGTATGAGGGATGGAAAATCTTCCACAGGTCTTATTGGTATTGAGCTACGATAAGAATACTCCGTACCCTTTTCACATCGAACTTGATGTCGCACAATTTACGTAGGACATCAAGCAATGCTATGTTGAACGAAGAGAACATGGTACAGTTGACGGCAAATGTCTTGACAAAAAGTCCTTGCATTTAGAAGAGTCGATTATAGAGCCATGCCATCATCTGCTGTAAGTGAAGAACACGGGGTTGATGTGTAGTTGTTATTCACCTGTTTAGGGAGTGCCTCTGAAGCGTGATATCCATTTGAAAAAGTCATAATTCTATTTTTTATTTCTCTAACGCTCGTTAAACGTTTCCTTAGCATCGTCAACTTCACTGTTGTAGTGCCGGGCATTGATGTCTAGTGAGGAAGGAATCTCTTGTGAGCTTTCATGATGTCTTGCACCACTTTTCTTTTATATTCTCCTAGCAACAATTCTCAGTACATCTCAATATAATAAAAATTTTACTCACTTGGTTTTTCTTTTCAGAACTTAGTTCTTAATTTCTATCCGATTGCAATTATGAAAAGTGATCCCGCTTGAACTGTCATTCCATCTCCGAATCCTTCGAAGAAATTAAAATCGATTCATCTTTTCCATGATTTCTCGTTCATTTTCGGGACCAATTAACTCATTTAAGTCATGGAGCGGAATGAGTTCCGCAAGTAGATTGATCCTTACCTAATTTCCTGTAAGAATGATAAAGTTATTAAAATTAGCGAGAATTACCGGCGCTGCCTTTAGTCTTTAGTTAATTTATTCAGTTCCCGACTCTAAAACTTCCAAGATGATTGGATGCGGCAGATTCAGTATTTGAAATTTACCGGGAATCAATTTGTGCTTTAATTCTTTTCAATTGGGGAAATAATGGAGCCTGGAAGATATAGAATGTCATGTTGTTGAATTCATTTCATTATCGAAATATACAATTATCAATTCCGACATAGTGTTCAAATTTACAATTAATAATGTCCATCAATGAAATTGACAAATTCACGTAGGAAATTAATTTTTATCCTCTTTGTTGCAAACATACTAGTTTTCAAGGGCGGTTCCAATAGGGGGGGGCATAGGGACTTTGCCTCCCCTTTGCGAACTTGAGAGAAATATTTTTTCGAATATCAGGAAATGATTTTATTTCCATCTTCAAATATAAATGAGAAGTTTCCTTTCAAACATATATTAAAATTATAAAGATTTATGTATTTCATATCAACAAACACCTTACAGAATTTCAAATATAGTGATTATGCCTCCACCCCATCACTCCTGGATAGATACTCATATCGAAAGTTGCCCTTTGAAAAATCCAGAAAAAGATGGTGTCAGTTACAAATTCGTCAAGACCTAATGGTTGCCCAAATCTCGATGAAATTTCGAGATTCATTCCTAGAAGAGCTGCTACTTCAGAATATTTATCACATTCAGATCTACTGTAATTTTTCTGGTAGATACGTGTGTCGAAAGTTGACTTTTGAAAATTCCCAAAAAGATGGGGCCAGTTGAAAATTCGTCAAGACCGAACGGTTACTCCGAGCTCGATGAAATTTCGACATTTTTTACTAGAACAGTTGCACTTTGAGAACTCGAGAGAAATATGACGGAAAATTAGTTTATTTTTTCCTTTGAATGAGAATGATTTTCAAAGTAGTCTTCTTTCAAACATATAGCTTATATTACAATCTTAAAGATAAAGGTACCTATTTTATATCAACAAACAACTTATAAAATTCCAAAAAAAATTATGCCTTCCCAAAATCATTCCTTGAACCACCACTGCTACTTTTTGTGGGTTTGTTCCTAAAAACAAGTATAATCATTGCTTCTGATGATGAAGTATAGGGTGAGAAATATTCCTGATATAATCTTTTTACGAGGCACTGTCAACGTTCTGGTAGTAAAAATAAATTCACTATGTTGTTTTTATATATTTAATTGTAGGACAATCGATTTCGGTTCAATTCAAACCATCATCAGGCCACTTGAAAACATAATATATAAATGTTCCAGTTTTATTGTGATGATGTGGAAAGGAGCTTAGCAAGAGCATGCAATCATATATTACCTAGCGTTCTTCAGCGGAATCTTCTAAATATCTCGACATTTTCTGATTTTATGGTTTAATGATCGATAAAAATTTCTTTCGGTGTGGTATTCTATATAAAATCCCGTACAACGTGAAATATGTGTCTGGCATTTTCTTTCTGAGATGGAGCTGTCAAGTGTCCGAGCTGTCACATGTCAAATCGTGTACAGTTCTTCTTGCTATGGTTGGTACATTTATCAATTTAATGAGACTGATATAGCGAAGATTGAAATCCAACATCTCGTTCTGTAAATCTCAGTTGAGTACCTTTTACTCAAGAATGGTACCTATTTTGAGATTCTATGAAAAGT
Source organism: Coccinella septempunctata (assembly GCF_907165205.1). Lineage (NCBI taxonomy): Eukaryota > Metazoa > Arthropoda > Insecta > Coleoptera > Coccinellidae > Coccinella > Coccinella septempunctata. Next base: position 18,041,283 of record NC_058194.1, on the reverse strand, counting down.
TTACAGAAATCGGCACGAAGTTCTTGTTAAGACATTTGATGAATTCAAAGTTTTGACATTAGAGTTTCATGTTTTTTGCGGGGTTCTCATCATTATAAAATGATGTAAGTTTCTATTTGTTTTCTTATTCAATTTCACTGCATTTTGCTCTTCCTAATTCCCAGCCCTTTTCTTCCGTTATCCACCCTTTTTTCCACTTATCTTTCCTTTCCTGTCTATTTTTTTTATTCCATTTCCCTCGTTGTTCTTTCTTTCCTGTCATTTTCTCTCCTTTTTTCTCTTCCACTTCGAATTTTCTTATTTTCTTTTGTTTTTTTTCCATTCTGTACATTGATGATATAAGCCTTATCAATTTGCCAAACATATTCCAAATCTAAATAAACAATCTCCAGTCGAAAATAATTGGACGAAATCCTCTCAATTAAGGCCCTCACGGATGCAAAAGCGACTTGAACGAGGATCTATTGAAGAATATGAAACAATGTTTCCAGTAAATCAAATGTGTTTAATTTAATTAGGTACAGAAAAAAGAGGGGAGCTCTTGCAAATTCATAAGCTGTATTTATCCCTCAATTTATCGCATGCAAAACCCGCCAGTCTAGTGTGAACATTCCTGGTAGCCAAATTAATTGAAAAACACATAAATTGAGGGCTCTCTTAAACTGCGGTAAATATGTTCTCAGTTATTGTTGAATTATCTGATATTTCCTCTAAAAAATCTGAAGCAAGAGAAAAAATATCTCCGAAATTCAAACCATGATCGTGTTAGTCAAATTTTCACAGAAAATGGGAACTGTATATTTCTGAATATAACGAAAATCAATGTTTGAAATTTATAAAACTATTCTGTGAAAATTGAATAACCCTATTTCATGTGAACAAAAACTGGTTTATTAATAAACCTTTTAGGGTTTTCACTCCCAATCTCTGAAACAAAATCATTTTTTCATTGATTTTGTTTCAGAGATTGGGAGTGTAAACCCTAAAAAGTTTATTAAGAAATGCAGATCCTCCCAGAATAAATTTCAAATGATGTCTCAAAAACTGGTTTAGGCTTGGAAGGATCTGATTTTTTTAAATCATCAATATGTAACTATAATAATTCCGCATATCTTTTATAGCTTGAAGGATTGTAGTCGCTTCACGAAAGGAAAGGTTTTAATCATTGAATTAAATTTATTCTAAATTTATATATATTATATCCACTTTCAATGTGGAATCATTCGAAAACATATCATTTTATCACATCTTACGTGCTCCTATGGTAGATTCGAATTATTTTATACAATGATTGAAATAACCACTTTCAACCAAGATCAATGCATAAAGTGATCATAATCCATTCGTTTGGCATTATGGCATCCACATGACCTGTTTTTTATTGGAATAAAAAATTCAGTACTGAAAATGAGGTGACATATTAAAAAAATTATCTTCTCTCAATCGTGGATAGGGTACAGAATTCAACTCGCATAGTATGACTATTCTTTCTTGGAAAATTTATCGAACTCTCGTTTTGAATAAACCTCATGCACGTGTATAATATACTCGGCGAATAATATACAATTATCCTGTCGAATTCCTCCATGAGTTACCTATTATTCATTTGACGTTCGAATCAATAATTATTATTATCCATACTAAGTTCGAGGGTGGGATAGTCGGCTTAGGTGTTCACACTAGCATAAGTAGGGATATATTGCTCTTTGGTGAGGGTGAGCTTGTACAACGATAATTTAGTCGTTAAGTGGTAGAAGTTTCCCACTATCAAATCCGAATATCAACAAGTTTGCCAATTTAATTCGCCTCACATCAAGGAATCGATCTTTGAATAATTGATTCATTCTGGGGTGTGCTATCTAATTAAGAGGGTCTTTCGTTTAGAGATCATTTTCGTCGTCGGTTGGGAGAATGTGAACGAGCCAGAAATATGTATCAGAATATGAAATACGTCTGCAATCGACGTAGCTCTTTCGACCATAAAGAGCAAATTAAGCTTGAATTTTCGGGGATAAGTTGGCATAATCTGATATTATAACATGAGCGGTATTGACAGGGTTAGTGTTGTGACAAAAATATAAATACCATAAAAAGATGGCAAATTGGCTGGTTCAATTCGGATCGTAACACTTGTTGATATTCATATCAGCGGGTGGTAAACATCTAAATTAATTCTTATCAATATAAATAACAATAAATGTTGATATTTTATGGGAACAATGTAGATTCATAATATCAATATACATAAGGAGTAATTCGATAGGATGGTAAATGATTAAGGGGAAGTAGCACATACGATTCGAGATCAAGACCATCGACATTGGTTGCTTTACGGATGCTACCCCAAACACGAAAATGTGTCACATCTTTGAACAATAGCCTGAATTACGTACTGAGTCAGTTGAAAAGTAGAAATTACCATGTGGGAGGTAATATTAGTAATATTGAATAATTTTCAGTTATTCCTGAATTTCAGCGTAATTTTGGCATGTATCGCTATGAAAATCTTTGCAATATATAAAGAATTGAATCAGCGATTTCACCCCGTCGTTACTTTTATCGAAATATGTCTAAAAACTCTCGAAAAGTTCAAGTTTTTTATCTCATAAAAAAGCAACTAAATTGGAAAACAAGAGACGGGGTGACATCAAGGCGTCCTTCAATTCAATTAAAAAAAAATCAATGCTTGAAGTGAGAAATTGAAAGCGTAAATTAGGAACAAGTGAATGCCGTTTTTGAATGGACATTCTTGAGGTATTACTTTCCCTTAAGAGTTCTCATAATAGAACTTTTTGAAATCGTCAAAATCTAATTTCTTTGCTCATAACTCAAGAACGCTGTTAAGTAGGAGGCTACGGTTTTCACTATTCTTTGTTTCTCTGAAAAAGAGCTCGGAAATGTGTCATCCGTTTTTTCTAGCTCTTATAGTTTTCGAGATCCCATCAGGGAATTTTGCCACCTTGTACATATTACTTAAATTTTCGGTGTCTGTACATAAACATTACTATGGGTCGTCTTTATGAAGAGCATTGCATTAGATAGTCCACCTTTATCTAGATTTTTTCTTTATTTATTATGTATTTTTCAAAGTTGCCCTAGCAGAAATCCTATTTTTGTTAAGGAAATCCCCTTTTTGAAGGGATTAGGTACCGTTTTAGTATTTGTGTGGTTAAATATGTAAACTTTATTTTTGAACATTTCTCGGTTTTTTTCAATATCTGACAAAAAATAAAGAATAACAATTAAAAAACTGTTTTTCGTAGGAATGATTCTCCGTTAACAATTGTACATTATTCTTCAGAAAGCAGATTCTTCGAACAATTTTGCCGAACCACTATGCAATATGAAAACAGTATAACTAAATGAATAAAGTTTCTTCTTGTAGTATCAAAGAATATCAAATCTTGCATTCAGATAATAAATGGGGATCTGTAATTCCAGACCATATTTCTGAACACTAATTTCTAATTTATTTTTTGACGAAGGAAATTTTTATATAGGGTAATCCAGGGTTCTAACTTCAAAAATTCGGTTCGTCATGAAAAATAAAATTAAAATTTTTGCAAATTATGTTTCCGAACTTGCTGCGTTTTCGAAATAAAGGGGGTCGATGTTTTCAGGGTAAAAAAAATTTCAGTGCTCCTACAGAATCTTTTGTATGTAGGTAATTCTGAGCAGTTTCTCAGAATTAATGAAAGTTGAAATTATTAGGATTTAGGAAGAACAAATAAATAATACCAATGTCAGTTACATTGAACCTTGGACAGTTAAAACCTGGGTTGGCATGTACAGGCTGGGCAAAATTGGTGATACCTGAACTCGTACCTGAACTACTACTTTTTAACCCAACGAGATAGAGAAAAATGAATGTACCATTCATGTCGTCTCTTTTCGAGAAACTAATACCATCAACTGCATTCGTCTATCTTCTTCTGTTCTTATGAAAACACAAGTTTAAAATTCCTTATAAAGAATCGCCATTTTTTTACCGTTTCAGAAATATATTATACATCACCCTCAGTCTTTTTAAGTCCTTTTAAACTACGGTTTTCATAAAAAAAAATATATCTTTATGTTATCTTCAAAACGTTTTTCAATTCATATTATTTAGATATAAACTTTTAGGGATTCTTGCTTCTGATCAATAATGTTTAACTCTCAAAACGCGGGAGTAATTTTAGAAGCAAGAGCCTTACTAAATTTTTTGAGTTTCAGATGTTGAGAAAAAAATTCAAAACAGTTTTAATGGAAATTCCCCCAATCCAATATCTCAATCGATATTGACTTTGTAAGTTGGTAATATTTGAAATTTTCATTTGTTTCTCATTGGGGACTGTTTGAAACTCAATACATGATGAAGCATTCATCACTGAAAATAATGATGAATTGATAAAATTGATAAGTTGAAAGTCACAATGGGGTATTTTCCTAAATTTCAAAATATATATCAACGAAATCCTCATATCTCAAATATATGGAAAAGTATTTTTTTTTCTATTTTTACAGTTGTATTTTGCCTGTTTTTAATTACGGAAATTCACATCGCGGAGGCATTCTCCCAGAAACATTCTACGTCACTTTTACAATCCGGCATCGTTGGAACACTCATCAATGTTTCTCATCAAATTTTCTGATCTCCATATATTATTGCGTCTATGGTTGTGTATTGCCATCAATGACTCTCATCAATGTTTTCTGATCTCCATAGACTTGATAATATATTATTGAGTCTATGGTTGTTTATTGCCAGTTAATATTCGATCTTCCTTGGGCTGTTATTGTTGATGAAAGAAGGCATTGCTGATATATTTTATAGGTTCCTAAAGTCATCAATATGAAAAAGTTTACAGGTGGTAAATTTTCACTGCTTGCTTTTGAAAAATTCGACTCCATTTCCACAAGTTATAACAATCTGACAAGAACGTTTAAAACAATGTCAGAAACTGTCATCGGTTTCAGGAAGATATAATTCTGTATCTTGGAACATAAATACATAAATGCATTTATGTTCCAAGTTCTATATAATATCCTCTTGATCAGTTCCGATGTTGTCGAATTCACAAAAATTACTAGACTCTAGTAAAGGCATTCTACGTCACAAGCTCTCACAAATGTTTTTTCAAAGGCTATATTTTTTTTCCTACTGAATTTTGAGTGGAACCTTTTATGTGGTGACTAACCAATGGAAAATGGTTTCCAAAAATAATTTTTAATTCTTTTTTTGAGTTTTAGGAAAATACCCCATTGGTCGAGATTAGTGATTTTAAGTTGAGTATGTTATTATGCTAAAGGGAGTGCTGAAATATGTTGGATTCAGCTTCTCTTTACCAGTAGGTCCCAGGTAGAAGGGTGTTGTCTCGAAGACGTCTTCATTAGGTCTTCATTGGTCTTCGACGTCACTCGGACGTACAATAACGTCTCTGAGACGTCAATTCAAGTAGGCTAGTCAGACGTCCTACAAAGACGTCTGAATAACGTTATTCTTAGACCACTCTGAGACTTTAGACTTATAATTTTTTCAAGGTACAATATATATCGCACAGTTTGAATATAGATATGTAGATAAGAAACGGAGGATAACGTCCGTTAAATTATAAATCGCCATATTCATATCCTTTAGATTCAATGAAAATGAAAAAAAATATGACTAGCTATCCTGTTCCATTTATTCTATGTAAATGCATGTGTCATCGCATTGATAAAATTCATCTTTTGCTTCATTTCCGTTAGTACACAGTCTTGAATACAAGCATAACTTTTTCTGACACACATTTTCGTGATACTCAGTACCAATAATACCAATATCTCAAACAGCCTCGACGATCGGTTTGGCAGCGAAGTCGGCTAGGATGCCGTAGGTAGCATGTTTCAAATCCCGTCGTGGTCATGGATGTTTGTGGGTGTCTAGTACCTAGGATTTAAATAATGTTGGCTGATGTGCACGAACACAAGGTCAGGGGGAATGGGAAGAGAAAAAATATATAACAATCGTTGTTGGTTCACATTATGTTGTTTTTTGTTTCATTTCTATCCATGAAATTCTAAAATTCTCAGAAGAATACTAACGTCCTCAGTACGTAGAAAAGATGTACACAAGACGTAAAAAGTACCGAAAAATCGTCTTTCAAATTCGTCTTCAGGCTGTGACATATTAACGTCACCATAAAGTCTCAGAGACGTCACCAAGTTGGTCCCATTCATCCGAACATGACCAACCAAAGACGTCTTGAAGACTAAAATTTCAACCTGGGGTGAACTAATCAAAATAAGCCTTCAACATCTGAGTTTTAGAAATTATGACACACCTCTCGATCTCGTGAAAAATTTCAACATCAAACATAAATCGATGCTCTAATGAAGAAGTCGACAAGTTATAAATGGAAGGATTGTGTCAGCTCATTTGCAGTATTTTCCCAGTTCCGGTCCTTCAGTGAACCATCCACTCCGAACTAGATTAGAGGCCGAGAAAATAGCTGCTGACTTTTTCGGCTCGATCCCAGCACGCCGTTTGAATATTAAACGCAATCTTAGAGTGTAGCTCTTGACTGCTGCTATACATCATCACTTTATCGCGTTTTAGTGTTCGTAATAGCTGTTCGAATGAGGTTTTTGCCGAGAACGAAAGGTCCTCCCAACTTTTCCGATATCGAATCCCGTTACCGAATTTCAATATTTTTCATCAACAGTTGGTCCCTGATTGAAACTTGAATTGTTCTTAGTTCTAAACTTTCTATCTCCAACGATTTTTTGACAACGACCTCCGAAACAGCAATTCTGAATTGAATAGGATCTCCAGCGCAAAAGAACGTCCATTTTTATTAGCTGTTATTGATTAGTAGGAACTGCCTTATTCTTTCGTTAAGACCGTTGAAATCAATCTTTTTCTTCTGTTGAAACTGCCCAAGTGTAGTTTCTGAAATAAGAAAAAATTTCACTCGCGTGATTACTATACATATATCTACAAGATACTTACTTAATTTCGAGATAGTGAATGAAATGAGAATTTAACCTTACAAATATCTGTCAAAGCAAAACAAATAGAAAAATACTATATCCTTTTACAGGGTGATTCATAACTACTGGGACATAGGCTAAGGCCAGATTGTTTGGAGCAAAATATGGCGATAGGACCAAATATACATCAATAAAATATTGCTGTGGAAAAAGATAGAGGGCGTTAAAGTTGAATTTTTTTTTTCGTTTTTTGCTAATAATTTCACTTTATATTATTTCATCCGTTTTTGAGAAAAACACAATTGAACAGTTCAGAGCATCGGAAGGGGATTTGAAGTAACGATTTATTCATTTTATTTATTTATTTCGACGATGAAGCATAATTAAAAACAAATTAACATAAAAAGGAAAAACTTAAATTAAATATTTTACTTGGCCTCCTCCAACTTCTATGCCTTTTCTAATTCTTTTAATGAAGGACTTTCAAACTTCTTATAAAAAATTCAACTTTAACGCCTTCTATCTTTTTCCATGGCAATATTTTATTGAGGTATATTTGATCCTATCGTCATATTTTGTTTGAACCACAATCTGCCCTTAGCCTATGTCCCAATAGTTATGAATCATCCTGAAAAAAGAGAAACACAAGCAAACTTTCCGTGATTTAGTTGAAAAGCTGATCAGTAAATAATCAATAGGTACCTAATCCTAATAAAGAAAAGTTTTGAGAGTAATTTGTGAGGTTATATTCCTGCAGCTCAAAACAAACAATGTAGATATTCATTTTATTATTGGAGAATCCATCTTTATAAGGCAGAAGTAAGGATAAAGTGACTTTGATAATAATGACAACTAAGACATTCAAACGCTTCCTCCTAAATGTCGCCAGTGAAGTGCCAATAATATCCAGAAAGGAGCATAATTCAATATTATCGAAACTATATCGATAAAAAATCGTCAAATTTTTCGATTTCATCGAACTAGCAAACTACTATCGCTTACAGTATCAACAGAAATTTTATCGCGTCGAGAAAGAGCAGATGCTGAGCATGGTTTCGGTCTGCAATCTGAGAATTGAGGTAAATGGACATCTTCGCTCTGAGAGTTGGGAAAGTGGGCTGAGTTGATGCTCGTTTTCTGTCAGATGTCGCTAGGGTATAATTCTTTACTGCTGCTTATTAATTTCATTTTCGTCGGGGATCGAGTTGTGTTGCTCTGATGAGCTTTAATGACCGGAACTATGAACAGCATCTTGCCTTTCTCGACGAAATTTTTTTCTCTTGATACTTTGAGTAATGGTGGTATGCTATCTCGATTCAGATTGAAACATCTTTCATTTTTTTATCAGCAGGTGTTATGTTTCTGAATTAATATTTACCTGATTTGTGAGCCATAAAAAGTGATATTTTTAGTTATATCTCATAAACGGTTTTATCGAATGAAATGAATTTCGGAATATAGTTTTTCTACAAGCGTGCGCGTTCAACCTTTTTCCCGCACGCATTCCAAGTTGCAAAGAGTCACTTTCCCAAAACGTGCGGGAAAAACGCCTGCTATTTCTTTCCCGCACGCATTTGCGTGCGGGAATGGATTAGCAGGGGTTTTTCCCGCACGCAAATATTATAGAGTAAATTAAATTCTATCATGTTTCTATGCATAGAACGTCAACGATGAGAAACCCATAGTAATGACATGCAGAATTACGTCTGTCATTATATATGAATTAATCAAATATGAGATATGATCTGTTTCGTGAAATGGATATATTTATATATTTCAAGCGCTTGTAGAAAAAATATTGTTCCTAACTCTTGCGTAAAGTGTCTTGCCCGCACTCAACTGCTTACCCGAACTCTGCTTCGCATCGTTCGGGCAACGGCAGTTTCGTGCGGGCAAGTATCACTTTCCGCACTTGATAGGAAAATAACTATTTTCATTGACTTGATGAATTTTTTTCGTACACAAGATATCAATCACGTCTTCCAGTTTTCTCCTTATGACCATAACGTACCATAAAAATACCAAACATTCAAAGAACCCAACTCTTAAAACTGAGCTGGACGGTATCTAATGAACATTTGAACGTTTTGTCAAATAAAAGTATTATATTTTCTCATATAATGCGCCGTTTTCAAGTAATTTGATGTTCAAAAATAAAAAAATATCTGTGAAAGGGTACTTTGGCGGAATAAAACCCTGTTTAAAAAATCCACAGATGTGTAGTGACACAGATTCAACTAGTTATTCTGAAGGTTAATATGTTTTTTCTGAGTTGGCACAGCTCATTATGAAAACTCAAAAAGGCTATATCTTTTTATCAGGACCGAATCTGAAAAAAAATGGTATAAAAAAAAGTTTCATTCGATCTCAAGAATCTACTATTAAAATATTTGTACAAGTCAAAGACTCACCTTGTATATGCTAGCATCTTCACTTTGAGAGTCAGAAAAGTGTTATATCTCGCTAGATAGCATTTGGTCATTATACCACCTGCTGATAATAGTGCCATGCATTATCGGAAAGGTTTGAGTTGTGTTGATCTGACGACGTCAAATGAGACCGAACCCATGGTCGGCATTTCTACTTGCTCGACGAAATGTTATTTCTGTTAATACTTTGAGTGGTGGTGTTTTTTTTTGAGATAGTTATAGAAAGGAGGTACAATTCAGCAATTCATCGGAAAGCTGATGAAATAAACGATAGCTAATGTCAAGGTAAATTGGCGGAACTGGTATCGGTAGCAGTGGCGTATCATAGAGTGTGGGTTCAGTTAGAAGAAAAAATATTCGAAATAGGCATAACCTCAGCTTTTGCGCCAAAACTGATGAATAAGTCAAAAGAAGTCCTGCAAATACAAGTTTGAAGATTTAGTGGAAAAAAATAAAATTATTCAAATTTATTGACGGCATCACCTAATTTATGTGAGCTACGCCAATGCCCGCTCAGTGTCATTGTGCATCAGTGTGGCCTACATAGAGGCACCCGATGAGCGACCTGAGTATTTCTGATCCCTTCCTTTCTATATCTCCTTGGATTTGATAACGTCTTAAATTCTACAAACTTCGGATATAGTAATATATGCTTCCAACCTTCTTGTTTCAATGTACACAAGCACTCTTTAGGATAATACGTTTTCCTTTCGGCACAATGAGATAAATGAGATTGTTCCCTCCATAACAGTTTTCAACAAAGACGTCGATATTTTCAACGAAAAGGAACATTTCACAAATGTTCGTGAAAGTCTCTGATTACTCCATATAGAAGATACCTCCGAACAAAATATACCTCTCTTTGTATATTAATAGCAGCTACTAAATATCGGGATGATTCGAAGAAAATAAATCCACCGAAGACCCTGGATGAAATGAAAAAGGGAGCTCCCCATTCCACTTGCGAATACAAAGCCTATTCGACAAAATGCGAATTCAATGAAACACTTCGTCCCATCAAAATAAATGGAGCGAAATAAAAGGACTTCTTCAGTAGGTGGAGTAAATATCCTGCAAATGAAATATACATGGTATAAGGGACATGGATTTTTCTACGCGGCAGTCTGGGAGGAGATTGACCGACCTTAAAGGTCCTTTGCTACAAAGTAAGATTTTATGCCTATCTGGATATGATGAGATTTCTATGTGTTCGAGTTGATACATGTTATAGGCAGGGGAAGATGTGAAATGACTCGGAAAAAGTTTATTTTGCCACATCAATTTATTCTCAAGCTTGATATCTTGATGAGCTAGGATTTCATTGTGGTTTCACTATTTTTGAAGTACCTAGTATTTTCCTGCATAGTACCTACGTCTTATATATAAAAAGATAATTGAATAATAAAAAGTCTTTATAAATGATTGAAACATCACACTGAGCTCTGCTTGTCTTTAAGCACTCCATACTTCCAAATATTCCGGATATCCCAATGTTACGGTTATTCGAATTATAATATTTTCAACTATTTTAAGCTCAGGAGGTTGGATTTTATTAGATCGAAAAGCTTTTCAGATCAAAAAATGGTTGAAAATAGCCGCCTCCATCTAGCAAACAAGAGCCAAATATCTCAAGACGTTCCAAAAATATAGAGAAATTCAATTTTGGAAAACATTAACGCCCTATATCGAATAGGCACTTGAGGACAAAGACCTACAGAACCCTGATGTGGACCGATCGATACAGTTGGAAGACCTGAAAGTTGTATGGCGTATATCACATGGATTTATTTATTATTTTAATGAGTTAGCCTCATCCATGTAGTGCTGTGCCTAAGGTGGCGTAAGGACCCAGTAACCAGGCATACACAGAACACAACGATTTGAAAATCTTCGCATCTACCAAAAAACAAATGTAACAGATGCTGAAAATGACATCAAAATTAAGTTTGGACTAGAAAAATAGAAGATGGCACGTTCAAACTCAAGGAAGATGCAGAAATTGAAGCATTAAAGGAAGGAGACACAAACAAGTATCTAGGCATCAAAGAGGCAAGAAAAATCAATCAGAGCCAGATGAAGAAAGAATTAACGGAGGAGTCCACACGAAGATTGAGAAGGATAATGAGAACTGGTCTTAACAGCAAGAATCCGATGAAAGCGATTAATAACTACGCTTGCTCGGCGCTGAGCTACACATTCGGTATCATCTCTTGGGTCCCCACGGATTTCAAAGCCCTACAGAGAAAAATAAGGACGATGCTGACAAAACATAATGAACATCACCCGAAAAGCTCAATAGAACGGATAGAGCTGCCACGGCACCTCGGGGGTAGAGAAATTGTTGACTTGTCAACAAGAAAGGACGATAGCCCTCGTTATGGCTGTGCGACACATGAAACTATCTAGCACATCACCGGGGGATGTCAGAAGTTCGCGGGCACGTACTGGTACTGCTGGGAACGGCGAAAACTGTACGCAAGTACATGTAATGCAGAGGGACACCGTCTGCTTCGACAGAAAGTGCGGGTGGATCAGGAGTCCAACCGACAGCAGGAAGCCGAGGAGCGGCTGGAGCCCGACCACCACCACGATCCCGAAAATCTGGAAAGGGCTCCAACAGAGCTTAATGCTTTTGATATCTGAGATATCTGGGATAAGTTATCTTATCCTCTGGAGAGGAGTGTGAAAGCCGCAAGGCTAAAGTCATAATCCTCAAATCAATACGGGGACTAGATATGGTAACAAGACGGAAGACTATTCTCACTATTCTTACCGTTTCCTTTCTGTCAAAAATACGTTGTATAGATGTGGAAAGGGGACGTAAGGTGAGCAATCATTCACAGCAAACAATATTTCATTAGACGGAAGAGAGAGGTTACGGTAAGGATATGGAAGGTATAGTGGGAATTGATGGTTTGAAAAATATGGTATTGATATGTTATATGCAAGGTGAACTGTGCATACTTCATTCATTTGCACTGCACAATATTTTAGACGGGAAGGAGAGGATATGGAAGGTATCGTGAGAATCAACCTAAAACCCGCCTCGTTCTGAACAGAAACCAAATTTAAGGTTTCGGGAAATTTATCTAAATCGCTGACAAATATGATAGAATCTTAGATTAATATAGAATATAAGAAAAACGGATGGTCGAACATGGAATTACCGGGACGTAGGACGTAGAGAATCTATCAAGAATAATAAGAGCTTAGACTTAATTTTAATCAGACAACGAAATGTCCAAAAGAATTGATTATGGAAGTATAGCTTCCTCAGATAATATCAGCTTCATTGAAGATGGACGAGATGGCTCCATGATTTCATCACTTTCAGATGAAGTGATTGATGATGCAAATTAACTTTCACCATCCAATTAACTGTAGGCAACAGTCCTTTTGTGTTGAAGTTTGATTAAATTCCTTTTTAGAACTTATTAATTATTTTTGAGGAGAGTCTTATCCTTTTTGAAGGAAATGAAATAACATTTTCTTAACGAGGTATATGATGGCAATGGGGTTAATCTGCTTTCGATATCAATCTCCTAGCAAAATAAAAACATAATTGGATTTCCCTCCTTCTGTAGGGAAAACGGAATTCTCATAAAATCATTCGCTCGTCCGTCCATTCATCTTTCTCCCGAATTTACGAAACCCTACAATGAAAAATTTCGATTCTGTGAGCATTTGATGCAAAAAAATTTCCGAAATAAAAAACAATTCTTGTACCATGTAAGATACAAATGAAGGAAGAGGTTAAGTGAGATACTATCGTGTTTTTTTTTTAATTGTGAAATGCATTTGTAGGGTACTCAAAAATGTATACGACAAAAACTGCTCCAAATATCGATAATAATAATATGATTTTATTACCCAACAGGAGTATTCCCGATTACAGGTTATGATAAAAATATGTTTAACAAAATGAGAAAATTCGAAACCTGAAAAAAAACATACATTGTATATAAAAATAACAGAAATTCTTTGTAATGCAGAAACAAAAGAATGAAAGAAAGAATCATCACCATTGATTATCACAATGAATAGCGTTTCATACTAGGTGTCGCTCTGTGTAACTGTATAGTACTCAGTAACTCGCTGTGTTACTGGATAGTACTCAGTAGCGCTTGCCAGTATAGAATAAGGGTCCGTCAATTCTAAACATTCTCCATCGAAGAAGAAGCTATGACGAGGTCAAATGAGACCGAAACCATGATCAGCATCTGCTTTTCTTCGATGGTGCGTAGTCCATTTAGGGCCCTGACGATGGCAAATTGGCTAGTTCTGTTCAGATCGTAACACTTATTGATATTCATATCAGCATATATTATTGATTATAACGCCTGAAGAAACATATTTATTCTCAGTCTTTTTACATTTTTAAAAGCACGATAAATTGGTTCACTAATCAGCAAGTTCGTGCGAGGTATTGGTAAATGGAAGACAGAAGCAGATTTAGAGGTCAACCTTGGAACGTTAATATTCATTTTGGACAACAGATATGAAGAGTAAAGACTCATCTCTCCCATAAAAGAGCAGAGCTAGAGTAGAGCTCTACGAGCTCTACGTCCGACTAATTTGTCGGAAAGCAGCCGACTCGAAAAACCTCCTATGTACACGCTCAAGCAGATACAGATGACAATTATACGTAAGAAACCTAATGATGCAGCCATAATCTATCTTGCTAATAACCAATAACTATATCGTCAAATTCTTTAGAGCACCTGAAGACAAATCAAAGGTTTCTGCTAGTAGAGGCGCACAACTCCGTAATATGGGGAATGATGCTCAACGAACTGTCAAACAATATGTCAAGATCGCGTATCTGATCCACACGTGCAAGAAAGAGGTCCCCAATAATGTAATTGGCAACAGACGGCTGCAATCTCCTAGTGTAGGATATGGAAGCATTCCGAAGGACAAAACGCAGGACTAACATTTTTGGTGAAATCCGTTTTATCATAAAAAATGCTGTAGAATAGGAGCTGGCATCTGTTGGTCAAGTTAGATATTGATCAGTTCGATATTTAAGCGGCAAAATACAAAAAACATAACCTCGTATTTATATTCGTACCAATTATTCAAGCAGTACCTCGTAAATGTGATTTATTTCATGAAAATATAAAATTTAGTGAATCTTTCTTCAATAATCTTATTATGTCCGTTTTTAAGAAATATATTCACAAGAAAACCTTTACGTGTCGTTAAGAATAAAAATAAAACTATTTCATTGGTCTTCTGAAAAATTTCCAAATTTTTATTTACGAGGTCCTGAATTTTGACCCTTGATTTCTGGAAATTCAGTGTTAGTCTTTTACACCAATCCCAAACTAGTTATAAACTGGACTGTAGTATGCTCAGATCATCCACACCACATATTCTCAGGAACAACTTCAAATCATCAGCATACGCTAAAGCCATGCACCCAAGGAAATTCAACAGATCATTCAGAAGCACCACAAACAGCAGTGAGTCAAGGTTCGATCCCTGAGGAACTCCAGCTTCTAGTTCATAGATGTGATTTATACTTTCCCAAGAGAGTTTGATGTCGTAGTCCTTCTCAGGAAACTGTCTTCGTTCGGTTTAAATATTTAAAGGATCGAAAGCTGTTATGAAAAACACAGTTGATTCTTCGCTTCAAGTAGGATCTAATGAACTCCATATGAGCAGGAAAAAACCGAACGAAGAAAGTTTCCTGAGAAGGACTACGACATCAAACTCTCTTGGGAAATCAGTATAAATCACATCTACTGAACCACTATCATCAATAGTCTCCAATATACTGTGATAAGGTAGTCAAATTTGTGATAGTAGACCTATCACGCAAAAATCCATGCTGACCACCAGCCAAGTGGGGCTGTACACCCTGAAGCACCTATTATTGGAAACATGTAAATTCAACTCTCTCGCAATTTTGCCTAATGGATCTCGACATAGGATTCATACCTAAGTATAAAAAGGCACGTTTTCATTCTTGAACAAAGCTATATCGCGATGCAGTACGAAACGTAACATTTTCCTTGGAATAATGCGATTGCCGTAGTTCAAATGTCAGAATAAGTAACTAAGCCGCATCCTGGAATAAGATCTTTCAGGACCAATTTATGCCGTACGCGTTTTGCTCTGGATTATGAGCTTGCGGTGTGGCGCTCCAGACAGGAAGCGTAAAATTTGAAGTCCCCTCGAAATTTCCAAGGATCAAGCTCTCGAAACTTGTCTATCATGTATGCGACGTGTTTTCTGAATACTAAATAAAATTCGGAGTGCCACGAAATGGTGGATGTCGAAGTTAAAAGTCATCATAATCCCTAATCAAAGGGATATACCGGGTTTCTTGCCTGATAGTTCAAGCTATACGTGATCTTTCTTCGAGTATCTACTCAATGCTCTCAGCACGAATGGTCGTGAAAGAATGAGCATGGAAATGAACTACATACCACGGCTGAACCGATTCTGCATCTGCCGAGAAACCCTATTATTCTTTATTCATTATTTCGGGTTGAACAGCAGAAGCTGATATGACAATATATCGTTAATTTTTTCGTATAGTTTCACACTCGGTTTCACATGATACTGAGAAGTAACAAAGAAATACTATTAACGTGATTTCACTCAAAATTTATGAGTTCGTGTATTTACTGTAGTTTCAATTTCCTTCTCGAATGAATCAGAATTTCCATGTCACCATCCCCCCAAATTGAAATTTTTCACTCATTCTAACGCTTATGTTTTTTACTAGTTATGTACCGCAATTTCTCTCGGCGAATACTTTTTTTCCTAAATGACTGATTTAACGTTCTCAATTCCAAGGGGCTGAAGACGGGAATTATTAATTCCCGTCATGTCAATGTTTTATATCCAGATATTGAAGGTTTCAAATTAGTGGTGCTGGAGATATGGATAGATTCCTATTTCCAAAACAATTTCTATTTTACACACCAGTTTTGTACTGAAATTGCCATTATAAAAACCATTCTTTCCCTAACCATGGACCCCATATAAAGTAAAAGAGCTTCATGAGTATTTTTTATTAATTTTGTGCGGAAATTCAATATCAAACAATTTTTTTGAACCCTGTTATCAAGGGTATTAAAAGGGGTTTCAATTAAGTGGGAGTTTAACATAGATATCGTCGAAATGTTGAGATTTTCATTTCTGAAATTCATTCGTGGTTTTTAACACCCTATTCCCGTTTTTAAGAGGCATTCAGGAGAAAACAGTGGGCATCTATATCTTTTTGAAATCTACAATTTTTTCCCATTCATATATGACGAATTTAATAATAGAATAAATTTAAAAAAACAAGACTCTGCCTCATAACTCATAACCAAAATTTTTCCAAGAAATTCAATGGAAGAAGGTTATGTTTCAGATCTATAACTTCAAAGACAGGAAAGTTATGAGAACTTTTCGAAGTCGTCAAAATCTGAGTTTTGTCCAAGCTACGGTTTTCATCATCATATCCTTCTTTTCTTCATAAACTTTTTAGGGTTTTCACTCCCAATATCTGAAACAAAATCAATTAAAAATGAAATCAACGATTTGCTCCTGCGTAAATTCTTGCACTAATTTGTCAGGAGCAAATTAATTAGAAAAAATTGTTGCCTGACAATGAACTCAAAATAAAAAACGTTGAAATTATAATTCTTTGTGACGTTTCGGAGTCTATATCAGACTCCTTCATCAGACGAAAAAATCTACTTTTTAAAAATCTTCTGAATTGTCGCTTTTTGTCTGACAATTAATGTCAGACAAAAAGCGACAATTCAGAAGATTTTTAAAAAGTAGATTTTTTCGTCTGATGAAGGAGTCTGATATAGACTCCGAAACGTCACAAAGAATTATAATTTCAACGTTTTTTATTTTGAGTTCATTGTCAGGCAACAATTTTTTCTAATTAATTTGCTCCTGACAAATTAGTGCAAGAATTTACGCAGGAGCAAATCGTTGATTTCATTTTTAATTGATTTTGTTTCAGATATTGGGAGTGAAAACCCTGAAAAGTTTATGAAGAGATGCAAAATCCTCCCAAAATAAATTTCAATCGATATATCCTTCTTTGTTTCTCTGAAAAAGATCTCGGAAATGTGCCATCTATTTTGTTCTAGCTCATTTAGTTTCCGAAATCCTCTCACTGGACATGGACATGGGACACCCTGTACATTCGCAGGGTTAGGAAAAGTTTTGTTTTCATAATAGTACATACCGGTATAAAACTAGTACAAGACTTCGAAATAAAAAAAAAATTGCAATTTCAAAAGTGAGGGGAGAGGATTTCTACAGCCCCATCAGAACTGAAATCCGTATTTTCGTCCTTTTAATTCGGGGTGTATAAGCCTTTTTCGAAAAGATACTTTTCCGTACAGATCTAGTACGAAACTTCAGAGTTAAAACAAATGAAAAATTTGAGGATGGAAACATGGACCATATATTCCTCCTTAATTTTCAAAATAAAGAAAAATTTAACTGGTGAACTTGTTGGAGAATTCATAGGAAAATAATTAAGATAATATGCGATATTCAGTTTTTTCCATTTGTATAAGCAATTGAATAGCTTTTTCGAAACCAACTGATATAGGTCTTTTGTGGGAAGTTCCTCTGTGGTTGGCGTCATTTAAAATTGTACTGAATGACAAACAAAATCAATTCGGATACATAAAATCTCGTCAGAGCAACACACCTCCCTCCTCGATGAAAATGGAAAATTGATGCCCCCCCCTTATTCGGTGTTTATACTTGCTACGGTGAAGAAATACTCAAAACCGCCACCTAACAGGAAACGAGATCCAACTCAATTTACTTTCCTTATCAAAATAGGGATGACAGATATACCTTTGCTCAAATTATCAGATTGAAGAAATAGTATATTGAGGTAATCAAAGAGAGACAGAGAGAGGGCGGAAACGTTCGAATTTATGTCCGTGACCATTGCCCCAGACAATGAAATCATAAAATTTCTAACGCCCTCAAGATGAAGGCAGCTGAATAATAACGGAAATTAATTCATATCACTCCCTGATATAAATCAACACACATATCCATGCATAGTTTTATCTCCCCGAATGTAAACATTCCATAAGAAAATATTCCTCATATCTTGATAGGGATAAATTTCCTCTCCGCAGAAATCAACTGCAATATACACGTACTTAGATGCTGTATGAATTCGTTTTTTTCGCTGTACGAAAGGAACCATAAAGAATTACTCACAGATTAGTTGTTTAGAATTGCAAACGTTCTCGCACCCGAACTCAGACGAACAACGAATAATGAATCAACAGAAAAGATTCGAGCGAACGTTTCCAGAAACGTTCCGTTCCCCCAGAAGAAGCTGGTACAATCTGGAGGCGCCTATTGTTTCATATAATTCGCACCCATACAGCTTCTTTTTCGTCGAATGAATCCCAGCATTTCTCCGGAATAACGAACAGATTTCAGAGTTGAAAACAATCCAGATCAGAGAGAAAATTAATCGGATGTTTACAGCCTAGGGCCGTTACTCTCGCCCTGTTAGCAGCATCACTATCCAATCCGGGGGATTAAGTAAATGCTGCATAATAGCCTGTTGCACGTTCCACGAGTTCTTCGTTTTCGACTCTTCTCGGACGTGAAGACTATTCTTGTCAAGGCGAAATTGAGAAGTTGCCTGGGAAGTGAAACACTCGGTTTCCCAAGTATTGATTGCGTCCCAACATCACAAGCAACAGTTATTAGGAACATCGATGAATTTGGTCTTTCTGATCACGTTTCCTAAGCCCTTCGTTTTTATGATTCTGTGGAAAAATCCGAACGTGTCTCGGTTGGGGGCCATATTTATACTTTATGAATAGGATAGGGACACACCATCAGATTTTATTGATGCTTGCTGGGAAAATGGAGATGCCTGCATGGTGATAGTGCTAATAAGTACGTACTGAAGTCGAATCCATCAGGAAAGATTATTCGAAAGGTTGTTTCGTTTCCATGAGTTCACCTTATGGGGTTTTTGGTATCCAAATTCGGTGACCTTAGTCTAGAAGTTCGTGGTTGGTTTGTTTAGGGAGTGTGGAACTGCTGACCTAACTGAATAGCAGAACACATCAAGTTGTTACCTGAGTACACCAAGAATAAACCTGCTTTGTCAGATATGTATGTTTTAATAATTTCTTCCAATTTTCTGATGTACATACTGATACATATGTTCATTTTCCACTTTGTATTTTGATAAAGCGAAACAGGAAAAGACTATAAAGCCTTTATGAAGACCCTTATAAGATCCTGAGAAACTGAAATATGATTTTCTATATGTACTGTTGCATCGTGAAATTCAAATTATTTCGGAATTCGAGTAGCGAGAAGAAGGAAGCAAAATACCATTATTTCGTCAAAGGCTTTCAATTTCAATGGAGACCAGTTGAGAGAGAGAGAGGAATGAAAACTGAATAAGCTAACTAGCTCATATGGAAACTCAAGTTCCATCTGTTTTACCCCCTGCACTCAAGCCGATTTCGTTTGCAGATTGCTCCTTTTTCGTTTCGCAACGCAAACAAACTGAAATTGTTCTTTTGAAATGAGAAATACTTCATGAGCCTTCAGTGAAATTCATTTTCTACATTGCGGAAGTGAATTTCTGATTGCTTTATTTAAGATTTTCGGAATAGGGTCGTTTTCAAATTGGACGAGAAAATTAATCTTTGATAGAAAAAAAACATTTGAGTTCTTGAATAAATTGGTTAGAAATTCCATTTTAACGAAATTGTTTAATGTAGTAGACTAGTGGCGCACCCAGAATGATATTATGGGTTGCACACATAGCAGCATGATTGGTGAAAATAGTGAACTAATATGGCCAGCAGCCCAAAATTTGTAAAATTAGGTAGAGGGGAAGAAATTGCCTACATTAACAGTTATATAGCAGGCACCGTTTCCGGTTGAAAAAATAAAACACATTCTCATGCATGAAGAAATCGCCAAGATTTGATATGGTAGGTACATAATAATAATAAGACTATTTTTGCTATATCAAATTTTGGCGATTGCTTCATGCATGGGAATGTGTTTTATTTTTTCAACCGGAAACGGTGCCTCGTACAGCAAAAAGTCAAGAGACATGATTTGCTCCAAATTAAATAAGGATTTGAATAGTGATTTTTATTGTCGGAAAAACCAGTGGCGTATCATTTTTTTATCTGAATATATTCAGTCTCGCTGTAGTAAGGATGCCACTGGTAGAATAAAAAGAAATTATATTATGCAAAAAGTGCTCCTTGACGCTCAAAAGCTATTTCTCAAATTTCATAAAACTATTTCAAGCAGTGTGACAGTTATTAATAAAAAACATTTTTTTTCTATAATTTTAACACCCCGTGTCTCGGAGAGGAAACGTTTCTCGACATATGTTTATATGACAAACTAGGGCTTATTCTTGATGTAGAATACGTGGTTAAAATTTCTTGGTTACGATCTGGACCACCCTGTATATGTATTACCTTTATGTGTTATGTTTACTATGTTTCATTTGTTATTGAGAACGCTTCAACAAAACCATAAAAAAATATGGAAATTAATATGAACTATTGCTATATCTAATATTGAAGTCGAAAATTTTGATTTTTCCAATAGTGTGTTTTTATCAATCATTTTTGAAAAAAAAAAATCAAAAACATTTCACATCATGTTCAAAAACGATATGTTTCCATGAATTCCAGATTACAAATTGATGTCGAAAGATTAGTGCACACGTTAATAGAACTAGAAAGAATAAATTACATCATGCAAACTGCTGGGTTCATGATTAATTTTATCCAAGAAAGATTAGGACAGGTCTCTGCACATGCATTCCATAAAAAGATTAATCAATAGTTCAATAATCTTTTGGCTTAGGTAAAAAGTTTTTAGAAGAATTGTGCCTATGTAAGGTTTTGAGAGAATGAGGAGAATACTATATGCATGTCTTTCTGAAGAAAATTCTAAATATATATGATTTATTCATGTATTACTACAAATGAGGTACATGCAACATGTGAGGAAATAATAACCTATATCGAAATCTACACCAAACTATGAGAAATCGTTTTTCTGAATGTTCATTTCGAATTTTAAAACTTTGGGGGAGACCTTTTTCTATTACAAATTGTTTAAAAAAATTGAATTAATGTAGTAATTAGGCAACTAACTATAGGAACTGATAATTCATCAATTTATTTCATATCAAAGAGATCATTAGATTCGTTGTTTATGTCTACAAAAGATGTTATGATTCAAAAATAGATCTCAACACTACAGAATTCGACTATGAATTTTCGTCTAAGAAATGTTAGTGTGAGATCTTATTCACTTCTGCTCATTTCTGAAGTAATTGGCTACTATTTCATCCTGAAAGGAAGTGGAAGTTGAGGCGCTGCAAATTCCCGGAATACTAGCAAACAGTTCATGAGAATTCAACATAGTGAGAAAACTTTCAATAAGATCTGAACCTGACCACGAAAGTGGATTCATTCCTCATAAACAATTTCTGACAGCACTTGAATCTCCTCTTGTAAAATGAACTGGGTGTAGATGATGTCTCAGGGTGAAAATTATATCAGATAACTTGTGTTAAATTTCAGTAATAAGCAGTTATTCGACGGATTCTCTGAAGAATTTTTGAATGAAACTACAGAACTTTGAGTGTTTCATAACTCTCACCAGTGTTTTCAGTATTTCAACTTCGTATATTTTTTTCACTTTCCCTTGCTATGGAGATTCACTCGGGCAGTTTGAAAATATCCTAGACATAGAGACGTGGACTGAGCAATGCCAGCATGAAATTGGTTATTTTATAGAAAAAGAGAAATGATCGTCGAGCCAATTCCTTTCTCTTTTCTGTTAACATAGAGGTCAGTGCGGACCAATAAAAATTCTAGAAAAAGACAACTAACAGGTTCAGTTTCTCTCTTTTTTTGACCGTATTTCATTCACAGATAGAAAGGGATGTCATAGTCAATGTCTCTATGTCTATGGAAAATATATATACTGGTTGATATTAGAAGTAACAATATTTTCAAATTGATATTTTTGCCTATTCAGCAAGCAATAAGACAATATTAATGTTGCAGGGTTGGTCAAGTGCAAAATTTTTGTTAAATAATACAAAATCATCATTCTGAAAGTAGTGATGATATGAATATCGTTAAGTTGGATTATCCATAAATTTTCATCTTATTAATTTCGAACTGAAAAAATTTTTTTGACATGAAATAGTATAATCAACTCATCAGCTATCAGCAAAATATTCTTCTTTTATTTTTGGAATGTCAGGGGAAGTTCATCTATTTGCTAGAAACGAATTCTCTGGAAGGATTGAATTTTGAAAATGATATTACTCATTTTTCGGTTGTGAAATTTAAATTGTTTTCAATCCAGTTTTTCTGGAATTTTTCATATAAACATTTTTTAAAAAGCTTACATACAGCTCCTTAGAGATGGCACCAGAAAAGCAATGGTAATTTTTTTCTCAAAAACCAGAAAACTGGCAGCAAACATTGTATGGTAGCTAGAAGGCAATAAAAAAATGTTGATGGTATTCTCCACCAAACAGAGAGTGAAAAAATTCATTCCTAAATATTCATTTCTCAAGAAACTTTATTCTCATTTATACTGTACCATCGAAAAATTAATTAAAGTATCTTAACTCATTTCGAACGAATAAGGTCTCAAGTAATGTTTTGCTCTAAGTTTTTCTTACGAGAAGGAAAATTATTTATGATCAGGTGAGTAGCGTTATTCGATAAGCTGGAATTATCTTCGAACTTAAGTTTATTTACGAATGAAGGATGATGTCATTAAAGGGGAACACAAAATTTTTTGATTGCCTTCTGGGCCCCATATGATATCCGTCCAATTTAATCAGTTTTCTGGTTTATTAGAAAAAAATTACAAATTTATTTTGAGGTGTCGTCTCAAGGGGTATTTATCTAAGCAGGAATTGACAAAAAAATTAGACCCGCACTATTTTTGGGCAAGGAATCACCCCTTAAATTTATTGCAACCATTCATGTACACCTTGTATATAAATAATAATTATAATAAGAGGATGCTGTCGTTATGGCTGTGCGACACATGAAACTACCCAGCACATCACCCGGGATGTCAGAAGTTTGCGGGCATGGAGTACAAAAATAGACATGATGCTGTCGCCAAGATTCTTCACCAAGAATTGGCACTAAAACACCAACTTCTAAGTTCGAAAAAGGTTCCTTATTACAATTACCATCCGGAGTGTATTGGAAAATGAACATCACAAGCTCTACTGGGATCGCACGGTTCTCACAGACCGGGAAATAACCCATAATAGACCAGACCTCATATTGCTCAATAAGGATGAGGACAGAACACTATTCCTCGATGTGGCGATTCCAAATAATAACAATCTTCTAGATAGGCACACTGAAAAAATTTCAAAATACAGAGATCTCGAGGAACAGCCCAGGAGACAGTGGAAGCTAAAAGATTTCAAGACCTTCCTTATAGTCATTTCATTTAAAGGCCTGATACCGAGGAAACTACTAGAGAACTTGAGGAAACTTCAGTTGGACGAAAATGTCTATAAAGTCATACAGAAGGCGGTACTGCTGTGTACGGCGAGAACTGTACGCAAGTACATTGGGAATGCAGAGGAACACCGTCTGCTCCGATGGGAAGTGCGGGTAGAGCAGGAATCCAACCAATAGCAGGGAGCCGAGGAGCGGCCCGAACCCGACCACCACCACGAGCCCAAAAACCTGGAAAGGGCTCCAACAGAGCTTAATCCTTTTGATATCTGGGATAAGTGAATTTTCCTCTGGAGAGGAGTGTTAAAGCCGCAAGGCTTAAGTCAATAATGTTTATTCATAAACCACAAGTTTACAGCTTCAGTGAAAATGAAGATAACACGAACAAGATAACGAAGATAACGAAAGAACAAATGAACAGGATAATCCTCCAAAACCCTATTTCCCTTGATCACGTCATAACATCAAGTTGAAGGAATTATTTATTCTAGGTGTAACACTTTTAATGATAAGATACTGTCGGTAAACATACAAGCGCAGAATATAAACGATGGAGCTGATTATCCAATGCATGATGGATAACAACTGTTGAGCCTATCAAGTCAGTACTTTATTTTAGCTTGCCTAAGCAGAATAAAAACTGATCAACAACAAGGTCGAAAAAATTAAATTTATCTTTGGTAAATTCGTGAGCTTCAGAAACTTCAAAGAGATTAATGAAACCACCCATGGCACAACAATAATTTGGAACGATGGGATAGGATACTGCAAAAGCTTGCGAAAACTAGCTTAATTCCATCTCCTCGGACTTTGACGAAAGGAGGAAGAGCCGTGGGCGATCTGAAATAATTCCCAAAGAAAAAGGTATGAATTATTCAACAGGGACACAAAGCTGGGGAACAATTGATCAATATGGATAACTGCAAAAGCTCTTCCGCAGTAAATGGATCGTACGGCTCTCTCCCCTCGAATTTCTCATTTGTGAGCGTATCATAGTTTTGAATAACCGAATCAATCATCGTCCTTTCATCGTCCTTTCATCGTCAGTAGATGGTGTCAGGTTAATGTTGTACAAATTATGTTATGTGGTCCTGATGAATATTAGGAAACCATTACAGGAGGGCAAATTTTAGTCAGTTTTCCCTTTATATTCGGTATTGGGTATTTATTAGTTGCACCCCTCCTTATCGATTTTGACCCTCGAAATGAGATCCTGAACACGCAAGAAATAGGCGAGAGTATAAGCATCAATTTCGTGAATAATTTCATCCACTTATTATAGATCCACGGCTCACAGCGTATTCTGAAGAAATGAAAAAACAATCGTGGAAAATGGCGAAAAATTTAATTGTCGAGAATTTTTGAATGACTTCGCAAAAACCCTCAACTATTGAATTATGGTAACTAATAAACTAGTTGAAAAAGAAAGAAAATGTAGAGGTCAAAACACTTGACAGAAGAAGATTACGAACTCCTCCGAACTTTTCTGACAGCAGGTTTCATAAAAACTTTGATTGTCCGATCAACGATTTGATACTCACTCAATTAATTAAGCGAAATCACTGAAACCTATTCATTTCTGAATATATTGAAGAAGCAGAAATTGAAAATAATTGAATGGAAGTATGAACTTCATAATTCGATGCGAAAATGATATTCTGAATGATTATGACTGAATTTTCGATTTAAAACAAATTGATGTCTATTCGTCAATCAAGCATTGATTCCCCGATCAAGCTTCATGAATCCCAGGGTGCTTACATAAAATAGTTTCAGGAGAAGGAAAAAACCGAAAGATAAACACTCTGGCAAACACTTTGGCAAAAATTAACTTCAGCTTCAAAATGATGTTTGGCGTTGAAGGAGGGAGGTTGAGGTAAAAATAAAACAGTGGGATATGGGTTCAAAATATATTTTGACCTTGAAACGTCTGTCCCTTTGATTTCCAAAAATAATTACTATTTATACAAGTTTTTTCTAGGGCATTTTTCAATCAATTGAAACAAGAGCAAGATGACGTTTATCAACTCATGTTCATGTGGTTCTATTCCACTTGTGAATTAAAAATTATTTCACCGAATGCTTAAACGTAAACTCACCCTTGTTGCTATTGGTTGGATAATGCTGTCATTCAACGTCAAAAAAAGATAAAATTCAATATTTAACGAATAATCTGGATGGCAGAAATTGAAATTTGTCCTTGAATGTTTGTCTAGGTTTTACAAATATTTAAATTGAAGTAAATATGGTTGTTACATGAGGATACCAGATGCATAAATAGTTCTATTTTCTAAACATACTGAGCATTTATAAATTTGAAGAAAGAATCTTTTTTAAAACCTTCCCACTCTCATACTACCTACTTTAAAAAAAAAAAACTTGAATTCTTCATCAATGAATCCAATCCAATTGTTGGATTGTTAGGGACCATTAACAAGAAAACGATTCGTGGTAGAAAGCAAACACAAAATTTTTGAGAGATCTGCAGACGTCAGTAAATTACTCTTTTCACAAAAGCAGTGGAGGTATGCAAAATTGGCACCTACGAACTGTGATCGGAAATATCACGATGGAAAAAAACGAAGGAGTTGCTATCTTGTTATAGAATCGGAAAGTCGGAGAGCAAAGAAAAACAAATGAGGTCGAAGCAATTGTTGTAAATAACTGAAATAAACACAAGAGAGCAACTCAGTAGTAACTGGGGAAAAGAATGAGAAATAGGTTCGCTTCGTTTTTCCGATTTTTCCCCGTTGAGTCGCACCAACTCTTTAATGTCAACATCTTTTATTCAGAATAGACTGCCTCTCGCACTTTTTAATCGATTGAAAGAACTCGAAATTATTCAAACAATTGTTTTGCAAAACAGATTGAATTGAAATGGATTTTTCCTAAATGAAAATCCTCCCAAAATTCACCTGTTGAATCGGCCACAGGCACAACAAGAACTGCAAGTTTCGATGGAATGATTTTATTTTTCAACTTTTTAGGAATATTTGGCGGAAGTGCAGAGTTTTTTTATTTTACAACTTTTTTTTTGGGTGAATCTTTTACTTCTCCAGTCACATACACACAAACTAACCTAAGATAAGTACACAAGTGTGACATATTATAAATAACATATTCCTCATCTAAACTTCTTTGAAGGGAATATCTGTATATATGAGAGAAATCTTATCCAAAAACTTGTCAATGCGACTGCATTCCTTGGAGATAATTTCCAATGGTAGATTTTATGCATAAATGTTTTGCCTCCACTTATTATGCCGCGAGAACAGAATGTATTTTCTTCGTGGGTTATTCGTGAGGAAATATATTATTTCTAGCCGAATGGGGAATTCTCCCCAATTTGGGTTATCACTGCATATGCAAGTTTAAACTGAATAAGTATTAGTTTGATTCATGATTTTTTCAAATTCACCGCGGAAACTATTCAAAATCATCCTTCAAATATGGGGTTTTAAAATTTAAATCGCTTTGTGTGGAGTTCAAGATTTGGCAACAGCGCATACAAGACAATGAAAAAAACAATATCCGATCAGCTTGCTTATAAAATAACAGCTGTTGATCTACAGGCGCGTACTTACTGGCGAGCTTCAACAGCAACCGGCCATAAAAATCCCATAAAATTTTACGACCTTCCTCATTCGTCGCAGACTTCATAGACAGCCATCTTTGTCTATCTCATCAAGATAATGCATTTGTTGTCCTTTATTATCAAGGCATATTTCAGTCGATGTTGCCAGTTTGTACAATTCTCACAAAACGCTTTAAACTTTAAATACCCATTTTATTTTTCATTTTTAAGTGCAAAATAATTTTTTTTGGGAACGGTTGAAATGGTTATTTCAAAATGTGACGTCTCAAAGATATTCCATAAAAAATACATCATTTTCGTCAGAAGGAGTATTCCCTATTCTAAAGGTCCACGTGAAGTAAATTCGACAATGTGCTGTCCAAACCATGCCATTTCCACTTTTCGAACTATAATTAATTAATTTTTGACAACGATTTTCATTGGACCTGGAGCAAGGCAAAATAGTTTTACAGAAATGAAGCTGAGGGAATGAAAAACTATTATGTACAATTGACTCTCTTAGATCCAAGACTTAGGGGACATCATTTTGAAACAAATGATATTTCATTAAAACAAAATTCCTTTCACAAAAAAAAGCGTTGAGTCTGACTCACCAGTTAAGGGAGATCCTCGTCATTTTTCTGAGGGTTGAAGCAAATATGATTAAGGGTCAACGTTTAAATTCTAAACAATTATTCAAAAAGAGGCCTACATCAAATGGTACATTAACCATTGCTCCTTTTATGTGGCGATATTCTACCCGACCATCAGGAAGCACCCTAGGATAGAAATAACAGGACATTTCCAGTATTTAATTTAAAGACTTGAACAGATATTTCTGTTCAGAATCTAGGCCTCAAGCCTCAGTGGTAATCGTCCGAATTGATCGAGATCATCCGCAGCTTTTCTAACTTTCCAACCATTCAGCATCCCTGCAACTTTCATATAACTTCTGCCTCCAGGGAAATGGAAATGAATAATTTTCACACCCACAGCTACTAATGCCTTGGAGTACGGGGAAGCTCCAGAGCAAGAATTGAAATATCGATTCTCTGCTTGCTGCATTTCCAGGCATGAAAACTGGAACTTTATAATACAGGGGTTACATTCGCTCGGGGTTAATTAGTTTTCTGCGGATTTTTGTTTATTATTACCAATCCAAAAGCTTCGAAGTTCGTTAGCGAAACACAATTTGAAATCTTTTGGCTATTTGGACAGAGGTAGATTTGCCATAAAATTGGCGAAGTAAAAAAGTTACTAATCTTGTATTCAAATATATCAATTTTTCATGGAACTTTACTATTGGAAACCTAGAATTAACTATCAGTAGACTAACTGTGAATTTTCCGACTTACTTCAAGTTGATATTAAACTGAATGGGAGCTAGTGAGGGAAAGTGAAGTAGTATTTTTTTCCCATTGGCGGAAGGTTATGTTTTTTCGAACTAGTTCGCACTTTTTAGGAAAATAACTATTTCCTGGTTATGTCTGTGACTGGACAATCAAGACACCTGCTAGATTTTTGCTCTCGCATGCAGAAAACAGTAAATACAGTAGGATTCACCATATGGCCAATAAGAAGTTAAGGAAATCATCACAACACAATCCTGAAAGTATATCTTTGCATCGTTAGATAGCAGATTTGATTGCAATTTCACTACTATGCCATATCATGTGTAGAAACTTAACCTTTTTGAGAGAAAAAGAGTGAAAACGGATTGTTACCCTTCCTGAAATAGTTCTGCTGGAGAGGTATAATATTTTCCAAAAATCTTAACCATTTTCGATTTTTCTGTTATAGAGTATCATATTACTGTTTGCGTTTGAACATAAAATATATAGTGTTTATTTGAAGATAATTAATCTGGACAAATCAAAATTCAGGATTTTCAAATTGCAACCTTCAATTTCTATTATTTAATTCGATTTTACGTATAGAAGAGGAATGGTGACCTAAATGAAACGTACACCTAATATGGAAATTTTGATGCCCGTTTCCACCAATGATCCCTAAACAAGCTCCTACCTAAGTATTCCCTAGTTTTAGGTAGAGTACCAAACTCTACCCTTAATAAAAATTCGTTTTCACTGTACAAAGGAACACTTTCTTGAGGAATACTTAGCTAGGAGCTCGTACCTAAGAAATTTGGCTACGAGGTGGCAGACGTAATCGTTCACCGAATCGCACGTCTTGGAAACAGATTTCCGTTTATATTTCCCTGAAATATTCCAATGTCCTGTGCCCTATATTCATTGTTGCTCTGTAATAAATTGAAAATATATTTCGTAACAGATTCAGAGAATTTCTCGAAAACATAAGGATCTATGCTCGTGACATTGACCTGTCGTCTTATTTTGACGTTAAAAATATTAATTTTTTTGGGAGAAATGACGCTTAGGTATCTGGCTTTCAAATCCGGGTAATCATGAAGAGAGGAATACAAGCGAGATTTCATAGAATACATAGTACTCCGCTCTACACATACACTACTACATAAGACTGGATTATGTGAGCCGAGGGGTGAACCGGTCGTGAATTGTGGTGTACAAATTGCAGGAATTGTCATGAATTGAATTGAATTGCCAAGAATTGTTGAGAATTGTCATGAATTGCCAGGAATTGTGGTGAATTGTCAAGAATTGTTGTGAATTGCCAAGAATTGTGTGAATTGTCGGGAATTGTTGAGAATTGTCGTGAATTGTGGAGAATGGGCTATTTTTCTAAATTTCAAAATCTAAGAATTTTTATAACTCAAATACACATATGGAAATTTATTTTTTTTAAATTTTAACACTTTGCATTCGGTCGGAAATTGTGATTTCAGAAGAGCTCTCTTATAGAACATGGATATGTTCTAAGGTATAGAATTCAGAAAAATTTTTTGTAATATGTGGATATTTCGGTGGATATGGAATTCTATATTTTCTTGGTCGGTTTCACTGGTGTCGAATTGACAAAAATTACTAGACTGTAGTAAGGGCATTCTACGTTACACGCTTTTACACAATCGAATGTTTATTAAGTTTCGAAGGGTGTATATCTGAATTTTGAAGCGAATCTCTCACGTGTTGGATAACTAATGGAAATGGGTTTCCATAAATAATTTGAATTCGATTTTGGAGTTTTAGGAAACTTGCCCATCGTCGTAAATTATAAAGAATTGTTCTGAACTATTAATTTCCGTGAATTGTTCGAAAATTCTCATGAATTGTCTGGAATTGTTATGAATTGCAATGCATTTTCTAATTGTTGGGCGATTCGCTGTCTTGCAATTCACAGGTGTCCAACCTGTCCAACTATTAGGAAGCAGAAAGGGAGGTTTGCACATGTATATGGACATGTATATAGTCATATTCATGTAGACATGTATATAGTCGCATGCCGGCGCAATAGTGCAAACTCCGAGTTTAATTTCTGTATTCTGTGATTTGAATTAAAGTGATATAAGATTGAGCAGGTAAGAATTATACAACATCTAATTTTTTCATTATTTCTTATTGATACACAATAATTTCCTACGGGTGTGAAGCCAGGTTTCTTTCATCCACAGTTACAATCTGTCAACGCCGCGCTCTAAGGATAACTGTATTGTTCAGTATACAATTCTTACAGTTCTGAAAAACATATTAATGCTCGTTTTAGGATTTGAGTTTCTCTTGGAAAAAAAATGAGATATGGTGCAATCGGATATTATTCATACCTTGATTTATACTAATGAAAATCATCAAAGCTCATTGTCAGCCCGTACGGGGGGCCTGAAGGGATTCAAAGTTAAAAATTTTCTCGAGACATGTGCATTCTTGAGAATAGAGTAAATTGGTTCGATATAACATTTTACATCATGAACAGTCATCAAAATACATTGTTAACCTGTACAGGGACTATTCACCAACAATATTGGTGAATATTGGTCCCATCTCTTTGCGTTCAATAGCAGGTACCTGAAACGATTCCTTTGGTTGAAACCGTTTTATTACTCTGTTGGGAATAACCCATCAAAATCATTGTTAAGAACGGGCGTTCTTTCTTCAATGCATATCATATAATTTTGGTTATCTCAACCTCATTTTTAACACTTTTATAATTTCTGAGAAGATGTTAATTCGAAATGTCGGTCTATATCGGTATATCGATTGCAATAATGTCAATTATATATTCACAGCTTCTTCCCTCTCAACCTGACAAAGATCATTCGGAGGTTCATCTAAGACTTGGAGACTCGCTTGGAGATGTTTCTCCAAGTCTAAAATAAAAATTATTTGAAACATTTGTCTAATGTTTCAAATAATATATAAATCATATATTTCGCTTATACCACTTGTAATCAATAGAGCTTTAGTAATGTAATAATTAAGGTCCGCGTTGAATGAATTCCTAGATATGTAGGTACACACTAAGGATCACCGAATTGGGCAATTCGGAGAGGGATATATTTTCAGTTGATTAATCAGTGAAGATGAATTAATAATATTAATAATTGTTTTCAGCACTCAAAAAGTAGACATAGATATTTCAGCACGTGTGTCGAATGTCTTGATGGTTATTCTGTAAGCTCTTTGTTATTCCATATAAATTGAACGAACAACTTTCATGAGAACACAATCTTGATTTGAACGCACCATGTTTCTGAAACCTGGTAAGTTGTGTTATTATTTTGTAGTACTTCACATACTTTCATAAAATTCCATAAAATAACTCGACATGTTGATGTATGATTTAAAATTAATAGCTTGCACAGTAACCATTTTTTTCAACTACTCGATCAATTTGCGTTTGATAGAAGGTACTGATTCAAAAGATTCCACCTAGAAGTATTTCTTCGCTTCATAAAATTTTATAACTCAATTTGGAAAAACCTACAAAAATTGTCGTTACGAACGGGTACGCTCTGTAGTATTCAATATTAGGGTTGCCCATTTTGAGCAAAAAGATTTTATGCACAGAATAACTCTAGAGCCATTTGCTGAGGGAATTTAAAAAAATTTACCTGAAAGTATTTTTTCGGATCATACAATTTTATACCTCAATTTTCAAAATTGTCTTTATGGAAGGGAATGCTCTTATCCTATATTAGGTCGTTTTCACAACATTTTATTCAGTTGAATTTCAAAGTTGTTTGAATCAGCCTATATAACTATGTTGATAAGGGGAGGTTAATAGTACATCGAACAATGAAGTATAGGATATCCATGGATAGAAGCAATTTCTGTAAGCTAGCCTTAGTTAGCCTTAACTACTATCTGGCTATATCTATAAGACATATTATTGAGTAGTTTCAGACCTCTCATAGTGTGATGTGAAGAAAATTCCCAAAATATATATTCAAAAAAAAAAATACATAACTATGAATTGTATTGAATTGTCATGAATTGTATTGAATTGTCATGAATTGTATTGAATTGTCATGAATTGTATTGAATTGCCATGAATTGTATTGAATTGTCCGTGAATTGCCGTGAATTGCCATGAATTTTCTTGAATTGTGTGAATTGTTGAATTGTCTGAATTGTTTTATATGCTATTATAGGAATTGCGTGAATTGTCTGAATTGTGGTGTACAACATTTTCATGACCGGTTCACCCCTCGATGTGAGCTATCCAAAAACAGAAGGTGAAAGTGGATATCTTCGAATAATGATTCAAATTCATTTCATGATCCTGACAAGGAAGAAGTTCAAAAAAGGAGTTATCTCGTGGCACTAGCCAATTTGCCATCGTCAGGACAACTAAATGCAGAACTGTCCACCGAAGAAGAGCAGATGCCGACCATTCAATTGACCTAGTTCAATTCAGATCGTAACACTTGTTGATATTCATTTCGGCGGATGGTATGCATCTGAATTAATTCTTTATTATTCTTATTGTATTTATTGCCTCCCTGTTAAGGCGTGATCCTTCCTTCATTATAAAAATTAATATTTGTTCTGTGACCATTCTGAAGATTTAATAGTGTTTTGATATGAAAATGGCATTTGCACTATTTCATCGTAAATAAATTCAAAAATATGCTTGGGTAAAATGAAGCAGCTACACTTAAAATGCTTCTCTCTTTAGGATCCGTGCATGAAAGAGTTTTTTCAGAAGCTTTCCCATACGTGGAAATGTTCTACAACACTTCAAATATTAATTCTCTGCTTCCTGCATTCCCCAATATCATAACCAAAGCTTTCCTATAAGAATTTCATGAGTATTATGTTTATTAGTTCCAAACTTCCTGTTGGTTTTTTTTAGTTATTCGAGCAAAAGGGTAGTGCTCCCACGGCGCTGTAACTGGGCGATATGATAACGATTTTCCTTCCAATAATGTGTTTCCGAATACTTTCACAAGTTTCACGCTAATGTCTCTCAGGCTTAAATATTTCATGTTGTGTTTGAAGTTGAGTGGATCGAAGTTACGGAATTTTTTCATATCATGTTTCACTGATATCGGTTTTTAGGAGCAAAGAAAGGGGATAACAACAAAACCTCTTGAATTTTTTCATCAAACTCGTTAAGCAGAAGGTTCGCGAAAGAAATCCAGGTGTATTTGAGAAAAATCCCCGTCGAAAAATGTTAATCCCGTCTTTTGTAAGGTTTCTGTTACAAAGTTGAAAATTGATCGTGTGCTTACCGTATTTCAAGAACGTTGTTTGGATCCCTATTTTAAATAAAGGAGAACTTGAGTAGCATATGGAATCTACTGAATATGATCTTGAAAATCCTATGGTGCATAGCATCATACATTGACGCTTATTGTTACAGCTTTTACCAATTTTAAAAAGGAAAATAATAATTAATGGAAATATTGCATGGCAAACCATTATTTTAGAATCAGTCTTATTTTGGTGAGGCGGTGTTCAGTAGTTATATTTGTTACGGATCAAGTAGATATATTTGATGAAGCAGATTATATACGAGGTGTTTATAAAGTTGGTGTAAAAATGAAGGGTTATTCCTTGCCCGCAAAGATTAGTTTATATGAAGATGATTTAACGCCAAAAGGCTATGAAAGATTTCGAAATAAATCGGACTGTCATAAACTCTGCAATGAGAGAGAAGAAAATCACTCAGATTACATTCGAGTACCGATCTATGAGAAAGCTTAGGTCGTTGAACGCCAGATGTCGCATCAATTTATTTACTACTTCGATGCCGCCACTGGCTTTCAACGAAAGGTCCCCTGTTTCATTGAGATAGGTCAACAAGGGAAATTTCCCACATTTTTTTGAAAAAAATGGAGAGGCACAAGACATTTCGTTGAAATTTCAGGAATGTTAATAATTTCTTATTATTCTAAACACAAAAATCAGGTCCTCGGCGTATTTATTCAGTCAAATAACGAGTAAACCAACATACATTGTCCGGTATGTTGAAATATTCTGTTTTATCTTGGTCAATAACCCCCTAATTCAACTATAGAAACAGGTCCGTGAACTTCTACGCTACTGTGTAAATAACATCATTGCGTAGGGTAAATAGAGATCTGATTCATGGTCTCAAATGTGTAATTCGAACAAGCATTTGCATGCAAATAGAGGGTAACTTCATTTCTGGACTCCGAGAAAAAACAATCTGATATGGGGAAAAATGGCTTATAAATTGTGGGTTTGCACAGGCCGCCATGTGGAATGAAGGGTTGTTGAGTTACTTACCCCAGATTCGAAGAAAGATCAACGGATTCTCGGGGGAAATGGCAGTGATCTGATTATTTATCGATTAAATTTGAAAAGTATAATAGTATTTCATCATAATGAATAAGATTGTATTCGTCACTACTGAGTAACAATTTACTTTTATATATTACTATTAAATATTCATAAATATAGTGATATTTATTCAGGCCTTTCTTCTTGTATAGCTCTATTATCCTACCCTGTGAATTTCGATGGTGGTGATTTGACAAGTGTTTCGCTCACAGAGATAGTTAAACTAACAATATAGTATACAGTGACGGCTTCTTCTGTCAGTCTGTGTCCGCGGTTTCATGGTTCAACTCTAAGTTACAAAATCATGAGGAAAACGGATATTCTATGTTTCCATTTTCGTCTCCATTCAAAAACTCAACTGGTCAATTCTCTGAATTAATTTAAGTTATTATTTCGTTAAAAATATCTCATGATTGATTGGACCATCAATACGGGTTGACAATTTATAAACTTGCCAGTACAATTGAGGTCCAAAGTTACAATACCACTAGATTGAACTAGTCTTACTTTATTCAGAATGAATAATTATAATCTCTAGATATTCCATGCAGACAACGTGCGTACATAAACTATATATGTCATTCTAGAAATACCGGAAATAGTATATAATAAACCATAGACTCCCATATACATAAATAAAAACAAGTAAACGAGTTCAGTGATTACACTTCCAACAGTTTTGAGAGAAAATGCCTTAACAGGTCAATTTTTATTCGGAGGAGGACATATTTTGAGCAGAATTGTAAGCCGAAGTCTTCTCAACCCTAGGTGTAAGGGATATCACCCCTAAAATCCTTAAAACGGAATAGTGGCTGAGATTCACCTCAATTGAAAGGGAACTTGTCCTTTCACAAGAATACTATGGTTTGTAAATTTTTATTGATTCCTTGGAGTTGTTACAGGAGGTGTCAATTTGAAAACTTGCCAGTCCAATTATCTCGACAAGATTGTTTTCAAAGAAAATGCCGGAACAGGTCAATTTTTGAAGAGGGGGACATATTTTGAGCAAAATTGTAAGCCGAAATCTCCTTAAACCTAGGTGTAGGAGCTATCACCCCTAAATTCTTCATAGGTAATAGAGGGTGAACTGAACCTCAATTGGAAGAAAATATGTCCCTCTACATAATACTATTGTCTTCCAATTGAGGTATAGCTCACCCTCTATTCCCAATTAAGAATTTAAGGGTGACAACACCAACACCTAAGATTGAGGAGTTTTTGTCTTACAGTTCTGCTAGAAACATGTCCCGCTCCGAATAAAAATTGACCTGTTCCGGCATTTTCTCTGAAAACATACTTGTCGAGACATAATGGGCCTGGCAATTTTTCAAATTATCAGCCCCTGAAACTATTTCAAGGACTCAATAAAAATTTTCAAACCATAGTACTCATGTAGAGGGTCAAGTGATCTTTCAATTGAGATATAGCTCACCCCCTATTCCCTATTGAGAATTTCGGGTTGATAGCTCCTACACCTAGGGTTGAGGAGATTACGACTTACAATTCTGCTCAAAATATATCCCCCTACGAATAGAAATTGACCTGTTTCGGCATATCCTCTGAAATCTTCCTTGTCGCAACATAATTGTACTGGCAAGTTTTCAAATTTTCATATTTTAAAATAATCCACCTTTGTTGTAATTTGTCTTAACCATATGTATGAAGCTATACACAATCTTCAACTGAATATGAAGATTGGCTGATATGGGAGAAAGACGGAATACTGTTCCTACTATCTTTATCGTCTCTTTTCCATCCAAAGTCTGGAATGATATGTAGATATAGAAAGGAGAAGGTTCAGTAAGAATACACAACAATTTGACGAATGATATACGTATAGTATGAATTTGGGAAGGATGTGGAAGGTGAAGTGAGAATCAATCTTTAAATGAAAATATTTTATGGCATTGCCGAGCAAGAAAGTCACTCCAAGAACTGAAAAATTTATTGCTGGGCAGTAATTCATATACGTATTTTTCTTCCAACCAAAATAAACTGATGCAGAATGAGAGAGATTATGGCGGGATATAACCAAGAAAGACTGAAAATAAGCAAGCTTCCTCAACATCAGCCCTAATGACTCCATAAGGCGTCCCCTATCTATAACTAGCAGCATCTTTACGACCGACTCATTTTTGAAACGCAAGTATCGTAGGAATCCCATATCTTCGGGATATATCCGCAGAACAGGAATTCTTCCTGAGAGCGGTGGAGTTTGGACGATTGATTCATTCGATCATTTAGGCGAAGTTATCAGTATTGCCATAAAAATAAATCATTCTCTCTCTGCTCCATCGATGGTTAGGGTCAAGGGACAGTCTGATGAAAGAGGGAGTTCAATGATGCGGATATTTTCTGCGGAAAAAAGATCATTGAATCCGAATTGAAATTAGGAGAAAAATACTGGCATGTCTGTATGCTGGAAAGCATTTTACAATGTGGGAATAAATGCACTAATGAACTCTCTTTGGGGAGTTCCATAATGCACGTTTCGATGGATCACAATCAACCTACAGAGGAAGGCATTAAACATCCCATCTAGAGAGATGGGCGACAACCTCGTCGCTTCGTCTGTATATTTGATGCTCCTTTGCCGCTACTAGAGGCGTCGCTGATAAACGATATTTTACATCTTTTGTTTGTGAAGGTCTGTTTCCACTCTTTCTGATGTCAATACTAATTGTCGTTCTTTGAGTCGATTAAATTCCTAAAGACGACACAAGTAGTGGTGTGGTGGTGTAATTATAATATTTGACGAAATAGACGATGACTTCGACAAGAAACAGAGAAGCCTGAAGACAGGGTTAGGGTGGAATCATCCATCAGTGTTTTTAAGAACTAAAACCAACGAACGGAAGCATTCTTATTGGCTATTAAGTGATAGCCATCTATCAATTAGTTATCTGTTTTATAGCAAATTAGGTGAAAATGCTCTGGTTCCAACAAAAAATTATTCTGAATGTATTTATAGTCCATTAAAACATGTTGTATTCCCTTACTCAATACCTTCTCGTACATTGGTCTGACAAGCCAAAACTGCAGAATACCTATAACGCTCGAATCATGTAGGCCGTTTCAGTTCTTCGATGAATAATAAGTATACTTCAACAGTAAAATCATGAATACTAAACTTAATTAAATCGTCGTGTTAGATGTTTTACAAAAAACCGATTGGTCACGCCATCAAATATATCAACTTGCAGTGTTTTTATGTTGTAGGTATCTAGGGAACTAATATTTTTGTATTCTGACCAATAATAATGGTATACGTATGAGGAACCTATTGATTCTTGTAATCATAACGACCATGGATGAAGCAGTGGTATAACTGGTTGATGATTTCAACATAACTCAAACTATTTACTGTTTCCTGGAAATAAAACTAAGAAAATACCTAACCAAGACGGCTGCAGATTTGAAGATAATAATTTCAGAACTTAGTTTTCGAGTTTTCTCCATTTTCAAAGTTTTGTAAAGGCGATTTTTGGTGAAACACTTTATTTCGACCATTTCTATCTTCCGATCAAAGAAAAGCCTCAAAGACTTCGAAAAATTAAAGGTACTACACAAAGGATATCACTTTCACAAATTGACATAACCAGAACAATTGGAAATTTTAAGAAAAGATAATAAATTTTTATTAAACGAATTATCGGATTTCAATCTCCGACATTACAACCTCACACAGATAACTTTCCCGACCACATCTGACAACTGGAATTGACACTTAGCTTTCAGCGATTTGACTTCTACGCTGCATCCTACATTAACTTCTCCACAAGAACCTTTTTGGAGACGATTTTCATATAATATATAGTTCACCCTTAGTTCTTTTCCTATGAAATTTATATGTATACATAGTATCGGGTAATACGGTCTAGCTAAGGGTGATTTGAATTGACTCGAAAACCATGAAATCCCATCACCAAATTTTATTGTTAATTAAAAGTAAACATCAAATATTTTCAAATAAAAACAAAGAATGGCAACTTCTACTGTTAAGAAAGGCAAAGTTGAAAATTTTAAAAAACCTTGTGAGTAAGACTTATTATAATACGCTAGGATAATAAAAAAATTGAATAATTTCCGTCACTAGACGATTCTAAAGATATCTCCAAGGGAAGCTTTCAAAGAATTTTTTGGTACTTTCAATTTGAATTCTTGGCAACATCCTATGCAAAATTGGAAAATTTTTGGTGTGAAACACATTGGGAAGCACTATTTTTCGTATTTCGCCTCCTATTGCTCAAAGAGCGAAGCGAATAAAGAGAGAGAGAGAGAGAGAGAGAGAAGCAGAAATACGCTCATTGCAGAAAATAATGCTCTTCTCAACTGGTTGCATACATTCACACATAACTATTTAAAATCAGTTTTTCTCGAAAATTGTTTATCCTGTCCTAAGAAGGTTTTTCAAACACAAAACATAATACTTTCCAAATATCGCATTTGTTAGATTCACTCTTGAAGACTGCTGTGAGAGACGCACCTGAAGTTACGAAAATCGATCAAATTCCTTAAGTAATGGCATCGTATCCATTTGATGAGCTTAAATGCATCCCTCAGATGAACAACATGAGAAGCTGAGTAGGGTAAAGAAATAGCAATCGGGAAAATCATTTCATTGGTCGGACCAAAACATCAAATGACAAATCTCTGGCTCTCTGAGAATCACGGACCACTGGAAAATGAGAAACGGCTAAGATCAAGACGGAGTTTGTTGTGCTCCATCCAACAGCGGCAATATGTCACAGTGCAATAATGAATTGAAGGCGTCACAGATGTCAGGGCTGACCATTGTTGTGGGCGATGCGCTTATAAGTTGACACAAAAAGATGATACGGTTTGATAAACTTTCCTTTCGTACAAACGGGGATGATTTTCCTTTTTCCCGTTATTTATATAACAAATTTCAGTGCCTCTTTTCTTTTCAGATCACTGCTGCTCCGGATTTTTTCGAGTGAGGTGAGTTTCTTTCCTTCAGATAAATGCGATTATTTTACGTTCGAATGGGTTTGGGCTACCATCAACAATGAATAGGTTGGGGTCTCAATTTTCTCCCCGCCGACTTATTGATTTCACTGAGGTTCAGGATGAGACAGCAACTTTTTTCAGTTACGAAGAGGTAGGTCGTTGTTCAGGTCACCAAAGTATTTTTCCTAAATAGAAGTTTGTAAAAGGTGGAGGAATTTTTTCGGAAGCAATTTTGCAATACTATTGATTTGGAATAATTTCCTTCGATACAACATTGTTGTACCTATTTTATTCAATTATTACAATTTTTAAAAGAAAAACGCGAGAAACTAAGAGTGTGAAATTGGTTATTCGCTAGATAAGATCTTCCAGTCATCTTCATTGAAGATAAACGTGACAAACCATAGATACCATTCCTTAGAGAAAAAGCATTTATTTGAGGGTTGATTTGGTGTCCATATTCAATAGGAAAGGCAATTTTCTTACAGCAAATGGTAATTATATTATATAAATATCAAATAAGATTTTATGTAGGGGAAATATAGTCCTGTTTTTCCCGATAATAAATTCATCTGACAGTTTGCGTGGTGGGGCTGGCCGTACGTGTAAGATTTTCAGAGGATATGTTGATCGCACCCAAAGGAAGCTAATTTTCAAGAGACTGATAATTCAGGACGTGACGCAAGGTCACAGCGGTCTTTTGAAAGTGAAAAAAAAGTTACTTGTACATAATCGAGCGTGTCAAATTTTCATACAGATGGTGAATCTCAGTGCTGCAGACGTTTTGACCGATTAATCTGACACTAATCTGGGGAGAGTTTGAAGTTTTTTTTTTGAAGTTTGAAAATGATGACCATCTATATTTCTTTGAAATACTTCCCTTCCTGTACCTCTAATCATTCTTGAATTCATTAGGAAAGTTGTAGATAATAAAAGTTTATACAACTATTGTGTGAATCAATGTAATATACTATATAATTCAACCCTTTTCGAACTAGAGGGTGATAAGTGCCAGGAGCTTAGCCATACATGCGAAAGGCAAGGTCAATGTAGAATCCCAGTTTAATTGATATTATTCGGCATATACCTCAAAAACCTTAGGCCGTAGAAAAAAATGCTCCGAAATTGCTCTAGGATTTTATAATGAATACGAAAACGATTTGAAGGCCAGGAGATAAGATAATTTGGAAAAGTCCATTATATTTTTGTGACACTTAAGGCCAACTTTTATGTATTCGGCTGAGCTGAAACTGTCAGATTATATTTTTTCCGTTATTCCTGAATCATTAGCTTCAAAATAAGAAACAAAGCCAACACTAGCCAAAGCTAGAGAATATACACGTGATTCTTTTTGCAAGTTTGGCGCCCTGCCACACATTTTGGCCTAGCTTCAATTGTTAGATTGAGAGAATGTATAGTTTTCAACATGTAATTAACTACATACATCTCATCCTGACTCGCTTGAGTATGTACAATGAACGTTTTTATTTCTATTCTGATGGACTGTCCTAGACAATTCGCCCTATTCACAATAATTAATAATTTTTGGTAGTGGTACTCTCAGGGTCCAAGGTATCTGCCCTTAGTGGGAGCGCCCACCAAAGTAGCGTAGCACTGACATGGCACATAAATGACAAAGGCGATACATAATTTTCAGATATGAACTGAGAATGACATATTTAACGCAATTGACACTTGACATTCATATGTGGGATATCTGAAAATTTTGTATCGTCTTTGTCATGTATGGGCCATGTCAGTGCTTCGCATACTTTGGAGGGCGCTCTCCCTTAAATTAATCTGACATGCTCGGGTAAATCTCGAATTTCTCTCTTGGGCTCCCCAACTAATCGAATCTATTAGGGTGATTGGTTTTTTGCGTTTATTACTTATTATTTGAGGCTGCTTCGAAATTTCAGATGCACATACTTGCTAAAATGTTCCGAATCCGATGTTGACACATGTATCTACTCATTGCCTTCGCTTGATGATTTTCTTGATCTAAAATTATCTTTGGATTATCAAAAATTTCGATTAATTAAGTTTTTCATTGAGGTGGAATCAATAAGCTGTAATAGAAATACCCATACCTATATCAGATGATGCAATCGAATCTGACTCTCTCACAACTACCGGAATATTCTTCACAGCCATTTCACTGTTATTTGAACTGAACTTTTTTTCATCAGAATCAACACTGTTTCAGTTTCGTTTGTTTTTTTTTTATAGAAAGCTTCAGACAATATTTTAAAATCTGAGAAATTAATATTAAAAAATCAGTTTCATGATTACGCATTAGCAATGGAGTTGCTCCAACTTCTTCTGACTGTGAATTTCGAAACTTAACACCGTAATGCCGTATGTGCTGCATTCAAGCTGCTCCATCGTTTCTTCACAAACCTTTTAGGGCTTTCACTCCCAATCTCTGAAACAAAATTAATTAAAAATGAAATCAACGATTTGCTCCTGCGTGAATTCTTGCACTAATTTGTCAGGAGCAAATTAACTAGAAAAAATTGTTGCCTGACAATGAACTCAAAATAAATAACGTTGAAACTATAATTCTTCGTAACGTTTCGGAGTCTATATCAGACTCCTTCATCAGACGAAAAAATCTACTTTTGAAAATCTTCTGGAATTGTCGCTTTTT
Organism: Coccinella septempunctata; assembly: GCF_907165205.1. Lineage (NCBI taxonomy): Eukaryota > Metazoa > Arthropoda > Insecta > Coleoptera > Coccinellidae > Coccinella > Coccinella septempunctata. Next base: position 17,998,513 of record NC_058194.1, on the reverse strand, counting down.
GTCTGACATTAATTGTCAACACACAGAAACAGAGACTGCACAGAAACGTTGATTCATTTAATTTTGAAATTACCGGATGACAGTTCCTTCTTTAATAAATTGATCCAAATATGATCTATTCCTACCGAACAATTTGCCAAATTATTATCCTGATCTAATAGAATACACGTAGACTCTTTAATTTTTCGTTTATAATGGTCTGGTTCTGTCATTAAAATTTTTGTGTTGTCCCAATCCATCATGTGGTCTCCCGTATTAGAACAAATGTGATCTGCGATTTGCGATCGATTAATTTCTCTATTTTTAATATTATTTTTATGTTCGCGTTTTCTTATTTCTAGAGGTCTGGACGTTTCACCTGTATAAGTTTTACCACAAATACAGGGTATGTTGTAAATACAATTTTTTGATTTTTGTTTCTCGTTCAAAGGTTTAGTTTTTGTTAATATAGATCTTAAATCATTTTGCGTTTTAAAAACAGTTCGTATGTTGAACTTCGAACCGATTCTTCTTATTTTTTCTGAAAGGCCATTAACATAAGGAACTACATTCAACAAATTTGGTTGTTCTTGACGGTTTGTTGGTTGTTCCTGATCATTATTACGATTTTGGTTAGTCAACCTTTTAAAATAAAACCAAATCTAAATAAAATTGAGAATAAAACTATAACTTCATTGAAAAATGATAATAACATTAAAATTTTACCTGCCGATAAAGGAAATGCAACAGTTATTATGGATTCAGGTGAATATAAAAGAAAACTTTTAGAAATTGTTGATGATACCGATAAATATTTCAAAATCAAAAAAGATCCAACTTCTCTCACAGAGAATAAAGTGAAGAAAATTATTTCAAAAAATTCCAAAATATTCACATATGCTCAAAAGAAATTTATCACACCATCTTATAGCAAACCCCCACATTTATACGGCCTACCTAAAATACATAAACCTCTTATTCCTTTGAGACCAATAGTAAGTTCACTCGGATCCCCCTGTCAAAATTTTGCTAAATATATTTTACAATTTTTGAACCCATTAACAGGAAAATCAACTAGTTTTTTGAAAAATACTCAACACTTTCTTGAAAAATTAAGAAATTCTAATTTAAATGCAACAGACATCTTAGTAAGTTTTGATGTAGTAAATCTTTTTCCAAATGTTCCAGTTGATAAAACTCTTGAAATAGTGAGAACAAAATTGATTAATGATAGAACCATTTATGAAAATTCGAAATTGACTATTGATGATATAATGGAGATATTAGAAGTTTGCCTGAATTCCACATATTTTCAATTAGATGATGTTTTCTATAAACAAAAATTTGGTATGGCTATGGGTTCTCCTTTATCACCAGTAATGAGTAACATATTCATGGAATCTTTCGAACAAAAATATATAGACACATACCCACTAAAACCAAAGACTTGGTGGCGATATGTAGACGATATTTTTGTGATTTGGCAACATGGTAGAGATGAACTAGAGAATTTTTTTGATCATATCAACAACAAAGAACCTACAATAAAATTTACAATGGAATTAGAGCAGGATAACAAAATTTCATTCCTAGAAGTTTCAATAAAAAAGTTTCCGAATTATTTTGAAACGAGCGTATACCGAAAAAAGACACATACTAATAGATATTTAAATTTTTATTCCAATCACCAAGTAAGTGTCAAAAGAGGTATCATTAAAACACTTTATGATAGAGCTAATTTAATTTCATCTACACCCGAAATTAGAAATAATGAAGTTGACTTCATTAAACATTTTCTTAGGGATAATCAATACCCAAAAGATTTTATTGAAAAAACAATATTAAATTTAGAGAGAAAAATGACTAACCAAAATCGTAATAATGATCAGGAACAACCAACAAACCGTCAAGAACAACCAAATTTGTTGAATGTAGTTCCTTATGTTAATGGCCTTTCAGAAAAAATAAGAAGAATCGGTTCGAAGTTCAACATACGAACTGTTTTTAAAACGCAAAATGATTTAAGATCTATATTAACAAAAACTAAACCTTTGAACGAGAAACAAAAATCAAAAAATTGTATTTACAACATACCCTGTATTTGTGGTAAAACTTATACAGGTGAAACGTCCAGACCTCTAGAAATAAGAAAACGCGAACATAAAAATAATATTAAAAATAGAGAAATTAATCGATCGCAAATCGCAGATCACATTTGTTCTAATACGGGAGACCACATGATGGATTGGGACAACACAATAATTTTAATGACAGAACCAGACCATTATAAACGAAAAATTAAAGAGTCTACGTGTATTCTATTAGATCAGGATAATAATTTGGCAAATTGTTCGGTAGGAATAGATCATATTTGGATCAATTTATTAAAGAAGGAACTGTCATCCGGTAATTTCAAAATTAAATGAATCAACGTTTCTGTGCAGTCTCTGTTTCTGTGTGTTGACAATTAATGTCAGACAAAAAGCGACAATTCCAGAAGATTTTCAAAAGTAGATCATAGATAACCTATAGATGCGCAACTCTCTGTCTGAATTTGTTTCCTTATAGAGCGACATCTATCGAGTTTTTTCCTTTTTCGCCGGCATAATTTTGGCAGCATTGCTACCAGAATTACAGATGCCTACTGAACTGCCAACGCATTTGGTTTAAATTTCAATACATCAAGATTGAAATTTCGGTCGCGTACCATCACAAATTTATGCCGAAAATAATTTAATTTCCGACATAAATTAGTAATGATGCGCAGAAGATTTGAAACTCGCCAAAAAAATTTCAATTTGTAGATTTGGTAACATCTGATTGGAAAAATTAATCTATAGGAATAAAAGAAGATAATACCTCCTCATATTGGGCTTGAAACTCCTCAACATCTACTTGCCCCCTGAGTTCTTCCCTAATTTTGAATTGGGTTATTAAAAAGAGTTATTTTGGCGAGGATATTTAGAGTTGAGCGATGAAAAATAATACCTATTAACTCTTCAGGAGGGTCTCACCAATTTTGTGTTGGCTTCATTTAGCTTGAATTACTTCCAAGCAATCCGAACATTTATTATAATATCATTCATCGTTTTTTTGGCTAAATATCCCGCCACATATGGTTTCCTCGAATCATTTTTTACATTTTTACGTCAAAAGTTTTGACTTCTATCACATTGTTGTTATTCTTATTCTTTTTCTTCTTTCTCGATCAAAGTTGCTGCTATTGAATAGATATTCGTGAAGAAATCTACTCTAAAATATCTATTCGTCGATAGTTAAAAGGAAAAAACTCGATAGATGGCACTACTTCTGCCCTAACAAAATCATTCCAAGGGAGTTAACCCCCCCTGAAGTAGATTTTTTCGTCTGATGAAGGAGTCTGATATAGACTCCGAAACGTTACGAAGAATTATAGTTTCAACGTTATTTATTTTGAGTTCATTGTCAGGCAACAATTTTTTCTAGTTAATTTGCTCCTGACAAATTAGTGCAAGAATTCACGCAGGAGCAAATCGTTGATTTCATTTTTAATTAATTTTGTTTCAGAGATTGGGAGTGAAAGCCCTAAAAGGTTTGTGAAGAGATGCAAAATCCTCCCAAAATAAATTTCAATCGATATCTGCTCCATCGTTGTTTTAATTTCCATTCAAATTTGAAGAACACCCTGTAAATCAGAATCTTGTAGTAGATACTACAAACGGGGATTTTCGTGATCCTCTGTGTTGGTCTTCTCTATCCCACCTTAAAATGTTTCCCATCGTATCTGGGACACCATGTATAAGCATATAAAGCTGTTCATTGATTACCCAACACTTCTTGAATGTGATTATGTGGAGATTCACAGTAAAATGGATAGGTCTGTTGCGTCAAATTTTCATCGACCGCAGCAAATGGTTGAGAAAAAAAAACGAGATGAAAAATAAAGGGGTCAGTGGGGTTTCAGACCAACACTGACGATTACGATATTCCGAAGACATTGATTGCATTACGTGATAAAATTATACGATCATTCTTAGGAATGGGTCGAGTTCTAGCATGCATTTCAGGTTTACAATATCTGCAATGCGGAATAATCATGAATGAAAGTGGGCAGATGGAAATCGCGGACGTACGGTCGTAGCGCGGAATGCAAAACTCTCAGATAGGGAGTTTTCGAATGCATTTTTTGTTGGAGATTCATTCGAAATGAGTCGAAAGTAACACGTCGAGTTTGTGTCAACCAATCCAGAATGAATTAATATTTATATAATTATTTTTTGCTGCTCTTCTTTTTGATAAACATTCAATCATTCATCAAACAGTATTGTATTTATCTCCCCGGAATAACTTTGTAATGTTGGATTTTGAATATCCGGTTAATTTTCTTCATAAGATATTTCAAAATACGTTTTTGGAGTTTTTTTTTTTAAGAAATTTTTAACGGCGTTTCGCATTTCTGGACAGCTCTCAGTTGTTCTTTGAAGAGTAAATTGCATATCTACCCTGGTAGAAGACAAGATTCCTTATTATCAAGGGTGTTTGCGATAACTATTAAAAATCAAAATCCGAGTTCACAAATTTAATTCGATGTTTCGAAATAAGGAACACAACAGGTACTATTATACAACTCTAAAAATCCACCGATTCACAGGGATATAAACTAATATGTGTCAGATGAGAATGACTTAGAGTGCAATAGGTCGAATTGCCAAACAGTCTTTGTACACAACTGAAAGGTTTTTCTCGATATACAATATTGCGAAGGTGGCAAACAGAGTGAATTCGACGGAATGAAAAAGCGATACCATAACAACGGTTCACCACTCTGGTTTCTGCTCCCAATGAGTTGCACGCCAGCTAAGAATCGTACTTCCAACAGCTCAGCAGTGCAAAGGTAGTATGTACTACCTCATGTACTCGCTCATGTGAGCGAAGCTCTTCACTTTCAACAGTGGTATAACTCAAACAGGACGGGGAAAATGTACAATGAATCACCACTCTGGTTTCTGCAGCCAACGGCCCTGACGGGTTTGCACGCCAGCACAGAATTGTACTTTCAGCAATTTTAAGTTTCTGCTAATGATTCGAAGTTTCACAACTGTTACACGGAAATAAATCTGCCTTCGTAACTAAAATAGGCCTCTTACCAAATCGTAGAAATCTTGATTCATGTGTTCCTGAGAGTAAATTATAACCTTTTTTTGCCTTCAATTTCACTACCCTTCCTTTTAACTTCGACTGTTATCCTCACTGTTACCAATATCGAGAGTAATCATTGCTCGTCTTACTATCAAGGTGTGCAGACACGTAGCTAGCCGACAAGGAAGAACTGAAAGGTTCCTTTTCTCTCAACATTCATAGTGTGGAAACACATGGCTTGAAAACCCAATTGTCTTGAATAGCTCTGCTTCTTGGGAGCAGTTGTTTGTCATGCAATTTTTGTTTTATAAACTATTCGAAAGTAATTTCCAAATACATTCTTCTTCAATATTGGTGACGGTGAGCATAGAGAAATCCGAAAATACCAGGAAAAACTTCAACGGATGATTCTCATCACTAATCTGAAAAAATACATAAATAACATCGATAATGTACTAGTGGAAATCTGAACGGAGCAGTGAATGGCAGGAAACGTGCTGCCATCGATCGATAGCGTAGCAGGTGGACCGGTTTCTGGCTCATTTCCGTCATCAGTACCGCATAACTCTAGTCGATGATAACAACCAAAATGAAATGCAGAACTATACCACGCCAGAAAGAACATCTGAGTTTTCAGAAAAGAGATGTGATATCTGGCGGAGAAATGTCCATACTTCCTTCCAACAGTTCTTTAAAAAAGGGTTTCTACGTACATTCATTTTTCTGAGTGTTTCGCAACGACTCGATTTTGAGTCTTATTCCAGTACCCGAGAATAACCGAGAAGTGGAAAACTCCCGATAACGCATTCATCACCATGAAATGGTTTAATGAAATAAAATAATAAATGTTTCCTAACGCAACTGTAGCGTAAATTTTTATAACAATATTATTTTATTATTATCCAATTAATAAAAGCAAAGAAAATTCTATAAAGTTCATCAAACAGAAAAAATATACACATAAAAACATTATGAGCAAACACTGAAGTGAAAAAAAAACATAAATTGAGTTCATTCTCGCAAAACTATGTCTAGTCTGGCCTTGAACACATTCACACTTCTCGACATGACCACCTCCCCAGGTAAAAGATTCCAGTGGTGAAACACTCTATTTGGCAGGAAATTCTCTCGACAGGTGCTCATAAACATGTCCCTTTTCAGCTTGAGATCGTGTCCCCTAACGGCTGTTTTCAATAAACCTATCTATCCATCGTTTCACTTACTGACGATTAGTAACAATTGGTAACCATTCTAAAAGATATCTACAGATAGATCATAGAAACGAAATCACATGCATTTTCTATCTTCAGTAACTGAAACAATGGATAGATAGGATTATTGAAAACGGCCGTAAGACGATTTTCGTTAGCCAAGGAAAAAAGGCGCTATCTTGACTTATATGACATAATAGGAGATCAGTTGCCGCATAGAGCAACCGTGACTACTGACAGTTCAGCCATTTCGATAGGAAATGACTTGTCCCAAATTTTGAAAGCCCAATCTTTTGAGTCGTCTACACATGAACCAAATTTCAATGGTAGGTGCCATACATGATGACGATTCAGTATCGTATCACGGTTTCAACCAAGAACACATACCATTATTAAATTCTTAAGGGCCCCAAAAGTAAAATGTATGCATATATGAGGCAACTTGTTTACAAGGTGACAATTTAGAGGGATTACAAAAGAAAATTGTTTGGATTGAACCTTATCAAAAAACTCTTTGTTTATATTGAGATAATTTAGCTCTCCTGACTCAAACACAAAAATAAAACGAGTAATTATTTCAGAAGAACAGGACGACGAAAAGAATTATATTCAAGGGGTGTTTAAACTAAAGTGCAAAATTCAAAAAGGTTCATTAAAACCGTTTTTGCTGATTTTCACATCAAACGCGAACTCAAACATGACGAATTAATGTTTATATTCAACATGGTTTAACCACTCTTCTTATGGAAAGAATGCTGATCAGTAAAAAATAGTGTGGACGCTGAATTCACTACTTTATTCTCATGTGTTGATTTTTACAACGACGGGTATTACTTATGCCTTTGAATATCAATATTTATATCTCCATTGGATTTATTGACTTCAGCCCTTTTTAATCAATGTTTTTATTATTCATTTGCTCTCCACTCAGTCGAAAAATATCAAGTTGGCCGAAGAAAGCGAACTAACCAGAACGCGATAATCTACTCTGTATATCGAAAAAGCGAAAACCCCTTAAGCACAATCGAAGATTTCCGTTTTCAGTAAAATCAGGATGAGGAAACAACGTATTCTGTAATAGTCACTCCTTGAATTGGAATGATGTGAACTGCATTGCAGTAGCTGAGCATCACGCTCAATAAATATACAACTCGCCTTCAGAATAACAAGGAAACTTCTATTAGTATTGACGGGTAGTAAAGGGAATTAAACGATTTGTTACACATGAGAAGCCTACATGAGATCATATTAAAACGACGCGCAGCTAGAACCACAACCCAGGAATATGAGTTGGGTTATACTAGGAGAGCATCAGAAATGTTTTCATTTATGGTTAGCATGAATTAATATGAAGTTGAGACAAAGATGAAATGTATGAAAAGTGCTATGTCGTTTAAGTTTATTCGAACAGTAATTGCAATTGATTCATCAATGTTTTTCACAATCTAGTAATCTATTGTTTTACCTTTGATTTGAAATGTTTGGTCGTGTAATTGTATTTATGTTAGTTTGAGGCTAAGGCTTTTGCGAGTTATGTTTATGTCAAAATTAACAATTATTATTATTATATTGATTCTATTGACCAGTTCACGCTAACAATTACTATTGCCAAAAAAGTTGAATGAAGATTTTAAAGTTTTTATCATATTAGGGTATCCGATAGAGGTTGTTCCATAAACATTGCCAACAAAATTCAGGATATTAATGTTCGAGTTGTTTGGAGTCGGAAAAGTCCAGTAGGCTGTTGTCCGGAAATGATTCATTTCCAAGATCCTGGCTTTACATATTTTCCAAATAAATAACAAATTGAAAGAGTTCGACAATCTGTGAGAAGAATACTGAACTCTTGTATCCTAGCTGTAGGCGGTCACTGTCAAAAAGTCTTGTAATTTGAAAAGCTTCTTGATGTTATGGAATTCATTTTTCCAGTGTTTCACTTCTGCTTTTTCAACAATGAACGGTTTGCAAATACTTAGCGAAAAGTGGTGCATCCGGAAGAAAAAACGCAAAAAAAATTCTGTCACTATGTCAGTATGAACTGGTTGTGTTGTGGTCGAAAAAAAACGAACCAAATACAGGGTAAGTCTTTGACTCTTACGAATATTTTGAAAGTAGATTCTGTAGGTCAAAAGAATCACTCTTTTCCTTTAGCATTTTTTCCGCATTGGCTCGGTTTAAAAGATAGAGCCTGTTAAAGTATAGCATGAAAAATGCTATATTTGGTGTTTCCAAGCAATTTCGGAATATAGTTTTTCATTTATTTGGGGCATTTTTGTCGAACACAAGATATCACCCACGTTTTACAGTTTTCTCATTATGACCATAACGTACCATAAAAAAAAACATAAAATTCAAAGAATCTAACTCTTGAAACTAAGTTGGACGCTATCTTATGAATATTTGAAGGTTTTGTAAATTAAAAGTATTACTTATATTTTCTCGTATAATGCGCCGTTTTCGAGTAATTTGATGTTCAAAAATTAAAAAGTATGTGTGAAATTTGAAAAATTGGGTACTTTGGCTGAATACAACTCTGTTTGAAAAATCCACAGATGTGAAGTGTCGCAGATTTAGCTAGTTATTCTGAAGATAATTTTGTATTTCCAGGGTTGGCACATCTCATCAAGAAAATTTAAAATGGCTATGTCTTTTTATCAGGGCCCAATCGGAAAAAAATGGTATAGGAGAAAAGGGTTTATTCTGACCTCAAGAATCCACTGTTGAAATATTTGTACGATTCAAAGACTCCTGTATAATCAAAATATAGTGGATGGTTGAAAAGTCATGATTAAATGCAGAAATTGACAAAATCAATAAAACAAGCTGTATCTTGAATACAAGGAAAGATAAACCTTTTAAATATAGGTTTTTCTGACTCACCTCAGTGTCGCCCATGTACCCATAGCTTCCGCCCATTTACCAATGAATCACCTTGTATATATTTCCGTTCGTTATTGAATAATTCAGTTTACCTTCACCTACCTAAAGATGGTTGTGATAGTGATAACCTAACTTGTAGTATAAATAAGAACTACTCATGTTGAAGTTTCGGCTACATCCATTCAATATTTGAATAGCCCTTTGAAATTTCTTCAGTAGAAAGTAAATCACACTAATGAATGTATATCAAGGTTGCTTGGTGCTTCAAATGGGCCTCTCCTTCAGAAGATGTGGTACAGACACTTCGAAATTCACGTCAAAAGAAAATTTGCCGAAGTACAGACAATTATTCATTTCCGCTGAGTTTCACATCGACAAGCAACATGAAATGTATTCATTGAACTTTCCCGGTATCAAAGGAGAATTCCATCCAGAAAATTAATAGTGACAACGCGATTTCCCTTCCCCCTCGTTCCCATTCTTCGCGAATTCTCTTCAAATGAACCGATCGAAAGTATTTCAATGATGTAGAACTTCTCAAACTTTCCAGACTCACCAGAATCCGATTTGTTTTCCCCTTTCTCGCACCCCCGCCTACTGCCTGTAATCGATGTGTCTCTACATTCTCATCAATTCACCTCAAACAATTTGTAATTAAGTTGATAGCATTATAGTAGAAGATCCATTTAAGTGTTCCCAAGTTTCGCGCACTGTACTTTGTCTTGTTCGAATCCGTTATGAAAGTTTACTCATTTGCCGTTTATAATTGATTAGTAAATAATTCAATTTCAGTTCGACCTAAGAAAGTCTCGAAATTTCCGAATTGTTTAGCCACTCAGAACTTTCAGAATTGTTCGAATTGGATTAGGTTGATATATTAATCGGATAGTTTGAGTAACTTATAAGGCAACGTGATGCTATTATTCGCTAATTGTGAGGTGCCTGCCAGAACTGTCATGTCACAAATGATAATGGATATGGCGCTAAGTTGGCGGGTCTTGGTTATACATTAAGAGCGTTTTCATCTAGCGTTGGACGCAGAGTTTCATGGCACTTATGGCGTGTTTTCGTTTTTTGCGCGACTAATGAAAAAACTGAATGGTTTAATGAGTCCATCGCATTTGTAAAGGCTGCCATCTTAATTTGGCTCGCGTAACTGTTTCCAGAGTTTTTGCGCTTTGCGCCTTGGAAACTTTCGAGGAGATAGGAGAGAAGTAAGTCTGGATTGTGAGAGCCAATTTGTTTCAGTCAGACGGAAAACTGCTAAACTGTTTTCAGAACTGGTTACATGTCGGGTATTGCTAATTCTGACGTTTCACAATAGGCACGTTAACTTGAAGTTAGTTTGAATCTTCCCCAACTAGTTTGGCGTTAGATAACTTCATTACAGGAAGTTCAACTTCAGGTCTTTATGTAGAAAAACAGAACAACAACTATGAGTATTTATAGTTGCAAAATATGATACCAGACTTCGTATTCACTTGCACATTCAGGTGTAGTCTCTTCTTATATTGAATAAGTGGAGATTTGAGAAATATTTTTCATTCTCTGCATCCTTTTTTTTCCGATATAATTAGTAAACGTTGAAACGAAATTTTGGATATTTTATTCCTATACTCAAAAAAGACTTTCATATCTCCTGAAAATATGTGGAACTTCTTTTAATTTTCCGTGGCCGTCCTATACTAGATTTCAGGATTTTTTCGACATGTATTATGGACAGCCGAAAATATAATGAAAGAGTATATGTATATACAGAGACAGTCTTTGACTTGTACATATATTTTGACAGTAGATTTGTAGATTTGTAGATTTCTGAGGTAAAAAAAAACTTTTTTCTTCAATATTTTTTTCTTATTCGGTCTAGATAAAAAGACATAGCCGTGTCAAGTTTTCATAATAACCTATATGACACCTCTGGAAAAATAAAATTCCCATCAGAATAACAAGCTTAATCTGTGATAAGACATATGTGCGGATCATTCAAACAGAGTTGCATGCAGCCAAAGTACCCAAGTGAGGTGTAGATCACTTTCTTTTTCATTTTTGGATGCAAATTACTCGACAACTTATTTTGAAGAATTGGGTTCTTTGACTTCCTGGTATTTTTATGATATGTAATGGTCATAATGAGGAAACTGTTATAACTGTTTCAAGAAGATTCATCACATTCATCAAATACTACACTCCGAAAATCCTTCCATTCAAAAAAGTCGTTTATGAGATATAAATCAAAATTAAATTTTTTATGGATTTTTCACAGCCTGTATCTTTTGAACTGAGGCGAATTGGAAAAAGTGATTTTTTATCAACTTCAGGAATCTTCTGTTGAAATATATGTAGAAGTCAAACAAACAGTTTCTACAGAGGAAATTTTCAAACATGATTTGATATAGAAGGTAGAAACCATTATGAAAATCTTTCAATCAACAATCGCCTAGATATATTAATATTATTAATTATGGCAAAGTAATCATCCCCTCAATGTCATTCATTTTTTTTTATTTTCAATCATTTCATAATGATTCTCTATACATTGGAGAATATCTGAAAAATGTTTCGTAGGAGATAAGCTAAGAATAGTGTAGAAAAATTGAGAAACTGTATTGAAACTCGTTGACATAGTGATTTCATTGCTAGGGTATTCTAACCCCATTTTCCCACTGTGTGGGACTATACAGACAAAGCTGCACAAGAAGATTGATATGGTGATTTTTTTGAAATAATTCTGTCGATAATTTCTTAGAATATTATTGGTATTTCGATCTCATCAGAACTTTTCACACTGGTGTCTTAAGGCTTTTTTGTCAGTAGAAAGAATGTTCAATCTTTCCGAAATGAACCAGTTCATAAAGAATCTTCTTATTAAAAAAAAAACAAAAAATACACATTCAATTTTCGTTCTCTTTCAAAAACCGCATGAGTGAATATTCTAAACGGAACCATGTGGTTGATTCAGTCAACACTGGATGAAGTGAACTGAAGCACACAGTACTCCTTCTAGAAGTGTCACGGGCACCACGGTAATACCAAAGATGGAGATGATTTCGTTGACTTCAGGTAGTGTTATGTCAGGGAGTTTGATGTCTTGGTAGCACAGGTGACTCATTGTGATGAGAATAAAAAATATTCCTCACAGTGACGACTCGTTTTCTCTCAAAGACACCTTCCTCCAGTTGGAATGTATCCCTGCACTGTACTGGGAATACCTGCGCTGATTCATGACTAGCTCGCATTAATGGAACGACAATACTTTGAACTGTAGTCACCATTTTTGAAGAGATGTAGTGTTTCTCCTGGCTTCTTGATCATCCAGATCTTCCAACGTTCGGTAGCTCTACCCACATAGAGAAAGAGGCTTAAGACACTAGTGTAAAAATAAGTTCAAAAACTCACGAATGGAATTCGTATCAAATTCCTTCGAAGTTGCCACCACAGACTATTTTTTTGTCTGCACAGTCCTTCATGACGTAAGAATAATAACACTTTGTCAACGAATGATCGTACGAGCACTTTTAATTCACTATCTTAATTTTTCAACGCTGATTTTACCTTATTTGCAACGATAGTTTTTTTTTCAAATTACCACGAACAATTTCGCAAATAATGGTCGCGAATGCACTGAACCATTTTTCACGAAAACCATCATTGCATCATCGGTTTCATCTTCATTCAGCTGGCATCGCCCTCTACAATGCCGCATTTGAAATTTCATGAAACGGCATTAATTTTGAGGGGACGATAACTTCACCATCTTGATTTTTTTCTAAGGGTAATTTCTGGTGAATTTTTTTTTTAGTTCAACCTTTCGTTGAATTTTCGAAAACATCCCAACATCCCTCATAAACATATGTTCTTTAGGGAGCTTGTATACTGTGTTCTTGCACCACCTTATAGCAGTGTTGAATTCTACAAATCAGTGATAAGATTTGAGGCCCATACCGCTAAGATTAGAAAATTTCTCCTTTTGAGAAAACCCAGCTGCAGACACTTTGGTTAAACCTTCAGTTAGGTATTGTCTCGCATATACGAAATTTTCAGAGTGTGGATTCTCTTGGCCGACTATGTCATTTAGATTTCAGAGGACATTTACGTTGGTGACATATTGACAGGTATCATATCATATTATTCTATTTGTATGTAACTGTGACATTCTAACACAAGTGGCTTGATATTGGATTGATGGAGAATATATCAGGCGAGATATCAGCTTACCACCCTCTTGGTTGAATGACACGCAGGTGACATTATCTAGGAAACACTCATGCGATAACTATCAGAAATAAACATGACGCAAATCGTTGAGTAATATTTCACCTGACGTGCCTATATTTCATTGAAGCGAAGTTTCGCATCAAAACATGAAGATTATAACAACGAATCATATCATTTCGAGTTCAGAGACCCAGAACGATGCATAAAATTTAATATTTCATGCATGTGACGTCTCAAATAACTTTTCTCGTGTTATGTAAATATTTCCCGAATATTGTTCACACAGTTTGGGGTGTGTCAAATTTGCATTTTATTTATGCGGAAATGGATTTTCCGTATTCAGGAAAAGTGGAATTTTCTGGAGTTTATTTATGGCAACTTTTCTTATAATAACATACGAGTTTAACTCAGGACGCATGGAAAATAAATTGAAATGTTCCTTTTACTTCACTTCTGGTGCTAGTTAACAGAATGTTAGATGGGCCATTGAAATACTACCGCTTACGGTTGTTAATTCTTCTCTTATCAGATTGCACAAATCGTGTTTTTCAAAATTTTTTTATGTGACTTATGTATAAAAATCTTGATTTGTTGAAAGAGTTGAAAGCAGTTCAACATGATTGTGATAAAGACCTCACTACATTGAGCTTTCCAACGAGACCACACGTGGTATGTGTTTCCGTTTGAAAAATGGAATTACGTATTGAATTTTATTGTCAAAAAAAAAAAACAGGTATAATCGGAATTTAATTAACGAGTTGCAGCGTCTAAATTTCAAGTTATTGGTTGAGAAATAAATAATTTCATCAGTTTTGATAACCACAGAATTAAAAATAAAAAATGATTATAGTGGAATTTCACATTCCGTGAGCTTTCCAACGAGCCCAAACATGCTGTATGTTTAAATCAAAAAAAATTGGATGGGGTTTTGGCTGAGCGGTTGGAGAAAAACACTCAATTTTATTGTCAGAAAATGGAGGTACCTAATTTGAAATCAATTGACGGGATTCAGATTTTTCATTTGGAGTTATTGGTTCAAGAATATTCATTTTAATCCAGAATTATTTAATCGAAATTCGATGCTTGAAACGTTGATATTATTTAGATGAGATGAGTAGAGGGGTACAGTCGAAGCTTCTCAGAAAAATGCAAGTTCTTTTTCATTACATTGGTACCCTTTACATCGGAAAAACTTATACTTATGTACGTTTTGAGGAGACCGAAATATTGACATAAATATCAGTATTGGTTCCAAAATACGTTTGTTTTCTGAATACTTCTGAATGTTCGGATTGAATAGTTACTTTCTTATGAAAAATTTTTAACGGCATGCAGACAAGAATTGAATTCTGAAAAAAGTACCACCCTTGTCTGCATGCCGTTAAAAAAATTTCATATTATTATAATTCAGACATTGAACTATCATCCAAAGTTACTTTCTTAGTAATAAAAAGGGGCTTTTATCTCATCGTAATACAGAATGTTTTATAAAGAAGTAACTCATCCAATATGAAAATAGAAAAACTTCAATGAGTCTGAATGATTCCTCAGGCCTTCGTTTTAACCACTCTATACTGCATTTCATATCATGGAGAGATGAAAGCTTTTTCCTATCTGAGAAGGAGAAAATCTACTCGTATAAATAACAATAAAACCCGAACCTTCGAAAGTATGTAGCGAAGAAAGAATTTTACGAATTGCTGATGTTGATGGCAGTATTTGGGACTCAAAGCGTACATGATATTAAAGAATTTGGAAAATTAAAAAATGTTTTCTGGATTTACTATTCATTGAAGGAAACGTATTTCTCTCAACTGTATACTTTTTATGACCTTGTAAATGCGAAACCACCAAGTATTCGAACTTCTCAACTTAAAAAATTAACATGTTCACCCCTATCTCAACTCAAAACGAGATATGAAATAACTCTTACTTTCGATCCCACCCGGTGTGAAAAAAGTATTATACTTTTATGGGTTTAAGTTCGAAAGATGAGAAAAACTGGTGTTTGTCATCTTTGGACCTTACACCCATTAAAGAACTCAACGTGTATTCAAGAAATAGGTTCCCATTATTCTAAATCATATATAAAATCAATTATTCAGACTTAATTGAATCTTCAATTCTTATCAGAGGTTCAACAGTGGTTTGATGCTGCCCATAAGGCCGATAAGACATGAAGTCTCGTCTCATAGTCACTAGTCTCGTAAACGTCTCGTACAGTCCCTGGCCAGTTTATTAGACGCACTGAGGATTTTTTTTATATTTACTGGTATTGCTCGAGGAAAAAGCAGAATATTTGAATTTCATTTCCACAGAATGTTAGTTTCATCTACGACTCTCATTAAATTGTTCTATTTGTCATTTATTTTTGATGTTGTAGTATTAGTACTTAAGTATGAATCAGTACTATGTCTTCCAGTGGACGTCTTGCATTCTGCAGGTTCGGACGTTATTTCGATAATCCACATATGAAATCATTATCTTCGAATGCAGCAAACCGAACAATTCTGCATTGATAGTATGAAGCTCTCATAGCTACACAGGGTGGCTCAGCAAAATATTAGAATTTCATGTTTAATCATCAATAAATCAATATTTTTTATTGAATATGATATATTATATGTGAAAACCATTTACAGATGAAGTATATGTAACATATACATTCAATTTAATAATTCAATATTGAGATTCTGCATCGAATCAATGCGTCTAATAATATGGCCAGGGACTGTAGTCTCGTTGTACAGGGTGGCCAAAATTCGTGATACCTGAATTACAACTTTTTCAGTCTAACGAGATAGAGGAAAATGCATGCCACATTAAGATCGTAATGTGTCATTTCAACATCCTAGCTCAGAGAGGAACGGAGATAATGAAGAAAGTTGAAATTTTAATTTTGACCTATAACTCAAAAACAAAAGAAGATAGAGGAATGCAGTTGATGGCATTATTAGTTTCTCGAAAAAAGACGACATAAATGGCACATTCATTTCTCTCTATCTGGTTGGGTTGAAAAGTTGTAGTTCAGGTATCACCAATTTTGCCCACCCTGTATAAAACGTTTTGTGGAAGCGAAATATCTAAATGATATGATAATTATAACGCATACATCTAGTTTTTTCACCGGGTAATTTTTTCCAGTTGTTTGCCTTGGAAGGTATAATTTAAAAAGTGATAATTCCTTTGAATGTGTTGAATGGAGAAAGTGCTTCCCTGCAAATATTTTTGAATTTTCTCTTTGAATCGACTCAATAGGTCCTTTCGTTTGCATAAAAAGTGTAGCACTTTTCTACACTCGATTTTAGTATTCGTTTGCTGATTGAATTTACAGCAGTGTAGAGGAGGTGTAGTTTATCTACATCTCCTTCTAACTATGTGTAGATAAACTACACTTCCTCTACACTGGTGTAAATCAAATCGAGTGTAGAAAAGTGCTAAATTTTTATGCAAACGAAATGACCTATTCTGAAGTTAATGTTATAATATCACGATAAATTTCCAAATATGAAAATTGAAATTCGAAGTTCTTAGGTTTAATATAAAGCCTTCTACACACACAACTGAATTCTGGTGGCTTCAGCTGTATTCGATCAATTTTAGTTATATAGTTCAACTTTAACACCCTCTTTGTTTTTCTCAGCAAAAGCTTTTCGAGGCATCTTTGGTCCTGTCGCTATTTCTCGATCCTAGTGTATGTCCCAATAGTTATGACTCACTATGTATAATACCATTGAATGCTTATTAATAATGCTTCCTCAGAAATAATGAGAATAACTGTCCCTAAGGAATCGTCAACAAGAGTAGAAAAATCTTATACCACCAATTTATTCCAGGCTGACAGAGTGTTTTGCTGCAAAACGCAAGATCCAAACTCGTTGAATCGTATAATTATTTGTTTAGGCCTCAGCTGCTTGATTTTACAGTCTATTCAGTTTTTCAGAGTGAAAGCATAAATTAATTGAATATTTATGAAATAACAGGTATTTTACATAAATATACCCTGAAAATTTTTACCAAGTGCTTTCGTCTTGGCATGTTTATTCTGCAATAATTTTTGCTCTACATCATTTCGATAAGATTTTCGATGGAAACAACTTATTCTTTGGTGCTTTTGAAATCTAGGAAAAAATTATAGGAATACGAAGAAACGATTCCAAAATTTGCAAATTCGGGTACAAAATTCCTTTATTGTCCAAAATATTCACAAGATTACGAGACCAATGAGATATTCTCGTTTCGTCTCGTCTATGAAATGTCTCGTCTCGGCTGTCGTCTCGACAACGACTCTCGTGGGCATCACAGCACTGATTGGTTCAAAATGAAACGAATCGAAATTTTTTTCATTCATCCTTGCTGTAAAGCACAAGCGAAATATTATAAAGATTACCGTGACATAGTGTACAATCCTCGAGGAATCATTCTTCTACAATACATACATAACATAGAGAGGTTTTTCCTCAATTCTTGAAAGTGTTGAGTGTTCTGAGCCGACAGCTTCACTTTGACACCCTGTATCTCGAAAACTAGTCATACTATTTATCGCACCCATGAACCTATTTGCCGGGGAGCTCAAATCCACAGCATCCAGGAAATTTATCCAAAACCCATTTTCTATGAAAATGATGCGGGGTCCTTTAATATTCTTCCTAAGATTATTCAATATTTCGTTCAAGATAGTAAAATCGGGGATTTTCCTTCAGTTTAAAAGTCTATAACTCACGCTATGAGAATATTCCCAAGAACTCGGAAATTTGAAAATGGATTATACAGTAAGTCATGACGGCATTGTTCCTCATTTCCCAGAAGCGACAGTTCAATTTCAAGGTTCACAAGAAACGACTTGTAAGTGAATTCGAGGCGTATTCTCTCACAGTTTCAATAAGGTTTCCATGGCATCCATTTAACCCTGTTTTTTCAGTCTCTCATAAGATTTTATAATGGCCCCATTTCTCAAAGGAGTGAAGTAAAAACAATAAGATCGGGACTTATACCAGAGAATTATATGGGGTTAGAAGTTTCCGTGGGAAGCGATAAAGGTAGATCTCGAATTCGTTCGAAAGAGTAAATAACATAGACGAGAGGTGTCTTTGAGAGCAGCAATCTTCTCTACGTTTATTTACTGATGTAAATGGATTTCTGTCGGAGGTCAATTTTTCATGAGACTAGCGTAGTCGTTTCGATTCGTGCTTCGTTATTTCTTGCGACAGTCTTGCTTGTGTGATATCGATGTCGAACTATTAAGTGAAGGCGATAGAGCCCCTTGCGACTTCAAGAGAATTTCCGAGCAAACACTTTTGTCTATTTGTATATTTATTCGTACTGAGAGGAATGGAAGTTCGTATAACTGCATCCGATTTGAACAGAATAAGATGAAGTAGCTACGGTTTCATTATAGGAACTCCGAGTAGGTTGACTGTGGAAAATAGGTTTTGAGTTTTTCAGAAATCCTGAAAGAGGCGATTTAACAAATATACTTCAGAACTTACAATACCATCGAGTTATGACAACTTATTCATATATTTGGGGAGCCCACGATGCTAAATCGGGATTAACTCGAGCGTCTCAGAGACCTAGTGGATTTTGAAGATTAGATGGTAGTAAGAAAAAGAGGTTCTATGATGTATGCACTTTCAGCGGTGGGAAAAGCGTCTGCAGGTTTTCACAGAAGAGTTAAAAAATCGTCAGGTGTACATACTCGAGCGTGTCAGATTAAGATAGAGTATAAGCTCTACGTGTCTGATAGTAAATTCATGTTATTCTGACAGTTTTCGTAGTGGGGCTGGCCGTAAGGAAGAATTGAAAATGGTGAAAAAAAATCGAGCGTGTCAGATATTTGAAGGATATGTTAATTGGACTCAAAGAAAGCTACTTTTCAAGAGAGTAACAATTCGGACATGACGCAAGGTAACAGCGGTTCTTTGAAAATGAAAAAAAAATCGTTACTTGTACATACTCGAGCGTGTCACTTTTTCATACAGATGGTTAATCTCGGTGTTGTTGACCCATTATTCTGATACTAATCAGGTTTTTTCTCAATCTGACAGATTGAAGATGATAACAACGCATTTTTTTTTAATATCTCCATTCCTGCACCTCCAATCGTTTTTGTATTCATTATAAAAGTTGTAGATAATAAAATTTTACACAACTTTTGTCTAAAGCAATTTTTCACACACTCAACCCTTTTCGAGCTAGAGGGTGATGAGCGCGAGGTTCTTAGATAGAAAAAAATGTATGGCACATTACGATCGTCTTTTTTCGAGAAACTTATAATGCCATCAACTGCAATCCACTGGAGTACTATGATTTTTTCCAGCAGGTATATTTGCTGAGCTATAACATGAAGATGACTTTTTTCTTATTGAAACAGTAGTTTCAAATGACTTAGAAAGACTGTGGGCGATGTATGATATATTTCTGAAACGGTAAAAAAATGGCGATTCTTTCTAAGTCATTTCAAACTACGGTTTCCGTAAGAAAGAACACAATTTTATGTTATAGATTAATAAATAAACCTGTAGAAAAAAAAAACATAATAAACTGGATTGCTATAAAAAAAGTGTCTCCATAATGTTTTCATTTCAACATCCTAGCACAATCAGAAACGGAGATAATGATCAATGTGAAATTGCCCAAATTTAAATTTTGGCCTATAACTTGAAAACAAGAGAAGGTAGAGGTATGCAGTTGATGGCATTATTAGTTTCTCGAAGAAAGTCGACATGAAACGCACATTCATTTTCCTCTATCTCGTTGGGTTAAAAAGTTAGAGTTCAGGTATCACCAATTTTGCCCATCCTAAACATTTATCGCCACATATCTCAAAAACGTTTGCACTTAAAAAAAGCAAGTAAGACATCAATTAACTCATATTGAAGATGTTATGTCTGGTATGGTCCTCCTCCTATTATGGATTTCCCAGACACGAGAACATTTTATGCTAAGTTATTTCTGAGCCTATTTGTAATAGAATTGCCTGTTCTTGTTATTTTATTTTTGTAATGGTTACAAGATTATTTTTCTCAGTGCATATCCGCTACAATCTTCGGTCTGAGAGTTAGGAAAATTGAATTAGTTGGTCCTCGTTTTCCATCCGATGGAGGGTGTATTTCTTCCGAATACCAAGAACTGACATCGTATAAAGGGTCCATCAATTCCTTCCATTTTTGTCGGGGTATGAGTTGTGTTGCTCTGAGTAGATCGAATGAAACTGAAACCGTTATACCTAAGCATCTACTCTTCTCGGTTTTTCTTTGAGTGTTGCTGATTATCTAGTTTTATTCAGATCGCGAGATTTGTTTATTTCCAATCAGCGGGTGTTATGTATCGGAAATAATTTTGAGTGCTTTCTTCTTTATGAAGTATATTTAGGATGATTTCTGTACGTGGTGTCATCAATTCTACTATTTTAGGATATCCACAAGCGGAGCGTGGTGTTCTCGAAAACAATATTTACTTTTTTCGAATGTTTTCAGACCCTGAGATGGAAACAAAAACGAATGCCAGAAAAGAATGTGAAATATCCCAAGGAAAAATCCCAACATCGAATAGATTGAGAAATGACGTGGATCAGAAACAAAGAGGTTTCAATTTTAAATCACTAAAATGAGTCTTTCAATGGAGTTGGTATTCTATTGAACGTTGAAGCTAACTGGGAAACCCAATCGAATGTAAACATCCTGCGGCCAGAACGGGATGTTGGAATAACTGAAGACCTAAAAAAATATTCATCTGGCTTCGCTGTTCAGCTTCCATTCAGTTGTTTATCGATCAGTTCTAAAAAACAGTCGATCAGACAGTATGGTTTAGTGTGTTCAGATATCCAACAAGTAGAGGTTTTTGTTTTTTTTTTTTCGTGAAAAACGATAGATTCAATGGAGAGAATCCTGCGCTCAATTGTGAATTTTCAGATGTGGAAGACAATAGTTCTTTTAGCCTATGGTTTTAGATGATATTTTCAACTAGGGGTTACTGTTTATAGAGGACTCGAATACAGAGTGTAACCAAAGAAGTGCAATGTAGGCTGCTATTACTCATAGCAGCAGGGATCTTCCATGTAAACTAAAGTTCTTAGGGCTTATTCCCTTCTAGTAACACGCTTTCAAAAATCTTGCAAGTACACAATAGCCGGATAACTAAAAGTAACTGTTTCTTGTCACTACCAATGATTTTCCAATCCTACCATTTCAAACTTATCTGAACTGAATAATTGATCTATTATTGTACTCATATTTTGTTGATGTTAACAACTGATGCAGTAAGTTAAAAAATGACCACAATTGTTAAAATTAGGTATTAGCTTCGTTCTTCATCACTTCTTATGATCAATTAACGCATACGAGGATTTTTATTCCAATAATCGATTTTTGAAATGCTCGCTCTACGAGTTTATTGAGTTTACGAGTTTTGAAATCCAATCGCGTCCCTTGAAGGAGCGCAAAAGCAGAAAGCTTCGTTATTCTTTCTATAAACTCAACAGTTCCTGTAATGATCACATTTCAGTCTGGCTGCATCAACAAAATATCGTTGCCCTATATATAACAGTAATATATTATAGAGTTTTGATTCCTGCAAACCCTACATTTCTCCCTGTTCACGCGACATAGGTACTTCAGTTTAACAAGAATCGAAATATTAGGTCGACAGTATGTATGGGGAGTCCGAGAGACTTGCTCAGGTAGGAGACTTGAACCACCTCAAATATTTCAATTCAAATTTCACCCTACCGATATCGTAAACGTAAATAGCTTGCGATATACTCGTAACAAGGCACAACTGGTAGCGACTCCATTTTACCGCCATCAGAACAGTTTGGGAGTGAGAGGGTTGAACGTGATTTTGTTGTTAGGAAATAAGAAGTTGAATAATTATTGTTTGTTACACTGTCTGGAACTCAAATCTCTCGCGGCAGACAAATGCAACTCGGCACAGGTATTTGAATGCAGATCTAAACTCTCCAAATTGGGAAGTTTAAGCAGACTGCAACTGATTTGGGTACCTGGACACTCTGGCTTCAGTGGCAACGATGCATCGGATGCTCTAGCCAGAGAAGGCGCAACATCAACGCTTATTGGCCCGGAACCCAGTATAGGAATTTCCAATTCCTTAATCAGGGACCGAAACAACAGCTGGATAAGGCAAAAGGTCCTGGAGTACTGGCGCAACCGTCCTGGACTGCGTCACTCGCATAGGGCTATTTCAGTGCCTCCCGGCCCATACACCAGTCGTTGGCTAGGATTTTCTAGAAAAAATCTGAGATCTATAATGGTGGCTTTCACAGGACACTGTAGACTCAGAGCCCACCTTAAAAAGCTTAGCATCGTCAATGACCCGCTCTGCAGACTCTGCTTAGAGGAGGACGAAACAATTGAGCATATCCTCTGCGACTGCCCTGCGGCAGACAGGGTTAGACATGGAGTATTTGGTTCTCCGAAGATGATCCTAGAGGAACACTAGAATCACTCCCCCTCCGACATCATCTCCTTTTTGGGCAGGATGGGACTGGAGGGAGAGGTCTAGCTCTATGAGCTTGCCTGTGTGCTACAATAGACCGCTTGGTCGCAGTGGCAGGTTTGGGTTTATCCGTCCAACACACCCAGCAATCAGTAATCAGTAATCAGTACACTGTTTGGAAAGTTTAATAGGTGCGTGGTGTTTTTTAGTTTTATTGCTTTTATTGATTAATATTATTTCACAAACGATGAGCCTTTTTGATAATACTTGTAAAAGTTTCAAGAAAACATCTGTTAGACTGAAAGGGTGTGTGGGAGACCCATCCTATGGTCGGGAGACATAATCAGTGGTCCAAGTTTCCCGCACTGAGCTAAGATAATAGTTTGCTTCAAAAAAGAAAATTGAATAATAGAAATAAATATAAAAAATATACAAAGGTTCAAAACAGTAAAGAACATCTTGGAAATAAGTGAAAGTGACTCTGAAATAGAACATATGTAGTTCATACGCTGATGATGAAAACCTTGACATAGAATATCGTTGTTCATTAAAAATTGTTATCTTTCAATGTTTTTCCTGATAAACAAACTTATGAACAAATCTCTCTCACCCCCCTGTTCAACTCTATCATGGGTTAGGGAGACATGAGCCAATTTTCGGTTGGTAAAAAAAGATTTGATGTAGGTATTGAAAATGTTCATCTCACCATCACTCTACTATTATCTATTGTTACATATTTGAGTATGATATCTTTACGCAAAAAAAAGAGTGGCTACCATTTACAGATACAACTTAAGGGGCTTCAGAGTGAAAAGGGGTTCAACTCACCCGGACTCCCCCTACCAGTTTCTCTAGCAAAAGTGTAGGGCAAAAGCAGAACGCTCTGATTCTTAATCAGCTGGTGGCAATGTATCTGAACTGATTTTGATTATGATTCAGGTGCCTTACCTCGAAGGCGATATCCATTTTAAAATATTAACAGCTGTTTTTTCTCTGTTCACAAATACGGAAAATCCAAATCGGGAACTTTCTAATCCTCCCAAGCCTCCATTCATAACATTCTGTCGCAACATTTTCTGGAAACAAATTTAGGTCACGCACAAGTGGGTAATATACAACGAACATTGAGTAAATGTTGACATCAAATACGCGACGATGATGTTTGCTATTTCGCATTCCGTAGACAATAAATAAGAGAGGGGTGAGTTGAGAATCTGGGGTGGATAATAACCTGAATATGTGATCCTCCTTTGTATCATTCCTGCTTCCAAAGTGGTTTCTCCGCAAGCTCACCCGTATAATGTATAGCTGAAATCATTCTTCTCTTATTTCCGGAGAGTTTTTCCTAGAATATAGACAAGGCATGGGGAATTTCGGGGAGTAATCTACTAACGACGCAGCGACATGAAATTAATACTCGACGGAAACGTTTCAAGATTGAAAGAAAATAGTTTGTTGAAATTCTAGCTTATAAAAACTTATTTAACTATAATTCGTTGCTTTATTTGAATTGTTATGGAGTTCTTTATATTATTTGAATTTGATTGCTGGTGATTTGAGATTTTTCTCGTCCTTTGGGTTTTGCTACGAATTAATTAGGCAAATTAAACATACTTTGTTTTGTTGGTTTGGGTGAAGGTGATTTTTGCGCGAAAGTGGTTTGTGCAATTAAACCTCCTTTATCGTTCACTGAAAATACAGAGTGTTGCACGGTTTGAAAATCCGCAGATTATCCTATAATATTACAGAGTGTCCCAAATTCGATGCTCAGTAAAATCATTTCGAGAACTATGAGACTGAAAATCCGTTCAGTATTGCTTCAGTTTGTAAGAACCTGACAGACCTACGCGGCAGGGAATATTATCATGTGGAAGAAGAGGACGAACAGTTTCTACGTAATACAATATAAATTTTATATATTCATTAGATAGAGAAAAAAAGTTTTCGAAAAAGTCGGGACAGTTCGATTTTTGACGAAAGATGTTTTTTTTCCTACATCTTACAAAAAAGAAAGTGCTATTTATTCAGAAATCGTATCAGAATCTTCAAGAGTGCAATCTGGCCAAAAACGAGTTTTGTCTGTAAACAAAAATGCGAAGGACATAGGGGGATGAATCCTGGATGAAAGTAAGCAGGGGTAGTTCCCATAAATTTTTTTCAAAATTGACATCCATTCCAAGATACAGCCGTTGGAAGGCAATAACAGTTGAAAGTTTTTACAGGTTCTAAAAAACACTGAGTCATAAAACTATAATATACATAATATGAAGCAATAAGTATATGTTACTCACACAATTTTTTTAGATCTCATAACTTTATTATTAGGGGTTGAGAATAACAATATGTATTTTATCGGGAGTTAGTCTTTTATGAATGAACAGTGATCAGAACTGCTTGTAAGTTTGTATTTATTCCGAGAAAAGTATCGACTGTATCGAAATTTTGCAAGAGACTTTTTTTTCCAGAGTTGAATATAAAACAATAAAAAAAATTAATTTGTTTTAAATCTATTCCCCGAGCACAATTTTTGAAGAAAAATCATAAGGGGCTGTTTTTTTCAACCCCTAATAATAAAGTTATCAGATCTAAAAAAAATTGTGTGAGTAACATGAAATTAGTGCTTCATATTATGTTTAATTATATGACTTAGTGTTTTTTAGAACCCGTAAAAAAATTAAAAACTGTCAACTCGCCATCGCCTTTCAGAGGGAGGTCAATCCAAAAAAAAAAAATATAGGAAATACCCCTGCTTATTTTCATCAAGGAATCATTTCGCTAAGTCCTTTGCATTCGTTTACAGACAGCCTGTATATTGTCAACTCATCTTCAACGTTTGAAAAATTAAGAAGCAGTTGAATATTATCTGACAATCGGGTTTAATCATATTTTGATGTTAAAGATTCAAATAATTAGGTTGGGAGGCAATGGAAAATATAATCGGCATGAAATTAAAGACTACCAGTTTTTTTATCAGGACATGACACTGTGACAGTTAATCTGCGATAATAACAATAATTTCAAATTCACCTCATAATACCTCGTTTTATGACTACTCTAAGAAGTAGAAGGTTCTATGTTTATAATAAAAATAATTTCTGAAAAAATATTAATTCCTTTAATGGTTTATTCTTTAAAACCATATGAGTAGTGATTACGTGTAAATTTCAAACTACAAAAAGCAATAATGAGAAAATAAAAGAAGTGAACGTGAAAAACAAACAGAAAGAGAAAACACAAATCTACTGCTCAGGTTCGAAGATTTGGTGACTAGTATCAAACATTCTTCAGTTTTTTTCTTTCTAAATAGAAATGCCATAGACAATTACTCCTCGAGGAAATGAGAAACCATCTAAAGTTCGCCATAAAATCCATTTTTATCATCTTCGATTTCCATTGGCCATGAACAGATTAAGAAACAGCCCGATCTGGGAGAACCAAAGCCAATATATCTGATAATTCGAACGTATGTTTCCTCCGCCAACAATCCAAAACTGCCACTAAAGCTTCAGATGAAAAATTATGAGGAGCTATATTACGTTTCCTCATTCATCAAGTGTAGCGATATAAAACCACTTTCAGACCGTCAGGGCCTGCTCCCATTTTGGGTATCATGAAGAGTTATGGATCAGATCGATCAAGCTTCTACATTGGAGGTTAATCTGCTATGAACTCCAGGAACATTCCTCGGTTTATGATCGAACGGTAGCGAAATGAATGGAGAGACAGGATTAAGGATTTTAATGATGGGAAGTTTGCATGCGACTTATGGCCGAATCGAAAAATTCGGACCCTTTTGTACTGAGCTGTTCGCAAGTTTCGTCATCTAGGGATTGAAACTGTTTCGAACATTAATGAATGTAGAAATTCAAAATTGGGGATGGAAGTGATGTAGATGGGCATGATAATGAATGGAAAAATTTAACGAGCTTTCGCAATGGAATCGAATTTTGTTTCTATCCGAAAATAGAATCAGCGGAACTCTAATCACAATTATATATTAAACTGGTTGAATCGTAGCTATATTGAACTTTAATGAGGAGAAATAAAACCTAGTTAAATGTAGTCCAATATAGCCACGATATCTCCAGTATTGACGAAAAAAAATGGACATGAACAATCCTATCAATTATATATAATGTTTATTCATAATAATCAAGTTAGTCAATGTAAATTATGGACCAACTAATAGCTTTGCAACTAATAGACGAAAAGGAGATTTTCTTCAGACCATTCAAGGTCAAAGTTTCAATTTTTTTGTATTCTGGAAATAATATAATTTGAACATACATGTCAACTATCAAATTAAAGCAGCCTGGGACACCGGATTATATATTTTTCGTGCAATTTTGAATGAAAAGTTGACAAAGAGAAGCTAAATAATCCTTAAAAGCAGTAAAACAATGTCCATGATCTTTCTGTGGTCGTATGTCTGCGACAAAAACTTCATTGCCCCAAGTCCTCAGGAAAATCTTCTGTGGAAAACGAGACTGAAGTGTTTGGAAGCCTCAAAGCAAGTAAGTCGATAGACGTCCACCACAAACTTGTATCAAATGAGTTGAATTTGTCATTTCATTCGAGTTACCTGTGATGCTCCTTTCCTTGTCGGATTCAACTTTGTGATACGGCTTAAGAATTTTCGGGTTTGTCAAATATTCATTCCTCTGAAGTTATCCACGAAGCGGTTTCGCAACAAAGTTGAAGGAAGTAATTCTTAACATTAGGTTGGTACATTACTGAAATTGGATGAAAGGGAAGTTACTGTTCCATTTGTGAGATTTCGGTGGATTTGGATTTTCAGAAAAATGAATGCTTGTGATAAATTGGCTTACTAATAAACTTCCAAGTTACTTGTTAGATAATGAAGGATTATAATATTATTTAAAGTGCATCTGTCGACTTTGATAAATGATGTCAGATTATTCCTCCGTTTCTAACAGCACTAATCCAGAAAAGAAATACAGACACTATTCTTTAGTTGAGGGAAGATCCAAAACAACAAATAGGCTGAAAAATTCAACATAATTTTGAACCTGGGCTGGCCTATCTGATTGACAGTAAGAGAGAGAGGGAGAACAATTATACAAGGTGTCCCAGATAAGATGGAAAACATTTCAAAGGGGAACACTTGAAGGATCACGAAAAACCTCCATATGTAGTATCTAGGAGTTCTAGATTCTGATTTACAGGATGTTTTTCAAATTTGAATGGAAATTGAAACCACTGTATAATCTGAACGGAATAACTGATTCATCCGAAATTTGGAATGAAGATAGCTTCAAATGAGGTTCCAGAAAACTGTAAGCGAATTTAATTTGAGTGGCAGGACCATATTTTATTTTTTTGTACAGTTCTGAAAAGTTCGCCGTACAATAAATTTCATGATTTCTTCGATATCTGCGTAAACTGTAGACTTCATTTTTTCAATTCACCGAATAATATTGCTTGCCCTATCCAATTTGCTGAGGACTGAATTTTTTTCTTGATATTGACAGTAATTTTTTCTCTCTTGTCGATATTTAACATCCTCATAACGAAGTGAATTGTAAATTTTAATGAAATTAATCTACAAAATACCTGTACAACTTTGTTTGCAGTTGCAGAGGTAATTTAATTTGATGTTTTATCTCATAGTAAGCACCTTCGATTTATTCCCACTTTGGCGTTGACTTATTGTGATAGATTGAATGAATAATCAGAATTATCCAGTTTGCCTTCATGTCGAACTGACAATGAGAGCCGCCTAGTTTTTTGTTTTATTTTACCTATTTCTCATCCATCACTTGATAGTTTATTCTTGCTTATTGAATGAATTCAAAATAAATAACTGTTAAAAAGCCATCCATGAGTTACGCTTCAGAAAACTGATCAAATGAAAACTGAAAGTTACAGTCAATAATGTTCATATATTCCTTAAGATTCAGAATTCACTCAGTTATGAGATAAATGGAATGTCAAATAGAAATATCGACACGAGAGAAAAAAATTATTGTTGCCACCAAAAAAAAAAAATCAGTAGTCGGCAACTTGGATGGTGCGATGGAATATTGTTTGGCGAATTGAATAAAAGAAACTCAGTTTGAGCAGATAACGAAGAAATCATTAAATTCATTGTAGAGGGGATTTCGCAAACTCTTAAGAACTGTTCTAATTTATGTGATACAGTCATGCAAATCAAATGATATTTGATTGCGCTTTTCTGAAACTTCATGGAAGCTGTCTTCATTTTAGGTCAAGGATAAATCTGTGAATCTGTTCAGGATATTAGAGTGCCTTTAATTTTCATTCAAATTTGACAAAAAACACTGCTAGGTACTACATATGGGGGTTTTTCGTGATTCTCTATTTCACATTGAAATGTTTCCCATTTTATCCGGGACAAACTATATATTAATTGATTGAGTTAACTACTTGTTGAAAATTGAAAATTTTTGAGGCTTTATTAATATATTATTATACGAAAATTGAGTGAAGATGACGTACATCATCCGGAGAAGAGGAAAATTTGGGTAAAGGTCTGATTTATCTTGTTTTATCTGGCGTAGTTCAAGAGCTCTCGTAACTCGAAACAAGAAACACTCAACTAGTAACTTTGTGAATGCTGCTTATATTTTCAATGATTCGGCGAAGTTATGATAATTCCTCTTGAAACCGCTGAACAAGCGTAATGGACTCTATTGACATTAACTTTTGCCACTAGGATCGTCAGCGTTTTAGTCAGATACCTCACAAACACATCGAATTCGCTGCCAACATCAAACTGATTTGATTTTGCCCTGACAATGTTGTGAACCTGGAATATCAAATACAAACAAGTCCACAGATGAGCCACATGGTTGTCAACACGTAGATTACCAACGTGGTAGGCAACAATGGTGGTCATTTAGTTACGAGGATATATTGAAAAATTCTTAGCCTACTATAAAACCATACAAAATTTCAATGTCAAAATATTTCATTACTCAACATATTCTCCTCTTAATTGGATACATTTATTACAGCGAACCTCCAACATCTCTAGATCTTAAAAAAAAAATTTTTGTTCTTGCTCTGCAAACCAGACCTCCACAGCTTTTATCACCTCCTCGTTGGAAGAAAATTTACTACCTTTTAAACTTTTTTCAGTTGAGGAAAGAGATGATAGTCGGATGGAGCCAAATCTGGTGAATGAGGGGGGTGTTCTAGTAATTCAAACCCTAAATCACGAATTTTTTGCATGCCAACATGAGATTTGTGTGCAGGGGCGTTGTCCTGCAAAAACAAAACATCTTTGGATAGCTTTCCGCGTCTTTTCTCTCCAATTCTTTCCCTTAAGTGGTCAGTAATGTCGAATAGTAATCTCTGGTCAACCATGATTACTCCATTGCAATCCCAAAAACCCGAAGCAGGAACTTTTGCGGCAGATTTTTGGTTACTGAACTTGATCTTGGAGAACCAAAGTGTCGCCACTCCATCGATTGTTGCTTTGTTTCTGAACCGTAGAAATGTATCCAAGTCTCATCCATAGTAACAATTCTTTTTAAGAAGTCAACATCGTTTTCAAATCGAGCACAGATCGAACGCGATGCTTTTACCTTGCATGCTTTTGGTCAACATTCAAACATTTTGGGATCCATTTTGCAGCCATTTTTCTCATGTCCGAATTGACGCGAACAATATAATGAACGCGTTCGTATGAAATATTCAGTGCTTCAGATATCCGTTTTAGCCCAATTCGACGGTCTGATAAAATCATGTCATGAACTGCATCGATAGTTTCTTGGACTGAAACAGAAACTGGCCTTCTCAATTGGTCATCATCTTCAATGGAGTCGCTGATTTTTTGTGTGGTTAATCACACCGATATAACAATCCTAAATTCCAAATATGGTTATGCTCCGACGAATAGTTTCCGTGTTATAAAATTTTGCAATTTAGGGGATGACGAATCACCCCCTGGATCCCTATGCGAGTCGCTGATATTTTTTGTAGTTAATCACATCGATATAAACATCGTACACACCAAATATGCTTATGCTCCGACGACTAGTTTCCGTGTTATAAAATTTTGGAATTTAGGGGATGACGAATCACCCTCTGGATTCCTATGCGAGTCGCTGATTTTTTTTGTAGTTAATCACATCGATATAAACATCCTACACACCAAATATGGTTATGCTCCGACGAATAGTTTCCGTGCTATAAAATTTTGGCTGTACGCCACTGGTCACCGCGTTCGGGTGTTTCCGTCGAACGGTCTGCTGGAAACGGTCTGCTAGGTTCACACCGGTTTACCTCTTAACCCTTTCAAATGCAGATACTTGATGGTGGCTCCATACTCCAATCTTTCGATTTTCACAATTTCGGTAGACTTTATTTTAATTTATTGCTTAACTCTGGTTTACTTTTTTGACCTCAAACTTCCCACTGATACTTCTAAAGAGTTATTGTTCGTTGCTATGGTAGCGCAGTATTTTTTTTTATGCATGGAACTGGTCTAGGCTAACTAGATATCAATACATCCTCGTATATTGACTTTGAAGATAGTTCAATTATTTCAATACTTTCTTTTCTTTACTCTTGGTTGAGATTCGGTTATGGTCCGCTTTCAAATAATATTTCTTCGAATATTGGCATATGCTTTCATCTACCCCAGTGACATTTCGTATAATGCCGATAACTGCAGCTCATGCATTTTTACAGAAACCTGAAAAATAAAAAACTTTCAGCGATCATTCAAGGCGGTCCTTCAGCAATTTCAATCACCATAATGTACGAGTTTCGCTCTGTTCATTTCGGTATCCGCAATGGCACGAAACAGGTAAACTCGATTCATCGAATTTGAAATATTGTTTCGCTTCTGGCGGAGAAAAAGTTGGTGAAGTCCTCATCGTTCGTTCCGCGAATGTACTAATACACTAGAAAAGTTGTCGGGAAAACCCAAAGTTTCTTTTGGTGCTTCATTAGTGGAGGGAATAATTCTGTACGCTGAAAATTTCGTGAAAAACTTTCTTGCAGCAATAATTCCAGTTCGTTCGTTTCGAGTTTTCTTTGTCAAAGTTTCCCTCTGGCCATAAATGACGAAAGGAAATTTCATCCGTGTTCTCAATAGCTTGATGGCTGTATTCATCATTACACTACCAAATTCTGTATCTCCCTGCATAATCCTCAGTTGGATCAGTGAATGAAAAAGAAATCGCCCACATATTCCGTTCTCTTGAGCATAATTGTTGGAGTTGGGACTTCAGAGAACAATTCTCAAGAAAGAAGGGAACTTACCAGGATAAAATCCGTACAAAAGAATTTCAAATGATTTAAAGCCCAATTTTAGAATAATTTTTGAATAGTTCTAAACTGACAGCTCATAAACATAAGTTTCTTATTGGGTTTTTTTCTGTGAGAATAATGTAAATCCTTAAGGAATTGGCATTTCTCAGGAAAAATGTTCAGGTTTAGCATAACTTTTTTCCTCAATTTTTTTCTGAATCGGAATCCATGACAAAGTATACTCAATATCCTTAAAATATTGGTTCATATACCGTTGGAAATGAAAGTATTCTTTTCTTCAGATAGAAATTTATCTAGAGGTAAGTTTAAATATTTCATCACGAAAATCGTGAGTCTTCCATAAGCCATTATTATATCAACCATCGTTTTCTTTCATGACGAAAGTTCAGAAAATGTAAGAAACTATTTGCAACACGCAAGTCTTCATTTTTCAGGGAGGATTATTGTTCGGTTATTTCAACTATATTTATTGAAACGTAGAGAGTATGTACCTTCATCTTACCTATTCACGCCAACGAATCATAAAAATATTGATGAATTAGTTGGTTTATTCGTGTTTGGGGTACCGATGCATTTCTCATATCGCTTTATTATATTTGTCGATCAAAACATACCGCATATTGAAAAAACATTCCCTGTACAGAAAAATCAATGAATTCAATGAATAATGTTCCTGATATTTTAGGCTCCAACCGTTGATGCGTTTGCCACTTAACCTTTTTTTGAATTTCCTTTCAAATTTCGAAATGGCTCAACCACAGCATAAACATATGAAATTTGATCCATTTTGCCCAAAGAAATATGACTCAATAATTACCTACTCTTGTTATTCCCTCAGAATGGTACAGACGAGCCTAATCAAAGTACACAAGGTGAATTTTTGCTGAAAACTTGTTCTCACAGGGTGTAGGCTTTCTGTTGACCAAACTCACCAAACATAGGTGTTATAAACTTCCCATTCCATTTCTTGTGAATGTGGCTTCATTTGTGGACAGAATTGATTATTTCTGATTTTCATTATTCAAAATCCAAACAGAAAAATCGTCTCTTGAGAATAATCTCCCACTTGCAATGCCTGTACACTTCAATAATGGTCGATGTCGAACTGTTTTTGACTCAGTTCCTTCATAATTTTCACGGGTTGGTTTGGCTAATTTCCACGTCCATTGCTATGGATCTGGCGCTTTTTGTTGGGTTATCCTCGACAATTTTCAATATTTCTTTCTCGATATCTGTCATTAGAGATATTGCAAGCTTTCTGGCGTATGCACGCACGTATACACTTTTTTACCAATGGTATGAACATTCGCTTACATGGACTAATTCTCAGCGTATACCTTTGAGCGTAGAGTTAGCATGCAGCAGTATTAATTTGGTTGTACTAACCATACACTAGAATCATGTAGATAAAATCAATATTTCAATAAATATAAAGAATAATTGACAACTCCCGAAAGCTAAAAAACAAAACAATCCACAAGTTATATTCGAAATTTCACTGAATTCCTTTCATATTCAGGGATTTGTAGCCATCTTGAATGTCTCAAACGATACGATTTTAGATGGAATAGTTTATTTCGATGAGTTGGACCTCCTGTCAGGGAAACCTCATCTTGGAAAACTGTATTATTATTAGTATATTGTACCGGCACATTCGCCAATTTGTATCGAAAATAAGGCGGGCTTATGCAGCGTTCCAAATAACTAAGAGCTAAAGGCGGAAGCAAACTATTATCAAGTCACATGTGCGGAACATATGAAGTGATATCATTTGTAAAAGTGTACCGGTATCATCAGTGTGGCTTTGAGTCAAAGTTTCTTGACGTGACTTCCTTTGATAACACGTGACATGGTACCACTCTGTTTCCATCTTAAGAGTCGAAACATTCCAATGGACAGATGGCTATCGCGTTATTGCCATCTGATTATGATATTACATCCCAGGATTAATGGAAATAAATTCGGATATAGGTTCAGAACCTCAACATAAGACGAAAAGTTTCTATGGAGTAATGCGTAGAAACGCTCCGTTGAATAGTTACATTGCTTCAAAGATAAGGACTTGGCTATGGATTTATTCAATTTTTTCAGAGGGACAGAGATGAACGAATGAAATTTTGATATTAGAGATGCACCTAGAACTCAGTTTTTCATAGATTCTCCATAGCTACAGATGGGTGAAGCCGGCAACCCTTTTTATTTTCCACCATAACTCAATTTTCCTTCAGGCTCATCCAAAAATAACTTTTGAAAGGACGATATTTTCTGGAAACTTTATTTCTTTCAACTATATCCATAAATAGAAGAATAAATTAGAACCTTTGGTCTGTTTTTGAATATCACATCGGCTTATTTCTCATAAAAAAAATTTTTGGCATAATTTGTGCACAAAACAAGTAGGTACACACAACGAACTAAATTGTCCTATACTGGCGGTCAAACTGACATTCAAAATTACAAAAGGTTGTTCCTAGGCAAAAAAAGATATTCGTGTCTGATTTTGATTGGTTGTTTAAAGAAAGATCAATGAATATATTTTTTTTTACGCAATTACTATAATTTTTAGGATAAGATCTCAGGAATCAAGTATTCAAATGAAATTTCCTTTTCAATGCATCATTTTTAATAATGATATTCGAAGCCTATGAAAAGTTATAGTAGAAAATCAAAAAGGGTTATCGACTTAACCCCACTCTAGCTATGAGATATGGGCGAGAAAATTAGTTTCTATTCGAAAAATACCTCTGCAAACTTTAATTTGTTTATCTTGATACTACTTTGGAAATATTGAGTAAATCCATAACCATGTCTTCATCTTCAAAGTAACGTAACTCTTCAACTCAGCAATTCCAGACATACCTTCTTTATTATTTAGAGTTCTGAACCTATGTCCAAATTTATTCACATTGATACTGGGACACCCTGTATATTATCGAAATCAGCATGCAAAGGTTTTTTCTGGAATCTGTAAATAAAATCAAATAATGAACCGCACTTAGCACATGTGAACATACCCTTTAATCTGAAGAACTCTTTTGTGCATGTAAAAGCTTCATCGTTGAATTATTCCCTTTCATAAAGATTAAGGTTTCCTAAACGGGGGCACCCATCTTCTTCTGGCTGTTACAATCGCTTAGATTCAAATCGAGGCTCTTTTCATTTTCTAATCATGAGATCTGCCATAATAAATCTTCGGTAGTGCTCCTTCTGCATCTGCTTCCGAACGTATAATTAATTTGATTTATTCTTAAATTTTTTAAAGGGCAGATTTGCCTAGTCAACTGCCCCCGATGATATATGTCTCAGCACCAGGTGTCTCACTACCGTTGACAATATTACCGTCTAATTAAATTCTCGAATGGAAGACATCCAATTCGTTCTCTTCTCTCAGACTTGAATCTCATTTGAGCTGACAAATACAAGAGACGGAACTTCCTCCATAATATTGGTTTCTATTCAATTGCGCCCTTATTGTTGAAACCTGTATACGAATAGACTTATAATGCAGTTCATCCTACTGAATTGTTCATCGGAATAATCACTTTTATTCTTTGTTTGGTGCATGTAGATTTATACAACTGCGAGCTATATGACTTTTGAAAATGCTTTGTTTCTTTTCTCAGGAGGGGCAACAGTATAATTACTTCTTCAATAATCCTGAATAGATTGTCTGTTATCGGCATTATTGAATATCCACGAGGCAAACCTGAACTAGAGAGAAACACTGTTGTGATGTCTGAATCAGCCATGTGATTTCTTTAAGAATTGGCGTATTTTGACTGGCATTACAATTAACAGCAATTTATAGCGCCCGTATTTTCTTGAGCAATTGTTTTTATGAAATTTTTCATTCTGATACATAACACGTAGCAAAAAAATATTTGAGATGAAGGGCTGGATATACGAGTCAGTCAAAAAACTCACCAGTAAGATATATATCTCTATCTGAACGCATGCCGGGATAATGAGGGATGGTGTATTTCTTCTTTTTCATTCCTTCACTATTTTTATATCACATTTGTATTTTCATAATCATAGACTTTGAATTTTTTAGCTGAATTTTCGTACTATGGTCAATTTATTGTGAGTATCATTCACTGTACTGCCTATAGCACAGACATTATGATGTAACAAACGAATAAATTATGCCAATGTCTTTTATCCGTTCTGAATTCACTGTGACCATATTTTCTTGATGTGGAACATTTCAAGCAATGTTGTCTTTGTTATTTGTCTTTCCACTTTTAAAATATCGACCTCGCTGCAGTTCATTGTGAGCTTTTGTTTCGCAATGATAAAACATGGTACATTAGCACTTGGATCATGATCAACTTCACAACCCCTTTCAATAACATATATTCTACACTAGATATCAAATTCAACTTTTTCTGAAAATAATTTCAATTAAGTACAATTAAGTATTTATTGGTAAACAAAATTAATATTAGACTCAGAGTATTTTGGCCTCAGCAGCATGCATCTGCAAGTCGATATTTTTACAGAAATCTTTCAAAAAATTCTCGAAAATCAAAAACGCACAACTATTGACCATCAGTTGTTTGTGCTGTTCCATTCAATGTTCTGAACCATTGTAAACAATGGGTCCTTTCGTTTGCATAAAAAGTGTAGTACTTTTCTACACTCGATTTCAGTATTCGTTTGCTGATTGAATGTACACCAGTGTAGAGAAGGTGTAGTTTATCTACATCTCCTTTTGATTATGTGTAGATAAGCTACACTTCCTTTTCACTGGTGTAAATCAAATCGAGTGCAGAAAATTGCTACACTTTTTATGCAAAGGAAAGGACCTATTGACTGATATAATTCAACAAAATTCAAGGGTTTCCAGTAGACGAATCAAGTAATAGTCCTTAATAATAATTTTTTATGAAAGATGGGTTCTTACCGAAACTAGTACCGAATCTATGTAGCTATTGTTTTTCAAGGTACATGAAAAAAAATCAAGAACTCGAATGAGAGTGACGATTTATGCTCTTGAAGAGAATCATAATATCTCTGTGTATTGTTCGCTGCTATATTGATTCTATATGATAGCGAAAACTTTCTTCAAGTGCAAGAATCTGACAAATTTATTTTGAAGTTTTTCGAACCTTCGCTTATGCACAGTGTAATAAAGGTTCCAGATAATATCGATATCGCTGTAAATCAGAATCAGGAGTTTTTGCACCTCCTTAGTTATTTTGTTTAGTTTAGTTATTTGCCTATAAACCGTTCATCTCTTAGTCGGTTTTCTTCTCGCACACTATCGTGCTAGGATTTATGTGTTTATCCTCTATTGGATAACACTTTATTGGATTTTTCAATAATATGTTCTTATTTTAATCTCTTCTTAATTGATCTCTTGGTCTCCTTCGGTAAATTCGCATTCTCCTATTGTCTTCCTCTGGGTCATAGTCCACTAGTCTCGAATAATTTCTCTGCTTTTCTGTTCATCAATTCCGTTGTGGTTTCCCATTTTAGGTCTTTATAAATCTGCCTATTCCTGACAAACCAAGGTGCATCTATTGCACATCGTAGCAGCTTGTTTTCAGTGGCCTGAATTCTTTTGATATGGCTCTTTGCCGCGAAACCCCAGGCAACTGATCCATAAGTCAGTTGAGGTTGACATGTGGCTTCTTCTTTCTATCAGAGGGTAGAGTCTATTCATCGCTGCTTTCGTTTTGTCGATTGCTTGTTTGATATGACTTTTCCAAGTAAGTCCTTTGTCAAGCGTTATTCCTGAATATTTGGCTTCATTTTTCCAGTCGATTTCTTCACCGTCAACTTCTAGATTCGTTGTGGGTAGCAGTCTTCTCTTCTGTAGTATTATAATATTGCTTGGCTCTTTTGTTCATTGAGTTTGATTTTCCACTTCATGCACCAGTCATTTGTTTCGTCAATCGTTTCTTGTAGAACTCGTTCTATTACTTCTGGGTTGCAGTGTCGAGTTGCTATGCCTGTGTCGTCAGCATATAACGTTAGCATGGTTCTTGGATTCTTCGGAATATCGTGAATGTACTGCCCACTGCGATGTTATAATAATTCATAAAGACCCTTTACTTTCTCTCAACAAGAAACACTATCTGTGGTATTATAACATCATCAGGGCATGGCATTCCATGAATACATTTTTCCGTTATCGTCAAAATATTGAGTAGGCTCCACTTTTTATCGTTCTAATACGACTAGTTTTTGTACTCATAAGGATTGT
Organism: Coccinella septempunctata; assembly: GCF_907165205.1. Classification (NCBI taxonomy): domain Eukaryota; kingdom Metazoa; phylum Arthropoda; class Insecta; order Coleoptera; family Coccinellidae; genus Coccinella; species Coccinella septempunctata. The sequence continues at coordinate 17,960,179 of NC_058194.1, read as the reverse complement.
TCAAACTGAAGTTGTTCCGTTCCTACAACTGATGAATTTATGTGGCTTCAGCAGATTCATGTGCGGACGGAGGACTTACATTAGCTCATTTCATCCTACCAGTTTCACCGAGTAATTTTAGCTCGCATCCTGAATATTTAATCCTTGTATAATTGTAGGTGTATAATTGGTTGATACAAATTCGTCTATGTGGACGTATTTTGCTTCATCTAGACATTCGTTTGAAGCTGCCCAAAATTCAATTTCGCTAATTCTCAAATCATTCTCGCGTAGCCACGTTACTCGTAATTTGATTATAAAACGTTGCGCATTCTAAATAGCACACCATTGTTTGGTCGTTCGAATTGAAAGCTTTAAGAATTCATAATGAGAAGATTTTATTCATGAACTTGCAAATTAAAATGCTTTAGTTCTTTCGTTCTTTCGTCATTCGTACATTTAGGGTCTCATAATTTGGTTAGACGGCACGTTGCGGATCTAGAATGACCCCGAATGAATGAGAAGAAGAGGTGGGAGATTTGTGGTTATTCGCTAGAGAAATTAGTTCGGATCAATCCGAACGGACGGCATTCTCTTCGAAATGATAGTGGAATATAGAAATTTCGAATTACTGCTCCTATAAGAGGTGAATATCGATAAAATTATGAAGATGTAGATATTGGATTCGTGAACTGCTTTCAAATCTTCTCATTTCAAAATGATTTTTTCATCCACCCTCTACCTGTCAACTCCAATCGCCTTTTCCAATTTTTCTCAACTTTTACCTCAAAATCTTGAGAAGTGAATGATTATGAAATTGAATGGAGTATTTCAAATCATTTTTCCTACTAGCGTTCCGCAAGTATTAGGTACTTTTCCAGAATTGTACACGCATATGAGTGCGGAATGTGAATAGCAGGGGATTTTTCCGCACGCAAATATTAAAGAGTCGCATTAATCATAAAATTTTGGCATGTCTCTATGCGCCAATCATAAAATTCCAACGTTTCTCTGTGCGGCTGAGCGAAAAAAAATATAATTTCTTATAACGTCTGTTTCAAGACGTCTACCGCGGAAGTCTTTCATTATAAAAAGCAACGAAAATAGATTTAGAGAAATCATCAGAAGAATTAACAAAGTCTGTTATACGCGCTGCAGAACAGGTTACTTTAGATTTATTGTCGCAAAAATCTCGTTTGAGATATGAAAGCGGAGAGACTGAGATTGCTAATATCGGTATCAAGACGAAAACTCTCCGTGAAAGTGTTTCATTTACGCTAGTAGGAAAAATATTGTTCCTAACTCACTCAAAAGTGTCTTTTCCGCACTCGACAGCTTGACCGAACACCGCTTCGCGTCTTTCGGTCAACTGCAGTTTCGGAAAAGTATCACTTTCCACACTTGTTTCTAAAATAACTATTTCCGGAGATATTGAGTTCTGGTACTATAAAAGCGCAGATGTTGAAATTCTCTTATTTATGCAATTCTCTTTATTGCATGTAATGATAATTAAATGTAGGTATGGAAATGCAATAAATAAAGTTGTTGAAATAGGATTCATACAATCGCCGCTATAAGCTTCTGCGGTTGCCAGGTTCAAAAATGAACTCTTGAAGAAACTTTGCTAAAAGTGCCGTTGTTCGTATCTGGGATCAAAGCCAGCAGACATGCGCCACTGTCTTGTAAATAGGTAACTGATTTATCGAATTCGTCAAATCACATTATTGATAGAAACAAGACACTTCCATTTATTAGTGCGACCTGAATATTTCAGAGTTAATAATTATCTTAATCGTCTAATCATCAGATATTCTTTATGTTTCTCGGGTGCATTGGAATCTACTGCAAAATCCAGTCAACTTTCTTCAAATTTGAACGTTCTTGGCTTGTCTCAAGGTATATCAGTCAACTGCGTAATATACGAAGGTTACTCGTATAACAACTTCGATCTTTATACTCTCATTTTGGAAATGAAACACTTCCAGCTTTTATTCAGATCTAGCAGTATTGAGATACCTAATATAAAAACTATAGAGTCAGAAGATATACTTCCCGGTTTCCGGTTTACTCTAAGATAACTTTATGGAGAGTAAAGAAAAGGAGATCGATCACCGTACTAAATGTGTGTCTCCAAAAACGGGGAACGTAGGGTAGGAGTCGCTGCGATCGCTACGTTTATCGATAAGAGGTGGTGATTCAAGCGTCAATTCTAAATGAACAACCTTCCTTTTATTTTAGGTTATTTGTCATCGTAGTTTTTTCTGATGATTTTTCATATACGTTTCTTCAAATCTATAATGAATATGATTTTTCATATTGACTATTGACATTGTAAAGGAGACTAAGTAATCAGCTTTATTAATGCATAATAATTGACGAAATTAATGAAATTCAAAAGAAATCTGATTAAAAAAAATGATATCTACATAATATGTTCATCATTGAAAACAGGATATGTTAGTTGGTTTAAGGTAATCTTCAAAATTATATATATTCGCAGTGAGGAGTAGAACATATCAAGACAACAAAAGGTCGTAATCTCAAATTTATCACTTATTAGAGTAGATTCAGTTTTCAATACAACATTTTATGTTATGCCAACGAAATTTCTCAAGAATATCCACTTCTGAACCATGCAGTTTTATTGGATAGATATTCTTATTCAGAAAATTTCACTCCTTACGAGGGATGGCAATTTCGATTTCGTTTATAATGAATCCATCATCTTTTTTGATATCTTCATCGCACAAGTGCTCTTGACTCACAAATTGATTCCGAGTCGATTCTTGAGGTAAGGTTTTTTTCAATTTTGTCTCAAAAATGCACTCGGAAATTTATCTCTTCTCCTTTTTTTTTCCGATGCCAAAACACTCTTACACTAGCGCACGCTTCAACATTTCACCATGATCATATGTTATTCTCTTATCAAAAATCGAAAATAATAGGCGATTTTTAGCGTGTTACCGGTTACTTGTGGTTATGTCATCTGAAGTTACCGTTGTATTTTAGCGTGAAACCGGTTATGGAGGGGAAGTGATATGACGTCATATCCTACGTCACTAGTATTTACCGCAAATAACCCAGCTCGCGATCAGAGTTATTAGCGGTGACAAGGGATTGTTTATTTGACGAATGTATGACACGATTGAATGAAAAACGTTATCGAAAAAAAAAACGCATTTTTCATTTATTATATTGTGTTCAAAGTGCTATTCTGTATAGTTCTATTCCTGTCGTAATATACTTTTAAGAACGAGTCCATGGACTTTACGGAATGTGGAAAGAAATAAGCCATGAACCAGTGGAATACAAGCAATGCTTTCTTGGAGGAACTGGATGTTGGCCACCAAAATATACCACACGATTCCAGAAATAGTTCCGAGCTTATACCAAGTTTCACGAGTATAACAGAACGGTCCAGAAAATGTTCATATTAATGCATGTGCGGAAGAGTTCCTTTTTTCACATTACTTGTGCAAATACCATTGTACATAAGTATGAATAAATTATTCAAATATCTATCGTTCAAAACCAAAATATTCAGAATTTCACGAAGATTTCCTCTTTTAAGCGATTCATACTGGTTATTCAAATCATTCTTCCCGCGGAAGAGTGAGGGGTAACTGCAAGATACCGCTAGTAACATAACCGGTAACACGCTAAAAATCGCTTAATATTATTCTAATCATTTGTCACCAGGAAGACAGTGCAATCAGCCAACTTCAACTAGTTTAAATCAAAATCCCGTGATCGCCAGCGCGCCTATTGGCAAAAACATGAACTACCCTATTGGTACATATTTTAGGGGACACAAAATCTATGGTCTCCAAGCAACGATCGTTCTCCTTCTCTCTACTCTCCATAGATAATTTGAATATAATATTACAACAAGATGTGTCTAAACAAGACCACTAAGTAAGAATAGGAGTTTTTTCACCACGATCAATCGACAACTTACCGATTTCAGATCCAATAAGGGGTTGTCGGCAATCTAAGTTATACCTGATAGTTTATGTGTCAACAAAATGTTTGAAGGATGGAAATCGATCATTTGTAGGACCAATTTTCATCTACTCGATTAGGTGATAGGAAAGGGAAAAGGGGATTACTGTCCTGAGCTTATGCTACTACTTCATAAAGCATTGGAATTCGCCATTTTAGTTAGATTAACTACATGTGCAATAGTTTCGGATTAAATAAGTGCTTTAATGAAAATTTTTAATTGGAAAATTAACACTTCGGACGATTTCTTTTCCTTAAAATCAGGAAAAACACATTTGGAATTAGTAATCGAGAATTTTCTTTGGTTTTGAGATGGGTTTCAAGACATGGAAATGCAGATCATCCCAAGTTGATATACTCTAAAACAGCAATCGCCCTTCCTGATATAATCCTAAAGATTTTCTTCCTTTTTTTTGAAGATATGGGAATTATGGAATGAAAAATGGATGCAAAAAAAAGGCAAAATTGAAGTTTTAATTATAGGAAATTGTATTTGTCCGCAGTTTGGTGGTCTTATCCATATATTCACAGCAGGTGAAAACAATATGGATAATATTGAAAAATTATATTTTATTCTCGGAATGAAATCGTCAGTTTTCATTGGTATTCTTTCATGTAAAAACTTCAAATTATAAAAATGAGAATATTTAATTGATGTGGCTACTACTTTATGAAAATACATAATTAACGTACCAATAACTTGAAGTACCAGGTTGTCAAAATGCTGACCTCAGCTTTCTTGAGAATGAGAATGAAATAACATTGCCTTATTTGTTGTTTTCTTGTTTTCTACTTTACTGCAGGTCACTTAAGAAATAGTGTTAAAAGTTATGAAAAATATAAAATAATTCGATTGACTATTAAAATCATCGAAATCTGCTTGGTAGCAGCCTCATTCGGTTGAATTGGAAATTTGTCTGGATATCCAAGACAGTCGTGGATCTACACAAAAGAAGAAGAACCAGCTCTCATCATAAATTCTTCCACGTTCCACGTCGGTTCTTACCAATCCTGCAGATTTCTGTTCCTTCTTCCTGTATCCCCTCGACTCAATCTGCAGATAGGCAGGGGAAAATAAATAGGTTTCTGATTCTAAATTAGTGTGATTGCTGAAACTATGGGGATTTAACGCTCTAGCATGTTCTTGCTTGAATAGAATACTAAAATATTTATGGAATAAAAATTATTTTTGATGGCAGCCAATAAAGCCGTATACATCTAATGATTGATTCGTGTTCCCCTTTATCTGAGCGGTTGCAGAATGACTTTGAAAACTAAACAAAGTTCGAGGTCCGACAAGGAATGTTCCATCCCATTCGTTTTTATTCAATTACCTTATCGTAACAGTGAGCACATCTGTTTCGATAATGGCTTCTGGTATTTTGAGGGTAGCAAGTGCTTTTGATGTTATAACCCACTTCATTGCACCGAAATCCGAAATACACTTATGAAGTTCTACCGTTTCGAATATTGGAAACGATTGTTGGTCAGTGTGAAGATATTACGACCAGTAATGGATAGGGCAAAATAGAGAGTTCCATTTTATCACGAAATGCACCTAATTCTCAACAAACGATGTTCAAAAACGAGTAGGTATATATGTACACATTTCAAATAAATAATATAGTCGTTTAAGAGACAGCTATACATATATATTTTCGATAAATTACATTTTTTCAATCGAATAAAATGTCTTCTGTCGTTGTTCATCTCAAAATCATATCGGAAAAAAACTAAAAGAAGGAAAACGAGAAAACAGTAGTATATACTATAGTTTACATAAAATTTATCTGAAGGCTCCTTAATTTCACAACATAAAAAATTAGACCATGAAAATATTCCATCATTCAATACAAAATCGGTGGGAAAAATTCCTCTCACGCAGTTCTTCTTCAGTTGCTGAGCGAGGAGCGTCATAATCATTTGTTTATTTCGGTGAAAAATGGTCCTTATGGTTTTTGGAATTGGTTCGGTCTATTTTAATTCAGCCATTAAGTCCCAGTTGTACAGTTAAAATTGTATGGAATTGTCGAAGTTAAACTGAATTCAAATTTAAACTATTGAACTTGAACTGTGCAACTGATCCTACGGCCCGGTTGCTCAGTTAAGGATTAAGCCGAGATTCAAGTTGATCCTAGATTCACCTGGCAGAATTGAACGGAAATGTCAAAATTAATCTAGGATTCACTTTAATCCCGAACTGAGCAACTGGGCCTAAGTGTCATAAGGACCATATTTTGTATGTGTGTGTGTGTGTATGTGAAACGCAAATATTAGCCTCTCCACATGGTAGGTACAGCAGTACTGAAAATTTAGTTCAAGTGCAAAAAGTAAGTTAGTTTTCTCTCGAAAATCCACTCAAACTTTTGAGGATGTGTTTCCTACATCCCATGACTACTAGAAAAATTGCTGCCTAAAATATCTTGATCTGCATTTATGTCTATCACACAAATATGTGTGGAGTCATCGAAAATTTTTGTCACTAGATGTTCTAGTGAAATGAAAGTTTGAATCTCTCATCAATCTTTTGTTTCACCATGTAGCTCTCGAATTTTTTGGTGTGAAACTCGCATTTTTCATTTAGTTTGGTGAACGTCGAAGATAAAATATAATTATTTTGAGAAGAAGAATTTCGTTCCCAGTTCTATTTCAACTAGGGAAATTCCGTTTTCAGGAACCGATATCACATGTACTCAAACTTTTTCTTCACGACGTTTCGGCCCTTTATTGAGCCATCTCAAAGAAAAATAAAGAAACAATAACATATCGTACAGTGACGTAAATTACAAAATATCAAATATAAAATATGAAAAAATTTAAACAATAACTGAACAAATTACAAAATGAAATATTCTTTGTGAAGATCGGTAGAAAACAGTGAATTGAATAAGAGGAGGAAAAGAATAATGACTAATAAAATAGAATATGTTCATATAAATGAAATGAAATAAAATTGAGTTCCATCAGGTTCCCTAAGGCATTCTAGCATTCTTCTGAAACTTTTTAGAGTTTTCACTCCCAGTCTCTGAAATAAAATAGATAAAAAATTGAAATAATTGATTTGCTTCTCGTAAATTCTTGTACTGATTTGTCAGGAGCGAATCAGATTGAAAAAATAATTGCCTAACAGTAAACGAAAAACAGAACTTTAAAATGGTAACTTCGCAACGTTTCGGAGTCTATATCACACTCTTTCATCAGAGGAATTCTTAAAAAATCTTCTGAATTGTAGTTACGAAGTTACCATTTTAAAGTTCTATTTTTCGTTCATTGTCAGGCAATGATTCTTTCTATCTGATTTGCGCCTGATAAATTAGTGCAAGAATTTACGCAGGAGGAAATCAATTATTTCAATTTTTCAGTTGATTTTGTTTCCGAAACTGGGAGTGCAATCCTAAAGTGTTTCAGAAGATGCAGAGTACTTCCATATTGAATTCTGGCATTCATTTGATCGATACTTTTTTCTATTTATGAAAATAGGCAATAATTTGTTATTCCGCGAGTGCGTTATTTCCTTCTTTAATTTTCTGTATATCTCCTCTTGCTGAAACTAATACAACATTTTGAATCGATCTTAATGTTGTTATTTGTTCAATAACTTTTTAGTTTTTTTATACATTTTAGTTGTCCTCTATATCCTTGTAGAATATGTCATTGTTTCTTCTGGTTTAGGCTGAAAAGGCTCTTCGTAAGGCTCGATAAGAGGCCGAAATGTCGTCGAAAAAGAGTAGTTTGAGTACATATCCAGTTACTCATTTCGTGCAGAGCCTTTGCAAATTTTATATTATTGTGTGAATTTGGCGGAGTTCTTTTTCAATTCTCTGAAACATCTAATTCATTGAACAATAACACGTACAGCGGGTTCCATAAAACGAAATCACCTTTTCATTTCTGAATATATTGAAGAAGTAGAAATTGAGAATACGTCATAAAATGATGCGAGAATGATATTTGAATGATCATGACTGAATTATCGATTTAAAACAAATTGACGTCTATTCGTCAATCAAGCTTTTATTCCCCGATCTAGTTTAATGAAACCCGGGGTTAATTTCTCTGATGAACTGACAAGAAGCGATTGTTGACCTTATCTGAAACCTTCCGCTATAGTTAAATTAGTGGCATTGCAAATACTCCGATATCTACAGAGTCAGTCAATTCTTTATCGATTCCAATGCAAGAAGAGTATCATGAGTACCATAATATCATCCATCATCCCATTTCTTTAAAACTCTTAGTTCAATGAAAATTAAATTTGTGTGCAATTTTTTATGTCGCACCTTAACAGATGATTTATTTTCCAATTCTCCAATGGTGTAACCCTTGTTATTGTTCCATATGAGAATCCTAAACACTAACGTCTAAATCCCCAGTTCTATCTGTTTTATGCCCATTACATCGTTACGCCTCTATTGAGCTCTCTGAAGCAGTTACAATCCTCACTGACATGTTTCTCTGTTTCCAGAGACAAATCGGTTGTTGGGGGTGTCGGAGGAAACTGAAGAACAGTAGAATAAACGGCCTTTTTGTAGTAACTAGTTTCCAATAAATGAATCCATTTCCGCTCGAACATTCTCCTGATACCCGGACCTAATTCCGGACTGATGGACCTCTTGGGAGAGAACGGGGCCAAAAAGACATCTCATTAGTTGAACGTTTCACGAGAAATAACGAATGGAGAAGAGCTGTGGGCGAGATGTTGTAAAACGTCAAGTATCCTCGTATCGAAGTCGTCAATCGAGCTAAACTCGGCCTGTTATCCGTTGTTTCCGGTTTACCGTCTGGAAATTGATGGGACAAACCCTATTTCCTGGTCATCTTCGGGCTGTCAGTCGGCAGATGCTACCGCAACTGACTAAGATGTTATCGAAATCCCCGAAGAAGGTCCCGTTTCAGTTGTCAAATCGGCTTCAGTTGCGGGTATCTCGGGAATTTACATCGCAGGCGGCCTTGAGGATAGTTGCTCGGAAAATCAATGCCTCCCATGAATGCCGACGTGCTAAACCTGTGAAGCCAATTCTTTTTTCTCATATCAAGGAATAAGAACCATTATTCCATTACAAAATACAATATGAGACCTGTTGATTAAACCAAAATTTTCAACAACTGATGCAGTGGATCAACTTAGTGTGTTGTCCTAGGTCCTAGACACAGTTCCTCATGTTCCACTGATTGAAATTCTTGATTTTCCATAATCAATTAATCCACCTTGACAAATAAGAGTTATCGAAATAAAAAACAAACCATTTTATTTATTCAACAAAATCAAACTGCGTTATGCATTGATGAATGTTGAAAAGTATCATTTTATTTTTCTAGTTCCTCTCATTCATTCACCGTAAGGTCATGGTAATATGTCTCTGAAAATTGTTCATTACTGTAAGGTCATAGTAAACTAATTTCATACTGTGTAAAAATAAACGATTCTCTTTGTGTTATACACGTCAGATTTACTACTTCTTCTAGAATATTCTTGTTCTCAGGCTATACAAGGACGCTGAAAATAGTTCAGCGATTGTGCCACTTGATCTAGAAGTTGTCTTCCAGTGCTGTGGAGACTGGCTGCTTCCGCTGAACTAAGACAAGTGTACAGAGTGGGCAAAATTCGTTGTCTACTGAGGGGATCTCGGGAATTATAGCAGCTTGAAGAAAACGGATGATACATTTCTCAATTTTTTTTGTAACTGAAAATCTAGAAATGATAGGCCGGTTCTATTTTCAGATTTGGATTATTCAGGAACAAGAAGAATATGTCATACGTTTTCCTCTTGCTGCTATATTCCTCGAGATCTTCTCAGTAGGCAACGAATCTTGCCCACCCGGTACTGTGTCATATAACCAAAAAAATCAACCCAAGAAGCCTTAAAAATACTATAAATTTCTAAACACCATGATGCCTTGGCTCTCATAGTCTCAGATGCCCGATGGAAGTTCAGAAGTTTGCGAAGAGGGTAATTTACCTATATGATCTCCAAGGCATTTCAAAACTGTGACTCCTTAGTTTGCTGCAAACTACACATTATATGTAAAAGAATGGTTTGAGTATTGTGCGTCTGCAGTTGCTGCAGAATGTGACTGCTGCTCCGGTCGCATCGACTGCTCATAAGCAATTACCAAGCAGTAGTCACATTCTGTAGCACTGCAGCAGGAGAAGCTTCAAAGACACTCTACTCGTGTCCCATATGGCCTCAGTCTCTCCTGTTATGTTGCAGGTCTTAAAATATTCGACGTCACCACCTTTGAATATAGATGCTAGAGAGGAGACCTGATTGCGGCTACCCTATATGGTAAATATAGGCACTGATTTGTCTTCTTTGTTCCCACTTAAAACTAACAATCTGTGGGGCCATTCCTTCAAATTATGGTTTGTTTATAGACAGTTACTAAGAACTAATACCTTAGAAAGCGACCAATCTAATTGGGTGTGCACTCCTTTGTCATCCTCTCATGAGGTTGGGCCTCTTCTTAGATTATTTCTTAGTTTTTCCGCATAGACTCACCATTACATAAGAAAAATATCAAGACCACCCAAGGTCGGATCTTCCAATATAATTGACTGTTCGATGCCTATCTGCCTTCGGAGCACGTTGGTACTGCTCCTATAAATGTTTTCAGGAATTTCTTTAAACAAAAAGTTCGGGATATGTGAGTGATAGTTTCTGATATTCAGTTCTTTCTGTATTTGCTTGTGCAGTCTGTGGATGGAGTAAGCAGATTAGTCTTCACATCATAATGTCCCAGAGGTGTTTTATGGGTGGAGGATCTGGAAATCTAGAGGGCCACGACAAGAATCGACTTGATTTTCTCCAAAATGAGCCAACGTTATTCTGGCTTCATGTGGTCGTATAATGTCTTGTTGGAAAAGTGCCTTGTATAACATCCGAATAAGGCAGACCATGTGGTTTAACTACCTCCTTGATATGACGCACGGCGGTCATATGTTACCTTTGATGAATACCGTATCATACTTAGGGAGAGAATAGAATACAACACATGCATTTTAAGTATTTCTCGTGATGGTTATGAGAGCCAAGAATTGGATGACAATAAATCTAGGAAATACGTGTTTCAACATTTTATCTTCGGTAGGCTGGCGTCAAAGTGCTACTTATTGTTCTCAAACTTTATGTTGTTAACGTGAACTTCAACGCCTAGCTGTACCTAGGATAATTCAGATACCTAACAGTACTGTAACATATCAATATAATATGCACTTGGAGACATTCATAGCTCTTGCAAGAACTGAACAGTGCCAAATCGAGCTAGTAATGAGAACTCAGGGAGCAACCGAATCACCCACGTCTGAGTGAAATACATTAATCCACACTTCTGCTGATACCGGAGACAAATGTGCTTAGCTTCAACCCCATTGAACCGTATCGATCAGTTAGGTATATACCGAAATTGGTAAAGTTTAAACGCTCAGGAGACGAATCTCATCCGATATATCATCAACGTAACGTCTCGAAAGGTATTAATTTCGGCATAGGTGTAACTTATCGCTATATTCCGTGGAATTTATCGTGGACTCTGTTGATGATCAATTCGGGTAGCGAGCTCTACTTGACGTGTCAACGTTAATCATCGAATTGGATTTGTGCTACGCTGGGGTATGCTCAGGTGAACTCGAGCGAATCCACCCATCATAGATAGGGAGGTTTCGACGATGCGGAAGTTGGTATGATATACTAGATAGCGGGTGGGTCGTGCTACGTAGGCATTTAGCGATTACGAGTGAAAAATAACCGCTGTCAGAGGATGACTCTGATTTGAGCGAGATTTGAGGTTGTAATTATTTATTGTTTCTTCTCGGAAGATGGATCGGGAGTTATCTATCATGAACAGGACAGCACAAAGAAGCTCCTCAAAAATACTAAAACAATTCTTGGTATTTATGTGTCCTAGGGTTAGGTCATCTATCCATCAAACTTTGAGGAAAAGCAAACCGTAGGAAAATATACTTCGGGCAGCACTCCTACTAATAAAGTAAGATCCCAGAGCGACCAGACATAACTTATTTTCACACAGATGAAACCTTAGGATCTCAGTTGGGTATCTTGTGTTGTGAATACCTGCGAACTTGGAGCTTGCCTAGTGACATCTGGGCAGATTCCAGGTGGCAAAGGTAACTAAAAATAAGTGTTACTTAACTTATTTTCACATGGCTGATTTTTATACATGTTTTAAGGAATATTATTCTGAAGTTATATTGTAAGTGCGAGATACTTTCTATGGACCAAAACTCTTGCCAGACGCTTTGAAGCTGCACAAAAATTAAATGAACTTCACAATCTGTTTGGGGTCCCTTTACTATATACTATACATTGCTCGCACATGGCACATACACATACCTAAGAGTTCATAGTCCATTGTTAATTCAGATACAATGGAGTATTATTTTCTTTCGAATTCTTAAACAGTTAATGGACAGGCATGACTCTTATCAAAAGAATTATTCTTTTATATTGTCGTAGATGATGCCAGTTTTTGCAGCAATCGATTGCAATACAGTACAGTCTCGATTATCCGAAATAATATGGACGATTTGGATAATCGAAATTCTGGTTAATCCAATTCATTTTCAAATGGAAGTTTAGGATGCCTGTATCATAAGATCGAGAAGAAAATAAGTAAATTTCATTAACTATTGTACAGCTTCGAAGCGTCTGGCAAGAGTTTTGGCCCATGGAAAGTGTCTGTTACTAATAATATAACTTCAGAATAATATTCCTTAAAACATACATAAAAATCAGCCATGTGACAATAAGTTAAGTAACATTCATTTTTAGTTACCTTTGCCACCTGGTATCTGCCCAGGTGTAACTAGGTAAGCTCCACAAGTTAGCAGGTATTCAAAGCACATGAGACTCTACTGAGATCCTAAAGTTCCATCTGTGTAAAAATAAGTTATGTCTGGTCGCTCTGGGATTTATAAGACGGTCGATTTTCTCTTGAGGTATTTCATCCCTGGTAACATGAATCCAATATCGTGCTGGTTCAGGAATTCTCTGTATAAAGCCAGTCTATCACTCCCGTGAATGAGTGGGAGGTGAGACAGAATGTCCAAAACTTCTTTTTTTGCCGATAAAAATTCGCATTGTAATTGGTCTGCCAGGCTTTGGCATTGGCTGGGTAGAGCCAGAAGCTTAAGGCGACAACCAGTAAGGTCGTTCTTCTGACACGTCCTGTTCCTCTAGTTCTTCGTGTACAGTCTTCTTGATTCTCGACAAGAGTTCACCACCATATTCACACATCTGTGCATTCTCGTTGCTACTTTGCCAGCCTTTCGTAAACCTCGTCATATCAAATTCAAGCGCTTTGCCTTTGGAGGTTTCAGAAAGCGTTAAAAATTGAACTTGTTCTTAGTGGAAATAATAATAAAAACACTCTGATGATGAATTTGAAACCGATGTTGCTAAAAATATGTAATCAAGATTACTTTTTGAATTTATGTTATTTTTAGAATGAAAGGCAAACGTGTGTTTCTATAAATCAGAACTGTTAGAATAATTCTTAATAAGGAATTATTCAGGTTCCAAGCATTTTCAAACTAAACTAAGCAGCAAATGAATTGGGAAAAAATAGCCTATGTTTGAAAAACTACATTTATAACTTCGACATTACTTTGGTGATGCTGGAATTTCCATCCGTTATTTGCATGTCAATATGACGCAAATTATTATTTTCAATCCTTGTTTTTATATACGGTGTGAATGCAGGACAACTAAAAATTTCAGCTTTTTGGCGAAGAGTTTGGGAATAATTGAGCGCCTTACAAAGTTATTCTAGATTGTGGGTAGATGGCTAGTTCAACATCTCGGGACATCTTTACCACTTTTCGGATACAATGCGTTGCTATGGAAATATCGCGTTCATGAAATCACGTTTTTGTCTAAATATTCTAGCTATAAATTCGATAGTTCTTCGCCGACACATTTTTGGGCTCTTTTTTTCTAGATTTTGAGGTATGAAAAAAAATTGAGAAATTACCATTTTCAAGAATGCTGAATCTCTCGCTTATTTCGACTCGTACTAGCAAAATGGTTATAACATTCTACAGAAATTTTTTTATAATTCGAATATGATTTAATCAAATTTTTTGATCCAGCCATTTTCAAGATATGACAGGGATTTCTGATTTTATCTCACTGCAAATTTTTCGCTGATTTGAAAAAATGTATCATATTATGTAGCTAAACGCCTCAATAATTCATGGATAAAAACAATAAACTATTTTTTCCTTTCACTATTGAATAATAAGACAATAAGTAGGTAAGCTACCATAGCGACCCTTAGATATGCATTTATTTTTCTTGGACTCAACACTCTGCGATCAGAATTCTCAATTTTGTTCATAACTCATAATCTAGAAATAATGGGTCGGTTTTATTTTCATATTTTGATTTCTAACGAAAAAAAGGTGGACATTGTGTAATTCGTTATCTTCTAGATGCTATAGTTCCCGAGGTGCCCTCAGTATGAAAACGAATTTTGTCTGAACTATAACTTTTTCACCCAACGAGATAGAGGAAAATGAATATCACATTACGTTCTTCTTTTTTCGAGAAACTTATAATTCCATCAACCGCATCCCACTATTTTTTTTTGTTTTCGAGTTATGGGCCAAAATTTAAATTTGAGCGATTCAACTTTGATCATTGTCTCCGTTTCTGTTTGCATGGGATGTTGAAATAAAACATATTGGAGGCACTTTTTTGATAGCATTCCAGTGGCGTACCATGATTTTTTCCAACAGGTTCATATTCTGAGCTATGACATAAAATTGTGTTTTTCCGTATGAAAACAGTAGTTCAAAAAAACTTAGAAAGAATCGCCATTTTTTTCCCGTTTCAGAAATATACCATACATTGGCCTAAGTCTTTCTAAGTCATTTTAAACTACTGTTTTCATAAGTGAAAACATATCTTTATGTTATAGCTCAACAAATGTTGTTGAGCTGTTGGAAAAAAATTATAGGTTGCTATCAAAAGAAAAGTCTGTATTATGTTTTGATTTCAACATCCTAGTATAAACAGAAACGGATAATGACCAAATTTAATTCAGGCCTATAATTTGAAAACGAAAGATTAATTACGATTGTAATGTGGCATGCATTTTCCTCTATTTCGTTGGATTGATAAAGTTGTAGTTCAGGTATCATCAATTTTGCCTATCCTGTAGTGCCCAAGAAATTTTTTTTTACTATTTTGACAGGGCGTCTTAGACGATTTCGCTTACATACAGTTCTAATTTTTAGTAGACATACACTACAGGGTCTAAAGTATATCAATTTTACACTCAGAAGTAAATCATGTCTTTTCCTCTTGGGCTCCCCAACTATGAGTTTTCATGGAATTATGGTTGTAGCTACTCCTCAAAAAGCCATCAACCGTGAGTCTCGTTCTTGGAATTTTATACTCGTATCAGGATATCAGAGTGCATTCTGAACTACTTCTCTATTCTGCCGTGCTCCTGTTTTCAATCGAATTATCGAATTAACCGGCGCTATTCATCAATGCTGCATAGAAAGCTCAATTTGTTTGGGCTCATGCCTAAAAAAACTAATGCAATTCATTAATTTTTTTCTCCTCGATACGGCAATATGCCCGAGCATCTAATGATCCATTTGTATCATTTGTACGGTACCTCTGGCGGCGGCGTAACAAGCAGTCACAGATACGGAGTTTTAGTCATTTGGAAATGAGATACCAGCAACTAGATAGTCGAATGCATTCGCTTTGCAGGCATTCCGAAATTTAAACTGACAAATGACCAGCAATATTGCTGACGGCGAGTTTCGAATTACCGTAGTTGACCATTTTCCATCCGAAAAGGTATCAAATTAACGGCGCCATTTATGGCCCTGCCTCAACGTCACTCGCCTATTCGGCGCGTATACTGAGCGGTGCGAAAAAATTCCATTGTATATTATCAATTTTAATTAAATCGAACTGAATGTGACAGCACGTCCGAAGTAAGGGCTAAATCCTTGTCTCGACTTTTTTCCGTAGTTCATAATTGCATTTTCGGAACACAATCGCGAAATTGGGAGACATCGGAAATTGAAATCCAAAGGATTAATCAACAACTGAACATTAATCACATTAAGGACATTCGCCGGGTTTTTCATCAATTAAAAAATATTCCGAACATCGCCGTCTGTTTTTCCGGGTCGTTGGCCGCTTCTTCGTCGAGAATGGCCTCAAACAAACGAACCGAGAAAAACCGTGGAGCGAAATCAACTGCTTCTCTCGAGGTCGATAGACGAAATTTGAATAGTCAGAAAGAATCATTGAATTCCTGTATGATCTATTACAGAATTTCATAAAAATTCATATTTTCCATAACACCTCATTCCTATCATAGATATCCCATAGACGCGCAACACTTTGCCCTGATTTGTTTCCTTTAAAGCGACATCTATTGGCTTTCTTCCACTTTCGACTGCATGTTTTTGGCAGCGTTGCTACCAGAATTAATCATTCATTCAATCATTCCTGTATCCCGTTACCGAGAATAAATCTACAAAAAGACTCTAAAACAAAACTATCGGTGCGATCAAACTTATAATTTCTCAGGGCTACTTGCGACTGTGACCTACAGAATCTTCCACACTCCGAGCATGGATAGTCGCCAACCAGATATGGCCGCCGCTGTATTCTTCTCGAGTCTCCATTATAACGTGGACCAAAGACCTCCACTGTGATTTCTCTAACGCTAGTTGTTCTCAGTTATGCTTTGTATTAACTGATACTTTAACTTTTAACTTAGGGATTGATATAGAATATCCTTAAACCGCTTACACTGGCCTCCTGGGTTCCGAGCTTCCTCTGTGAATTCGCCATACAGAGCTATTTTGGGGAGTCCTGTGTCTTTCATCCTCGGAATGTGGCCACTCCATCTCAGTCATTGTTATCGTGATGCCAGATGAAGAAGACGCGTTGTCGGATTGCTCTGAGCAATCCGAACCTGAATTATTCTTAAAGTGCTGTAAAACTAAGAAATGCAGTGTGAAAGTCTGCATCAATTGTTTCTCAGTTTACCACAAGGGCTGCATTAAGAAATTGTCAAATTTAACAGTGATCGACCACGTGAAAGTGATATGTTGTGAAAAACGAAACAACGAGGCACTGCAAGGAAGTGACAAAGAAAATCTTTTAACCGAAATTCGTTACCTACGAGAACTAGTCGAGGAAACACGGGACAAAAATAATATCCTGAAAACGAACAACAAATTCCTAATGGATAGAGTAACTACACTTGAAGAACAAATACGGGAAAAAGAGGAAATAAAAAATCGCTCAGATAGTGAGGTAAATATAAACAGTGTTGCAAACTACGCAATTGCGAGAACGGACACCTGTAAAACAAACTTAACCAATCAAGAAAGTACGTCGTCTACGCAAAAGATGCCTCCACTAACTCGCAGTAAGCACAAATCACAGAATTCAGAAAAACTATACAGCAACGCTGTCACTCTGAACATACCCAAAAACACAGAGAAATCACAGACTCTAACCTTAAATGAAACAAAACAAAAGCAACCGATTACAACTGAGCGGAATTCAGAAATTCCAAACGGAAAAGAAGAATTTATCACAGTTAGGAACAAAAAGAATAGGAAATCAACAATTCCTAAAAATATAGGCACGGGTCAAAGGCAGACCGATTTCAGTGGTCCGAAAAAGAAAATATGGATATATCTTTACAGAGTAAACAGGAACGCAACGGAAGTAAAAATAAAGGACTATATCAAAAAGTCTCCTGGATTCGAAAACGCTGAAGTTAATGTCAAAGAAATACCAACCTCTGAGAACAGTCTACGGCGATATGTAGTAACAGCTCCTTTCAACAAAAAGGACGATATGTACGCATCAGATTTTTGGCCTGATGGAGTCGGAATAAAGCGCTTTGACTTCCATAAACACAAAGACTTCTTAGATCAACAAGGAGGCGATTTTTTATAAGAAACAAAAGATCAGCACACCCAGTAAGCCTCATATCGCAGAATATGCAGTCCATAGGAAACAGTATAAATGAACTGAACACCTTACTCGAAGGACATCCAGATTGCCATTTCCTCACATTATCTGAGCACTGGAAGACTGAAGCACAGCTTCAATCATACAAAGTACAGAACTTCACCCTGGCTACCCACTACTGTCGACAGGAGAGAAGGCATGGAGGAGCTGCTGTTTACATCAAGAACGGTACCAAATATAGAGTCCACCAACGAATAAATAACTTAGCTGAGCATCGAGTGTTTGAGTGTGCTGCAGTGGAGTGTTTTATGGGCAATCAAAGTGTCGTTGTTATCAGTGTTTATCGGTCACCCAAGAGCTCACAAGAATTATTTTACGAAAAACTAGAAGATGTCTTGGAAGTACTTGTCTTGGACAGAAAATTAACTTTTATATCAGGTGATTTTAATATTGATTTGAAAGATGATCACAATAATATTGTCAGAATGAACCTCCTACTCAGTTCATATTCATTCAGTTCTGCTTTCAATGAATACACTAGAATAACTCCTACATCTAGATCAGGTATAGATAATGTTCTCACTAACTGTGAATATATCTGTTCAACCGATGTATTGTATACGGCTGTCTCAGATCACTTAGGGCTTAAACTCTCATTCACATTGAACTTTGCTATTAAACCTAGCACGTACTACAAAAGAACTTATACGTCCGAAAGTATAGAAATTTTTTCCAAAAAACTGACAGAACAAGATTGGCAACAGGTATATAACGCGGGAGAGAGTCAAGTAAATTCACAATGGAATTGTTTCATGAATCTCTTTCTGAGACTGTTCCATGAATGCTTTCCACTCAAACTAGTTGTCCCACAACGGTGCCAGCCCAAAACCTTCGACCCAGAGATAGAGGAATGGAAAAACAAACTCAGTGCATTACAGTTAATCTCGCACTATCACCCTGAAATGAAACAAACATACAATCGGTTCAAGAAGGAGTATAACAACTTACTAATTAAAAGTCGTTCGAACAACTATCACAGAAAAATTTCTCTATCAGATAATAAAACAAAAACAATGTGGGCCATATACAACGATGTGGTTGGTAAAGACAAGCATTCCAATTCCAATAGTCACTTCAAGGGAACTCCAGCTGAAACAGCTAATCACTATAATAGCTTCTTGCTAGAAGTAATACCTAATCTGATGCAGAACAGTACAAGATCTACTTTCAGCTGTAACATTCTTCCAAACCAACTGTCTTTCTTCTTGAACCCCGTTACAGAAAATGAGATCCTATCATTGGGTAAAAAACTCAAGAATAAATTTACCAGTGGAGATGACGAAATACCAATAATTATCATCAAGCAATGTTTGAGTAGTATAACAGAAGTTCTGAGTTATATGGTTAATAATTCTTTTGTATATGGAATTTTCCCTGAACAACTAAAATTAGCTTCAGTAATTCCTGTCTATAAGAAAGGGGATCGCAGTTTGTTTGAAAGTTATAGGCCCATTAGCATATTGCCATCGTTCTCTAAAATATTTGAGATGGCTGCGTGCAACAGGTTGGTGAGCTTTCTTAGCAAATGTAGCATACTTAACAAAAACCAGCACGGTTACATTAGAGGAAAGTCTGTAACAAGTGCCATACTGCAGTTTACAGAAAAAATTGTTGAAGCATTTGAAAAAAATGAAATCCTATTGGGCATATTTTTGGATCTATCTAAGGCATTTGATTGTCTCAGCCATGAATACATCTTGATGAAACTTGAAAAATATGGTGTGAGAGGCATTGCACTAGATTGGTTCAAGTCGTACTTAGGAAACAGAAGACAAAGAACAGTCATAAAACAAGATGGCAACATCTCCAAATCGGAAATCCAAGAGAACCCCTCAGGTGTTGGACAGGGAAGCATATTAGGCCCCATCATATTTGTTCTCTTTATTAACGACGTATCTACTATCCTTGAGGATACTTGGGACGGGAATGCTACAGTAGAAGAGGTTCTAGGCGGCGCAGTTGGAATTGCTGAAGAATTACGAGAGTTTTTGAATGACATGAGCAAGATTAATACATCAGGGGAAGAAAATGAAAGCAGATACTCGGATGAAATGCCCACGGAAAACAATCTAACTGATTGTCTTCTCACAAACTATGCAGATGACACGAGTATGCTAGTACCAGGTTCGGATTATCCTCAGCTACTCAGGACCAGTTCTTTGCTGTTCAATAGAATTGAAGAATGGTTCAAGAAGAATGGATTATTTCTCAACGCTGATAAAACGAATGTTATACTCTTCAGAACATCACAACAGAGGATACAGACACCAACTACTATCAAATTGGAAAACCTAGTAACAAAACCTAAAACCACAACAAAATTTTTAGGAGTCCATTTAGACGAAAACCTCAAATGGGAAGCCCATATTATCAGTCTGGTAAAGAAATTAAACTCTGTTGTTTATAACTTGAGAATAACCAGCCAATACTTAAATGCTGATTCGCTAAGAATATTTTATTTTGCCAACTTTGAGAGCTTACTGAGATTCGGTTTGATTTTCTATGGGGCATGTTCTGGATTACAAGAGATTTTCCGCATCCAGAAAAGAATCATCAGAATCATCTTTGGGCTGGGTTACAGGGAATCATGCAGGGGAGTTTTCAAAGAGAACAAAATATTAACCGTATATTCTCTTTATATTTATGAATTGTTGATCTATATGTTTAGGAACCTAGGTGAATATAAACTATGTAGTTCAATGCATACCTATCACACTCGGAATTTTGATATTTGTTACCCCAAACATAGACTTTCTATCACTGAGAAACACCCAACTTATGCCTGTATCAGAATGTTCAATAGACTTCCTGATGAATTGAAAAATTGTAAAAGCATTTATGTCTTCAAAAAGAATTTGAAAGAGATGCTCATCACACTAGAACCCTATTCCATTGGAGATTACCTAGACAGATAGGGTGTAAGGTTTTTGACGTTGTTTCATTTAATGTGCATTTACCATGTACTTGTGACATTCTTTGAAATAAACATTATTATTATTATTATTATTATTATTATTATCAGTCAGGCCCTCGTTACTTGAGTCTCAGTTATTATACAACTCGCGCGCTGCAAGACTTCTACATTTGAAACTTTGTGGAACCATCTGATGTGCATTATTTGTCTCAGATGACTTTGTTGCGTTGTTTCAAGCTGTTTAATATGTCGCCTGTAGGGCGTCCAGCTTTCGCTTCCGTAAAGAAGCGTTGGGAGGATCACTGCTTTGTAAACAGCTGTCTTGGTCTTCAGATTGAGGTTGTGATTTTGAAACACTCTGTCCTTTAGCCTCCAGAACGTCCGTGATGCCAAATTGATACGGTTGTGTATTTCCGTGTCCAGGTTAGTCCTAGTATTTATGAAGCTTCCCAAGTATTCGAACTGCTCGACCTCTTCTAGAGTTCCATCCTCCAGGGCACCAGAATTACAACCGAACTGTCAACGCATTTGATTTGAATTTGAACACCTCAAGATTAGAATATCGGCCGCGTATCCCAACAAATGTATGAAAGAAATCATCTAATTTTCGACATAAATTATTAATAATACGCAACAATGATTTAAAACTCGCCATCAGTATTGCATTGTAGATTTGGTCACATCTGATCGAAAAAATTTCTCGACAAGAATAAAAGAAGAAAATTCCTCCACATATTTATTCGGCTTTAAACTCTCCAACACCTACTTGTTTCCTGGGTGCTTTTTTAACTTTGAATTGGATTACTAAAAGAAAAAATTTGGGAAGGATATTTACTGTTAAGCGCTAAAAAATAATATTGAATGGTTGGGTCTTACCAATTTTATGTTCGAATTCAGTTAAAATCTACAACCTTAACATTCATAAATATCTTTCATCATTCTTCTGGCTAAATATCCCGTCACATATACGGTTATTTCTAGGTCAAAAGTTTTGACTTCCATCACATTGTTGTTGTTTTTATTATTCTTCTTCATTCTCAACCAAAGTTGCTGCTTAATATTATTGAATGAATATTCCTGAAAAAATCGTTTCTAAAATATCTATTCGTCGTTAGCTTGCAGGAGTAAAGCCTAAAGATGGCATCACTTCTGTGCGAACAAAATCATTTTAAGGAAGTTGACCCCCTGATTCTTAGATCATTCTTTATCAGTGAGCAATATGAGTTCATCCTTGACAAAAAAGGTCTATCCATTTATATCACAAAACTGTGCCATTTAGAAAATCCAGTTACCATCCACCCATAGAAGAGGGTTCACAAGGAGATTTGAAATAAAATTGACTCTATTGTACAAATAGTAAAAGTATCTACTTACCGAAGATATTAATTATATGCGTACTATTTCCATGTGCCCTATATCTTTTTCGGACACTATTTAAGTTTTGTGGCCTATATATGAAATGTATCAGCAAGGATGGCTCAAAGGCAGACGATTACTGTCGTTATGGGTGTGCAACACATGAACTAACCAGCATATCAATGAGAAATAGTTTCTTGTTGAAATCACTTGATACTGGATGGCAAAGATCAAACAACATTCTGGCGTCTTCCATGCAAAGGTTTGCCAATCAGTTCTTTTGTTTTTTGCATTATTGATATCATTAATAAGATCCTTCTCGACTTTTCTCCAGTAAGCATTCATATTTTATTATGGAACGATTTAGGTACATAAGTAAGTTTGACCTGATATTGCTCCACACCTTAACATTCAGACAAAGAAAATTCAATGAGTGATCAGTTGCAACGTGGTCGACCGAAGCAGGACAAAAAATGTCACTTCTCGAAAATTATTGTACCACATAATTAACCCCAACCTCCGCTTCACACGAGCCCAGTCTGATTTACAATAGGGGTGGAGATAGCGTATCTGCAACTCCAGCCATACGCGAATATGGGTGTCACTACAGCTTCGTTGTCTTCTCCATCTCCACGCATCCGAATTTATTATTGTGGAATAGTCTGTTCCAAATTTATCTAGGAATATTCAAGTTTATTTTTAAGTATGATTTGAAATACAGTGTGCTATTCCTGCACACATTACTCTCGTAAAAATTTCACGTTCTGAAAACTTCTAAGAGAACGTTTTTTTCACAAAAAATTTTTCATTACAGTTCAACAAAGAATAAGAAATGAAGATGTGAAATTTTTTGACAAACTTCCATCAAAACTGAAAAAATAACAACTTATTCAAGAAGAACATTTTTGAGACTGCTCCCATTCAAAGATTTCATGCAGTAAAATATGATATATTTCAATACTATTCAATCGTATTCGTAATACTGACATTTTAATAATTGCCATTTTATTTTGAATAAATATCTATTTTTATTTTATTGATTTAACTTTCTGGAACCTACAACGACGAAAAAAGTTTCATTTCACTGTTCTGCAGTGGTTTCAATAAGGAAAAAACCGTAGGCTTTCAGAGATTTCTCTCCAAGGAAGCATTGAAGATTAACTGCTAGCGACAAAGCGTTCGGTAGGGTTTTTTAATGTTTTGCTACGATGGTGATTTGTTGTACACGTAGGGAATCTACCCCAACATTGCTACGCTCAGTTTATTTTATGATCGAGTTATAGCAATAATTCGTTTTCTGATTATTTCGACGCAGCGTTGTTAAAAAAAAGTTTGGTTCTCTTCGAAATCTGCCTACTTTACGAATGAACTTCAGCAATTTCTAGTTATTGGAAACCTGGAATTAAAATCAGTAATATACTCTTCAATATGGTATTCATTGATTATTTGTTATTTCAGCGAATCCGAAACATCCTGAAATTCCTTTTGAAACATATCAGATATTCTCTTCATTCTGATGCAAAAATAATGCCAATGGTTGATGAGTGGAATTATTTTACCTCTGAGCATAACCTTCTACTAGGGCATGTAATTCATTATTGGAATACTAATGAGTTACCCTTGAATTCCCAGTAGGAAACCCTCTTCCAAGTTAGACATATTGATGATGGGAAGACATCCTTTCCTCGGCAAACGATTGTTGCACGAGATGATCCAGATCAAGGTTCACGATTCTGTCAATTCCAGAACCGACATACAGCACCTTTCTATAATATATCATAATTTATTGAAGAAAGTAAGAAAGAAAACGTGAACATTTCTCGGTGTCCGTCCACATTTCTCTGTGTTTGTCTTCATATGTTCCCGATCTCCCTTTGTTGTCATTGTTTTACCTCGATGAAAGCGTACCATTGTTTTGTTTTAATGAATTTTATATATGATATTTTTCAATGACTGTGGGAAAAGCAATTTCATCTTGTGAGTATCAATTGATCTGTGATTTCTTTTACATTTCAATTTATTAATTTATTAATTTATTTATTTATTGATATTTATATGCATATTCATATATTTGGTAATTCTTGTTTTTTATATGTTTTCTTTCTCTTCTCCTTCTCCTCTGTGCTGTGCTTCTTGATTTTGACTTTGTCATTTTTATTTTTGTGATATTTTGTAATTTCGAGTAATTTTGTAATTTTCTTTTTTAATCACTTTTTATACCAATTTTTTAAGAAGTAACAAGTATCCTTGTATTGATGTTTTGCACTTTTGTCTCACTATCGTGAAGGGAGAGACTTTTCAGAGTTTGTTTTCTCATTTTCAGTGCCCTGATGATGGAAATATAATTTCCGAAACGTTGGCTAAGTTGGAAGTTTAAATCCCGAATATTTTGACCTTTTCCACCACCATTCCCATATTAATATTCAAAATGGATTAAAATTCTTGAACCGAGAAATTAGGTTATTTAATCCCCAAATGATGCTATGAAAAACAACGAGGTTTAAAAATTTTTTAGACTTCTGAATTTATATTTCGTCATTTCAAATGAATCCTCATCAAGCCTTAAAATAGGCATCCATATTCCTCCAAATGATATTCAGAGTGATATTCTGAGGAACAATTTGCGACGATGATTGCTTTGCTATGATTTGAAAAAATCCTGTTCTGTGTGCCGGTGTTTTTTGAAATTCAATGAGAGAATTGAAATTGATAATTATATATAAACCCTTTTTTTTCAGGTATGAAGACTCAGCTCATTTGAAGCTTACTACAACTAGTGAGTATCTAGGTTATACATAAGAAAGAATAGAATAGAAAGATAGAAAAACCGTTTGACGAATATTATCGATACAGGCTGTCCTACCGTGGATATCATATCAATTAATGAATTCAAAGTTTGCGATGATTCTTTTTTCGTTACTTATAACTACTTTTTTTGGGAACAAGGAGTCCGAAAACTATATCAAGCTTGTTGAGTGCATCATATTGATAATGCAAGAGCTGAGGACAATGAAAGAGCATTTTAGAGGAGATTGTGACATTATTCAAAGGAATTATATTGAAAATCATTTCATAGTTTTGAATAAAATTGTATTTGAATATTTATGTAAATTTTTCTGTATTTTCGATGAAAAAAAAAACTGCAAATTTCAAAAACTGAAGCGCTTAAAAATCATAAAGTTTTTTTGTGTTTTTCAGAGTCACAGACACTCTAAATGACTACACTATTTCATGTAAATAATTGAAAAATCCACCACAGATTGAAATGCTTTGCTCTATATATAATTTTTATCCCATTTTCAAAACAAAAGTTCAATCAACGCCTAATATTAAGTTATATGAGCAGTCAGAATATTATTCTGCCATCCAATAAATGATGATTTTCTGTTCCCACTCTTTCGTTATATTTAGGAATGCAAAATCTATGTTTATTCATTTATCGAATAAGAAAATCCAAATTAATGTTGTAAAACTCCTCAATATAGAGGTGAATATTTAGGGGAACGAGCCAGACGGAATGAATTTTTGATTCAAAAGGGACAACTTTCAAGATGAAATTCACTACCATATCGCTTCTAACCTAGGTGTTCCTACCCCAACCCCTTTATTTTGAATGGGGTTTTGATGGGGTGTAATCTCATTCGAAAGGTTCAACCTATTAAATATTTTCTTCATTCAATGAATTTGTTCTCGAGGTATTCAATCAACATTTCGTTACACATGATGTGTGTATCAATCAAATTTGCAATCATTCATTCTGTGGTTTCAAAAATTTTTAACTAAATCGATAATCGTTCATTGCCATAGACCAGATAACATAAGATTACTGTATTACTGTATTTTATTGATAATCAAGGTAAGAATAGTTTATTCCTTGACAGCAAGAACTGCACGAATTCCTTCACTTTTCAGGAAAAGCGTTTACATCTGATTCAACATCAAAATTATAGAATGAATGAGCAAAAATTCGATTGTTTTACACAGCATTCTTGAAGGAAAATCCAATGTCCTTTGAATTTGAAATGTCAGTATTTCGAAGTCGAAGGGATCAAATGACGAAAAATTTAATATGATGATCTCAGATAAGAACGTTTTTTTAATGAGGTATTACAACCCCTATCCTTCCTACATTAAGTTTAGGGGTTGGGATTGTAACACTAAGGGTTGAAAAAATACGGCTGTAAATTTGATCTCATGAATTGTACCCCTAGCATCAAAAATTGACGTATCCGATCATTTTTCCGAAATAAATATATTCATTCTACCTGTTATTCCATCTGTTTTGTTTCAAAAGCGTACCCTGTATACCAGGGGTTCCCAACTCTTTCAAGGCCAGGGACCTCTTTTATATTATTCTTTTTAGCAGGGACCACCTGTAAAATTTTATGGAACTCGATGCAACCTTCGGTCGTGGACGATCATTTGATTGATTCCATCTTTTTGAAAATTTTCGATAGTCAGCTTTCGAGTGAATTATTTCTCAATAGCAATAACCATAGATGGAAATGTGGTACATATTCTGAAAGAGCAACTCTTCCAGTAAAAAATCTGAAAATTTTATGGAGCTCGATGCAGCCGTTCGGTCTTGACGATCATTTAATTTATTCCATCTTTTTGGGAATTTTTCGATGCAACCGTTCAATCTTGACGATTATCCAATTGATTTCATCTTTTTGGAAATTTTTACGTATAATCACAATTGAAGTTTGCCCATAAAAGCTCGAAGGTCATCTTCAAAAATTAATATATTTGCGACGTTCTCAAATTTTTCAGCAAGTTTGTATTGACTTTACTACTGATTCTATTCACTAACGCCATCTATTAAACAGTTAAGTAGGAAGCAGGGGTTAAATCTTAAATAAAAACCTGCAAATCATTCGCGGACAGAGTGCTCTCATTAGTATATTTGACGATTGGTTGAAAAAAATTGATGATAATAAGATAGTGATCGCGGTATTTATCGATTTTCAGAGAGCTTTTCAAACTATAAATTGAAATATTTTATTACAAAAATTAAAGAAGATAGGATTCGACGGAGTTGTTTTGGATTGGTTTGAATATTATTTGGAAAATAGCAGACAAAAAGTTAAAATCAACGATGTTTTTCCGGAAATCTTGGAAAACATATGCGGCATAATACAGGAAACAACGCTGGGGCCTTTATTGTTCTTACTTTATATCAATGATATTGTGAAGCCTATCAAATAATGCAAGTTATCTGCATTTGCCGATGATACGATGATATACATAGTGGGAGATAATGTCGAGGTAGGTTGCATGTCTGAATGAAGATCTAGAAATGTTGGATGACTGGCTAGCAAATAATCAGCTCAAAGTTAATTATACGAAATCAAATTTTATGCTGTTTGGAAGGGAATGCACACTGAGAAGAATCGAGAATGAGCGAAATATAGAGATCAAAATTGGAAAAAACATTCTAAAAAAAGTTGATTCGATTAAATACTTGGGTGTCAGATTAGACCGAAACTTGAGTTTCAAACTACATGCCGAATATATAACATCAAAAATGGCACAAAAAATCGGCTATATAGCTAGATTGGGTAATAAGAACTATGTTAGACACGTTGAAGTTGATGAGTGTTAAGCAACGAATATTTCATATTCGTTATTATATATATATTTTATTATTATTATATATATAAAACATTCGAACTCATTCATAAAATTCGAAATAAAAAATTACCCGAGTATTTGCATGAAAACTTGAAGTATGCATCTGATATCCATGGATATCCAACTAGAGGTAGAGATAAATTTTTTGTTGATACGTTTCGGACAGATTATGCATCTCGATCGACATTGGTGAGGGGTTTGGATTGTTATAATGGTTTGCTACGTGAGATCGTGCCATGTAGTAACCACAAAAGATTCAAAAATTTATTTTCCAAATATGTGAGGGAGAACACTAGCTGATTTATGTTTGGAGATTTTATTTTTTTATTGAATTGTAGTAACTAGTATTTTTTTACTAATAAAAGGTTTTATTATCATTATTATTACTTCGAATTAAGTTCCATGTTCTAAGTTCGCGGACCATATTTTGGCAAATGAATTTTGCCCCACAATTTTTTTTTCTAATTTTGACATATAAATTGATACTTTTTAAAACTTATTGGGATTTTGAAACTTTTTCCTGATAATGAAACGATACTTGCATCCATAGAAACGAATGAAAAATAGATATTGCCGTCACTAGACTATTCAAACGAGATCTGCGCTTACATAGACGTTCTTGTTACATTCATTTCGAATTCAAATAGTCACAGCCTTTTCAAAAATTAGAATTAAAATTAGAAAAAAATATTGGGTGACACACGTTGGGAAACACTATTTTTCACAATTCGTGTTATTTTGCGCAGAAATACGCTCTTTACGAAATAAATTGCTTTTTCTAACGGGTTGCACAAATATCTAGTTGACAACAGAAGGTTATCAATATTCCTGAACTAAAAAAGCTCCTTCAATACTCATAAACCTAGGATTTTAGTTGGGCTGACCCAATTAAACAAGGCATCTCATTTCTGCATAATATTCAGCAGTTCTAGGGAATTCTTCAGTTCACCTCTGAGAGAGACAATTAACATGAAAAACTAGCATGGAAGTGTTACATTATTTGCTGTGACCTGGAGCTAGTAGCTTCTGCAGGTTGAAACTATGTCAAGATTGTTAAGCGTCGAGAACAAGAAGCACTTTTCACTTAATCATAAAATCTCGACATAACACCACGAGAGCCTGCCCCCAAGCACTCTCATCTCATTTCAGACAGGCGTGCACATTAGAGAACACACTAATTGTCGCAAACAAAAGAAATAAAACCCGAGTCTGCCATATTGATTTCGTCGTAACTACAGAACCGTCATCAACATTGACGACATATGGCGACGTGGGGCGTAGCACAAAAGGAAAGTCAGAATTTGGGGTGCAAATTACTCAGAGCAATTATTTGGAATTGCTGGGATTCAGCATTAAACGTTCACACAACGTTTAGTCACGTTTGTAGAAAAGATAATGATTACGAACAGAAGAAATTAAAGAATCAACGGCAGTGGAGAAATGAGAAAGGGACGAACGATTAGAATAAAGAATATCAAGCGAATCGGCACAGAATTACTGGGGTGTTCTATTAAATGGGGCGTGCATGTCTTTTGCTCGTAAATTGTACACATTATATAACGATTTGCAGCGTGATTACGGGGATGATCCTGAAGATAATGCTTGGCCATAAAAAGGATTCGGTTTGGAGTGGATTATTCACTAGTACGTCATGATTGATGAGAACGTTTGAAATTAGGGGTTGTTTATATTTATTCAGTATATGCGCCTCTATTACATGTGCTTCTCATCATGAATTCACAGAATAATAGTATTTTGAAATGCTGCTATGAAATCTAGTAGACACTCCATGGCCAACTGTAATAATGACAATAATAGTTTTACCTAATCAGCCTATTGTTATCGACTGTAATGGAACAATTGAAAAATGTGAAGCAAATTCAACTAATTTTCTTTCACTTTCTCCAAATTTGCAGTTAACCAGGAAAAGACTGTTCGAATGTATTTCACGACGAAGAAGCCTATAGATATAATAATATGGCATATATTTTTTCTTCGACTCAATGAAGTAAATAGTCACCTGTTTGCTGGCATGGGCTAGATCATCGTAGTTAATGATATTCATATCGCTATCATTATCCATTTTTTTATACCAATACAAGGCAGCGGTCCAACAGTGGGAGTTGAATAACAGATAAACCCTTTGGAGAAACACTCCTGGACTTACTCAGTCAAAGAAATTCGCGATGGTTTCACCAACATACACCAGAAAACTGCTGAAGCCGTACAAATATCATTTGCACCAAATGGGTAAGTCAGCAGATGAGATTTGTAGGCTCTGTGTATCAGAAGCAGAAACAGCTGAACACATGGTATGCAAGTGTCCAGAGCTGGCGGACCTAAGAACCACTCATATGGGGAAACCGGTTCTCGATACTCACGAGGTAAAGGCTAAGGCACCTAAAGATGTTGTCAGTTTTATCAACACCATTAACGACCTGCTTGGGTTCCTATCAATGAGTAGGGTAGAGAAAAAGAGATCTACATGGTCGCAGTTCCCGAAAGGCTAATAGTTCCACAAAGACCCCGGTTCCAGGGGTGGATGGGCTACCTCGAACCGGCCCGGGAATTTTCTTCCAGACTTCAAGAACGAAAAAAGAACTCTTAAGGTGGGGGTTCAGTGAAGTAGCATCAGTTGCCATGAAAAAAAAATTTGATGAGCAGCCCCTACAGATGGCACCTTAAAAGCAATTTTCAAATGTTTTTTTACAATTCACTGTCGAAAAATTGAGCAGACATTTTGTGGGAGCGAGAAGGCGATGAAAAAATTGGGCCATGTTCCCATATAATTGCAAGGGATATTAAAAAACACCTCTAAAATCGTTTCGCCAGAATTTTTTTTTCTTTATAATATATAATAATTATAATAAAACTTTCGAGAAATTAATTTTTGATTTCCTGCTTTAAGTGAAAGTTTTCACCTAGCAAAAATTTTTTTATTGCCTATATGGAACAACCACTCAATTTGATTTTTGTCCGCATTCTGGTTTCTAAGAAAAAAATTAAACATTTTTTTTTCATATGCTTTCTTCAGGAAGCTGTATATAAACATGGGCTGCCCAAAAAAAAAATATTATATTAAAGACCCACTGTTTTTCGACTATAAATCGACCCTTAAATCAACTACTCCTTTACAATCTGCATTATGTTAGTTTTATATTTATTTCAATCCATTTTATTCAGAACAACTCTGAGTAAATAGAATCAACGGAAAATGTATCTATGTTGTCTATAGGTATGGTTGAAAAAATGAAAATTTCCAAATTTTCTCACATTTGACATCAAGCATTTTTTGAACCATACACAACATGGATGCATAGTTTCCAAATTTCGATTTCACATTTCCTTAGGGTAATTTTGAATGAAATTGGTGAAATCTTAAATGAAAAAAAAAGGTTAGAAATAGTCTCTATGTACCATTAATTTCTAAGCCAGTCGACACTGAAGAATTTTTACTAATTTGAAAAATGGTTTTTCAATTTTTTACCATAATACCTTTCCATGATTTTGTTAGATAGTTTTCTCTATATCATATTCTCATATACCTTGAAATATCATCATATTAATTATTCTCTTCAAGATTTTGCTAAACGAATAAGGTGCAATCCAGTGACCCACTTACGTAAGACACCTACTGTACCTACATAAATTTTTTAAGAAACGCTTATACATTTATACATATTATTCAAAACTTGAATAAAATCTATAAACTATTGATACTTCAACTAATTAAATGGCCATTATGTTAAACACGCCTAATGTTGCTAGTTTCGTGATGTGGAAAACACAAGAAGTTATAATAATGATAATTTCGACTGTAGAAACAAGAAAATTGAGTTGTAGGAGAAATAAGAATACTCATATAACTCGTTTCAGTGTACATTATATAAGGATCTAGATCTCAAAGAAGATACCCATCCTGTCAGAAAAGATATATTTCCTCAATAACCTTAACCTTTTTTAGGAGATTTTCGTTTTACATAATTGAATTGCAATCTATGCATCTTCAAATACTTAGTTTGCCGACATAGATTTTGTATTTCCTATAGCGAGCAAGCTTCTGTCAAATAATATTAAATAAAGTATTAAAGTAAAGTTTGGTAGTGTGATATTAAAAACAGAGGTTTAATATCACTTAACTAAAATTTACTTTCACACCCCGTGTCCCATGGACTGGCAAATTAAAACATACGTATAAGGCAAGTTCAGCATAATAATCATACAATCACGTGTAGAGTTTTTTGCAGCTTCTGTATTTCATTACGTTTCAAGCCACCCTGTTTATGCCAGTTGTTCAGGAATAATTCATTTTTATCAATATTATTTTCAAAACTTATTGTAACATATATTTATTGGTAGTTTTCCCAACATTCGTTTTGAATTGGTTTTCAATATTTGTAAAAATAAAAATATCGACGTCAAATATGTTCCGCCGAAGACAAAAAAATGGTACGAACTGACCAGCCCTCTGGCCCAACAATCGACCGGCCCACCGGGAATCTTCCCGGTTTCCCGGTGGTCCCATCCGCCCCTGCCCGGTTCAAATTATAATAATAATGCATTTTTATCATTATGAACATTAGTATTCAAACCACGATCTCAATTCACTCTTAAAATCTCGCGAATTTTGTAAAGAATTCATTTGCCAAAAAATGACATCCATTATCACAGTCATTTATGTTTTATTGGAGCCTACCCTTTGGAAACACCCTGTATAATTGATGGTTCATTAATGAATGGAAAAAATGAGTGAATTGATTGTCAATAGACTTAGATGATATGACAAAAAACATTGCTGTAGGATTCAACAGAATTTGCAATGTTACTTTTCCGTTGAATTTGGGTTAAAAACCATTTCACCATTCATTCAACGATAAATAGGTAATAGTTATCCTACTTGTATTTCGCAATAGAGCCTCGTATGAGTTCATATGAACTTTTTGTCATGTCATATCAAAATTCTTTGCATGGGGACACTGTGTAGTTGAATATTTGGATTTCATGAATAGTTCTCGAAATGCACGAAACAAAAATATTTTTCTCAAAAATCAGCAGGAGATGAGTCTCTTGTGAAATTGTGCGGAATATAGGGAAGTGATAGGAGAGCTTTGCCAGGTGTAATGAGAGCAGCCTTAGTTGTTGTGTTCCTCCCTCTGTAGCAGCTCTATATTGCGATAGCAGTGATCAAGTGAAATCCATTTTGCGGATAGTTACCAGAATATGATCCTTCGAACCAGATATCGAATTATCTGTTAGGTAGTGATGAGCAATGTTATCTGTGTATCGACTGAATTATCCATTTCCTCATCGAGCAGACATCATAATTATTCCTTCCCAGTGACGATTCTGTATAGATGAGTAGTAACAGATGAGCATTAATGAAGCAATTTACCGCAGTTAATGTATGGAGGACGAGTTCAACAGGATGAGTTAAATATCTATGCGAGCCTTGCTGGATATAATGTTGCCGAATACAAGCTGTATACAGTTACGCATTTCTCTGATTCATGGATCAGAATTGAAATCTCCTCATTAATTTCAGGAATATCAGATTTTGTGTTTACCTTATTGAGTTTGTTCAATAGATAGTTGATGCCCTGGAACATCGGAGATGTTTTAGTGTAAGGAAGGTCAATAAAATGCCAAACAAAATCATACTGCCCAATAAAAGTTATCGCAGAAATTTTGATTCTTGAATTCGGGAATGAAAACATTATTTTTTTTATGTTGAATAGACCTTAGAGTTTCAAAAACCATTCTCATTAAAAATTCCGAATGTTTGTGTTGTAACAAAAAGATTCATCTTGAGTGCTCTGACCATGACGATGCAGGGTGACAATTTAAATACTTGCCAGGCCAATTATGTCGCGACAAGGATGTTTTTAGAGAAAATGTCGAAACAGATTAATTTTTATTCGGAGCGGGACATATTTTGAGCAGAATTGTAAGCCGAAATCTTCCCCACCTTAGGTGTAGGGGCTATCACCCCTAAATTCTCAATGGGGTGTAGGGGGTGAGATTTACCTCAATTCAAAGATCACTTGTCCCTCTACATGATAACTATGGCTTGCAAATTTTGATTGATTCCTTGAAGTAGTTACAGGGGCTGATAATTTGAAAACTTGCCAGGCCAATTATATCTCGACAAGGATGTTTACAGAGAAAATGCCAGAACAGGTCAATTTTTATTCGGAGGGGGACATGTTTCTAGCAGAATTGTGAGCCAAAATCTCCTCAATATCAAGTGTAGGGATTGTCACACCTAAATTCTTAATAGGGAATAGAGGGTAAGCTCTACATGATAACTATAGCTTGCAAATTTTTGTTTGATTCCTAGAAGTAGTTACAGGGGGTAACAATCTGAAAACTTGCCAGGCCAATTATGTCTGGACAAGGATGTTTTCAAAGAAAAAAACCGGAACAGGTCCATTTTGAAAGAAGGGGGACATATTTTGAGCGAAATCTCCTAAAACCTAGGTGTAGGGGCTATCACCCCTTAATTCTTCATAGGGTATAGAGGGTGAGCTAAATCTCAATTGGAAGACAATATGTTCCTCTATATAAAACTATTGTCTTCCAATGAGGGCTACCGCGTGTGAATTCGCCGCTAGATGTGCTAGTGTAGCGTGAGGTCCAAATCATAGACTCAACTATATGATTAATATTAAGTTTATGGTCTCCATACATCTATAATACTTTTATTGATATTACGTGTTTAACGCTATAAAAGAAGTGAAGCCAAATCATTGTCAGAAAGGGACTTACACACATGACGAATAAGATATTGATTAGTAACCAAATATTTATATATTCAATTTCTCCAATATTATGATCTGTGAAATGACAAGCTCCCGTCATCGTAGATAAACAAATCTTGCATTATTTTGTCTATGTTCAGGACCTCACTCTACAAAGGCGCCAACTGGTGAGCAAAAAAACGGTAGCCCCCATTGAGATATAGCTTACCCTCTATTCCCTATTAAGAATTTAGGTGTGACAATCCCTACACCTAATACTGAGGACATTTTGGCTCACAATTCTGCTAGAAACATGTCCCCCTCCGAATAAAAATTGACCTGTTCCGGCATTTTCTCTGTAAACATTCTTGTCTAGACATAATTGTCCTGGCAAGTTTTGAAATTGTCAGTCCCTGTAACTTTTTCAAGGAATCAATAAAAATTTGCAAACCATAGTATTCATGTAGAAGGTCAAGTGATCTTTGTATTGAAGTATAGCTCACCCCCAATTCCCTTTAGAGAATTTAGGGGTGATAGCTCCTACACCTAGGGTTGAGGAGATGTCGGCTTACGATACTGCTCAAAATATGTCCCCCTTCGAATAGAAATTGAACTGTTCCGTCATTTTCTCTGAAATCATCCATGTCGTGACATAATTGGAATGGCAACTTTTCAAATTGTCACCCTGTAGTATCTATTTAGTCATTGCATGAGTCATAAATTATTTCCACATGTTTAATAGACCCTAGAGACCAAGAACCATTCTCATGAAAAATTCAAATGTTTCTGTTGTAAGAAAAAAATTTCATCATTAGGTCAGACCTCTGATCATAAGGAGTACCTGATTTGCTCATTGAGTAAGTCATGAATGCAAACATTATTTTCTACTAGTACATATTCTACATATCCATTAAATTTGTGAAACGTTCAGTCAAGCGTTCCTTTTCTTCTTTTATTAATATTGAAATTATGTATCACCAAAAGTTGAGCGGGGAATCAGTTTCAATTCTATATATTGATTAGACTCTAGAGTAGAATAACCGTCTTCATGGGAAATTGTGAATGCACATCAGTGCTTTTAGTGCCTTGAACATCTATTTAATTCATTGAGTGTGTCATCAACAAAAACATTTTTTTCTGCTGGTTGATTAGAATCTAGAATAAAAAAAATTCGTTCTCATGAAAAATTACATGTTTTAAGGAATAGTTTCATCATCAGTACTAGTACATTCATTCATTCATTGCTGCATCCCGTTACCAGGAATAAATCTACAAAAAGCCAAAAAAAAGCTTCGTGAACAGACTTATAATTTCTTAGGGCTAATTGCGACTGTGTGCCCTTCTGTGACTGAAGAGACCCAACCGTGACCTACAGATCTTTCCACACTCTGCGCATGGATAGCAGGCCCGGATCTACGATTTTTTCTGACCGGGGCAAAAATTCATGATGGCGCCCCCACCCTCTAAGGTTCTTAGGAAACATATAATTGCAAAGTCGTCATCGCGATTTCAACCCGAGTTATTTTTTTCACTAATTCGAGGTCGTTAATTACGAATATGCAATTACATTTTTCCTAAAATGAGTACTTTAGGAAAAAAATCACTCTTATTTTTTTCCCATTGTTCCATTAAAAGTTATATTTTTCCCAAAGTACTCATCTTAGGAAAAATCTAATTGCTTATTCGTAATCTTCGACCACGAATTAGTAGAAAAAATGACTCGGTTGAAATCGTTCGAAAAATAAAAAAGTTTGTTTTCACAAGAACGTCGTTTGCAACCCTCGCTCACCTATCGTTTTTACCCGCGCTTTACGAACGAAATTATTCCGAACAAAAATTAATTTTTTCAGCGACATATATCGACCCGGGTCATTTTACTTATTAATTCGAGGTCGTAGATCACGAATATGCAATTTGATATTTTGTTGGATCAGTATTTTGAGAAATAAATCACTTTTAGTGCAAAATTTCGAAGAAATTGGTCAACTTTGAGGAGGTAGTATTTATATACTATAACTTCACTGGGTAGGTCATGGAACCTATATTGATTTTTCTTCATGCACACTACGTTCGGAGCCGTATAAAGTGCATATTTTCAGATATTTTTCCAGTCCAATCGATCTAGAAATAGAAAAATAAAACCGAATAGGCGAATTCCAGTTCTATGAAATGAATTATCTCGCCAAATCGAATGGCTTTCATAGAGCGCCATTCGAAACGAAATTACAGCGGGTGTTTATCTAACTTTTTAACGCCATTTCGCGGCGTTGCATTGAACATTTTAAAAATCCCATCCCGAAACACGGATTGCAATCTCCGCAGCGGGAACGAGGCCCGATTTTATCAACAATGTGTCGTGTAACGTTCTCACATTCCAGTGTTATAAAAATAAACAGCACTCGAGAGTACCTTAATGATGCTACTATTAAAATATTTCTCACAATGTTTAAACTGCCGCATTTCGCAGTATTGTCTACGGAGAACAAAAACGCCATGTTTTATATCTTTATTAGAGAAAGCAATATAAATCTGTTGCCTAGGGTCCAGTGGTTTTATTCTTGTTTTGTTCAAATTTTTAATTCGACCAAACAAAAAACTTAATTCGTATCTCTAGCCCGGGCTCAGGCTGAAATTTATATTTGATGGCGACACGTTAGGGATAAATTGGATTAGGAGGAAAATATTGCGGAAAACAGAAAAATT
This sequence comes from Coccinella septempunctata, assembly GCF_907165205.1. Lineage (NCBI taxonomy): Eukaryota > Metazoa > Arthropoda > Insecta > Coleoptera > Coccinellidae > Coccinella > Coccinella septempunctata. The sequence goes on along the minus strand of NC_058194.1, from coordinate 17,922,812 downwards.
TCGGTATGAAAGGATATATGATAATATATGAGAGCTCTGCATTTTCACCGCTCTGATGTGGAATGAGTTATACGACTGATATACATTTGCGGTCTTCTCCATTCGCTTTGAATTCTCGTTCATGCTAACTTTTATCTCCCACCTCCATATACTGAGCAATCCTATTGTTTTTCGCGTTTGACAAATATGTCCACGTTTGCATTATTTGATCCAGAAGAATGATATCGAATAATTGATGTGAACGAGCCCGTTTTTGGGATATTATTACCATTTGTGAACATTTGGAATGACCCAGCGTACACAATCGAGTAATATTGACATAAATGTTACATAAATGATATAACTTGTTGCGTACCAATGTGAAGTAACAATTACAGCTCTGTTATGGCAAGATGTATGCGAGGAATATAACCTCTTTGTAATTCTTTACATATGCAACTCGAGAGTCTTCGACTTGTACATATATTTTAATAGACCATATTTTCCAATTCGGCCCTGATAAAAAGATATAGCCATTTTAAGTTGTCATAATGAGTTGTGCCACCTCTGGAAAAACCAAATTACTTTTAGAATAACTAGCTAAATCTGTGACACTACACATCTGTTGATTTTTCAAACAGAGTTGTATTCAGCCAAAGTACCCAATTCCACAATTATTTTTTTTTTTGAAGTTTTGGTATTTTCATGGTAAGTAAGGAACATAATGGAAAAACTGAAAGGAGTGGGTGATATCTTGTGTTTGAAAAGAATTTATCAAATAACTGAAAACCTTTATTCCGAAATTCATTTCATTCGATGATACCGTTTGTGAGATAAAATTAAAATAATTTTTTTTTATAGTTTTTCAACAGTCCGTATTTTTTGAAATGAGCCGGTTCGGAAAAATGGTGAAGAAGAAAACAGTTTCTCTTAACCACAAGAATCTACTGTTTTAACATATTTGTATAAGACAAAAACGCACCCTTTATACAGCGCGAGAGTATTTGACCTGTACATATATTTTAGACGATTTTTGGGGTTAATTTTCTCCATTTATTATTCTCTCCAATTTGGTTCGGTTGAAAAAATACAGAATGTTGTAAGTGCACAAAAAATTATATTTTCATTTGTATCTCACAAATGATTTGATAGAGTGGAATGATAGTTGGAAGTTGGAATATAGATTTTCATCGATGTGATGAATCTTTTCCGAACACAAAGTTCCATCCAAATCTTCTAGTTTTTTCATTATGACTATTCCATACCATAAAAATAAAAAAATTCGAATAACCGAACTCTTAGGCCCGGTTGTTCAATTCGTGATTAAAGTTAATCCTGGATTAATTTTGACATTTCCGTTCAAATCTGTCAGTTTAGCAAAAGTTATATTGGGTTAATTAATTTGAAAGCTCATTGATATTTGTAAGCCATTTCATTCATTTTCCTCTCAACTCAGTTCAAAACACGCTCAAGTTATAAACTATCTGTATATACTTCATTCAAATTTATTTTAGCAGTCGGTTGGCCATGAAATAATTTTCTCAAGTTTTTGTAACTAGAACGAAGTTAGGTTGGCACTCATGAAATGTCGTTAATGTCATAACGCCGTTGCCACAACTAATATCAATTTTTAATACGAAAATGCCGAAAGTGATTGAAAAAAGAGACAGGGTTTCAGGAAGTGCTATTTAGAATTCAGGTCCGCTCATTCAAATAGTTATACCCTGATATTCTAAAATCCACAATACGTCAGACGATAGCGAACATATTCCATGTAAGAGAATTTATATAATGTTTCATCTGAATCTGAACGACTTATATTTCAGCTGAATATTTCCACAATCAGAAAGATTGTGAATGAAGAGTATGACAAAGAATTTCCTTCTATTGGGAGACCCAAAAAAGTGTTGGCATTTGGGAATTTTATGTTTGAGTGAATTAATGCGAAAAGTTTACTACAGGATTTCCGATAAATGTCATCGGAGAATAAGTTCCCTAAAATGGATTTTTCTGTTTTTCATTTGACTTGTCCTATACAATGTAAATGTCTTAAGGTACTAATAAATACGTAATTATTATAATAACATCAATGTATTAAGATGAATAGCCACAAATACGCGCAAGTTGCCCTGTTACTGTTTATTCATGTGAAATTTTTGTTCAACGGTGAAGTTGCATCTTAACTTGAAACTTCCTTCTACTCCTTTTACTTATATTGATGCAAGATGATGTTTTTTGAAAAATTTAACATTCTTGTAATCTGTTAATTCCTTCGGGAGATACCCATTGCCAACCACTGCATCATATACATTTCATCTTCCGGTTAATATTTTTGAAATCTACAAATGATGTAAGCCAAAGAAGATAACGAACATTAACTCTCCTCAAGCTAGTGCATATTATGATATTATACTGATCTCTTGTATTTTCCATGCAAATAAATGGATTTGGTATGCCTTCAATCAGTTTGTATAAACTTCAATTATGTTCGTCACATATTTTCCGAAGAGATTCGACATTGTGATAAAATACGTAATAACAGAAACTTTTACGTAGAACGGGCAACATAGCGTTGATTTAAAACCCAAAAATGTTTTGACAAGCTTCATAACCCCACATTTTCGTACTATACAGAGTGAAATGTGTCAAATTTCCATGGCCAACCGACTGCTAAAATAAAGTTGAATGAAGTATAGTTGTATATTCGTGATATAGGGGAGACTGGGGAGGGTTGATACGTTTTTTGGAATTTTTATTCTGGAAACTGAATTATATGAAGAAGCAGGACTTTTCTTATATTATATAATTCTTCAATTAATCGTTCAACAAAATAAATATAGAAGTCGCAAAACATAAACATCTTATTCTGTACAGAACGTTGAACACAAAAACATGCAAACTGTCTCAAGCCTCCCCACATATGGGAGGATTGATACGATGTACTGGGAGAGTAATCGAGAGGATTATTCAGCTCAGTAGGTAGGTCAGCAATGATACTGGGTTGCTTTGGTCATATAGGTGTAGAAAAATCAGGAAATTGTCAGTTAGTCACTTCCACACAAGAAAAGTCGGCCTCATTAAATACATGGGGATTGTACGGTTTTTAAAAATCCCTTCGATATGTTGGATGGTGAAGACGCCTTCATGTAGGCCTATCCAACTAGCTACGGAATATTTTTTGAAGATTATACATGTATCAGGCCTCCCACGACAAATGTCTCAAACCTCCCTGAAAGCAATTTTTAAAGTGATTTATGTTTTCATCTTATACCCATATATTTTGAAAAGCGAATGAAACTGTAAATTGAGTAGTTTTTTGCATATTTCCCAGTGAAATGTTTGTTTATGCCGAAGAATTAATGCATGATCATAAAACCCTTAGGTAACTTGAGTAAAAACTTACAATTTCTCACCTCGAAACACTCTTCGTTGAATATTTCACAAACAAACTACTGTTAGCCTTACAGATTGACGTCACGCAATGCCCTCTGCCAAAGAATAGTGTTCACTAGTATAATACTTTTGAAAACGGCTACAGATCGCGGATATAAGCCTGTATCAAGCCTCCCCATGTATCAATGCTCCCTAGTCTCCCCTATTTTCCAACCTACATAGTATCTTCAGGCTTTATAATATAGATGAATGCAAGAATAATAAAAATAATCAGAGCCATTCAGTTTTCCAAAATGTCATTTAGTTCTTGATGCGTTTTTTGTTGTCGAATTTCTTTGTTATTTTGTTTTTGTTGCGATCCCTATTTCTATTTTGTTCCAACATGAATGATGTCTAATTATTTTTATGCTTATTCGGGGGTTTTGTTGGTGTAGCAATTTTATCTGATTTTTTCTTCAAAAAACCAATACTTGTCAGTAAGGTCAATTCATATGTAGCAAATAATTAACAATGATAATTGGAAATTTATAGGTTTTAGCTATCCTACGATAGGACCTATGCCGCCTGTCAATCAATAATAAACTGAAAACTTCTTGAAAAATCTTATGGTTATTGCTGATTCTCCTGACAATGAACAATTTCACTGACTTGGTGTTATTTCATCAAGAATTTGTCTCAAGAGAACTCTTTTCAGAAGCGGACGTGATCTGTTTCTGCTCGTAATGAATTCCACAAACAGCAATGAAAATAATTCGACCATAATGAATTGAACAGCATCAACAAAATTGGTCTTCGGGAGCTTATTGCAACGAGTCACGTAAATGTTCTCAAGTAGCGAACACCACTTTGCCAATAAAAGTTACTATTTACCTCCTAGGGAGAATAAAGTCGCATGAAGAAAGTGTAAAATGAGTTGGTGCAATTTTATCGCGAGTCGGGGTCAGCAAAGTTCGATAATTGAGTTTGATTGTACGTGGGCAACGTGTTTCTTTGAAAATTATGTAAATTACACTACATTACAAGTACTGTCCTTATGCAAGTATGTACACACATGCTATTATGAAATTTCTCAATCATGAAAATTCCAACATCCCTAAACACAACTGCAACTCCCTTGTTTTATACAGTAAAAATTATCATAACAACCTGTGATGAGGGGATTTTTCAATCCATGCAAAAAGGGCACTCGCTATACCGAAATCCTTGTAAATAGCTCTAGGAACCGGAATATCATGTTGGAAATACATTTCTCATTTCTATTTAATAGATTGGTGAAAAAGGACATTCAACAATTGATTAAATCTTATAGTTTTTCATCTGCTCAGGCTAGTAGAAAAGACCGTATATCCCATGTTTTCAGATTTTTTTTCGTTTTATAGATATTTTCTTGCTGAAAATTTTTTGTGACTCTTTCTATTTTACCTTCTCACTGATTGTTTCTATACTTTTCTATTTCTTATCAATTTGAAGTTTGAATCTGACCTATGAGGTAATGAGTTTCCCTAGAATGAAGATCGATTGCTGATGAATGATGGACTTTTAACCGAGAATTTTTGTTTGTCGAGCACACAAAAGTTTTTTTAACAGTTTTTGCTGCAACCGGGCGTTTCAAGTCGTGTATGTTGGAAGTGACTATTGAATACGTATTCAATTGATGTTGCCGGCAGTTAATTATTAGGGAATACTACTTCTGACAAAAATGATGTATTTTTTATGAAATATCTTTGAAACTTCACATTTTGCAATAACCATTTCAACCGTTTCCCAAAAAAATTATTTCAAATACCGTAAAACGGGGCTACTTGATACACTTTTCCAAATTTTAGGTCCTACCTCGCTGTAACAAAGATACGTTGATAGAAACTACAATAATTTTAGCTTACTTCAGGGTAAGGGCTATCAAGTGTAATACTCAGAAAACATCTGTCCTCCCCATATTGAAGAAAAAAAAGTTGAAATCAAATTTGTTTGGAAATCGCATTTAAAATGTATACTCACAATTTGGGCTAATTGAAACGCAAAATACCTTCTTGAAATGTTGATAAAACCCTTAGGTAGGTAGTTCATTTAATAAATAACACAGTAGTTATAGCAAAAAATACTTTTATTTAGTTGTGAATAGGAACTTACAACCTGATTACAAACATATTAAAGGTGAAATATAGAAAAATAACTACAACGATTCTAAATTAAGTCTTTAAATTCTATTTGTCCTCTTCTTAAAATTTCGTATTAGAGAAGCCGTTTCTTTATTTCTTTTTTTCCGACGATGCCACCCTGCCTATATAATTATAGCGCACGCTGCGAAGAGTTCAATTATCATGGTCTCGATATTTTCGACTTCTGGCTTTCTTTTGCAAAATCGCACCATTTTCAAGAAGCCCCTGAAATGACAATAAAAAATTAGTTTCTACACCAAGAGCAAGTTAAACACCAAATATATGTTTTGACGTTAGATTGTCAAAGGAAATACTAGTCTCTTTCGAAAAAAAAAATTTGGCTATGTTACACTACTCACAGGTTTCTTTGTGTACTAGGAAGTATACAGGTACATAAAGAATATATAAAACTTACTTTTTTCTAAAGCTACACAATCACTATTAACCAATACAACAAACTTCCTGCGTATCATCTAATCTACCAATTGAACAGTGTAGAAGCGCCTCACATACATGCCTTATATTTCACACTAGATGCCGGTAGCATGTGACTTTAGCAGTGACGGCTGACATTTTCAAGTTACCTCGCCGTTTTCAAGTAGCCCCGTTTTACGGTACTTAAAAATGAAGAATAAAAATAGGTATTTGAAATTTAAAGCGTTTTGTGTCAATTGCACAAGCTGGCAACGTCGACTGCAATATGCGTTGATAATAAAGGACAACAAATACATTATCTGGATGAGATAGACAAAGATGGCTGTCCATGAAGTCTGCGACGAACGAGGAAAGTCCTAAAATTTTATGGGATTCTTAGGGCCGGTTGCTGTTAAAGCTCGCCAGTAAGTACTCGCCTTATGATGGCTGCAAATGAACAACTAATATTTTATAAACAAGCTGATCGGACCTTGTTCTTTTTATTATGGTTATGAATTTGAAAAATTCATGAATGAAACTCATAATTTTTCATTTTAAACTTTTATATGCAGTGATAACGCAAATTGAGGAGAATTCCCCATTGTCCATAATTGAACAAAAGTTTGATTGGCATGATTTTAACTATGTTTCGGTATCAGAATAATAACCCAGTAACTCATTATAAATGTTTGTATGAAAAAACCATAATGGTTGCAAATGAACAGCTGTTCTAATTTTTCGTTTTGTTGGCGATTCTACACAACTTTGTTGGGTGAGATAACTGGAGAGGGTGAAGATACGAAAGGAGTGTTGAATCACATTATAAGTACCAGGTCATAGCACATTAAATGTAACACGAACATAGAACCAGAAGAACCTTCAAATAATATACACAAATCTATATTCTATCAAGTTCTTTCTCAATACTAGAATGGTATCGACCAAACAGTTTTGTACAGTGAGAATGTAATTAAAAACAATCAACAAAATAACATAATTGATATCTGAATTTATTTTGACTAATAGCAGCAGTGTTATAATATCAACCAGTGTTATCTGAATCGAGCTAACCTCACCCATTACATAATAGCATTTATTTTCAATTTTGTGTATACAACCCGAATTAATTTGTGCTTGAAAGCAATAATTTCTCAATATGCCGATTTTCCGTTTTAATTACGAGATTAAGTTGAAGTTTTATGGGAATTTTAACCGAAAAACCGAAGGAACTACTTTTTGTGTTGGCCGACGTTTCGCAAATTTCTTACTTGCATCATCAGGCCTCTAGAAACTTGCCTAGACGTGAAAATTATCGTTGTCATCCTCTTACAGACCACATATCGAAACTCAGATCTTGAATATTTTTTAATATTTTGTTGAAGAGTTGGATGAGTTGATCAATATAATAGGATTAATAGATAGAATTTGTTTCTATAGGTATTCTGGGTCGATTTGGAATTGTCAGGCTGGGTCCAAACCCGTAGTGACGGAGTTGAAATAACAGAGATAAAGCTAAAAAGACCCTGAAAGTATGTTCTGTTGAATATTCATGGGGCCAATGTGAATTTACATCGACAATAACTGCAGGGAAATCCCCTTCGTTATATCCCGTCCGAATTGCCATCAGTGGAGAGCACAAACATTGGGATTACCCTCTGAAGGAATACAATTGAACGTGGTCCAATTTGCACTTATTCTGGCACAGCTAAAATTCGACACGAAAAAATAACAATCAGGTCGTTGAAATATCTAACCACTTCGTCGTTTCCAAATAGGGGTAGTTAAATGGTATTATTCATTAATTTGTGATTATGGTATTGCAATTGTATTCAACTATGAACAAAAAAATGGAAAACTAAAATTATGACTTATTCCATTAAAATATAATAATATGTACGGAGTCAATAAAAATCAACGCACAATAGTTATTTATGTACCATGGACGAAAAACTGTTTATTATAGTAGAGCCTGCGAATTCACAGCGGAAGCTAGCAAGCAGAAGAGACGATAGACATCTTTTGGCCAAAGAGCATTTTACATTTTTCGTCGACCTCATAGACCTTTATATGAAAGTAAGTTCTCTCCTGTTTGCTAGCCCCAGCTACGCCACTTTATAGTTTCAAATTGAGTAACTGATATCCATATCCCTATCACCTATCTATACTGATTATTATGAACACAATATTTAAATCACGATCTTAATTCACTTTAGTATAGTCTGTTAGAACGACAACTGTAACTTTCTATATCACAAATGAATAGATCTCTTGTTGATGTGGATGACTTGGTCTTTGATGGGGTCATATCATCAACCTATTAGAGTGATGAAACGATTGTTTAATCGTTTTTTTTTAGTAATCGATTTCCCACTCCTTTATGTATTTCGAAGTCAATGGCATACATTATTGTTATCACGATGGGTATTATTCACACATAATTATTTATACAGTGTGCTCCAACGAAAACGTAACACCTCGATTTTTTCTGGCTTTTTAATGGAATTAGTTTATAAAATGCTAGAAATTGGCACCATTCACTTGCAGTAATATGACCTAATGACGGCTTCGGTCATTTCTCGATACACAGAATGTTTTAGAAAAACTAGTTTTCCATATGTAGGTACATATGTACAGGTGTAGGTTCATAATGGAAATCGAGAAGGAGTATTATGTGCACATGGTTTTTTGATTCTGTTTTCTTCAATAAAGAGGTTATTTCAATCGAGCTTTATATGGTTCTCACTCTGTAGTTGCGACTTCCTCATGAGAAAAACGCAGAAGATATATCCAAGTACTTTCTGTATACGTAAAATCCCTACAGCTCCAATTCACAAAACACAATCACAGTCCAAAGTAATGCCAGGTCAGTTTAGTTTGCAGATCACTTAAATCCAGTCCAATAAACCATTAGGGAAAACAAAGCAGTAAAACGTACTGACCACAGAACAATAATACCCATTTGTACTGGCCGAGAAGAGGAACTTCTTTACCAGCGCTCTTCTTATTAAACAAAGAACATCATAATAAAAATTGTCACTATGAACGAGAACAATTAATTAATTTAGTCTTTCTAAGAAATGGTACATATATATTTTTTGCGACATGTTTTGGATTATTATACTATTTTAGAATATTGGTTAGTTGTGTAAATTTAAAAAAAAAACTTGTTGCCATAGTTTCCATTCTTTATTTCCACAAAACAATGAGGAAAATTGGGCTCAACGGAAAAATCTCTCGAAATTACATGATTATTTTTCGTGTGAAAACTATGACTATTCCGGGAGTTCTAGGAATTGTGGAGGGCAGCAGTATTACTTAAGTTGCCGATACAAAAAAATAACGAAAATTTTTGAAATATTGTGGTCATGGTAGCTTAAACTATTATGAAGAGTGTTCATTTTCTAATAATATTATGAGTTATTCTGTAATTAAATGAAAAATTGAGCTGGATTTTTTTCTCATTTTTCCTGAAGTAGTTATGATCATGTCCAACATACGGCGCCGGCTTATCGTTGAATTTGACACGTTGTATATGCAGTTTTCCGGTTTTCATGGTTTGATAGATCTCAGATTAGGTCTAGAGTATTCTAGCCAATAATTGGTGTATCTTTAGGAAGGTTCTAAAATAACAGCAGGCTGTTTCAATACTCAAGGACCCTTTCTTTGGTTTCTCCGTCATTACTTAGCTTCATCGAGAAAAAGGAAACATATCCCCACTTGAAAACGAAACTCAAATTGAACGGCAAAATACGATTTGTCATCGGTCTGTTCATTGGCCACAATTTGGTATGTTTTCAACATTAATGCAACAAGGAAATGAAGGTTATGAAGAATCAAGTCTCTAGAAATTCCTCATGAAATTATTTCAGAATTTCTCTGTTGATAAATTGCCAGCCTTCTTCGGCAGAACATTCAAGGGGAGTCGGATGTCGGGAACATTTTTCCTCATTTCACTATTGCCGCCACCAAGATCCAATCCCTGATTCATCCAATCTGCAAAGCCTGGAATGTTGACCGATTGGTGTCCGACTCTGATGAAAAATAATCGAACTCCATTGAAGCGTCGAAACCGCTTCTCCATTTACAGCGAGAAATTCTGCATCGTGTTACTGGCACCCCATTTTTAAACATCAAAAAATTAAATGAAAGATTCCTGTGCAATGATCCCGCGTAATTGAAATAAATGGTGTGGCGTTGTTGGTTTCGCAGGGACTTTAGCGGAGGAGATTGGATTGCGGGCTGTAGCGCTGTACGTTTGCATACAAGAGTAGATGGGAAATATTTCGCGCGGGTTACAACAAGCGTGCTCGGGATGCTTTCTCCACCCGAACAACGTACGGATTTATGTTCTCTCCTGCCTAGTGATATGGACGAGTTTCCAAAGATACACCGGTAGCAACTTTCAACTCTGACGACCCCTAACCAAACGGCCATAATTTTAGGTTAGTATCAACATTTGATAATATGAATAGATATGTACCACTTTTATTTCAACACTTTAGGAGAACATCCTCCCACTTTGAATTAGGAACTTTTTTTTTATATTCGTCATAATCATCAAAATCAATCAATTACAAGTACCTATATTGTTACAAGACGGAAACTTCGGTTGAGCGATGTCTCAAAAGACAAGAGATCTTCAAAGTTGTGGAATGATTTATCAAGACTACTTTTTCACGGAAAAGCAACGAAGAATGCTATTGCGATACGTATTATCTGAAAAAACTGATAATCTTAAAAAGCTGTCAGTCTAAAAAGTATAAGGAAACTGATACTAAGCATATATTCCGAAAAGAATGGCTCGGTAATATGTGAAATTTGTATTTCTATTCAATGTTAGTGTGATTTCGTATGATTGTTGTACCAATGGCGGGTTTCAAACATGAGTTCACTTATATTATATTATTTCATTTTTAGATTCTGAGATTTCCGATTTACCCTGTGTAAAATACAAAAGAGAGGTTTTTGTTGATTTCAGACGATAGATATGCATATATGAGTTTTTGACCCGTACAGATATTTTAACATTAGATTCTTCAGGTCAGCGAAACGCTTTTTTCTCATATCATATTTTCGGATTCGGCACTGATAAAAAGAAATAGCCATTTCAAGTTGTCATAATGATATCGATTGAAATTTACTCTGGGAGGATTCTGCATCTCTTCATAAACTTTTTAGGGTTTTCACTCCCAATCTCTGAAACAAAATCAATTAAAAATGAAATCAACGATTTGCTCCTGCGTAAATTCTTGCACTAATTTGTCAGGAGCAAATTAACTAGAAAAAATTGTTGCCTGACAATGAACTGAAAATAAATAACGTTAAAATTATAATTCTGTAAAGTTTCGGAGTCTATATCAGACTCCTTCATCAGACGAAAAATCTATTTTTTAGAAAATCTTCTGAGTTGTGGTTTTTGTTTGACATTAATTGTCATAATGAGCTGTGCCACACCTGGAAAAACAAAATTACCTTCAGAATAACTAGCTGAATCTGTGACACTACACATCTGTGGATCTTTCAAAAGGAGTTGTTAAAATACCCAATTTTTCTAAATCACAGATATTTTTTTCTCGAAAAAGGCGCATTATACGAGAAAATATGAAGAATACTTTTATTATACAAAACGCTCAAATATTCATTAAATAGCGTCCAACTTAGTTTCAAAAGTTGGGTTCTTTGAATTTTTGGTATTTTTATGGCACGTAATGGTCATAATGAAAAAACTGGAAGACGTGTGTACGAAAATGATTCATCTAATGAATGAAAAACTATATTCCGAAATTGATTTCAGTCGATAAAACCGTTTGTGAGAAAAAATTTTCATGGGTTTTCAACAGCCTGTATATTCGGAGAAAATGGTAAAGGAAAAAAGTGTTTCTTTTGACCTCAAGAATCTACTGATGAAATATTTGTAGCAGTCAAAGACAACCTGTATAGTGCCGTGGACTTTTTTACGGTTCTACTAAAGAAAAATATTTTTGAACGTTATTTTCACATAAATGAAACCATCATAACTCGGACTGGTAAAAATCTACACTCTCAGTATACCAGATTTTTGCCAGTCTTATAAATTAAACCGCTTAGTCAGCGAACGCCTACAAATCAATGGATAAGAGTTTCTTGCTCGGAATTGTTTGACGAATATTGATATTATACTTTGAAAACTATAATCAATCACAAGCAAATGTAGCCTTTGCGAAAAAAGAAGAATACATTCAGCATTCTAGTAGTAGAAAAATTTTCATAATCTGTTCAGTAGTTCCAGAGCTTATATACTTTCTTCAAATCCACGAACTTACAAACTCAACCTTTTTACAATATTACTATAGCTTTATTCTTTTATTTTTTTATTAACATAATTAGAAACCCCAACAGGATGAAGTCAAGTATGGGTATTCGCTACAAGTCAAGGAAAAACAACAATTTCATTACATTACGAACAATGTGCGACAAAAAGTAACAAAAACATGAGGACAATATTACACTTGCTAGTCCGAAGAAAGACGGATTTTTGAAATCATCACGGAAGAATTCAATACTGCACTGAATTATGTGTATGGGGAGTTTGGGAGAGTTGAACCTCTTTTCACTTTGAAGCCACTTAAGTTGTATCTGTAAATGGTAACAACTCATTTTTTTGCGTGAAGATATCATGCCCAACTAGATAATAGTAGAGTGATGGTGAGATGAACATTTCGAGTACAGCAATTCTTTTTTTAGGAACCGAAATTTTGCTCATGTCTCCCTAACCAATGGGAGAGTAAACAGCGGGCGAGAGAGACTTGACCCTAAGTTTGTTTACCAGGAAAAACATTGAAAGAAAACAAAGATTGTGTATGTCAAGGTTTTCATCATCAAATGTATTGGCGTATGAAATACATATTTTTTATTTCATAGTTACTCTCAACCTGTATTTTTTATAGTTTATCCAATTATTAAATTTTTTTTAAGCAAACTATCATCTAAGCTCAGTGCGGGAAACATGGATCATTGAATATGTCTCCCGACCATAGCATGGGTCAAGTCTCCTGCCCTCCCTTTTCGTCTAGTCAATAGATGTCTTCTTGAAACTTTTACAACTACTATTAAAAAAGTTCATCGTTTGTAAATCCATATAAATCAATGGAAGCTATAAAATTAAATGAAACCACGCACCTATTAAACTTTTCAGTGAGTGTAAAAAAAAATTCATTTTTTTAATTCCTAACAATAAAATCACGTTCAACCCTTTCACCCCCGAACTATTATGATGGCGGCCAAAATGGAACCGCCAGTAGTTGTGCCTAATTACGAGTATGTCGCAAGCTATTTACGATACCGGTAGCGCGCAATTTGAATTGAAATATTTGAGGTAGTTCAAGTCTCCTACCTGAGCAAGTCTCCCGGACTCCCACTACCTACCTATTGAAAACTGAATTCAATAAGTTTCATTAGGATAAGCTATTCAATCATATAACCACCACACGTATGTGTAAGTAGTTAAAGAACTCAACCCAGGGAAAATCATGTATCGGCTACATCAATACAAAAACTGAATTATATATTTTATTTTCAATTGTGCATTTTCTTAGTTTCTAGATTGAAAGTTAAATCTCAATATTCTGAATATTTTCCTGAAAATATTGAAATTACAAGAGCCATTTCAGAGTGAATAACGAAAACTTTCATCGAAATCCGACAGCAGATTCACAAGTTATAGATATCGGCCAATCTATCTGTCCGATACCGGGCTAGAGAAGAAATTTTTTAGTCGCTTTGGTACGGTCATCATTCGCAGATGGGTTGAAATTAATAGTGCTGTGTCTAAGGTGGAATGAGGACACAGTAACAAAGCCCACGCAGAACACAACTGGTTCTCCGAAATCGCACATCGCACAAGTTCACAGAGCTTGTGAGGGGTACTTCGGTGCCTAAAAATAATCAGGATAATATAATAATAATAATACATAATAACCCTATATTCTTGAAGTTGTAGCCTAGGGCGGAATAACAAGACACTTTTCGTGAAGACCTGTATGACCTTTATGAACCACTCATGTAGAACTCAATCTGAATCAATAGGCAAATCCTCCAGTTTTGCTAGGCTAGTCCTAAACTGATTGATTTTGAATTGCCTCGAAGGGGTACAAGTTTATATCCCAATCCTCTGTAATACCTAAATCTCATCACCAAATTTTCACTCAATTTGACATAGAACACGAACTCTAGCAAAATTCGGGACAGGTGTTCTAGAATATGCTAGAACAAATCTCGAAGGAATATATCTAATTAGGAGAGTTATTATCAAATTCGCGATTACAGTGGTAGAGAAGGGGAGTGAACTGCGGCTTGGCAGTCATTCCATTGTAGGTTACGAGCACATTAGAGAACAATGCTAAAGACGGTCCCCAAATTTCCACTCAGTTGCCGCTGAACGCACGCCGTGGGAATCAGTAATCTTCTATGGAGGAATTCCTGAATTATTCTTTGAATTAATAATGAGCTTCACTTTCTGCTCCATTCGCTCTACTCAATAATTACCCCGCAGATTTGAACTTCATCACGTCGGGCGCCATTGACGGTGACCTGCAATTTACAAATATAATCTAGTCATGAGGTAGATTCGCGTTATAAATGCAGATCATCAATTTGCCGAATTTAATGCATTTATCTTCCAACGAACACTATAAAATGTTGCTCGGCTTAAGAACATTGTTTATTTCGTGGATAAACTCCGAAATGGGACGTTAAGTCTTTATCGGTTACTTCAATAGATCAATTCGATTTTAGACGCGAATGAATTATTCTTCAGCTCACTTTCTGAATCGAAAGAATTAATAGTAGGTATCTGCATTTTATTGCTAAGCCGTTGGTTATCGAACATGGGTTTATACCTATATACCTATATATAACTATAACAAATGCTGCAACAAATGCATATTTATTCCTGGCTTTTCATGCGCTTACCTCGTGGTTTATTTTTACTATGTTTGCATGATTATTGAAATTACTATTGTTCTTTATATACATTCTGGATATTTTATTGTTGCTAAGGGTATTATACAGTGCGCCAAAATTATGGAATGAATTCATTTTCTCAGAAGAAAAATAAATGGCAACCAAATCCTGTAACAGGTCAAATGTTGTTTAAATTTTACCAATTTTTTATGCATTTTCGAAGAATTTTTGTTGCACCATGTTGCATCCCCATCAACCTTCTAACTTTTTTGAATAAGGAAAGTGGGTCATGTGGTAATTTTTTGCCAAGGTCTTTGTATATTCTCTTCAAGAAATTTTTTTTTTTTTGAGTTAGTTAGTTCGAAGAGATCCTCAGTATGTGCACTTTGTTATGGCTCATTTACTTTGAGACGATGGTACCTGATGAAATTTGTCACCGAATAAAATTCGACCATTACAGTTTTGTTCATGCACAACTTATCTTGTAATGCACAATGATTCTCCGGGTGGTACTTGCCGAAATAAATTTCCAATGTCACATCATTTTTTCTCTCCATTAAAGGTTCGTAGGGGTTGAAAGTTGTGTATGAACAAAACTGTAATACGTCTAGTTGCAGTAAAGTCCGTTAAAATTTAATACTCCATCAAAATGCTAATCCTCCATTTTTCCCCCCATAAATGACAGTTTTAAATTTTGATGGGGCATCAAATCTTAATGGACTTTCCTGCAACTGGACGATAGTCCACTTTCATTCCGTGATAAATTTCATCAGGTACCATCGTCCCAAAGTAAATGAGCCGTGACAAAGTGCACATACTGAAAACCTCTTTGAAAATTTCTGCACGCCTGTAAAGAAGATACAAAGACCTTGCCAAAGAAGTACCACATGACCCAATTCAAAAAATTTAGAGGGTTGATGGGGATGGCATAGGGTCCACAAAAATCCTTGAAAAATGCATAAAAATTTGTTAAAAGTGAACTGTTTCAGGATTTTGTTGCCGAGGATTTTTCTTCTGAGACAATGGATTTGTTCTGTATATATTCTAATTTTTATATGTTTACTAGGTAATCTTGATGAGATTGGGTGATCAAAAACTATAAAGTATGAATGAATTGGTTTCAATTATCATTTGCAGAAACAATGATATTAAAATTTACTTAGGTATAGTGCCGAGTTCTGCGTGCGACACTGTATTGTTTTATTTTTATGGACTATCTCTGCTGGGTCCACAGCAAATTGCGGTATAAAATATAGTTTTTTTTAGGAGATTAGGGAGAATGCCACAGCCTTTGTAAAGTATGTTGGAAAAGAAGAACCTTGAGTCCTTTTTCATTAATATCCGAAATATCTAGATATTGTTTCGTTTACTCATATTGCTTTCTTTCTTTCAAGAACTGCTGACGCTGACATATTTTTGATAAAATCTAGGGATATGTAATTCAAATAGCAGCCCCTGGTGTCTTATACTGTCGGAGGCTTTCTGAATGAGCAAGTAAAAGAGCGCTATTTCAAGAATGTGAAACGCTTCACAATTTTTCTACAACATTGGTGATGTTTTTATCTTGACCCTACAAAACCTACGACGATGCACCAAAGTGCGTTACCTAGTATTCTTCAACTCTTTTTTGTTAGTGTGTTTTCTCACAAAGAAAAAGCCCTAAAGGGTTTTCGTTTCCTTTGATTTCATACACAACACAACAAACACTCTATTGTTCTTGTTTATCTTGTTATGAGGACTTCGTATACCATTTCTGAAACTGTGACATTGGGATTCCGTAGCTCAAAGGCCGCTTGAGTAACAGATTGTACTGTCATATCGTGTGGAAACCTCTGTTGAAATGAATCGAGAGGTGGACATCTCCCTATTGCGTTTATTTCGCTTGAAAGATGCCAGGGTGAATACCCAAAGAGTCTGAAAAATGCTATTTCATTCCTCGTATTCTTCTCAAAACTACGTTCATAAACCTTGTGCTCCTATATTCCTTATCTTGCTCAAGATGGCAATGAATAGCCTACTCAGTGCGGATGGTTTTATCTATAGGTAGATTGGCAGATGTGATCTATTCGAATAAGTATAACCACATCCCCCTTATTCCTGTTTACCCAATGTTTTGGTCTCTTTGTTTCTGGTTATAGCTTCATATGCCGTTATCAGGGCAGCAGTGAAACATATTTATAGATGCATTGTAGTTTATCTAGGATTTTCCTAGTACAATTTCGTTCTGCCTTAGGCCCGTAAGATTAATGGCAGTTTAAACCAAAAATGAGGGTTTAAACTTTGGATAACGATTATTTCTTAAGATCAAACATAGTTAATCCATCAAGGATGGTTTAAACTATCGATTAGTTTAAACCTTCGGGACGGTAGGTTTAAACCATCAATAAGGGATTAAACCCTATATATTCTATGAAATTATTTTCTACCTGCTTCTTTGAAATTACGAACTCTCTTTTGACTCATATTCACTTAACACTTTATTCACAGCACTTTACAAACTTTTGAATTTCAAATTTGACCTCACACCTCAATGATACAACAATAATAATGCTGATACAAAGATTACAGCAAAACACTATAAATAAATAAACTGATCGCTGCAGTCTGACAGAAGCACTGAACCAAATATCAACACAGAAAACTAAAAAATAAAAACCAATGAGTCGAAATTAGTTCTAATAGACAACTATTTTGACAACTGCGCAGGATTAGTTAATCTTTTCTTATTTTGAACTTGATCTTAACACGATGGTTTAAACCATAGATTAACTTTAATCGGAGATTTCTTAATCGGAAGTTTAAACTACGATTGATCTTACGGGCCTTAGTGTACCAAGCTACACGCTCACTATCATGGTGGTCACTCTTCACTCTTCTCCAATGGTTGGGTTTGTCCATCTGAATAAAGGTTGTTGATTTGTTCGATTCAGCTCGAAACATTTGTTGATATCAATATCGATGAGTGCTACCATCTGAATCCATTATGTTTAGTATGTGTTGGTTTTGCCCCTTTTTTGGGCTATTCGTTAGAAGATACCGTGTGCTGTCACGGTAATTGTGTTCGATGTCTACTTGAATAGCGAAGGCGGAAGTTATTATTCCTCAACCGTGATCATATAACAAAAGCTTCACCACCCCATTTCTCTGCTGGTTTCATTCTCCTGGAAAAACAATAAACCCCGTGTTAATCCGAGAAATGTGACACGGACTACAATTCCAGAACGGCGAAATTATGAACTACGCTCTCCTATGCGTGTTTCCAAATATCCGAATGCTGGTATATATTTACCCTTTGAAGCTTACCTGCGATTTGGGCCTCGCTCCTGTATTTTATGGGCAAACTAATCGGAGTTAATGTGACCATAGTTGAAATAATTTCTGGCTTAGGCTTGGGATCAAACATAGGGCACGAAACACCATTGTTGTTTATCTCTTTTACGGCATAGTGTTATCTTCCGTGAATAATAATAATCAATTTGGGAACTATAGGATGCGAATGTGTTTTGTTCAGTCATTTCGCCTGATGTAGGGGTCTGAAAACGCATGTCCGTTAGCCCGTTTGTCACTTATATAGAAGCTGTCACACTGCGTATGAATCACAATTGAAACAAGGGCAGCTTCCTTTATCAGCCTTGTGGGATGTATAGGTGAAGTAAAGGAGACCTTAAAATCTACATTGACATCTAATGGCAATAACATCTACGTACTGTGGAAAGTATACTGATGAGCAAATTCATAATAAATTTGCTCAAGCAAGACTGTTTTAAAATATTACAATTATACACGGTGTATTTGAAGGTGAGGCTTTTTTCAACAGAAGGTAGGACTGGTCAAAATGAAGCGTTTTACCAAAAATCACCTATTCAAGACTTTCAAAATAACAAAGTTGAAAAAAAAAATTGAAAATGATTACTGAAGTAGATCCTAATACTACCCTAGACAGTTTGTTAGCTGAATTATTGCAAAGTAGTGGGATAAAACTCATCTCCTGATTCGACCATGTGGTTTCGTTTAGGATATTGGCTCGTTCGATATTTACGTGGTAATGAAAATGGAAACTCAGGATTGCCGAACTTTTCTCATTATTTTTTAGTAACTTACACGATTTTTATGAAATGGCCCATTTCGATACCAACTGACCGAAGAGACTTAAAAAATAAAATTCGTTTAAATTATTCACCTAAAAATGGGATGAAATGGGGAAATATCATAGCACTTTTTCAACATAACTAACATTAGCACTTTCAAGAAACTGCCTCGATTTACTAAATTTTTTTCACCCTAAATTGCACGATACAACAAGTATGATTTTCTCAAAAGTGGCCTGATGCATCTAATCCGATGAACTTGGTACTGAACCATTTCATTGTCTAGCCATATGTCTGTGTTTTGTTTCGTTTTTGCGATGCCGAATTCACCTTCCACAATCCCGTACTTGAAATTCAATGAAATTTTGTCGGAGTTCTATGGGTTGTATCTCAGCCATCTTGGATCTTTTATAAAAACAATTTTTGGTGAAACGATTTATATTGATGAGTTCTACCTCCTGTCAAAAAAGGCCTAAACTCTGAAAACACATATGTTACTAGCAATGTGTTCAATTTCAGATATTCTATACATTCGAAAAGGTACCACTTTCAGTATCTCGACCTCCATGCAAAATCATAAAAAAGGCACAAACAGACATGCAATGAAACATGGAAAAATCAAACTGTTTTCACTATAATGTTTTCCATTATTTTTCAGACAAAACCGTGACCTTTTTTTAAATTCTGCCTTCAAGTTTATCAAAGCATCAACTAGAATTTTTCGGCATGTTGTGCGTATCCTTACTTTCAATTCTTGTATATTTGGGAGATATGCTACATACACAACCGTCTTCCCCATCGACCATCGAATGTCCCCAGAGAAAAAAATCTAAGGGTGTCAAGTTTGGGGAGCGTAGTGGCCATTCAACTGGCCCTCTTCTACCACTCCATTCCTCTTGGAGGTGATCTCTGAGCCAGAATGGTGTCATTAGCATCTTTTTCCTCATGTTTCTGGATATTCCATGGATATTTTTCCTAACATTGCTAATCGAAAATTGTATGCATCTGAGCTCGCCATTTCTTTAACTGAAACACTGAATAATATGATTTCTACTAGCATGGGTTCATGAGTTATTCAACCACGTCATATCCGAGTAGCGTCTTCAGGTGGTTTGAGGTAATTTTTCAACAAGTGGTGAGGATATGAATTCATTGCCGTAATTTTTTTGTGTCGACTATAGACTAAAAAGGATTATTAACTTCCACTCCACGAAAATTCCTTAAAAAAAGTTATAATTTTTTTAAATTGTTATATTGTACGAATGCATAAAACTGATTAATGTGGATAATGAATCCTCCATTAATATAAACTGAAACGAAAGCTCTGCGTTATTCGAAATATGGAAGCCCTGTTAAAGTTTCTTCGAAACTGGATCCAACAAGATGATAGTGTACAACATAAATGATCAAATAATGTCGAGTTCTGTGAAGTTCTTGAATACTAAGCGTTTCAGCCTCGCCTCAAGTCTTATCCGTAACATATTCATTAATATCCACTTTATATTCAAATAAAATTTACAGCGAATTGCTTTCCGGAACGGGTTAATTACATGTAAAATATATAAAGAAGATGTACACGTGGTATGAAGTTGATTGTTTCAGGAGAATTTGTCTCAAGATGGAAGAGGGGAGAAACTGTTTTCAGCAGTGTCGTTAATAGAGAAAGTATAGAGGGTAATTATTGATGAACGTGGTCCATTTATCTTCAGGATGCTATGCTATGGAATGTAGATTTTTTAGTGGTAATTGTACCTATAGTTTTGGTGACCTCAGCTATGTTTTCTTCAAAACTTTTTTTTTAAATAACAAACAATTAACAAAAATTACTTATTTCCGTTTATTTTCATCAATATTAAGAGAATCTCTGAACTGCAATGTGATTCAATTCTCGTTTTTTGAAAATATTCATAGAAATTCATTTCATGTCAATTTGGCCTGAACCAAATAGTTAATGATTTTTCACACGAATAACTAAGGATTGTTCTACTACAGATCATTTTGTTGTGAACTCAACCATACTGTAAAGCAAACTGTATCATTGCAAACTATCGAATGATTCAAATCTTCAGGAGAAACCAAGGAAGATGATCCATAACATACTTTGCTACAGAAAGTAAGATGTTATCCCATTTCATAGTTGAATTAAAGTGAATTGGAATAAAGGTAGTAGGTACAGATGAGTTAATTCATTCTTTAATTTCCCTTAATAGTGGAAATAAACATGCAGAATAAATAAGGGTAAAAAATTCTCCAAAAAGAAAGAAAAGACCAATTTTTATAATTGGGAATTTTCAATAGAATCCAGTCAAATGTAGAAATATTATAAAATATTATTAAAAGGTAAAACGGAAGCGGAAAGAAAATATTTCTGTGTATTTAAAAGGTTTTTCACCGAGTGATGATGAGTTATCGGTAATGTATAAGTAATTGAATTTGGAAACAGACTTTTGAGTAGTGGAATGGAAATTGCGTAGGATTTCAATAGTTACTTCATAAAAAGCATTGGTAATATACATAGTATGAGTTTATCATTGCCGATAAGGTTATGAAGATGATCAAAACAATCAGACTGGCAGAAACTACTGTCCGAGTATATACTGATGTTTTTTTTTATAGCCCCCGTCTTTATACGAGAACTCCTTAAGTTATATCCTTCTTCTTTTTCCATTTCAACCCTGTGCCCCACGTTGGTCGCCAGATGTAACAGATGGGTTCTCACACAGGGGTGGTTTTCAAGAAGACTCTTACTACTGTGTTTATTTATTTTCATTCAGATGAAGTGTTTCGAAAATTTAGAAAGAGTAGGATCTAAATCTCCAACCAGGATAATCTTCTCTCATAAGAGAAGGATTCATTCCACTTACACACGACGCAGTTAAAATCTTAATTAACGTGTCTTGCTTATATTCAGCATGCTGATTGCCCCCTCTCACAAAGAGACATGCACCCGGCCATCGACATTCACCCTGATTAATTTGAAAATGAAAATAATAGGTACCAATTCTTGTTACAATACCTAACATGCTGACATCGAAAGAGAGTAGCGATAAACCGATTTCAGTCTTATTTGAGGTCGTCAGTACCGCATTACTCAACCAACGTTGCCAACCAAATGAAGCACAGGAGCTTTTCTTCCATTCAAGTAGCCGCATCGAAGTAGTTACTGAATATAACGATGCAAAGATCTAAGCTTTCTCATACATGGCTACTGCGATGCAACTACTGGATTTCTACAAATAGCCTGCTTCATTTGATCAGCATCGTTGGTTGATTTATTTTATTTTATTATGTTATTTTCATTATAAAATTAATATAAACAAATTTCGAATCACATGGATGATAGCTTATAAAACATTCATTTAGATCTTCCCTTTTCGGCTAATGAGAAATATCTTTCTAGTGGAGTATTCCTTATTTTCCGTTTCAATCATTCATTGCCAGAGCACTTCGAGCTGTTGATATTCCTTTGATGTATGATCTGATGGAGGCCGTGGAGGGTTTCAGTAAATATCCGGCAAGACCTTTGCTGAAAGATCCACACTTTCAGTAAAATGTATTATCAACACTAGGAAAAAAGCAGTTCCACTTTACTGTACCCTAATCCGAAATAATTCAACACCAGGGACCAAAGTAGCACTTGAAATAGGTTTTCCTTATCAGGCGAATGAAGAATTCTAGATTCTCCGTAGATCCTCTGCGTCCTAAAACACGGAATTATACATTCCGCCGGATGTGTTCCAAAAGGAAAAACGTGTAAAGAGTCGACGTGGGAATAATGACTTTTTGGTCTTCTGGCATCCCGAAGTCACCGTACAATTTTCTCAGAATATTCCCGAGAGGTCAAGGTCCATATCGTAAGAATTATATTCCAACTGCGTCCCCATATCTGGCGCCTGTTGAGCTGAAGTCTGAGTATAAGTGACACCATTCTTGTGTTTAATTCTGCGGAATAACGTATAAAAGTTATTCACCCCTCATGGTCACGGTTGGTTCTCTCTTATTGCCAACAATTTATTCGGATGATACGAGGGACAAGACATTTTTATGTTAAGTGTTGCGTAGAGAAAGTCCATGGCTAGTCCAGTTAATGATGATTCTTTCTAGTATCTTTAAAAAAGGGTGAGGTTTGTGATAATGAGTAAAAGACTATTTACCATTAGAGGGTAGCTGGTAAAGGAGAAGTTGAATGATATATAATCATCACTCATATCATTAAAACATTCATCAACTGAATAGTAACATTTTTGAAATAATGAAACTTTTTACTCCCTTGAAAGACAAATTCATCGATAGTTTCTTCCCTTATATGTACAATTTGAACTTACTCTTTATGACGATCATGGATTTATATTGTAGATCAAGCCCAAGATACGTTTTTGGAAAATGAAAACCCATTTCCCGTTATTATAAAATGATACGATAATATTATAGATGGCTAAATCCTGAGCTGTATAGATATTGATCAATGATGACAAAGAACACTATTCATAGCGAAAAAATGAGGTTACTCTTGAATCTCATAAAATAATCTGAAATAAACTCGCACAATATCTGAAGCTCTACATAAGAAGGAGTCCTTACATCAAATAATATGTGAACAAAATGTGAATAATGTATTTTTCATACTCATAGTAAGGTCATTGATGAAAAGTACGAACAACAGAGGACTAAGTGCAGATCCGTGTGGTACTCCTACTTCCAACGTGTCCAACTTCAAAAGGCCCTCGGAGGATCAAGAAACAATACAGTGACATAAAACTGTCATAAATACATTCCTATATGTATTCAATCAATTGAATAGCTGCCTTAAGAAGAAGTTCATCATCTACCTACCTACGTAGTCATATTTTTTTATGAAAACGATATTCACATTGAACTAAACATCTCTTATAGATATGAGACATAATTAAAAGGTATCAAAATAATTATTCTGAAATTCTCTATGGTTTTCACTTCCAGTCTCTGAAACAAATCAATTAAAAAACTGAAATAATCTATCTGCTCCTGCATAAATTCTTGCACTTATTTGTCAAGAGCAAATCAAATGGAAAATGTTTTTGCCTGACGATGAACGAAAAATGGGGCTTTTTGGTAAAACTTCGTTACGTTTCGGAGATTATATCAACATTGTAGTTTGTCTATTTCAGAAGATGCAGAATCCTTCCAGATTAAATTTCAATCGATAAATTTTGCAGTTGATTGCCTGTATTTTTTATTCGTTAGCAACGTATTATAATACTTTTTTCTGTGGAATATAACGAGAAGGAGCCAACTGGAATAAGGATCACAAAATTGAATGAGTATATTGAAAATTTATGAGAGTAGGTACATTCAAGAGTTTGATTCCCACTAATTGGAATTTCTGTCCGGATAAAAATATGTATTTGAAGCAGAGGTGGATATTTCCAACAACTCCTTCAATTTCTGTTGTTTCAGCAGAATAAATAATAACAAATCGAGCCCAATGTTGATTTTTAGTATTGATATTGTTTCAAGAGAATGATGCCTCTATTGATTGCAGATTCAACAATTCCTGAAAAATACTGTTCTCATTTCAATAGCATAATATCTATTATCACAAAAAGTCCAATTTTTTCAATATTATCGATTTCCTGGAATTTTGTCATCGTGAATACAATCATATACCTTCATGAAAGGAGAAACCATTGAGACCTAATTACAGTGAAATATAGCTAAGGTTTTCGAACAATCAATTACTATAACACACCAAAAAACCTAACAACAATATGTCATTTCTTTTCTGCGTCAAATGAAGATAACTTGAACTCAAGACTTAACCTCAAGGATTACATCTTTTCAAACAGAAAGTTGATCATTGGACCGTTATAAGATTCTTGATGAGAAATTTTCATGAAAACATTGACCATTAACATTCAAGATTCAAGAATCATGAACTGATTGAAATTATTCAGTTTGAGCAATAGCAAAAGAGTAAGAGACATAACCTCTACGAATACACAATAGAGTTATCTGTTTTGTCACGTTATGAGACTGATTTTTTTGTATCATGTTCTAGTATTTGTGAAGCACAATTAATACATGTGTTTTTCTTAATTTTCTTGGCACAAAAATTCTTATTGGAAAAAGAAATGGTGGAGACCTTATTCAGTAGTTATCGAATCTCGTAAAAATTAGAATTATTTATATTGCGCAATTTGTAAAAGCTGTAATAGAAATATAAATTCTGTGGGAATTTTCATAAGGTACATCCTTTGAAATACAGGCGTATTAGACGGATATCTGTTTCCACAGAAATCAGAAAGAATTGCTGAAATTATTCACATCGATCATAAAGTGACCCTACAACAGTCATTTGTTGGCATGGAGTTTTTATTACGATCTACTCAAGTTGATTCAGAGTTGGTGCCTTTGTCACAATTTAAGTGATAGATAATCATCATTACCGTTCGGAAAACGAACGAAATCAATTAACAAAGCTATTTCAATCCGCCATCTACATGAGAACGCATTTAAATATTTCGATCGAACTCCGGAAATTACGAACATCGTTATTCATGCATGCCGAATGAATTAATAAATTATCACAACTAGATTACTCGACACAAATGGTTATCATTTCGAGGGCATGTAGAATTCCATCAAGTCACCAAAAATGTACAATCAAATAATTCCATTTCCAACATCAATTATATTAAATGTCCCTCTCGCACTAATTATTTCATTTCGTTCAGATTGACAGAGGTTACTTCATGTGAGCCACTTATGCCAGGTTTCTGAGCTTCATTTATCGGAAGTTTGTCTTTTCGATGAACTTAATGGACCGATAACTAGTAATTACAGTTGGTGAGGCCCGCTGGGAAAACAAAAAATCCCAATAGCTTTGGATTAAGTTAACCCGTCGACGATGGCGTATACTAGTTGACGTTCCTGTTCACAGTCAGTTTACCTCAGTCTTTTAGTAGTGACTATTATTGAAAGGATAGTGGATTGATAAATCTCTATAAATCCACCAGTTACCTGATGGATTGAAGTCAAAACATTGAAGGCGACTTTAAAAAAATCACACAAAAGTAATGACTCTTTATCCATTCGTCGTAGTTATAATCAAAGATTATAGAGTACAAAGATAGGAAACATATCCCTAGTACTAAGAACTGACTACATTTTAGCCAGTGAAAACACATTCGACAATGAGATGGTGCTGAAAACGTAGGTACCTACTGTCAATACAGAAAAACTGTTCAATTACAGTTTTCTGTCTTATAATTGTGGGGCGCGAAATTCGAATTCTATTCCTTGTATTGAATTTCAATATAGACTTTGCTGAAACCAGAAAACATACATCCTGAGCGACAAAACGAAAGTATAGTTTTGTTTTGTGCTAAGAATGTTAGTTTCATCTGAACATTGTTTGGAATCAATTAATATCAGTGATGTGCAATATTTTCATTTGCAATTCATGAAAAAATTGAAATTATGAACAACGTATAGAGCTTTGACAAGGAGACAAAAGTATATGGTGATCTGATATACGTCGAAGGTGTTATTTCTTTGCAAAACGTTGTTTTCAATTTAAAAACTTATTTGAATTTGTACAATTAATATCAGAAATCAATATAAACCATAATATTCTATAGACCATCAAATATATACATTTCAGTTACTAACACATTAGTCACAGAATAATTGTCAGAACCACAATTAAAAAAACCTTACAGAGGTTTAATACTTACAAGACCTGTATGTTAGCACGTCAGTACAGTTTCTTTATCTTTTTTTATGATTTCTTTATAGTATGGTCTCTTTATGACAAAAGATACAAATGGACGAATGAATGAACAAATCGAAATTAATACAACCTTTGCGTTTCTGAATAAATTAAGGGAGTTGCAATTGAGAATCTTCGAATAGACATTATAAGAGTTATATTCCCCTAAATGGGAACTTCATGCAAGGGATGCTTCCTGCATACAACAATTTACGTGGATGAACAGTCAATTGACTTGCAGTAAAATGTTCACTGCACATGCTGTAGTCGGTAGTATTTGCAGGCCTTTACACCCTGAAAATTTTATCCACTAAAAATAAAAATCAATGAACGATCGAGTCACACGTTACAAAGTTCCATACTTACATTTCCATTTTCCTTCGTAAGGAAAAAATCTCTATTTTATGTGATCCACAGTTCTTCACCATGCAATAATTTTCGATAGATATTCAGAGGTTTTCACCAAGAAATTAGACAACAAAGTTCTATAATCTGCAACTAGAACGAGCTGGATAAACAAAAGGCAGTACGAGAATCAAAACATTCAAAACCACTCTGATCGAATTGGCCACAGATTACAGAGTAGAAAATTACCATCTGAAATCTTACAACATTTCATATGTCTCTGCAAATGGCCCTCGAATTAATATTTTAACCAGTCATATGGTCTTAGAAACACACATGAAACACAGATGGTGCTCATATCCCTTCGTCGCTTCGTTTCCCACCTTTCTACTCTATAATCTTGATTTATAACTAGATGATAATTATTGAATGAATTGAAACCGCTCATTAGGATTTAAAAAGCAACCTCGGTTAACTCCACTCAATTCTCCATCTGATAAACAATTATACGTCAATAACAAAATCTGCTTTGTGGTCGTTGAAATTTCGAATTTCATCAACACAAGACTTGCTCTTTCTATGTATCACATTAAGCTCTACGATGAATTTTCTGGATGATACGCTTATCGAAAAATCCCGAAAAAGATGGGGTCACTTAAAAATTCATCAGGACCAGACGGCTGCACTGAAGTCCACGAAATTTTGAGACTCATCACAAAGAAGAGTTGCACTTTTTGAATATTCATCACTTTTAGCTCTACGATCATTTTTCTGGGACAAAATTCTTGAAGACCAAATGACGTCGATGAGATTTGTAGATTTATTAAAGAAAGTTGCTCTTCTAGAATATGTATCACTTTCAGTTATCCGATGATTTTTCTGGGAAATACGCGTGTCGATATTTGACCTTCGAAAAATTGCGAAAAAGATTTGGTCTGTTGAAAATTCATCGAGGCCAAACAATTGAATTGAGGTCGATGAAATTCAAAGATTAATTATGAAAATTTGACTTTTACTAGGGTTTTACTCATTCCATTTTTTTTTTCAGGCGGAGTGATTGCAGTGGTGCAACTTGGTGAGTACCTCATGTCCATTTGATATTCTTTAGCCAAATTTTTTATGTATAATTGTCGGAATTTCGAAGCTAAAAATTTCTTTTTTAAAAAAGATACAATTTAATACATTGGAGTAGAGAAACTCGCGAGAACTCTCTGGCATCTCTTCGACAAATAGAGAAGAAGCCATTACTCATGGATAACATAAACATTTTGAAACGGCAACTCATTTTATGAGTAGTCTAAATCGAGGGAAACTATTAGGTACTGGTCGGTATTGGTCAATATTTCTTGATATTTCCTATAGGCTTCTAAATCCAACATGTGAAACCCAAATAATAAAGGAAACGGTTTAGTGTGGAAATTTTGCTTCTTCTACTTAGTTGGTCTTTATTGATTCAATTTGAGATACAGATAAGAGGCAAGTTGGTCCCAGTTTCTACCGACCGGCAATCTATTTCATATGTTTATTGTCCATTTATTGGCATCCTGCCTTTCCACTCGACTGACTTACCTCCACTTCAACCTTTCATTGCTCCGGTTTCTTATGGCTTTATTGGCAATTTTTTTAACGTTCTGCTTTTTTCGGTGTCCAAGTGTGATTTTCCATCATATATGATTACAGCACTTTTTATCTCCATCGTTATCTTCTGTTTATCATCGCTGAAATTTAGCTTCACTCATCAAATCAACTGGTGACTATTATTCCTATTATGATCTTGGTGCCGTTTAAATTTTTTTGTTCTGCCAGCAGGGACTCTACATAGAGTTGCACCATAGCACTCTTTTTTTTCAATCGTTACCGCTTATCAGTACACGTATCATAAGCAAAGCGAAGATGGTTCAAGTAAACAACATCCACATTTTTTTATACCCCATCGCTACTTCCATCCTCAGATTCGCTGACCTCATTGTCTTTTGCTGGATGCTTTTCTTGTTTGTTGTCTTCTTAGCTCTTGATTCTGAAAGACTTGCCTCTGGTGTCTGTTTTCATAGGCGTGCTGATGCTGGATTTCTCTAACTCATCCGAATATGAACCCTGTCCCATAAAAGGACCACGTAAGGTACCTATATTACAAACATTTCATGTGATTCTTCAAAAGCATCTAATTTCAGTGTTGGTTTTGGAATATCGACTACTGGTCACTATTCAAACATACTCACACATCAACTATCCAGATTTAAACATAGACGTTAGCAAATACCACAAAAACATTTACCATGAAACAATTTTGAAATACACAAATAAACTTATCGTCACCTGTTTCTACAGAGACACAATCGAGGCTATGCGCATGTACACAGAAATGTTTGAGAGTCTAATGGAAGTGCTTCAGTACGGAATTCATAAATATCGCGCATGCTCTGGTGGAAATATATTGGGCCCATAATATGTGCAGAGTTCATATTCGGATCACTTCCTCTGTTATCTCCTTGAGTTATTCCCCTGGTTGTATTGGAATTTGATATATAACTCACTCACAATAGTAGGTTGAATCCAAACACTCGCCAATAGAACTGGTAAGCTTGATTTTGAATCCCAGACACTTCCAGGTTGCTATGGGTCAATACCTAATGTGACAACTTCAAAACTGAACTCAATCAATAGTTAATTGGAGAATCTCTCAAACTTTATATTGTGATATGAAAAACTGACAGCTATTCCTCCACCGACTGTTCAACCAATGAAATGTGCACAACAATCTCGCGGAAAAGAAACGTTCCCGAAAATCCGAATCCGGAACTTTCGCACTTAACTAGAGAAAGGTTTCTCAGAAAATTTGCAACGTTACTACGACTTTATATTGAATTTAGTTTTCCAAATCCCGGACTCTCACTGCCTCCAAAATCTCCATAGAATCATCCCTCGAGACTCAAGTTTGGAAATATTGAAAAGGCTTTCACAAACAGATTCTGGAAGATTTTCATGTATTCGGGACTTATATCTGGGACTCAGGGATACACACCCCGAAGCGACATCTTATATTATCATAAAGCGATCCAGGCCCTGGAAGTTCCGAATTAGTTTAAGTCTGATTTCATTGTGACGGCCCGTGGGACTTCACGTCAAGCGTACACTCGCATAGCAGTGACAGATTGTTGATACGCTGTAATGTCCTAACCTAAATCTAATTTGGCGGTTTGTACATCGGGTGGTTTATAGTTTGTTCTATCGGGATAGATTCGACTCTGGCTGGCGATTACGTATTGATCATGCCGCAACTGTAATCCTTGAAATTACAGGGTTGCTCATATCGATCGATACGTTTGTAGACGGAATAATTAATCAACTCATCACAATCTCGAATTGCTTTACCGTTATGGATGGAGGAATATATGGACAGCGACAGCGACATATTTTGTTGTTTCTGCTACTGCTTCAGTAATTTAATTTTGATCAGAAATTTACGGGGTCTAAGGTCCTTTGTTACTGTGTCTTTACGTCACCTTAGGCACAGGGGCACAGCACTGATTATTTTAACCCAACTGTGAAGAATGGCCTCTACCCATATCAACAAAAAAAGTCCCTTCCAGCCATTCATATATTGATAAAGATACATTTACACTTAAGAAAATTTCTTTCACTTCTGTTCTCGAATGCTTTCACCATTCAGAGCATGAAAGTTTTCTTAGTAAAAAATATCACTAAGTTTATTAGCCTTAATTTCAAATGTGATAGCTCTGTTTCATAGATTCAATAGTTCTCTATTTTTTGACAATAGATATTTCAATTCAAAAACAGCTTCTTATGAGAAATTTCAAACACATATAATAATATCTCCTGAATCTCTCATTATTATCCAAATCAATTTAAACTAATTTTAATTCACGTTACTGCAGTATATTCAGGTCGACGAAGGAACGTTGACTCGAAATTCATCTGCTTGTTTTTATAGGGTAAGAAGCTGCAGAAGCGTTACACAAACACCGCGTGATTGAAAAAGTTTCTGATAGGTTGCAGAGATTAATACTTGAAAACTAAGAAAAATACCCGTGTCCATCCAACAGAACCTCATTTACTATCAACTCTGAAAAGAGAATCAGAAAGATTGAATTTTCTGTTGACTTTATGTAGGAAATGCACGAAGTTTTTGGTTCGGCGGTTTTCCGATATCTTTTTACTCAGCTGCCGATGATTTTTTATGATATAGAAAATTCGCCTGAATAATATGATATCGATTTAGCTGGACCTTGGTTATGGCATGCCTTTCTTCTCTAGACGTATTTCAAACTCATTGAAACCATTTGAAAAAACAAAAGCTCCTGTTCAAGATTATACAAACATTTCAGTAAAAGAAATGCCTTGTCATTTACTCTAAAATTTCACATTTCTCAGTTCATGTAATATTCAATTGAAGATATGAATACCTATATATGAACATGTGGCCGAGAATTCTTGAAAATCAGAAAGTGAGCTATGAACTTTCTGAGGAATAAATATTTTTCTCATCATTCATCAATAAAGTTTCGAAAGAAAACTTTCGGAGATATTTTATCTGCTTATGTTATCCAGAATATTTCTGCACTCTTAAACTATGTGATTATGGCACTACCATTTCCAAGAAGGAATTTCCACCACTGACCTGTGTGCCACCTCGAAAGGTCAATCATAAACCTCAGGTACTGCCAAGCTGCTGACAGTTGACATATGCAATCTGGCTGCAGCTTCTTGACCTTTTAGGTAATGAACCATCGGATACCCTAACCAATGAATGTGAAGGAGGAGCACAAATTGGTCCCGAACCAAGTTCCTGATAAAGTCTCTGATGATGCAATTACTTGAAGCTTTGAGCATGGCATGGCTGTCTGAAGCTGGTCGATCTTGCAATGTACCAATCTAAGGTGCATTTCCCGAAGAGTCCTCTACAAGTATCTACTAGTATCGTCAGACAGACTTTGCCTAGGGCCTAGAGGAACACGAAATTATTGAGCACTTCCTCTGCGTCACCCAGCTACTGGCAGAGTTAGATTCGACCAGTTCGTTCCACTTAGTCTAACGGACATCATCAGGAAGTGTTTATTTTATATACAACTCTCATTTCCCTCTTAAAAACAGTGGGGTCAAACCTAAAACACTGCTCATGCACTTATTCGTGGTCCACAAAGAACTCACTGGTACAGTGGCAGGTCTGCATAAAAAACATCGGCAAATCTGGTAACTATTTCACCATCATTCTTCAAATTTATTCGAAAAATCGAAAATTGTGAATGAGAAGAAATTAAGAGAGCAGATTGTGTAGCAATTCTGTTTTACTAATACATTCTTTGAGAGCTTGAAACGCAATGAAAATTTCATGTCGCCATACTTATTTCCAGATATCTAAGCACAGAATTATGAATGATTCAAGAATTTCTCTCAATAATACATATATGTGATGAATAAAAGAGAATGAGTTCCACAAACGGAAATAAAGAAGCTTCTGAATGATATTCCTATCGATTCCTCACTCCAAGACATGCGGAAAATAAACTTCGCTATTGAAGCTTTAATACGATAACCCTATTTTCCATTGTCAGAACTTTGCGAGCCAGTTATTCTAGGAAATTCAGAGCGTAATACTCCTCGATGGAAAACAACAACAAAAAGTTTAAATAAGTGAAGATGCGACACCTTCCAGCTGACAAACAACATTTATTTTCGAGATAATCGAGGTAATAAATAGTGATAAATTGTTGAGTGCGAGTCTGCATTCAATTCGTGCCACAATAAGTCACATCGGACAGTCAGGAAAGTTTGGTCGTTTGTCATTCTCAGACTATAGGTATTGCCGGTGAATGTACTGTAGATGGTTATTAATTTTTGGTGTTTTCTTGCTCTGCACGGAATTACACGGTGGCTTCAAATATTTATACACTTCATACATTCTGTGTTTATGATAATGTTGCTTATATAGATTGGTATGAAATTCTGTCTGTAGATCATTGATGTCATGCAATGCAACAACGAGCAACGAAGAAGTTTACAGAGTGTAAATTATTGAAAAAACAATTCAATTTATGATCCCTTGCCAAGAAAGAGTCGGGATGTTTATATTTTTTTTGAGCAGCCCCTGCCTACAAACAGAAAAAAAAATGGGTTGCTCATAATGTCAACATAATACCTGACCCAAGGTGAATTTATGTTCTAAGATAATTGAAGCCTATACGACTCGTACAGATTTTCTTGAGGTCAAAAAAACAACACTTTTTTCCTCCTATACCATTTTTTCCGATTCGGCACTGATAAAAAGAAATAGCCATTTTGAGTTTACATAATGAGCTATGCCACCTGCCATTCCTGAAAAAACTAAATCACCTTCAGAATAACTAGCTAAATCTTTGACACTACACATCTGTGGATTTTTTAAAGGGTTTTATGTTGTATTCAGCCAAAGTGAAAAATTTTTCAAATTTCACAGATAATTTTGAATTTTCAAACATAAAATTACTCGGAAACGGCGCATTACTTTTATTTTACAAAACGGTCAAATATCATTAGATAGCGGCCAACTTAGTTTCAAGAGTTGGGTTCTTTGAATTTTTGGTATTTTCATGGTAAGTAATGGTCATAATCAGAAAACTGGACAACGTGGGTGATATCTTGTGTTCCAAAAAGATTAATCAAATAAATGAAAAACTATATTCCGAAATTCATATAATTGGATAAAACCGTTTGTGAGATGGAACTAAAAATCACATTTTTTTTATAGTTTTTCAACAGCATGTGTCTTTGAAACCGAGGTAAGGGTAAGGGTAAAAAGTGTTTCTTTTGATCTCTAGAATCTACTGTTGAAATATTTGTACGAGTCAAAGTCTCACCCTGTATTTTCTTCTCAAAAACCTCGTCAAAAACCGTTACTTTCAGGAAAAAATTATACTTACAGAGTCTTCTCGCTCCCATGAAATTTCTGCTCAATTCTATTTATTTTCAGTTGCTGAATCTAAGCAAAGCAGCTCTAAAAAAGAAAATGAAAGACAAACAGTAATTTCTGAGACAGATCCAGCTTTCAATTTTGTCGCAAATGTACTGTTTTCGAAACGTTTTTATTTTCTGAACACTATACTATCATATATGAATATTAAAACACTCATGCAAAACAATTCTTTAGTTTAATTCATTTGAACATTCAAGGTTAATTATTATTTTTTTTATCCTTGAAGGAGCGAGAATGATAGATTTCAAGGTGAATTGAAGAAAGATTTTTGCTAACTAGCTGAATATCGGAATCTTGTACAATTCAAATCCATTAGTGAGTTTTAAGTATCTATTGAAAATCAATCACATAAACTTGATGGAAATGGAGGATGAATTTGGTTAAATTGACTTTTATAATATTCAAGCTTATATATGTAATATCCTTCATTAATTTTTATAGAAATTATAATATAATATAATTAAATATTTGAATATTTAAGATTCAGAGCACCTGACTATACTTCTTCCATAAAGCAAAATCGAGGAAAACATTTGTTACAGAGAAACTGTGGAATAAAATAATAGAATTCTTTCCAGAAACGTTATTTTATGTTAATATCGAACAAAACCACTTGAATTTTACATGAGGTGCGTTAACAGACTGAAGATGATTTGCCGATAAATTTTCCATTGCGTAAAATTCAAAATGTTTGAAAGGAATACATAATTTCATGATATTTGTATACCAACACTTATAATACACATTTTTCATTTGCAAACGAGTTTTGCTCATTTATTCCACATTGCGAAAATGGATGTGTTGATATTCAACAATTAGTTTGACTCCATTCATCCAGAATTCATTGAGGGTGCGTTAAACTTTCGTGTACGTTTGTATAAACCCTCTCACTTTTGGAACAGAAGTAAACACTGCAGGGCTCAAAGGGTAAGCACCTGCGTCTCCGGTAAAGGAAACAACCCCATACTGAATACCTTTATAAACAACAGGGCCACCTATGTCTCCAGACGAGGGTCCTGTCCCTCCCAGAAAATAACCCCCACAAAACACGAATTCCGTGATCACCCTGTCAGGGTAACACACTCCGCAAGTTGACTGCGACAATATTGGCAATTCCGCTGATCTCATTTCTTCTGATGAATTGATGTCCGTTTTCGGGTCGGTGAAGCCCCATCCTGCTATCCGTACAAACTGGCCAGGCTCGGGAAGCTTTTCTTCAGCTGTTGGTAGGGTAACGGATTGCGCGTTTTTCGTGAAATTCAGAGGTTGCTGCAAAACAATGATTGCCACGTCCTTTTCGAATGTTACATTATTGTAGTCGGGGTGCGAAATGAACTGACCGGCCCTTATTGTCCTTCCCTTCTGGTTGTAATAACTGGAACCGACTCTCACTTTGATTTCTTCTACCACTGGCCTGCGGAAAAGTGAAAAAACATTCTGATGATTGAAGAATTGAGTGTATTCTGGATAGACGGAAAAATAAACGTAAATGAATTCACACTTTTCTAAAACGGAGGTGGATATTCGAGAGATAACTAAGTTTCTCCACCTGAATCAAATTTTCAATAATGCTGTACAGGGTGGGCAAAATTCGATGGGATTGATGGCAGCTCTATAACCATAAAAGATAGGCGGAAATAGATGTCACGTTTTTGACCTCGATTTTCTAAAGCTCTTTTTTTGTTCTTCAGTCCGCCAATACAGTAACATAATAGCAACCTTCATTTTATTAATTTAAATCCTATGTTCTTTTCACATATTCCAGTCGCATTCTATATAAAAAAGTATCAGTAGAATGCTACATTTGGTTTTCGATATCATTGAAACTTCACGAAATAGGGGCACAAATATTGCTGCTGGCAGAATAATAATACAGGGTGTTTTCTAATTGAATGTCAATATTTTTGTAGGTGATTTTTGGGCACATTTTAAGAGAAAAACTTTATATGAACATATGTCCTAAACGTCTTATCTTTTGAGATACAGGGAGGTAAAATTTTCTAAAATTAATCATTTATTATTTATCAATGTCTACAATACCACTTCAAATATTTCAATGAAATTTATCATACATGTATACTATGAATCAAGAGGCATTTTTTAATGTATCACTTCTTTCTTAATTTCCACCAGTGGCGTTCGTACGTAATTTGACCTAACTATTTTGGCACACATTGATGGTACGCCACAGATTCTTAATGAAATAAAAATTATTTGTGAAATTCCCAATCATTTATCACCAAAATTGATCACTTGACTTTTTTCAATACGATTCACGGTTTGCGTTTAAAAAAATAAAAACCGTTTCTCTGCATGATCATAACAATATCCTTAACACATACCTATGACAATATCATGCAGAGACATACGTAAATTTTATTTTTTAGGTGAAACCCGTGAGTCAGACTAAAACATTTCAAGAGATCAAATTTGCTCATAGTTGAATACAGTCAGTGGCGTGCCACTGAATGTCTAAATAATACCACCCTGTATCTCAAAAGGTAAGACGTTTAGGACATATGTTTATAATGAAGTTCTTATACAACATTTAAAACCTCTAATTCAACCTTCTTCAATATAATTGTTAAACTGAAACTATTTATTATGACACTTCGAAAAAACTTCAAAATTTATTATAAAGTGTCAGTTCGGCCATTCCAGGTAACGCGAATATAATATTTAAGAAAAGCTCTGCGATTTTACATGTTCATATAAAGTTTTCTTCTTAAAATGGGCCCAAATATCACCCCCATAAATATTGACATTAAATTAGGAAACATTCTGCATAATATATGATCTTTTTGCCATGAAATATTACTTATGCATATGCATACTCGTTTAATTATTTGTAATTCATGTTTTGAGAAAAGAGTCATCTATCTGCATCAAGGCTGAAAATTAATGAGCAAAAATCAGCGTCATGCAGAAAAATTTTCCAATTCCAAAAAAGTAACAGCGTAGTCCATATTCGAATCCAACATCTCTTGACTGAATTTGAGATTTATCTTATCACTTTTTCTTCACTTACATAGTTTGCAGTTATATTTATTTGAACTAACACGAAACGTTAGAAATGATGTTTCAGCATATATATTGAAAGTTTCGGAATCAGAATGTTTCATAGAGAAGTTTTCATTCCACTATACTGAGCAATGAAATATTTATTTCAGAACATTCACGTAGACAGTGAATAAACAAATTATTTCAATGTAGTCTGTATTCGTAAAACTGTTATTTGAATACAGCAATAAGGGTTTTAATTATAATTATTTTGAGGTGATATTGGAATCAATGATGCCATCTTACCTTTCACATGTTGCAGCTGTAAGGATAAATTGATCACTCAAAATACTTCCAGCACAGTAGTATACATTTTTATAACGGAGAGATACCAGGAACGGTATATCTTGAATTTCATAAAGATGACCACCAGTTATTCGGCGAAATCTATTGGATGATAGCCCTGGAAAACCGTTATGCGTGCAACTTAAAAAAAAATTTCAAATTGGAGATGTCCAAAATTTAAAATTATAAATTATAATTCAATGGAGGTTTCGTTGCCTCAGAAAATTCAAAACAACCCGTCTACAAGAAAGGATCGAGACACATTCGAAACAATAATAATAATACTAATTTCGCATAAGTAACAGAGTAACATCTCATATTGAAAACTCATTTTATGTGTGCAAGTACCATGTGCCTATTTCAAAACTTTGGCATAAGCACATTACCTTCTGTTCGTAAGTAACTTTAAGTAGAAATTTCATACACTTTTTGAAATAATTTACTGAAAATCAATGTGAAAGAAACTTGTACCTTTCCACTAAATGAATCGAAATAATCTGAAGAAACCCGAATTACAGAATTATGAAAAAATACCTGACGACTCAGAAAGTACACGGAATATATAGAAGCAACTCAGTAAAATAGACCACATATCAAGTGATGCGATGTTTCTGTTACAGACTTGAAATGAGTTACATACATTTTTACTCATGTTTTATCAAAAAGGAAAAATAAATATTTTGAGTATGAAATTTTTATTGCTAACTGCGTATAACATTTTCTGTCTTGAAATTCAATCAATTTTCTTTATGCTCATTTCTTCAATGATGTACAGTGAATTTCGCAGTTTGTGTTATTTTCAGTACCCCAAATCTTATTTGAAATCATGAATGAACCCCACTAGAAATATACCACTCCGCTGATTAACAAATCTGAAATTTTATAAACTGTCTCATCAAAAGTATACCTCGAAGGGTAAAATGCTTGAGACGAGCTCGTGGGGAGCCAACCAAGTACTTCACCGAGACTTTGAATATTCTCTTCTTGTAATTTTTTTTTCTCATATTTGCAATTGAAAATGTTTGTCTATGAAACTCCCTATTCTTTAATTTTTTTCTGAAAGAAACAAACTACGCAAGCGTTGTAAATTCAGCATCGGTCAATTCATTAGAAAACATAGGTACTCGTATATTTGGTAGGGGCCTAGTATTTATGAAGCTTCCCAACTGATCGACCTGTTCTAGAGTTTCATCCTCCTGATATCTGTTTGAAGGTTTTCTGGCGGTCTTACTAGGATTTTGGTTTTGTCAATATTGAGTCTAAGGCCTAAAGCTTCGTATATATGTTTACAGGTGTCCAACATTATCTGTAAATCCTCTGGGCTGCTAGCGATAAGTGTGTGGTTGGTGACTATCCAGAGTGTGGAAGAATCTTTAGGTCACGGTCACTTTTGCAGATATTATTATTTCTCTGTATATGACGGAAAAAAAAAATAAAACTCCTTATAATAGATATTTTTAAATAAAAGTCAGTGGCGTATTCAAAGAATTTTTTTAGTGCACTGATTTCAAGATGGGGCACAAATTTGGTAAATTTTGAAGTGAACACCCTGCATATTTTTACGTAAAATTTCTGTAATTTTTTTCTGAACACAATAAATTTCAGCTTCAAACATCAGAAAAATCCATATTTACGTGTGTATTTTCAACAGTTGGTCATGAATTCTTTCAGGCATGCATTAAATTACTATATACCTTTTTTAAAACGCCATGTGATTCAAACCCATTTATTCAATTATATTTTCAATATAAACTCAAAATATCACTCTTCAACATAAACTACGATATTTTGAGTCTATGTTTGGAAGATAATTAAATATATAGGTTTGAATCAGAGGGTTTCTTA
The DNA here is from genome assembly GCF_907165205.1 of Coccinella septempunctata. NCBI lineage: Eukaryota > Metazoa > Arthropoda > Insecta > Coleoptera > Coccinellidae > Coccinella > Coccinella septempunctata. The sequence goes on along the minus strand of NC_058194.1, from coordinate 17,883,584 downwards.
AAAAAGGTATAATTATATGCACGTGTGAAAGAATTCATGGCCTACTGGCTAAAATTTACTAAAGACTAGGTTGTGATACATAAATGTATTCAGAAAAAAAAAATATAAGTTAAAATTAACAGGGTGTTCCATTCAAAAAATGCCAAGTTTGTACCCAAAATCTGCAAAATTGGACAGATTTGTTTGGCCCTGTATTTCGGGAACAAAAGTAATTGGAATATTTCTGTTTGTGGATTTAAAAGTTTTACAAAAAAGTGATACGGGTTAGCGGAAACCGCATGTCTCTATCTTTAATAATAGCTGAGATACAGTGCAGTCCCAACCAAAATGGGATACAGTGTTCTCCGTGCTGGATGACCCTTCCTGGTCCTATAATATAAAACTGCTTCATTTATTTCATTTGAGGTGTTTTGAGTCGATGATTTATGTTAATAAGCTTGCAACCACCTAGAAAAAGGTTCCCGCCTCCATAATTTAAATTCAATTATGGATGATCGTCAAGGAAAATTTCTTTATCCGATCAACTATTCTGAAGATAACACAACATTGTATCAAATTTTGATAAAAAAAAACACAGTTGAGAAATATATGTTTTGTGCTTCACTCAAACATTGCAAGAATTTTGAAAAATCTTTAATGTAGAGTTGCCTTAAAAAAATATACAAAACACAGATTTTGTGGTTTTATTCACACGATACTTTTTTCTCTCTAATCTTGGATTTTCCTTTAATGAATTTCAAAGCTTTCTTCACCGATGCGTAAACGCCGGGGTGTTCCGCGGAGGCACAGCCTATCCCCCATGACACAACTCCAATTTGAACATCGTCTAAGATAAGAGGGCCACCACTATCTCCTGAGCATGCGTCTTTCCCACCTTCCGGTGCAGCGGCACAAATCATGGTTTCGTCGACCACATACCTTGGATAAAGTTTTTTACATTTCCTTCTAGATATAATCGGAACATCTGTTGCCATCAAATGTCGAGACATTTTTTTAGATTCCGCATCAAGTTGACCAAAACCAGAAACTGTTGCGAACGTGCCTGGTTCAGGATCTGGGTCGTTTCGATGAGGTAAATTGACTGGTTTCACCTTGTCGGAATAAACCAGTTCTTCTGTCAGTTTCAACAGTGCAATGTCATAAATGAAATCCTGCACTTGATATTTTGGATGCTCTATTTTATAACTTATCTCGTAAACCATTCCGCCTCTATCCATGTAGGTCGACCCCACTCTGACTGTCATCTGCGAAGTCGATAATCTGAAAAAATTATTCCTTCAGTGGGCTGAAAATTGTTTCCTATTCAAAGTAATGCTTTTGCGTATGAAAGTTATCGTTTAGCAAGATGTGCTTTTATGGAGTGAAAATATTTGTTGAACTGTATAATTACAGAATTTCTCTATTCGAAGAAGCTGCTTTGTCTGAGAGCTTTTTGTATATCTTATGTATACAGGGCCTTTTAGACGTTTTACAGAAAACAAATCATAGTTCTGTGCTCAAAATTTGCACGTTGAACAATGAACTTTCAATCTAAAATATTTTCAAACTTCCGGTTATACATGGAACAGCCTACTACATCCTTATTCAAAATAGCACACCCAGTATATTTTCGATTCGTAAGATAGCTCATTTGCTTTTCAAGTGAACGTAACTTGAAATTAGGAGTGCCTCAAGGATCTGTTCATGGACCACTTTTGTTCCTTCTATTCATAAATGACCTTCCATCAAATTTGAAGAAAAAACTCCTACGCTTACTAAACTGTGATCGCTCAGTGCTCAGGTTAACCAGGATAATTTTATATGCTGACGATTCCAGGCATAGCTGTTACTGTAGATACGTTGGAGGAGTTGCAAAGCTTATGTGAATTACTTGTGCAAAGTTTTGATGAACGGTGTCTTAGGAACCGTATTAGAATGAACGTTGATAAAACGAATGCATTCATTTTAGTTTGTCCAGCTTCGATGAAGACATATTTATTGTTCGTTACCTGGATATAATTATCACAGCTTAAAGTCAACAATTCCTATTTTGCATCAAGTAGAGTAAGGAGCGTCCTTCCATTAACATCTATAAATAATTAACATCTACTATTGCTTGGTGTATAGCCAACTGACTTATAATATTCTGCTATGGGGTAACTGTTCCGAAACAAACAGAGTTTTTATTATTCAGAAACGAATACTCCGTTTGATTTTCAACTGTCAATTGTCATCCGCGTTCGTCTTGCAGGCGCATCTTCAAAGAAAATGATATTTTTACTCTGGCCTCTTTGTTAATTTTCAGGTGTGTTATGTATGTGAAAGAAAATTAGGACAGTATTGTGAAACTCTCTAGTTTCCATTCTCATAATACGAGAAATATGGACTAATTATATTTCCTAATTATATTTCCCCATGCATAAAACTACGAAATTCGAAATGTCTCCATTTTATCAAGGTGTCAAACTTTTCAATCCCCTTCCTCGTTACATACAATGTATTCGAAAAATAAATTCATCATGGTAGTTGAGGATTTGTTACTGAAACAGTGCTTTAAAGTGTCCATGATTATTATTGTTATGTCTTTGAAAAATGTTGACTCAATAATGAGCATGTACGAGTATGTCTAAATATTGTAATGCATAAATTTTGACTTGTCCTTTGCATAAATCTTATGTGTCAAAAGATGAATAAATATCTATCTATCTATCTATTCATATCTTACATCTAACTGCCCAATTACAGGTGTAAACAGGTAATAATCACAGGTAACATACATTCATACTTGTTTGATAATACCTCAAGCCGTCGTCAGCCGAGGTTAACTAGATAAGAACCAGAGAAAAATTAGTTTCTTATTAATAAATAGAAATTTTCTCTAAGCTGAACAATTTTAAGGAAAAACATATCAACTGAGGGTAAACCATTCAAGCTTCTGCAGATGGATACCCGAGGGATTATGAAAATTATGTTGGGTATTGGTGACACTGATTCTAAAAGTTAAATTTGTTCTGGATATACCTAATGCGGGGTGTATTGAAATTCAACAGAGATATCAGATACATAAAATCGACTGGACCATGAACTAGTTTGAATGCAAATATTGAACCTGAAATTTCTCTCTTCTTTTTCAAACTTTCATAGTCAAACTTACAATCGTTTACCCCTTTCCAGACATCGTTTACATTTTCAATATATCGTTGTTACATTGTATGTAATTGAATTCTTTGCTAATAAGTTTTCTTGAACGACTTTACATTTACTCTTATTTAAAGGCAGCTCATTCACAGTAAACCATTCATATCAAATTCCAATATATTACTGAAGCATATACGAGGATGTATTGATATCTAGTCAGTTTAGACCGAATCCATGCATAAAAAAAATATTGCGCTACCATAGCAACGAACAATAACTCATTAGAAGTGTCACTGTGAAGTTTGAAGTAAAAAAAGTAAACCAGAGTTACGCAATAAATTGCACCGAAATTGTGAAAATAGAAAAATTGGAGATTCGAGCCATCATCAAGTACCTGTATTTAAAAGGTAAGCAGATTCACGGAAAAATGCTTAATACCCTTGGTGAAAAATTGGACAGCATTGAAGATGATGACCGATCGGGAAGGCCAGTTTCTGTGTCAGTCCCCGAAAATATCGATGCAGTTCATGACATTATTTTATCAGACCGTCGAATTGGGCTATATTCGGATATCTGAAGCACTGGATATTTCATACGAACGTGTTCATTATATAGTTCACGTCAATTTGGACATGAGAAAAATTACTGCAAAATGGATCCCGAAATGTTTGAATGTTGACCAAAAGCGTGCAAGGGTAGAAGCATCGCATTCGATCTATGCTCGATTTGAAAACGATGTATACTTCTTAAACCAAATTTTTACTATGGTTGAGACTTGGGTACATTTCTATGATCCAGAAACAGAGCAACAATCGATAGAATGGCGACACTCTGGTTCTCCAGGACCTAGGAAGTTTCGTGTCCAAAAATCTGCTGGAAAAGTTCTTGCTTCAGTTTTTTGGGATTGCCATCATTATTGTTCTTTTGGAAAAGGGTAGAACAATAACCGGAGATTACTATTCGACATTACTGACCACTCTACGGTAAAAAATTAAAGAAAAAAGACGCGGAAAGCTATCCAAAGGTGTTTTGTTCTTTGCCGGATAACGCGCCTGCACACAAATCTCATGATGCCATGCAAAAAATTCTTGATTTAAGGTTTGAACCCCCTTATTTGGCTCCATCCGAATATCCTCTCTTTTCTCAACTAAAAAAAAGTTTGAAAGAGGAGATCTGCTTTGCAGAGCAAGAAGAAACATTATTTTTGAAAGGTCTAGAGACGTTGCAGGTTCGCTGTAATAAATGTATCCAAGTAAGAGGAGAATATGTTTTGTAAAAAATATTTTGACATTGGAATTTTGTTTGGTTCTATAGTAGGCTAAGAATTTTTCAATATATCCTCGTAAATAACCTATTTATCGTGAATCGCTCTGAAACTCTTGAGATCATCCGCAAACGAAAATTTCTTCAAGCTAATTGCATTACATACATCATAAAAAAAATTATAAATTAAAGGGGTCCTATATTAGAACCCTGAGGTACCCCTGAGCGTGCAATAAAATGAAATGACTTGACGCCTCTACTCCACATATAAATGTCTGCGAATGAGAAATGATTTCAACAACATCACATTATTCGGTGTAATATCAAAACGACTTTACTTCCTCAAAAGCAATTTGTCGAAAGCTCTACTAAAGTCAGTGTAAATCACGTTGATCTTTCTACGATTATCTGAACCATCCGATATATATTGTATAAGGGTAAAACAGTACCTCTAACCCATAAAACCATGTAAACATTCAGTTAATTTATTAGATACATATAAATAAGTCTAGTCGAAAAGCCAATTTCCAAATAACTTGAAAAAAGCGGAGAAGAGGACAATAGGTCTATAATTTCTAATTAATATCAGCAGCTTTTTCCGACTTGAACACTGGCCAAATACGTAACACCTTCCAAATTTTAGGAAATTTGTTAGTGTTTAAAATAAAATTTTAAATAAACAACAAAGGTTCAAGGAGAACATTCATATGACTCTTAACTAGTTTAGTTGGGATATTGTTTGGACCACAGCTTATTTTACAGCTTATCAAGAGTTAACTGTACTTCAGGTGAGAACTCAACGAAAAACAGTCGACTTTTTTCCACTTCAAACATAACAAATTCAATAATGATTCAAATTTAAAAAATAAAACCTTATCCCATAATGCAAAACCTTTAGGAAAGAAATTTTAGATCTTCAGTGGATTCCTCGTCAAGAAGTCCTGTAGAAGGTTTCAGATTTGTAACAAAGACGAAATTTATGAGAAGTTTTGGAAACCGTCAAAATCTAAATTTTTGCTACTAAATCAAAGCCGAAGGATCGTAGGATGCTACGGTTTGCACCATTCCCTATTTCTCTGTGAAAGAGTTCCAAAAGTGGTCATCTTCGTTATTTTAGCTCTTCTAGTTTCCGAGATTCCCTCAGTGACTCACAATTAGGGACACCCTGTACACTGTACAGTGTATCCCAAAAGAATTAGCCCCATGAAAAATATTAACTGGAATATTCTGAGAATGAAATTCCAGGTACTACAAGGATTTGATACTAATTCCTTAAAAGGTAACTCAAATGCTTCCATTGCTCCCTAGACTAAGAAGATTGAAAACCTTGTAGAGATGACCTAACAGAGGATTCGTTTCAGCTTGAGTTTCGAGCGTTAGGGGAATTATCGCCATTCGAGAGTGAAAAAATCAAGGACGAGTGTTTTTGCGGAACAAAAGCGGGGAACGTGATAAACCGACGTCTTGGATCCTTCCAAGGGTTCTCTTTAATATTTCACAGAGCTCAAAGACTCTCAAAAATTACGAGAAAGCCATTATCTCCACTGGAAGAAGTTCAGCGATGGAGTTCGCGCGAGTTGATGCCCTACAAAAGGTATACCTAGAAGGCCTCATCTTATTTTCAACGCGAAAATATCAAAACATTTCGCGTTACATTCTCATTGAAACCTCCTTAATCTTCTCATGAAAAAATATTTGCGGAATAAACATAAATGGACGACTTTACGCTGAGTTGGTTTCTTTGTTAAGTTAGGGAAATTTACGGAAGCTTGAATAATATGCCTTGAATCAATAATAACTTTTCTTAATTTTCAGGCGAATTTGTCATATTGAAATAATGATAAAACAGAATACAAGAAAGCGCAAATAATATTCAAAAAACCTTAGATTAATAAAAAAAACTAAGTAATGGAAGGATTCTTTTGAAAACATTGAACCTCGAGATATATTTCTTTGAATCAGTGTTTTTTTCTACTGATAGTGTGTATTTCACTTCGAGAAGAGACAAGAGAATACTGAATCAGATTTCACAGTAACATTACTAAGCAGTCAATTCAAAAATTTACCGAACTTATAAATAGTCCGTGATATATCGAAGAAATGGCAAATGAATCCCCATTGAACCAAACAATGTACAGGGTGGGCAAAACTCGTTGTCTACTGACAGTATCTCGAGAACCATAGCAGCTAGAAGAAATCAGGTGACATATTTCCTAGTTCATTTTCAGAGATACAAAGAATGGTGAATACCGTAGCCTCCTACGATTCTCCGTTCTTGAATTATTAGCAATGAATAAGATTTTGACGATTTCGAAAAGTTCTCATGACTTTTTTGTCTTTGAAGTTACAGGTCTGAAACTTGAACCTTCTGCAGTAACATTTTTAGATAGAATCCACTGACGAGCTCAAAATATTCTTTTCATTTCGAATCTCAGTCGTACTTTCTTTTCATTAAATGCAAACTTTCATTGAATTTGTTATTTTGAATTGGTAAAAAATCTGTTTTCCGTAGATTCTACGTATGAAAGTGCCATTTCCATTGAAAAAAAAAATTAGTCTGATACTGCAGAGTTTTGAAAATTTGAAAATTTTGACCCCCCCCTCATAAGTACAAAGAGTGTTGGGTTATGAGGTTATCATTTCTGTAAAATATTCTGCTTAATTCGTAGGAATTCTAAATTTCATTTCTTTCAGTGCAAACTTTCATTGAATTTGTTATTTTTGAATTGAAAAAAAACTTTTTCAGTAATAATATGTAAAAGTAATCCAATAGTTTTATACTACAGTTATTAATTCTTAGTAGGCGTTACCATAGTTCTAGTTTTAAGTTCTGTTATTCATAATAATTATTCATAATAAGTTATTGAGAAAATAGTCATATTGCTAAACTTATTTCACTTGAGATTCTGACTTTTAAAACCAATTTTACTTCAATATGATTTTACTTAATTTTTTAATGTTTCTAATGACATTTTTTTTTTAGTTTAGGTTAAAATCTGTTAAAAGTTTCAGGTGAGAATAAAGAATATTATAAATAACATAAAAGTGATCCGCCAGTAGACCAGAAATTTTGCCCACCCTGTTTTCAATACATCGTCGAATGAAACAAATTTTTTTGAAAAGGTGCTGATTATTCAGAGATTAAGTCGTATTTTTGATGGCGTGTCATTACACAATATAAAACAATTAAAGTTTCATCATATGTTGTCGAAATGTAACAATGGATAATAGGGATAATACTTTTCTACATAACTATACTCCATCCACTTTTATAAAAGCACTGCGCCGGCCTGAAAATTTGACACATTCCACAATGTAGAGTACAAAAATGTGAGGTTATGATGACGCTTGTTAAAACATTTTTGGGTTTTAAATCAGCGCTATGCTGTCTTTTCTACGTAGTCCATGGAAAGGACAAGTGATCAGTTTTTAAATGTATCATTTATTAATTTTGCTATGAGAAAAAATCAAATTATCCACACATAATCGGCATTTGCTTGAGAAGAATTAATGTTGCTTATCTTCTTTGGCAAATGTGAAAGACGTTACAGTTGTTGAATTTAAAAAAATCGACCCAAAGATGCATTGATAGAGAATGGGTATAATATGTAATTAATGGTTAATTACATGCAAAAATGTTGAATTCTTCAACTTATTTTATCGCCATCCACTTAAATCACAATATTTCTAACTGAGGAAACATTCAAATGAAATATAAGTCGTTTAGATTCAGATGACACATAATATAAATAGAGGTATGTTCGATACCGCCTGATATTGCACATTTCAAAATACCAAGTTCACTATTTGAATGAGCGGCGTTCAATTCTGAATAGATTTCTGATTCTCTGTCTTCTCTCTCCTTCAATTCTTCATATTCGGCATTTTTGTAATATTAACTAATGACATTTCATTAGTGAGTTTTATCTTACGCCATTCTAGTTACACAAACTTAAGAAGATTATTTCATGTCCAACCGAGTGCTTTTATGAATTTGAATGGAGTATACATAATAATACATCTCACGAAAGAGATGATTTTGATCCTTCGATCTCTAAGATGAAAATCTTTATTGACAACCTTATGATTTTTTAGTTATATACCAATGTATAACTATCACATAAATATATTCTGTTTAGTTTTTCATTTGAGAAAGATTATATGAGGTATTGAATATATAATTTCGAGAAAACTTTCTACATTCCCCCAAAAATAATTCCTGTTACTTACCCGTGAGTGCAATGGGCAGCTGTCAATATGAAATAAGGATTAATTATGCTACCTCCACAATTATGTTTTTTGTAATAGGTAATGGCAACTTGCCATGGAAACTCTGTTATGTCTGCTTCATATCCTCCCACTATTCTTTGAGTAGTATTTTCTGACGAATCATCACCTTGCAAAATATTAGTTTCCTTTTGAGAGCCATCTTCATTAGAAACTTGTGATCTCATGCATACTGAAATATGAATACAGTATAGCATATCAGTTTTAGGATCAAATAAACCAGATCACAGACCAGATATCTTGATTCTGTATCCAGATCGAAATATTTTTGGTCCAACAATTCTTATCATATGGCTCACATGAAGAGACTGAAAAAATTTGCGAGAAACTGGTATGCCACTTCAGACAACTTAACAACACTTTCCTTGAATAATATGACGTTTTGCAAAACAGCCCAACTAAAGAAATCTTGGCATACTGCATTTTATCGATAAACTAATAATCATGGGATTACCATGAATATTTTACATAATGTCATTCAGAGATGAAAAATGTATATAGAAAGAGAGAGGCTGCAAAAAAGAAATAATCACATTTTCCGAAGAAATTCTGTGTTTTTCCAGGGATTAAGTCACAGGAGAATTGAGAGCCAATGGCTCACCTTCCGAAAGCAGAATTGGTAATTCTGAACATGTTCTCTGAAGAACTTTTCAATAGCACAACACAAAATGATTTATTATTCTATATTGAAATGAGAATATTGATTTGAAGTCATCGTATTTCCCTCCAACTATTAATTTGAACTGTTTTCAAATCCGTGTTTGTTTGTATACTCACCAAAAGTCATCATGAAAACCATAATCCCTGTCTTCATTGTATTGGTCAGTTAGAATCGATCAATACTTGACACTATTTTCGAACGAATAATTGAAGTACTTTATTAGAATCAATTAATGACAATGGTATGATAATCGAATTTAATTACACTTTGTGCACGACTGTAATGGACTTGCTCATAAACTTTTCAGAGTTTCACTACGAATAAATGAAAATTTCATTAACTATAATCAATTCTCGATGGAAATATGATGGGAAATTTTTATTTCATTGATCCTTCCTACGTAAGTACTATGAACATAAGATTAGCTAACTGCTTGATAAAATTTTCCACTACAAAGCATTAAATATACGAATAAAGTGTGATTGTGGACTCGCGTCAAAAAAACAATCATTATGTTGGGGAAATTTCAACTTTTTTAAGTGACTCAATCCAGAATCAATTGATTACGATATTCATCGCACAATTTTCCAACCAGTTTTTGTAGATCCAAGAAAGTAGACTAGTAGACAGCATCATCTCCTCAAGCCTATATTTCTGTCAACAAGCTCAGTTGCATTTCTCAAACTAGAAAGTCAAAAATATCCATGACAATAATATAATACACAGGGTAACCTAGTGTTAAACCCTTCAGGATCACTTTATCAGGTAAAAATAAGTATTTTATTTCCACAACAAGATTTGTCCTAACTTATTTCTCTTTTTGTTATATAGTGTGTTTAGAAAAAAGATATTTTTATAATTGCTCAAAAACGTTTCAAGTTGTTTTGGATAATACTTGACATGTTGATTTGCGGCAAAAGGGTTTCCTTTTTATAACCCATGAATTGAATTATTGATACCAGTGTCATACCACAAGGTAATACAACTGACAAATCATTTCATGCTACTGATTTTCTACATGTTCATTCATAATTTTTGAAGTGATCAATTGAAAATGAATTTTTCTGTTTCCTAATTTTTTTTTCGAATCTAGCTTCGTTTTCGAGAAAATCTCTTTTTTCTGTAAATCGAAGAAAGTTAGTACATGTGATTTTGAGAATGAAAATGATAAACCCATCCTGACGTTAGAAGGTTCAACCTTATTGAATTATTTTTCAGTATAATAACCGTGATCAGGAATTTATTGTATTAATCATTCCCACTGAACTTATTTTATTACAAATAAAATACAAAGATGAATATTAAGTTTTAATTCCAAAACCAAAGCTAAAAAAACACTCCGATCTGAACAATTCGAATCACTAGTAAAAAATTTCCTGGATACGCCTTCAAGCTGGATTACGATATCGTAAATCTTTCTCCTATTTTATCGACAAGTTTGTTTTCAGAAGTTGGTGTCAAATAGTTCCATATTTTATCACCCCGTTGTTCTCTATTTGAATGCAGACTATAAACGGGGACCGTTATCAGTGGTGTGCATTGAAATTTTGATGCTGAAACAGGAAATTAAATTTTTATGGTCTCCTGATAAGGTGCGAAGAGTGCAATCATGTGAACCTATTGGACTTTAATGTTATGCGAGCAGGTCAGCCTTTATAAGTATAAATCACCAATTTTTATGCGTTCACATGACATGCCGCCGTGAGCATCATAGCCCTTCGAGCTAGATTTATGACGCCGCCAACCCTCAATATTTATGCCATCAAAACAACGCAACGCGTAGAACAATCTAGCCGATGAATGTATCGGCAAATCTGCATAGGTATGGACAATTTTGTTTGGAAAATATATCATCGGGAATGTAAATTTTGCGTTCTCGTCTGGACGGCAACAACTTTTTGACAGAATTTACATGCCATCCCGTCATTTTATTCATTAAGTGTACCAATGAAAAAACAAACATAAAGGAAATGAAAACTGATATACTGTTTCAAGAGATATCGTACTTGATGCATCCGGCCATAGACCAGGCGTGACAGACTTCTCAATAATAGAGCCCAAGAGGGAAATTTGGGATGTTCTTGAGCTCGAGCGTATCAGATTAATATAAGCGGAGATACTTTGGACCCTGTAGAGTATCTCTACCAAAAATTAGACCTGTATGTAATGGGAATTGTCTAGGACAGTCTCTTACGCCCGGTTTTACAATCGATGGTTGAGGGTTTCGATTTGGTTACCTTATCTCGATGGTTAACTTATACCCCGCGTTTTACAAGTTTCCCTAACCATCGGTTCGGCTTATATTTCCTAATGTTGGTAGAATGGTAGAAATAAATAAGTGATTTCACCTGAAAGTAGGTTATTTGAACAGTTTTTCTGTGAAAGATGTGACATTTGTCTGAATTCGTGAACATAGAACGTAGTTGAATAGTTTGACCTCTTCAGAGCCTCGTCGGACCTCTGACGAAGTCAAACGAGACCGAAACCATGGTCAGCATCCATTTGGTGACCTTGCTGATGGCAAATTGGCCAGCTCATTCAGATCGTAACATAGGCCGATATTCATATCGACGAGTGGTATGTATCTGAATTAATTCTTATTAGTTTACGTAAAACCTTCCTGTTGGATGAGCGATCAGATGCTATATTATACTGAAAATACCGGAAAAAGCATCTTTTCGATAGTATGCCTTTGAAGAAATTATAATTGTCGTAGACTTCGAAATGATTCGGTATATGGTGGATCAATTTGGGTCGTCGAGGTTACCTTTGATCACTGCTACCTATAAACCTATGCGTAAATATTGAAATCCCACATATTACATGTCCATACACGATTTTTGAATCTATAAAACAATAAACAATTCTAGGTAACTCCAATCTTTATTGAAATCGTTGATTGAAGTATACTTGAAACATCGATAATGATATATTTCGAAAAAAATTCATAGAAAACACAATCTGTGTTTTTACTTCAGGTTTACCCATATTTCAGGTATTGGTTGAGATTATTGAAGGTTAACCTTTTTTGTGTCATTGTGTCAACCTGTAAAATTTCCATAACCAAAGGTTAACCTTCGATTGTGAAACCGGGCGGTAGAATAATAAAAACAAACGATCATTGTGCATACAAGAGAGTGTCAGATTAATATACGGTCCAGATCGTAACCAAGGAATTTTAACCACGTATTCTACATCAAAAATAAGCCCTAGTTTGTCATATAAACATATGTCGAGAAATGTTTCCTCTCCGAGATACGGGGTGTTAAAATTATAGAAAAAAAATGTTTTTTATTAATAACTCTCACACTGCTTGAAATATTTTTATGAAATGTGAAAAATAGGTTTTGAGCGTCAAGGAGCACTTTTTGCGTAACATCATTTCTTTTTTATTCTACCAGTGGCGTCCGTACTGCAGCGAGAATGAATATTTTCACATAAAAAATGATACGCCACTGGTTTTTCCGATAATAAAAATTACTATTCGAATCCTCATTTGATTTGGAGCTCTCTTGACATTTTGCTTTACGAGGCACCGTTTCCGGTTAAAAAAGTAAAACACATTCTCATGCATGAAGAAACCGCCAAAATATGATATGGTAGGTACATAATAATAATAAGACTTTTTCTGCTGTATCAAATTGTGGCGATTTCTTTATGCATGAGAATGTGTTTTATTTTTTTAACCGGAAACGGTGCCTCGTACAGCAAAATGTCAAGAGACCGAATTTGCTCCAAATTAAATAAGGATTTAAATAGTAATTTTTATTGTCGGAAAAACCAGTGGCGTATCATTTTTTTATCTGAAAATATTCATTCTCGCTTCAGTACGGACGCCACTGCTAGAATAAAAAACAAATGATATTATGCAAAAAGTGCTTCTTGACGCTCAATACCTATTTCCCAAATTTTATAAAAATATTTCAAGCAGTGTGAGAGTTATTAATAAAAAACATTTTTTTCTTTAATTTCAACACCCCGTATCTCGGAGAGGAAACATTTCTCGACATATAATTATAGGACAAACTAGGGCTTATTTTTGATAATTGGTTACGATCTGGACCACCCTGTATATATGGTTAATTAATTACATGTTGAAAAGTATCTATGCATTCTCTTAATCTGACAATTTAAGCGTGACGAAAATTTGTGGGAGGGCGCCAAACTTGCAAAAAAACCATAACTTGTATATTCTCGAGCAGGGTGGCTTTTGTTTTTCTCATTTCGAAGCTGATGATTTAAGAATAATCGGAAAAATATAATCTGACAGTTTCAGCAAACCAAAACAATAAAATTTAGCCATAAATGTCGCAAAAATCAGTTTTTTTGAGTTATCTTCTCTCCTGGGCTTCAAATCGTTCTCGCATTCATTATAAAAGCTGAAGAGCTGAAGCTTTTCTACAAATTTTGTCCGAAGCAATTTTTTCTAGGTCTAAAGGTTCTTGGGATATATAGAGATGAATGTACACTAGACTGGAATTTTACATTTACCTTACGCATGTATGGCTAAGCTCCTTCGAACTCATCACCCTCTAGCTCAAAAAAAAACAACGGTTGAGAGTATGTTAAATTGTTTCAGACAAAACTTGCAAAGAATGTTTTCATCTACAAGTTTCAAAATGAATAGAAAAACGATTAGAAGTACAGGAAAAGAGATATTTCGAAAAAATGCATTATCATCAAACTGCCATGTAAAAAAAAAACCTCCTGATTAGTGTCAGATTAATGGGTCAACAAGTCTACAAAACCTGTACCATCTGTTTGAAAATCTGACACGCTCGAGTATTTACAAGTAAGAATGTTTGTATTTTCAAAATTTTGTATTTTCAAAAGAGCACTGTGAACTGTGACCCTGCATCAATTCCATTGGGTCGTTATCGATCTCAACCATTGAATGTACTGATTTACAGCAGAATCCTACAACGGGCAAGAATACACATACAAATAATATAGAGGCAGATACGCCATTTCAGTCCATTATGAATTTATGGCGTATGCTGGCCTAGCTTCCGCTTTTACTGATTGCCGGCGGAAACACGATCCCCCAGTGCACCGAGGCCAGCTTCATAATTCAGTTAGAACAGGGATAAATTCTCGTTTGGTATGGCTGGCGAACGGACGATTCTTTCTCTGTATCTCAAGTGGTTGTATCTTCGTGATTAGGAGACTATATTGCCCCCTGGATTCTGTTTTCAACATAAGTGCTATAGCTTGGATTTATTGCCGGGATTGAGTGGGATTTCGGATTCAAGAATATTATTGATATTGGGGTAGGTATCGTTTACAGAAAGAGACGTTTCTTGTACCATGAAAATCGAAAGCACTTCCTAAATCATACCATTCTTCCTTCAGAAATGTGTGCAAGTACTGAAAGGGCCACGGTCGGTCACATTTAATAGCATAATGGCCACAGGAGAGTTCCCTGCGGCCTGAAGAAGTGCAGTGCTTACACCAATATATAAAAAGGGAAACAAACATCTTGCTGAAAATTATAGACCGATCAGCCTAACTGTGTGAATGCATAAAATAGATAATTACCGAAGAACTAACTAAATTTCTGCTGGGCAATGTTCTGCCTGCACAACAGCATGGCTTTCTTCCAAGAAGGTCTACACTTACAAACCTCCAGATCAGGCTGAATGAGTGGTCTCTAGATGTTGACAAGAACGAGTCAATTGATGTCATCTGTCTTGATTTCGAAAAAAGTCTTCGACAAAACACCGATTGAATTTTTGCTTTACAAGTTGGAGCATTTGAAGTTAGGGGTAAGCTTTCGAGGATGCTGAGGGGTTTCCTCACTGAGCAAACTTTTCAGGTACGTGTTGATTCTTCACTCTCAAACAAAACACAAAGTTCTAAACGGTGTCCCTCAAGGGTCGGTCCTGGGGCCGCTGCTGTTTATAGCATATTTATGCGATTTTTATGGGGGGCTTTAAGCCCAACTTAAACTAGGTACTTCTCTGAAATACCAGTTCGAAAACAAGAAGACTTAGGAATCGTTGTGACATCTGCTGATCTTAAGTGGGAAGCGCATGTTACATGGATGACCAACAGGACCAATTCAATGATCCATCCGAGGATATATACTATCCAGACAGCCTTTGAAGATATGTCAGCGGAAATTATTTTAAAACTCCGTAAGTCATAAGTGAGGCCAAGGCCTGAATATCCTCTTTATTATGTATATAAATCATTAGAACATCAATGTTTCAAATAATATTCCAGCTACATTAACTCAATATTAGAGCTAATGAAATACATATCTCAACCATTTCATCATTCAAGTACAAATACTCAAGTTGCTCTGCTTCAAAAACAACTTTTTTCATCTTGAATAAAATCAAATAATAAAATAGAGCTTGATTGAAAATTCATGAAGACTTAATTAGGTATCATAAAAATTCAGATATTTATTTCCTATTTCCAGTATAAACTGAACGAATCCAATTTGTCCAATGAATTCAATATATTTTATTCTGTTAGTTCACGCAAAACATAAAAGTAAAATCTAAATTGATAGGTTAGGTTTAACGTCTGACGTTTTATGATGGCAGCACTTCAACACAAATTTCATTACATCACGTGAACGTTATATTTGACGTTATTTCTCACGTTAACGTTTGCGTTCAGGTTAAGGCACTGTGTACACTTCAAGTCTCTATTTATTCTTTTATATAGTAACAGTTGAGGTAGCATCGTTCACTCCAAAAATTTTGACACAATTATTGTAGGTACCTACTGCTACTCACATTTTATGAACCTACTTATGATCCATTTAAAAAAGATTTCGAATACTTTATTAATACATGACTTATTATTATGTATATTCTCTCAAAAATTGAACTCATTGACTGATAATAACAAGTATTAAAAACTTCGCAGGGAAAAAAATTGATTTTCAAAAAATATTATATTCTACCGACAAATTTTTTACAGAAGATAGATCTCTCACTGGCACTGGCAAGTTGAGGGTCTATGTAAATATATTGATTAGTATGAACTGTTTCGGTTCTCCTTGACCTTGTCAAAGTAAAGTGGTCATTGATAAACGATAAAAAGTTGATCACTATTGAAAATGTCATTCACTTCACCAAATCCAAATTTTACTTGATTTGCAAATGTCTTGCACTTTCATATGAAATTTCTCAAGCGTTTCTTAATTTTCTCTTTCAAGTACAATTGTATCCCCAGTTTACCCTCTGTGGTAATCGATCGATTACCACATTACAACAGTGGTTGAACTGTGGTTTAATCTGTCTTCATACAAGAATTGAGATACTGAGTGAAACAGAAGAAATATATTTTATTGATTCATATTGCATATCTTCGAATTGCAATATTTTCATAAGTATGTACTTTGATACATACGTCTTAGTGTTAGGGGGAGCGCCCACCAAAGTAGCGTAGCACTGACATGGCATACATACATGACAAAGGCGATACATAATTTTCAGATATGAGCTGAAAATGACATATTTCACGCAATTGACACTTCAATCAGATGTGCGATATCTGAAAATTATGCATCGCCTTTGTCATGTATGTGCCATGTCAGTGCTACGCTACTTCGGTGGCCGCTCCTACTTAGGTAAGAAATGAATCAACATTTGAGAAAAATCCAACTAAATGAGGAAGGCATAAAGTTAATAATATAATAAGCTTCGATGTCTTATATTTTTTTCAAAATTGTAAAGTATTTCCCAGAGCATGGAATAAATAGAAGTAGCCCAATTGAAGTGCAGAAAAATTATTTCTTTAGCGATACGAACATGTAGAACATACATATATTCAATTTGTGGAAGATGCCATTTTAATTGTGCTAATTCTGAATTATCTGAGTTCATCTGGACTGATTATAGGACATAAAATTAAAATAACCATTATTACCTATTCATTATGCTGCTGCCGAACCTTTTCGAGTATTACTTCATATTAGCTAATTATTCCCAAATATCAAACATATGATAGCAAAATGAACGTTAATTAACATGCCTACAAAATTATGAATAATCCATTATAATAATTCGGTGCCAGTAAAATGGAATGAAGCAGATCATTATCGCAAGTAGATAGGTAGATTGGGCATCCTAGTAGCCAATGATTGGTCAATTCTCCACCTATATAATAAATGGTTCTTTACTTAATGTGGTCAGAAGAAAAAACCAATATTGATTAACTCTCCACAAAGAATGAACAAAATTTCTCAACCGATAAATATCTTGATAATTATCAACTTTCGGCTGAGTTTGAACAGAGAACACATTATATTTCAGAGACCTGTATATCAAATTAATCAACTAGTATTTTGTATACAGTAGGAACATCAGCAACATGAACTCACAATAAGATCAGTTACTCATCGAATGATATTTGAAATGGATAAGAGCTTTCTTCATTTCCTTTGACCACCCATCTCCATAGCATATGGATATGAATGATGATTAGAGTAATGTTCCATTTCATATAAATTTATTCCTCGAAGGAATAGGGTTTGATTTCTTGATCGATATGTGTCTAAAGAAAATGTTGATTAGGCAGAAAATACTTATGTGGTTTACTGATTTATCTTAAGTAGTATAGCAGTATTAAAGTACCTATTATTGAAAGTTTCCATAAATTTGTTGGTGCAAACGAACATGATATACAGGAACAGTGAATGCATCAACTAAAGTTATTCTTGTCACTTCTGATATGACGTAGAGATTTGAATCGCACTGGGACCTGAATCCTGGACTTTCTGATAAAGAACATCCAATATATCATTGATGAGTGGCACAAATGGAACTGTAATTTTCAATCGTTTTCGAGGAACAGGGAATATGCGAAAATAGGCTCAATTTGATCGTGGAGTTCAGAGTTCAGCAGGCTCAAGTTCGTCAACGTCAATGACATTGATTGATGAGTTTTGAAAACAAAGTTGCCAGATCATTCTGGGCATGAAATACATATCCGAGTTCTCACAAAATTCAGTTGGCCACAAATTCATTTGATGTCATGCGGAAGTTCAATAAAATTTTATCGTGAATTTTTGTTCCACGTTCGAAAAGTTGAATTACATATTATATAACGGGTCTTCAGGATAAATGTTACCAAAATAATAACACAAAAAACGGGAATAGTACTATTATTCAAATGTTTCTGCTGGTGTTGGTGGGGATAGAATTAACGAAAATTATAGTAAAGAATATGTTCAAATGAAGAAGCAATAACTAATTCGTCTCTTAATGGAGTGAAAAAATTGTTAACCCCATGAAAACATGTGGAAAAAAAATTGTTGCCTGACAGTGAACGAAAAATAGAACTTTCAAATGATAACTGAAGTCTGATATAGACTCAGAAACGTTACGAAGTTACCATTATAAAGTTCCATTTTTCATTCATTGTCAGGCAACAATGGTATTGCAAGAATTTACGCAGTAGCAAATCAATTATTTTTTGATTGAATTTGTTTCAGTTAAAACCCTAAAGAATTTCAGAAAATGCAGTGTCCTCCCAGATTGAATTTCAATCGATATCTGTAGATATGTTTCATAAAAAAAAATTGTCACAACTCTCCTCTGCCACCCCTACTATATGTAAGTTCTCATTGATGAAAGATGAAAGATTTTCCATTATGGAATATGAAATCATTCATCAATGTTTAGGGTACGGCACTGGAATGTGAAACTTTTTTACTCGCTACTGTCTGGCTGATGACTGATATGTTTGTTATTGAATGCAGCAAAGATTATAGAGTAGGAAGATGGAAAACGAAGTGACTAAAGTGATGTGAGCGCCATCTGTGTTTCAAATGTGTTTCTAAGACTATAAGACTGGTTAAAATATTAATTCGAGAACTATTTGCAGAAGCATATGAAATTGTGTAAGATTTGAGTTGGCCATTTTGATCAGAGAGGTTTTGAATGTTTTGATTTTCGTTCCGCATTTTGTTTATCTAGCTCGTTCTAGTCGTTGATTATTGAATTTTTTTGTCTGATTTTTTGGTGAAAACCTCAAAATATCGTTAGAAAATTATTGAATTGTGAAGAACTGTGGATCAAAGACATCTTGTCTGCATCAAATAAAATGGAATTTCCGAAATTAAGTATTCATTGATTTTAATTTTTAGTGCTCCGAAGTGGATAAAATTTTCAGGGCGTGAATGCATGCTAACACTACTGACTACACAATGTGCAGTGAACATTTTACTGTAAGTCAATTGCGAACTGTTCATCCACATAAATTTATGACTTTATACTTCCAATTACCATTCAAAGATTCTCAATTGCTATTCCTTCAATATATTCAAAAATGCAGACATTTTATTGATTTGGATTTGGGAAAAGGGTGACTATCAAATTGTTTTTTCGAAAGTCAAAGTGTCGTGAAACCTGCTGTGAGTGTTTTGTTCGTTCATTGTATTTTGTGTCATAGGGAAATCATATCATGAAAAAATCATAAAAAAGCATCAAGAAACTATACTGACGGGCTAACATGTAGGTCTTGTTCACCTGTTTTTTTGATTGTGGTTCTGAAAATTCTGTAAATAAAAAGTGAGTAACTGAAATGTGTAGGTAAGCTATGATGGTATATTGATGGTTCATTTTAATTTCTCATATAAATTGTACAAATTCAAATAAGTTTATTATATCAAAACAACGTATTGCACAAAAATAACACTTTTGACGTATAGCAGATTACCATATAGGTACTCTTGTGTCCTAGTCAGATCTATATTTGTTGTTCATAATTTAGGATTTTTGTAAATTTTTCATAAATGCGACTAAAAATACAGCACATTCGGTAGCGTATTTCATTGATATCAATTGACACCAAATAATGTTCAGATGAAATCTATCATCCTGTTCACAAAACGAAACTATACTTTTGTTTTGTCGCTCAGAATTTTTGATTTCTGGTCTCAACAAAGTCGATATCGAAATTAAATACAAGAAATAGAATTTTGCGCCCTTCAATTATAGAACAGAAAACTGTCGTTGAACGGTTTTTTTGTATTGACAGTACGTTTTCAGCGCCATCTCATTGTCAAATGTGTTTTCACTGGCCAAAATGTAGTCGGTTTTTAGTACAAGATATATGAGGGCGTTTCCTATCTTTGGTATGCAGTTTAGTAGCTATGGAGATTTGGCGGTAAATCAACGCGTGTTTGCCGTGACGGCTTACATTGAAACGATAAGTCTGTTATTACGGTTCAAAGATGGTTTGGAGTTGAAGATTACCAAATATGGTTTCAGCAGGATGGGGCAACTATTCATACCGCTAGAATAGATATGCCGTTTTTAAGGAATAAGTTTCATAGGATTAATTTCCCGAAATAGAGCCTTAACGGTTCTAGATTGTTTCTTATGTGCACACTTAAAGTCGTAAGTGTATATAAAAAAGCTCCGCACACTAGATGAGCTGAGCAACAACATAACTGAGGAGATGAGAAGAATTAATGGAAGACTTAGAGACGCAGTTATGGACCACGACCGAGAAAATGTATGGTGGACATTTGAAATCTGTAACATTAAAGGAATGATAAACTGTTAGAAACTGCTTCTAATGAGTATTATTTTTCACATTTTTACTTTTTCTTACAACAAAATTTCTAATCACTACAGTGTAACGAAAAACTTCACATTCTACAGCTGGACCCTGTATAATTCGTAATGGTGTTCATTTGGATCAGTTTCTTCGAAACAATACATTGTACCAATGAACTGCCTAACCATATTGAAATCTCGTTTCCTGAAAGACCACAATGTATCATTTGTTGCTTGAACCAACTTCTCGTCAGAGCTCATTAGTTATAGCTGTGAAAAAGCTGAACCGAACGAAGCGAAACTGTCTGGACTCTCAAAATCCCGAACTCGAACTCCTGGCTTGATGTTTTACAACTCCAACGGCTTCATTAAGTGCAAGATATCAGGAGCCGTATTCGCCTCTGCGTTGAAGATGGGGCGTATGGTTAATTATATAAATTAGTACTTGTTTATAACGAAGGAAATATTTCAGAGATGGATGATGCATTGAGTGCATCGTCATCCAAATTCAGTTCTGATAATGATTAGCTATTCAGTCTGGGGAATTTGAGAATCCCAAGATAATTTTAATTGCCTAATCAACATCGTAGTCAAGGCTGATTTCTGAATATGGCAATGAGGAAAATGTAAATAAGGAAAAATCATAGAGATGTTGAGGAATGGGGGCGATCGAATCCTAGCGGAATATCATGAAACTGAAAAACATGGTGAGAATAATGTTTTATTGAATATAACGCAAGCGATATGGAATCTGCGCAAGTTGAGAAGAGAAAGATAGATATAAAAGGTCGCTGATATTTATAGAAACGGTTGACTACCCTCTGAGAGCTAACGAAAAATTGTACACGAAAGTTTTTCAGAATGAATCAAAAGTTATTAGGTAGATTCAAGCCGGTCAAAAAGTGATTACCTTATCTGGAACACTCCTATTTCAGGTTATGTCTACACTTAATTTGAACACGCTCGAGATCGAAATTTCAAATTCATTTTACTTCTCCAGTAAAGAAAGGTAGGAAAGATGGATAATTATTTTGAAAATTATCATACAAGTATGTGTTATCTAGAAATTAAATTTGTTTTACCAGTAATTGAAGCGTTCGAAATTTATGTTGAAAATCAAACAGGATAGAGTGCATGTTGTTTATGAGTGAATTATAATTATGAATTTTTTTGAAGATAATGAAAAGCATAATAATTGTTCGCAGATTAGACTGAAACGCATGACACAGAAGAGTGCTTTTTTTACTAAATGTCCTGGATATTAGTAAGTTAGTTAAAAAAACTAGAAACATTCAAAGGTAACTTGAAATAATTGGATATTTTCTGAAATATTTGGAGAAGAGATTTATCGGTGCTCATGGTTGTCTCATTGGTAAATGTTAACGTCAGTATCCGTGCAGCAAAATATGCTGTTCTCAGTTGACCTAACAGGGTGGGCGATAAAACTGAGCCTTGAAGCACTTTAAAAAATTTGAACTTTCGTTTCGCTGGAACCATTATCTTAACATGCCCCAAATTGATTTCGTTTTGTATGCTATATATTCTATTCCATTGTATGTGAATATATTTTTTTCTATTCAAATTCTATTCTGGAGAATCAAATTTCACATAAACAACAACAATTTTTGAAGGATATAGTTCAATGTCTGGAAATAAAATATGAATTGAAAAATTAACGGCAAGCAGACAATTCAATTTAATTTTTCAATTCATATTTAATAGAACTAAATAATTGTCTGCCTGCCGTTATAAATTTCCAACAATAATTTTGTTTGAATCGGTGAAATTCTAAGAAGCAGGATTTTGAAAACTTAAGGCCCAGTTGCAGGAAAGTCCATTAAGATTTGATGCCCTATCAAAATTTAAAACTGTCATTTTTGAAGGGGAAAATGGAGGATTAAGATTTTAATGAAGTACTAAATTTTCCTGCAACTGGACGTTAGAGTTTGTAATAATCAAACTAGAATATGAATTTCGTTTGAATGAGTTATTCAATCACTACACATTTTTCTCTATTAAAATGGTATTTTCAGAAGGCTAAATCTATTTGTATATGTTTAGAAGGATAATGACAGTTTCCAGAATTTCAAAGCGATTTTAGATCGGCAGAAATTAAAGGGTTCGTGGACAAAATCTAGGAAACAAGACTGATAATTCATACAGAATGAAGAATGCATTTTTATATGCGCTAATTAATTATATTATCATCTATTTTTAGAATTCAAAAATATATTCTTTATTTAAAGGAAGATGATGCTAAGGAGCAATTTTTTTTTAAATTACTCAAGTTACCTCAAAATCGAGCTCAAAATGAATGAAGGATTGTCGATTTTCATCCTTTGAAGAATAAGAACAGTTTGCAGTTTGCACCACCCAAAATGTTTAACAAGAACATTATATCGTTCATTCTATATCTTTCTTGGAGAAATGAGACTTTTATTTCAAATCTTTTTCTCAAAAGGGCGTAGCGATATACATTGGGCTTTAAAAACAGGTTCTTCTTGAGGGCAATGCGTTTCAGAAATCATGGATCCGTAACTAAGATTGAGGAGCTGACGAAATTTAAGTCGGAATGAAGATTACACTTCATAAGGATGGACTACAGTTCCTCCTTCCAAAACTGCGAACATTTTTATATTTTTCGAATACACTTTCAACTCAATTTAAAAAAAATTTCTAGTCGATACAGGTGCGGGCCACCATTCACTGTTGGGTGAAAATTAACAGTGCTGTGCCTAAGGTGGCGTAAGGACACAGTAACAAAGTCTATACAGAACACAACTGATTATCCGAACTCGTACAAGCCACACAGCTTCTAATGGTACTTCGGCACCTACGGAGAATCAGGATAATATAGTATAGTATCGACCTCTTCAAGAGCCTTGCTGGAAAGTAAATTAGTTGTATTTTGGCAAATTTCGAATGTTACGTAAATGCACGTTGTCCAGAAAAAGCATCAAATTTTAGGGAAAATATTGTTGAGCAACATCAGCCAGGCTTTCTCGTCAATAGATCCCAACTTCCGCCTTTGACGGAAGTCCGCTCCTGACCGTTTCCGGTCCCGCTTTCTCCTAACTTTCCTCGACGGCGTTGTAGCAGGTCATGTAGAGCCAAACCCTCTTCTGGTTTAAGGAAATTATCGGTTCACAAATTGCTTGTAAAAAGTCGGTCTGTTCAGTAATGCTAGCGAAAGAAACCCCTAGAGCGGGAACGAGTTAATTGAACAAAACCACTTCCACAATTAATTATAGAGTCTGGGTCTATAATTTTAGACTTCATGCGATGCATATGGTTTTATGGCGGTTGTGGCTGATCTGGGATTTAGCAGTAATGAATTCGCTCTGATAAATTGGGATTGGTATTCGGAAAATCTGTTTTATATGAGGATATACACCGATAGGTATCAGTATGATCAGAAATATGTTGGATATATCATCAGCCTCTACGGGTTAGTATATTATCACTACGTCATAAAATATTGAGCTTTACCATCAGTATCATTTCGAAATATATATCCCAATACGTGGAAAAACTTTGCATTTTTCAAGAAACAATACTAATATTTATCGTTGAATACACGAAAAATATCATTAAAAATTACGTATTCTTCTATTCTCATAAAAACTTTACAACCTCTTGTTGATTCTAGGTTTGTTACAGATAGCAACTACCTTTTTTGTTACCAAATTTTTTTGGAGTAATGAAAATGCAAATTCATTTCGAAATAACTGTGTTGAGATACAAATTCTTGACGATACAAAGAAGTTTTTCAGTCTTCTCAGCTTTGCTTATTGACCATCAATTTAATCACATTTTTCATCCATCCTGGTGTTGTCATCTATGAATTTAAGGCATCAATTTTAGTCTATATTCATACTTTCTAGACAACACAAACACCTTTATCCAGCCTGGACTCGAACTAAGGTCTTCGGCAGTCACCTGAGTGATTGCTACTCCACCGATTCAGCTACAAAATGTTCCTTGAACTGGAATGAAAAAGTGCTTCTCTCCTTACTACCCTCCTTCAGAGCAATACGATGTTTTTTTTTTTGTTACAGCTCTTTATTGAGGTTTACAATCTACTTCTATAAAGTATTGAGCAAACGTGATGAAATTTACAGACATGTTGAAGATATTAACCTATTAATATTCTTCTTTATTATATTTTCAATTCAAGTCAACTGGCCAAGTTCTCTTCAATCTTCATATGTTGAATGGATTTTCAAATAGTTGATTTATGAGGTTGTTTTCGTGACCTTTCAGGTCTCGCTGATATCGGTTGAAACGATTTCTGATTTCTTCTGTAATGAATGGTATTCCTAGATCGTTATGAATTGTAAGATTGGAGTCGTACCAAAGGGCATCTGTTATAGAGCGGAGTATTTTTGATTGGGTTCTCTGAATAAATCCCGTATTCGATGGTTTTGCCCATCCCCAAAATTGAATGCCGAAGGTCCATATTGGTTTGATTATTGTCTTATATAATATATCAGAACTTTATTTTCAATGGATAATTTTGACTTTCTGCCTATGAGCCAGTACATGCCTCAAATTTTTAGATTGATCTTTTGTTTCTTTGCTTGAATATGTTTTTTCCAGGTGAGACGTTGGTCTAGATGCATGCCAAGGTATTTTGCATCAGAACTGACTGGTATTGGTTCGTTGTTTTTTTTGACCGCTGGCCATAAGCTTTTTTTATTGGTGAATGTAACATGTACTGATTTGGTTTCATTTATTTGCAGACGCCATTTTTTTTACCACTCATCTAGGTCGTTCAGGTGTTGCTGAAGATATTTAGAAGCCGTTTCAGCATTCTCATGAGTTGCCAAGGTTGCTACATCATCTGCATAAGTAGCTATCGTGGTGTTCTGATCTGTTGGTAGGTCAGATGTATAAATGAGGTATGGGATTGGTCCAAGTATGCTTCCTTGAGGAACTCCTGATCTAATTTGATATCGCTCTTTCGAATTTGACCGCAAAATATCGATTGAAAGTATGGTTGTGGAAGTAGTTTTTTCAATTTATACAGGAGACCTTTATGCCATACCTTGTCAAATGCCTGAGACGAGTCCAGAAAGATAGCTGAACAGAATTTGTTTTCTTCAATAGATAGATAGATAGGTAGATAGAATAGTTTATTGTGACATAAACATGAATCGCAGAGGCTGAAGCCTGTATGCGATATACAATTACTTAACATATAAACATTATTACAGTAGCCACATTTAAAATAAAATCTTATTCCGAATCAAAACCGAACCAACGAAGAAATCAAACGAACTATATCAAAAATGAAGTGTCGATAACTCAGTAATAACTGTGTGGTGTTGTACCCATGTTTTCTGTTGAAGTGTAGTATAGGATTACCAATGCATCAACCAGAGCCCAATCTGAGGTAGGCAGGAATTCCTGAGTATGAGGGTTGATTTATTATTATAAATTAATCATCGATCTGAAATATTTTCTTCCTTTTTCAGAAATCCATCCTTTCATCATATTTATATATTTGTTTCTATACTTCATTCAAATTTATTTTAGCAGTCGGTTGGCCATGAAATAATTTTCTCAAGTTTTTGTAACTAGAACGAAGTAAGGTTGGCACTCATGAAATGTCGTTAATGTCATAACGCCGTTGCCACAACTAATATCAAGTTTTATTACGAAAATGCCGAAAGTGATTGAAAAAAGAGACAGGGTTTCAGGAAGTGCTATTTAGAATTCAGGTCCGCTCATTGAAATAGTTATACCTTGATATTCTAAAATCCACAATACGTAGACGGTAGCGAACATATTCAATGCAAGAATTTATATAATGTTTCATCTGAATCTAAACGACTTACATTTCAGCTGAATATTTCCACAAGCAGAAAGATTGTGAATGAAGAGGATGACAAAGAATTTCCTTCTATTGGGAGACCCAAAAAAGTGGTGGCATTTGAGAATTTTATGTTTGAGTGAATTTTCGTTTTCTACAGGATTTTCGATAAATGTCATCGTAGAATAAGTTCCCCAAAATGGATTTTAATATTTTTCATTTGACTTGTCTTATACAATGTAAATGTCTTAAAGTACCAATAAATACCTAATTATTATTATTACAACAACGTATTAAGATGAATATAGCCACAAATACGCGCAAGTTGCCCTGTTACTTCTTTATTCATGTGAAATTTTTGTTCAAAGGTGAAGTTCATCTTAACATGAAACTTCCTTCAATTCCTTTTACTTATATTGATGCAGGATGATTTTTGTTGAAGAATTTAACATCTTGTAATTATCTGTTGATTCCTTCGGGAGATACCCATTCCCAACCACTGCATCATATGCATTTCATCCTCGGGTTAATTATACTGATCTCTTGTATTTTCCATGCAAATAACTGTATTAAGTATGCCTTCAATCAGTTTGTATAAACTTCAATTATGTTCGTCACATATTTTCCGAAGAGATTCGACATTGTGATAAAATTGCTAATAACAGAAACTTTTACGTAGAACGGGCAACATAGCGTTGATTTAAAACCGAAAAATGTTTTGACAAGCGTCATAACCCTACATTTTCGTACTATACAGAGTGAAATGTGTCAAATTTCCATGGCCAACCGACTGCTAAAATAAATGTGAATGCAGTATATTTATTTTATTTATTTGCTAGGTATGTGAAGCATCTTTGCCCAATTCGCTTTTCAGCTCTAAGAATCACGTGGATTATATACTGGTAGAAATTTCGTAAACTATGCGATGAATTTGGTGAGCTGCTGAGTGGTTTTGTATAAATCCATGTTGATGGTCTGGTCTTATGTCTTGCAAGTTTATATCGCTTTTCAGTCGTTTCAGTTAGTTTTTCGAAAAGTTTTCCAATAACTTGTAAGAGACTTATGGGTCTATAAGATTTCACATCATTTTCGGGTTTATTCGCCTTATGTATCATTATTATCTCAGCATATTTCCATATAGTGGGAAAGTATGAAAGGCTCATCATTCTGTTGAAAATTTTAACAAGGAGAGCTATTCCTTTTTTTTGGCAGTTTTTTCAATATTTCTGCAGTAATGAGGTCGTATCGTGGTGCTTCTTTAATTTTGAGCTTTCTGATATCTTGCCATACTTCTCTAGGTGTGAAGGGTTTAATGGGGAGAGACATTTGGCAGGCATCATCCAGAAATGTGTCTATTTCTTCTTCACTATTGTTCGGTTGTGGATGATTTGGGGAAAAAACTTGATTAGGATGGGTGGCAAAGGTGTTCACTTTTTCCTCATCTGATTTTGCCCATTCTCCATTGAATGTTTTAAGAGGAGGTTTTCTTGTTATGGGTCTTTTCAGCTTCTTTGTGGCTTTCCAGATTTGGTGGTCGTTATTATCATCGATCTGTTGGAGATGGTTCTGGAATTTTGAATTGAAATTTACGCAGTTTTCTGGAAAAGTATATTTCAGAAAAATAATTCGGATACCTACGTATGATCTTACTTTATCTATTGGGAATTCTGTAACAACGGTAGTTGTGCGTGAACATGAAATTTAACGAAGATGTAACGTTTCAACATCCTATTGATCAAACCTTAAGAACACGTTTCATATTTGTAGCCTTACTCCCTATTGAATGTACGTTAGGAAATAAAAATTAGGACACGTTTCTTATTGGTGGAGAGATCAACGCGTTTTTGAATGGTTTCTTATTCAACGTTGAACTAACTCCTTCACTCCTTTTACTCCTTAGTGAAAGCCCGATAAAGACATGTTCCTCATTGGTGTCTGAAGTAACTAGTTGAATCATATATGTTGAGCGTGAGTGAAATTAATTTGTGGTTTAAAAAAAGAGGATACAAAATTCATAAAATAAATGTATAATACACGTGTATGTTAAGTGTAAAGTGACAGGAGGAGCAGGTAAAGCGTGTGAAAAAAATTTTTGTACAAAACTTGTTTCATTATAATATGAGTTTTAGTTCTGGTATAATTATGACGAAATATTAAAATCAGATAAGTCAATCAGGGGTGAATAAGTTCTATGTTGTCTCTTGATCGTAACATATTTGTCAGGTCGGAAACCTCGTCGAATTTTTCGAGACATACACTACTAATTTTTCAGTTCATAACAATTTTGTGAGAAATCTGTGTATTCCAGGATATAACACTAAAAAGTTCATCGTTGAAAGATAACTTATATTTAATACCTAGTACTCATAACCCTTGGTTTGAAGTGAGTGCATACAGCAATTGGAATAAAATGAGGAAGTACTTTACTGTGATGAAATGACAGAAAATTGCTGGGATTTCCTTGCAAGATCCTTGACTAGACTATACTATAGTAACATTTCCAGAGGAAATAAGAAAGGAAACTTTGAATCCTTGTATTTTTGAGCGCACGTTAGTAGGTTCGACAGAGTATCAGATAATTTTAACAAGAACTGTTTGAGCACACCGTCATGAACAAAAGAAGGATATCAGATATGACTCAGCGAAATATACATCTCCATAACGAAGTCAACGACGAATTTTTTCAACTGAGGATGAATCCCATCGACACCGGTTAGATTTCCTGCTGACTGAAATTCACCCAGACGTCTAGTTATAAACATACGACGTTTGCTAGTGGGTTTTCTCCAATTTATATGCTGACGAGCCTCATGCATCGACAGCTCCCGATTCTTCCACTATCTAGATATCCGCGAACGCAGTGTTTTCAGCCGCAAATATTGACAGTTCTTCGAATCAGCGTATGCCGTCATTCCAATCATAGCAGGAAGATATGTGGGTCCGTCGACTGAATGCATTCAATTTTTTCTGACCCGCCTCGAAGCTGCAATTCCATTTGGCGTTGTGTGAAATCCAATATGTTCGAAGCCAGTTTCGCAGCTTGATTCTTGTCAATGTTTTTTTTTCTATTTGAAGTACCAATTCAATTTCGATAGAAGCTTTCGATTGAGATGTCTCCCAGGGGTGAATTCAGAAAATATATGTCCTCAACAAAGATAATTAGATGACTTATTTGAAAATTCGTGGAAAATCAATATGAATTTAATTTCCTTTAGAGCTCAACTCCAATAGTGTTTTCTCAGAATCAAATGGAGACAATATTTTAAGTTACGCTTGACCAAGGACCTGAAACTGTCTATTAAAGTTGAACAGGCAAATTGATAGCCGAGGCGCAGCAGAGGATAGCAAGCAGGCGAAACAATATAGAGTGTTTCTGCCGAGGTGCATATTATATTTTTTCGTCGTCCTCACATACCTTCATAAAAGTAAGAAATTACCCGTTTTATGGCTTCATCTAAGTGTCTGAATTGTCAATGATATAAGTATAGGGATGGTGGTGAAAAAGGTCGAAATATTCGGGAATCAAACCTCCAAACTAGCCGACGTTTCGGAAATTATATTTCCATCATCAGGGCACTGAAAATGAGTATACAAAATTTCAAAAGTCTCTCCCTTCACGGCAGTGAGACAAGAGTACAAAATGATACAGGGATAATAAATAGTTTGATAACTGTTGAGAGGGTCCTTGTTGGTCTGGGTTAAAGAGACTCAATTTAACAAAATGCCGACGTTTCGATTTATTTAAAAACGTCTTCAGGGCTCTACAATAGATGGTACACATAGACGCTATTTAAAGAAGGTAGCATTACAAATCAACAAGAAAAATATCAGAACAATTTGGAAGGAAACATATATAGAAAGTTTTGTATACGAACAAACCACTAAAGCAAGCAAACATTAATGAAGGGTAAGGGAAAAAAAAAGATCGAACAAATTAACACCTTGGATACATATATTTAGGTGTACAAATAAGTTTCCGCGGTTTTTTATAAAAAATTAGGAATTTATTGTAAAGGAAAAGTACATTACGTTTTATTCAAAGTATTTTCCATCATTTGCCACTACTTTTCCCCATCTTTCTGGCAACTTTCGGATACCCCGTCGAAAAAACTCTTCATCTTTTGACGCTATCCACAAATCTACCCAATTTTTGGTGTCTTCATATGATGTGAAGCGCTGCTCAGACAGACCATGTGCCATCGACCGGAACAGGTGATAATCAGAAGGGGCTAAGTCTGGTGAATACGGCGGGTGGGGTAAAACTTCCCAGTTGAGTGTTTCCAAGTATGTTTTTACCGGCGCCGCAACATGTGGACGAGCATTATCGTGTAAAAGAATAATTTTGTCGTGTCTGGAGTAGTAATGGGCGCGTTTTTCCTTAAGTGCCCGACTCAATCTCATCAATTGTGTTCGGTAGAGAGCTCCAGTAATGGTTTCGCTTGGTTTCAGCAATTCATAATACACGACACCAAGCTGATCCCACCAAATACACAGCATGAGTTTTTTTCCATGAATATTCGGCTTAGCTGTCGATGTTGATGGTTAGCCGGGCTTAACCCATGACTTTCTCTTCTTTGGATTATCGTAGTGAATCCATTTTTCGTCACCAGTGACTATACGATGCAAAACACTCTTTTTTTTATTCCTGGCAAGCAGCATTTCACTCATGCATAATCGGCGTTCAACGTCTCTCGGCTTTAGTTCATATGGAACCCAATTTCCTTGTTTTTGAATCATGCCTAACGATTTTAAACGATGTGAAATTGCTTGTTGAGTCACTTGTAGAGTAAGTGCAAGTTCTTTTTGCGTTTGGGACGAATCTTCCTCCAATAGTGCTTCTAATTCCATGTCTTCGTACACTTTCGGCCTTCCACTGCGTTCTTTGTCTTTAACGTCAAACTCACCGTTCTTAAACTTTTGAAACCATTCCTGACAACTTCTCTCACTTAAAGCAGCTTCACCATATGCTTCTAGAAGCAATCGATGCGCCTCAGCTGCAGAATTTTTCACATTAAAGAAGTAAATCAAAAGTTCCCGCAAATGATGCTTATTCGGAATAAAACTTGACATTTTTGCACGAAAAAAATTACGTGATGCTGATACGGAATCACTAGTACTTTAAGGTTATGGTGTTGCCAGATGACTAAACTTGGGATATTACGTTTTACATCTGACAATTTCTCCATAACCTTCTGGTGGGGCCATCTTTTGACAAACCGCGGAAACTTATTTGTACACCAATATATAAATATAGAAAGAGAATTTTTTATTGACCCTTCAATGAAATAAATTGAAGCTACTCACATTGTCAGTTGGTCTCTATTGTCTTCAGTAATAAATAATTGAGGGATGTTATGATAACAGGCATACTACGGAATTTGACTCGAATTAATCAGAAATGAAAACGAAATATATTCAACGTGAGAATAATCATATGTCAAGAAGGGAAGGAAAAAATATGTAGACACACGAATATGACTAATGTTACGTCAAGATGTGAGATTTCTTATTCTTTGGATTTGGATTATATTGAAATAGGCCGTGTTCAAATTCTCAATGTCACTCCTCTTATTGAGAGAATTTACTTCTTTTTTTATTTCCAGCATTTTACAAAACAACCTTTTATTTAAATTAGTTTGGCAATCAAGTATCCTAACACTGTCAAAATCGAACGAGTGTAATTCATTGAAAGTATGTTCAGCTAATGCAGTGTTGTTATCTTTCATTTTAGCTGGATTGTGTATATTAACACAATCTCTTTCGTGTTCAGTCAATCTAGTTCTCAGATACCTGTTAGTTTGTCCTATATATACTTTGTTACACTTTCTGCAAGGGATACTATAGATAACACCAGATTTTAAGTCAAGAGCAGTTTTCGACTTCAACTTGGAATAAAATCCCCCGACGGTATTGGCTGGTTTGAAGGCAATTTCAACGATTTGATCTCTTGAGAGCTGACTCACCCTTTCAGATAAACCCTGTATATAGGGAATCTTAAAATATCTAATAAATAGTTCTGACTTAGTAAGTCAGTACGAAAAGTGAATCAGGACGAAAAGAACTCGCATCCAGAAATAGTGGACTTTTCGTTCGGAAATTAGTACTAAAATGTCTTGTTTTTGTTCAGGTTTAGTATACCCCAGTGGAAATAGCAAACTCTGATTCGCTGTCGAGTATGTATTGCTCTAACTAGTTCAGTGTCTGTTATGGTCTAAAATAGATAACAATTTTGTTCTCTGGAAAATAATTTTTTACTCTTTTCAGTCTCACAAACTCCACTCAGCAATGCAGTCGCACAAACATTAAATTTTATGATTTTTTTACTCGCGGTCTTCTTACTCTTCTTCCCTAGTCACACCTACTCTGCCTCATGGATAATCCGCCTCTGTGTCCACTCTTCACTCTTGATCAACCCATTATCAACGTTCAAACTCAAGCAATTGATGATAATCAACTGCTCTGAAGAAATTGTGGTCCAAATATCTCGCAATAAAGCGTTAAGTCGGAAGGAAGAGTCGTCAGGACTACCCTCTCCTCGGACCCACATCAATTACGTAAATGTGTCCCCTTTTCAGCCAGCGTATGCGATGCAGTAGGACGTGAATAGTTTGTATTCACAAGGGGATGCAGCAACTAAGTCTATAGACAAAGGAAATGACTGCTAAGAGCTTTAGTGCATTACCACATACCCGATTTGATCACATTATCGCCGAACAAAAGTTGCCTGTTTCTTATGCAAACTAACTTGGCGCGGAGCTCCGTGTAACGCTTCCACCTTTTCTTCACATGGAAACCCTTAATTTGCATAATTTGCATTTTCACTTAAGATAATTTCATTTTCGAAACTGCCTCCCTATACGAATCCAATCGACTTAATTAAACGCTGTCTGGTAGTCACGAAGGGTTTGGATGATAAGAAAATGAATAATCCTGATGTTTACGATTCAATCTGCATGTGCCTCTGAATCAATAATGATGTGTACACAATACTTGTACAGTGTTACTCATTATTTCTGTGAGAACGGTTTAGATTCCCGCGGCATGTTTATTTGAAGAGGTTTCCAGACACAAGACAAGGATTCCTTCAATTATAGCACATAAACGAACGAGCACCAAATGGGAAAATCTAATTCCACATAATATTATTGTATGTCTGCTGGAAGTTGTTCCAGGAAAATTACCACAATGGCTTTTATCTGTTGATTGATATCGATTCCAGTTCAATATTTGATGGAGTAATTCGAATGTTGATTGATTTCATTCAAATATTGTTTGTTGAATGGAAGTTTATGTCTCTCGTACTGAAGAACATTTCCAGATGCAGATAAATCCAATTGTCTGTTATTGTGGTGTCATTACTTTTATCAGCATTGTTAGAACCATAAGGATAGATTGATTCCACGTCATATCGTTCTGCATTATGGAAATATTCCATACGTTGAAACATCTTCCTTGGTATCTTGACGTGCAACTTATACAGGGTGTATTTGAAGGTGGGGCTCTCTTTTCAACAGAAGCTGGTCAAAATGAAGCGTTTCATCAAAAATCTACTCAAATAGATCA
The DNA here is from genome assembly GCF_907165205.1 of Coccinella septempunctata. Lineage (NCBI taxonomy): Eukaryota > Metazoa > Arthropoda > Insecta > Coleoptera > Coccinellidae > Coccinella > Coccinella septempunctata. The sequence continues at coordinate 17,849,353 of NC_058194.1, read as the reverse complement.
TGATCAAGCCTAGACCGTTTGTTAGCTGAATTATAGCAAAGCAGTGGGAAAAAACTCATCTCCTGAATCGACCATGTGGTTTCGGTTAGGATATTGGCTCGTTCGATATTTACGGAGTAATGAAAATGGAAACTTAGGATTGCCGAATTGTTCTCATTATTTTTTAGTAACTTACTCGATTTCATGAAATGACTCATGTCGATACCAACTGACAGAAGAGACTTAGGACACAAGTGTAAAAATCTCACCAATAAAATTCGTCTGAATTATTCACGAATTTTTCACAGTGTGCATCACAATCTTCTTATTCGAACAATCATTTTCAACTTTTTCAACATAAATAACATAAGCACTTTGAATAAACCTCGATTCACATTTTTTTTCCACCCTAAATTGCTCAATATAACAATTATGATCCCCTCAAAAGTGATCGGATGCATCTAATCCGATGGACTTTGTACTGCACAACTCATTTTTTAGCCATATGTTTATGTTTTGTTTCGTTTTTCCGAAGCTGGAGTCACCTTCCACAGTCCCGTTCTTTAAATTCAATGAAATTTTGTCGAACTTCTAGGGGTTGTATCTCAGCCATCTTGGATATTATATAGGCATTTCTTGGTTAAACGACTTATTTTGATGAGTTTCACCTTCTGTCAAAAAAAAGCCTCTCCTTGACACCCTCAAGGCCTCACACCCTTTATTTTGGTAAGAACATAACTTGGTCCTTATTCTTTCTATATGAAATATTCAATACATTGATTTGTCCCAAAAGATCAATAAATTATTCACTTATTCATTAATTATTGCAACAAAGCAATGTTCTTTAAATTATTATGTGTTACGAATTGAATAAAGTTCAAAGATTTTAAGATTTATATCTCCGAATTTCAAGATTTCGTCAAAAAATTCTGGAATAGGTCAATTTTTTAAATTTAGGAGGAGTTGCTCATGCGTCTCTACGAAGGGTGGAGGTTGAACCCTCGTTTAATGGCTCCATTTCAAGCTGCCACTCATAACATTTTTACATATTGCAATAACGTGCAAACATGATCGAAAAGTTTATGGAAGTAACTTGTTGAATAGTCTGATGCAGCATAAAACAAAATAATCATCATTCTGGAAAACTCAGCTCAAAGACAAGGACGTCACATTAAAACGAGCATTGAAAGCATATGTTATTCTTTTTCTTACATATTTTCAATGGCAACCAATGCTTCCGAAGTATATATCTACCGACAAGCATAAATATGGTACATTTACAGTACAAAATATCCAATATCGACAAGCAATGAGTGGAATCTCCAAATTTATTGGATTTTCCGTACATCCCTACAATTCCGACCTGTTGGAATCGCCAAAGATATTCAGGAAGGATCAATCCTCAATAAAATCATGGTTGAAGAACTGCTTTTATCGTATACAGCTGTGGGTTATCAAATGCTCCATCACATGTCAATAACAATTCATTTTCTGCAGTTGGATTTCTTCCCTCCTAACTTGCAATTTCACATAAACCCAGAGTTCAGTTTCATCAAAATATTGCCCAGAAATTTCATGCAATGAGTAGAATAATTTGAGCATAAATCTAGTTGAGGCGCAGATCATCTAATTCATATTTCGATTAATACTAAATATGAGTATATTGATGAAACTGTTCCTCTTGAAATAGTCGAATTTATATTAAAAATTCGGATCGAAACTCCCTTATTATACTGAATATTCGAGGGTGTTGTACTATAGCCTATTAAATTGAACAATCACTAATTCGACTCCAAGTGAAGTTCGAACTGAACAATTAATTCAATCCACCGCTTAGTGCTTTCCCCATAATTAAACCTAAAAGTTATAGATATCTGTCCTAAGGGACTAGAACAAAACAATCCCGTCGACTATAACGGAATATGGACAACCTGGCTACAAATCAGCGGTAATGAGCACTCATCCAACTGTGTCCGCACTATAGCTCTCAATCGAAGAAATCTCGAGGCCATTTTGTACCGGGGTATAATTTAACGGTGTCTGTATTTCATGCGTGAATGGCACATGCGAACAGATATGCTTTTAATGTGCTTTCGAGTATCACATTTTCGATCGTAATACGCGTATCTGCTCCTGACAGGTTCTCATGCTGGGGCAGCAGTTAAACATTTATTGCGCTTTCTGTGTTACACCCAACCAGGAGCTTGTATCGAAGTGTAATAAGTTAAAATCAATAATTCGACGTAGTTTCAATCCGCGGAAAAGTTCGAGGGTGATAGATATTTATATCTCGATGCCGAAGTAGATTTTTGTGTAAGGGTAGAAGTGATGGATGCATCATAACTGATAAGTTTCTGCTACTACGGAAGACTGCAAACGGAAATTATACCTCAGAACTGCCATAAAGCAGAATTTCCTATACTCGACAGAAACTTTGTTCATTAGAATCAAATCAAACAAGTTATGTTATACAACAAAAACGTTACTGCACTAAGTAGTTCAATCTAGCTTCCTTGCTAATATATAACAGAGTTTTTGAAAACAACACTAGTATTACTGATTGCTGGGTGTGTTGGAGGGATAAACCAAACCTGCCACTGCGACCAAGCGGTCTATTGTAGCACACAGGCAAGCTCGTAGAGCTAGATCTCCCCCTCCAGTCCCATCCTGCTCAAGAAGGAGATGATGTCGGAGGGGAAGTGATTCGTGAGTTCCTCTAGGACCATCTTCGGAGAACCAAATACTCCATGTCTGACCCTGTCTGCCGCCGGGCAGTCACAGAGGATATGCTCAATCGTTTCGTCCTCCTCTAAGCAGAGTCTGCAGAGCGGGTCATCGACGATGCTAAGCTTTTTAAGATGGGCTCTGAGTCTACAATGTCCTGTTGAAATCCTTATTACAGATCTCAGATTTGTTCTAGAAAATCCTAGCCAACGACTGGTGTATGAGCTGGAAGCCACTGAAATAGCCCTGTGCGAGTGACGCGGTCCAGGACGATTGCGCCAATACTCCAGGACCTTTTGCCTTATCCAGCTGTTGTTTCGTTCCCTGATTAAGGAATTTGAAATTCCTATACTTGGTTCCGGGCCAATAAGCGCTGATGTTGCGCCTTCTCTGGCCAGAGCATCCGATACTTCGTTGCCTCTGAAGCCAGAGTGTCCAGATCCAAATCAGTTGCAGTCTGTTTAAACTTCCCAATTTGGAGAGTTTTGATCTGCATTCAAATACCTGTGCCGAGTTGCATTTGTCTGCTGCTAGAGATTTAATCGCAGCTTGACTATCCGTTAGGATTTTTATTGACCTACATGCCCAACCAATGTTAAGCAAATGGCTGGCGCATAGAACAATGGCGAAGATTTCTGCCTGAAATGCTGTCGCCGACTTTCCTAGACTGGCACTGAGTTCAGTCAGCGGTCTACGACTGGTTCTGGAGCCATCAGTAAACCAGCAAGGTCAAACACTAGTATTACTTTCAGGAGTATTTTCTAGATAGTAAGGTAGCGCAAGAGGGAAATTAGGAAATTCGCACGGGGTATTTTTGGTTTCAACCTCCCTTTGTTGTTGAGGGTGTTAATGATAGAACACCAGAAACTTTTTCTGGCAAAGAATTTGGGAACAGTAGAGTTCCTTACAATTTTTTTTTATGCTGGGTGGATTGACTATTGGGACGATATCTTTGCAACTTTTCTGATACATGCCATTTTATAAAATCTTCTTTTGTACTTGATATTACTTCAATGTTTTATTTTTCGCCAATGTTGTATAGCACCATCCTTAGTCTTCATGTAACTGGCCCATGCTATTACTTTTCTAAAGTTTTTTTTTGCACAGGTTGTGAATATAGAGAAGAATAAATTTCCGTATTCTTACTGAGAATTTTGTGTCGACAAGAAGCAGACTTGTTGGGCTGGCTGTTTTTCTCTACTTAGATCAGTAACTCATTTTCTCGTCATGGAAATTTTTATGAAATTCTCTTTATCTCCTGAAATTCTCATGGAAAATAGCATCTATCGTCCAGAGTGCACTACGGATTCCTCATTATTAAAATTATCAACAGCGTTTTCGTGCATGAGCAGACATATAATTAGGTAAAACGTTGAACCCAATTTTGACTAAATTGCTCCACAAATTTTTTTGAACTTACATTCTTAAGGTAACTCACATGTATGTAGTGCGGATTCTGTTTTGTGGGCTATAATGCTTAGTCATATCTAGCATAATGAATGCACAAGTATCGTTAAGAGCAGAAACTTATAATTTTGGTGATTTCCTTCCTGAATCCCCAGACATCAGCCCTATTAGATAGAGCTGGAATTATTTCGAAAGGAACGTCAGACATACACCTCAGACGATCTCGAAGTGATCATTAAAAATCTAAAACCCATTCACCAAGACCTTACTGAAAATACGTAAAACTCATAAATGCTTGTTTTCTGCAAATATATTATATTTTCAGCTCAGGCTGTATGATGAACGTTATTATTGCAGAAATAGGATGGAAATCCTTTTATTTTGCATGTTTTATGACATTTCTATATGTCTTAATTCCATACCTTTGAGAGCCGTTGTATTTTGTTACTGGACTGGAAATGACTCGATTATATTCTTATAACTACAAAATTAATGGAATCAAAGATAATAGTGGGATTCCATTTTCCGTGAGCTTGTTAACGGTCCTACACATGTTATCCTCTCTATGTATCAACGTCGAGTTAGTGGATGAGAAACAATTTATTTTATTTTTTTTCCAGAGACTTTTGATTTTCTTCTGATAACTAAAAAATAGAGAAAACTGGTGGGATTAGATTTTTCGTGAGTTTTCCAACGAGCCCACACTGGTGCATCTTGGAGCCAAGTAGAAATAAATTGACGAGTTCGAGCATAACTTAGAGTGAGTGGTTGAAATATTACTCGTATATAATTTCATTCCATAAAAAATTCTTGAAAAATCATATACAGAAATATCACTGTTACTTCATAACGACTGTAATATATGGATGCGATTCAATGTTTTCCATTTCTACGAATAAGCAATATTTTAAGATCTTCATATTGAATAATAATAGGTACCACTCTTCACCACATAGTGGTATAAAATATGTATAGTTTCCCCTTTTATTATGTTTTCGTTGGAAAAAAATTATTTAAAAGGCTACTAATCGCATTCATATATGAATGGCATATTTTCAAACCATAACTCAAACATTTATTCAAATCCGAGTTTTAGATAGAAAGTCTTTAGTTGAATGGAATGCCTAAATGGCGAATACGCCAGGATAAAAACGGGAGCAAAATCAACTGAATTAATAGTATATTTCCAACGATTGAATCTCGTGAGTAATTCACATACCATCAAATAATGAAATGGCTCTTGAACTCTATAAAATTATAGATGCAATTTATTTCCTCAAACTTTATAATATCAAAGGGTGTTTCACGAATAAACGGACAAACAAAAACTGTGAGTTGAGAGTATCGGTATTAATTTAAGAGAACTCCGGTTGGAATTTCTTGTTGTATTTTAGTTATCTAGTTTTCTGTATATAGAGTTCTTTCTGAAATTTCTGGAATTTTTGTTTTATCGTATCGATGCAACTGAACATTGGTTTTGTTTTTTTTGTGTTCATATTCTATTATTCTTATAACTATATCATACTCAATACTCTTCATTTTACTTAAGACTCAACAGCATGTATTCGTCACATAAACATATACCTACATATATAATTCAAATACAGATATCCTCTGAATAAAATATAAATACATAAAAATGTTCAACATGAAGATAAATACAATGTACACAATGTACAAAAAAAAAGATTAAATATAAGGTCACGCAAATACAAAATTAGTCACAGAGAGGCCATGTATGTGAGGATGACAAAATCTAGGAGAAAAAATATGCTACAGAATAAAAGGCTTCAGTAATTAATATTATCCTGGTTCTTCATAGGCACTGTAGAATATAAAAAACCAGGAAGGAGCAAACTGGGATTTTTCTTTTAATAGCCTTGCGAACGGAAACGGTCATATGGCTATAGAGCTCTTCTTGTGACTCATCAGTCATGTGCGTTTAATAGCATAATAATAGGTGATCTATATGATTATTCTATTATATATAGACCTAATACTTATACCGATGAATTTGATATTAGGTCTATGTTCTCTATCGAAGTTTATTTTCATTGCTGTCAAAGTTGTAAACATATACATCATTTCAAATGGTGACTTATGCATTTTGTGGCTTTACTCAAACTATATAAAACTAGCTAAAACAAACGAATATTGGTGTAGAACATTTAATAGGTAAGTGCAAGACGATATAGCAAAGGAGGCGCAGATCACCAGTTCGTCGAGAAGCTGATGACGTCATTGGAGGCTTATGTCAAGCTAAATTGATAGAACTGGTGTAGAAAGTAGAATGCTTGAGATGAGGTCTTATAGGACCAACCAAGTGCTAAGCTTTAACGAGACATTCAATTTTCTCCTCATTTTATTTGTCTGTTACTCAAACCAAGAATTTTCAATTAAAAATTTCCTTCATGAAACATTTCATTCTCTTCTCAAAGAACAAGAATATCAACTAAACATGCTCTGGTATCTTATGAAAATAAACAACTTGAAACGAATAATCCCGAAATAAAGAGATGGAAGGTCATTGATACCTATCCATGTCTTAGCAGCGTATATACATGGTCATGAAATTTACCTATCTACATTTAATGAGACAGACAAGAAGTCGATTTCAGAGCGATGCATGCAGACATCAATAAAACTTACTGACATAAAGCTGATGTGTAATCTTCATCGTACGTACAGGATCAAAGTTTCATGCAATTTCTTATTACTCGGGAACCGTATGACATAAAAGTCAGACTCAACAAGCGGAATTCGGTTGCAGACAGAAGAAATTAATCAAAGCGGGCGCTTGTTCAACGGCGAAAGAATTGACGGCTGCGACATGACTGACAATTGAAGCGGTTGGGATTTTAAAGGAGTTTTATTGAAATTCTTGGTGGATAACGTTCGTGTCATGCACATAAAGCTGTGATGCTTTTAGCTAATCGAATCCGTTTGTTACTCGTTACGTGCTAGTCTCGTGTTGTACTCGGTTGCTCTCAAATCTGATCAGTAAAAACTAATCAGTCGCAATTTTTCATAATCTACATAAACATTTGAACTAAATAATTCATTGAAAGTAGTAAGATGAGAATATTTCTGCTTATGGGACCAATAAATCATATCCAAGCTTTCTGTAGAGTCGCTTAAAAAGAGTACTTTTGATGGTCATTTAGAGAAATTGCGCTCAATGGCGTTATTTATTGTATTGACAATTCATACTACTATGGTATTTTCAATCTTGAACGGTGATCTCGCAAAATAAAAAGTACACAACCACAAAAAATAAATTTGATCCTCTTCGAAATACCCTGCTCAAAATTGTAGTGGATAATTTGCCTCATATAGCTCTTCGTAGTACTTTTACTCAATCCTTCATTGTGTCAATCTATGAAAGCTTGAGGAATGCCTTGACAAATTGTATTCATTCAAGAACAAGAACGCTAGCGACGAGAATACCCAAAAGCAGCGTGCACCTATATAACTCCATATAGACAGTGTTTACAACCTTATTTTACACTCTAAATAACTGAACAAATACCTACACGAAACACAAAACTTGTAAATACTTAGAAACTGCTTCCTACCTGAAAAGAGGCTAATAGACCTTCTTAGAGTTGAATTTGAGGAACACGTCAAATGGGGGTCTAGTCTTGAAGTTGCACTCTAACTAGCTGGTGAGCACAGAACACACAGAACACTGGTGAGTATCTATTATGCACAAGTAGAATATGGTCTTCGATATGGAATCTACTTGTGGAGCATCTCAACCCAAACGAAAGATGTATTTTTGCACCGAAGTGACCGAAGGCATTTTCAACATCCCTAGGAGGCAATAATTGGACGCTTGTCAGTTTGAAATTGTATGTAAGATTTATTGCAAGATAACCTCTTTCAAACGTAATGAAGAAATTCTTAAGATGAATAAGTACACACCGAAAAAGCTTGATTCACACACAGGTTGCAAAATACAAGATAATTCAAAATACACCTGACTTAATATAGGACCACGTATTATTTTATCTGAACATATTAAGTCAAGTTTGAGATGTGTAAGACGCTTCTTGAAACTTTTTTGATGCAGAATACTTTTTAGAATGTGCAAGATTCTCTCAACTGTCCACAATATTTTCGTTTCTACGTTGGAGTGCTTTTATATACCGATATTTTAAGAATTTTGACGTTTTCGACACAATTTAATATTGTCTTATGGAAAATGAACATGATTGATTAACCCTTGGTAATGATATACTCTATTCTAGCATTCTCCATGAAAGATTACTTCGCACTGTTGATTTTATAAGTAGGTAATGGCACTCAAGCCATTAAGTGCCACGAGGACCAAATTTTGTCGCAAATATACTATAAATATATTTAACGTATATATACGCCTCTCCCCATGGTAGGCAAATTAATACTGAAAATTTTCTTCAAATGCAAAAAGTAACATGCTGTCGAATATCTATTTTTGGAGAAGTGTATTTATCGTTGTTCACCTCGTCCTCCACAATGGACAGCAATAAATGAAACATATACCCATATCCACATGGGCAACATACAGGGTGTCCCAAGTTCGAGTGCCTAATAGACGTTTGTGGAGAACTGGTCATATGAAAATTGAGATTATAATATTGTACGAAATTCTCTACTGAGCTAAAATACTTTTGGAGGCTCAGCACCAGTTATACAAGAACAGAATATAAATTTGTTCACAATTTTTTTTTTTAATTTTTTCGTATCTGTCATGATTGAGTATTCAAAGCTGAATACATTCATGTTAAAACCATTGTATTGATTCAAATAGTTTTCAAAATATCGGAAAAAAAAATTCGAAAAAAAGGAAATGCGTATTCAGTATTATATTTGTTATTCCTATTCTAAATATTTTAAGCACAAACCGTTTTCCCATTTTTGAAGTCGACGAACGTGGAAATATTGTACATTGCCTGAATTTTGAAAAACTTGTCACAGGGTGTCCCAAGAGTTGTTTATAAAATTGGGATCAAAATTTGCCCATAACATTTTTTTTCAAATGAGAAAGTTTTTATGATGTCACAGTTCAAAAAATAGTCCATTTTCGGTTCGGAAATTAGTACTTACAATGTCAGTTTTTGTTGTGGTGTACAGAAAGTTTTTTTATTCCACGACCATTTCATGAGAATTCTGCGAAATGAAAGTGGTTTGAGAAATCAATTCTTGTTTATTGATAGGCTGAAAACGGAGTCTCAAATTATTTAATGCAAAATACAAAACAACAATATTGTAGTCAATAATTTTTTCTCCACTTCTGAAGATTATGAAGAGGAATGTCTGGAGATCGAAAAAGGAAAATCTATTCAAATTCAAAGAGTGGAGTACAATTCCTATTTTATGGCTTTATTCATTTCTTTACATTCTTTTCGTTGCATGGACTAAGTGCAGAAATTAACATTCTGCTATGTTCGTCTGTTCCCCCATCGCATCGAAGTCTATTAGGGGGTTCTGATCGATTAATATCATCATGAAAGGAGCTTTTTGTCGGTGAGTTGTTGCTCTTCTCCTTTTTCTCTCCGTTCCAATCCCATCCGCCTCAAATCGCACCCATTCGTTCAGGTATAAAGAAAGCTTTTATCTGTATTACAAATTCAAGGCGTCGGGATGCTATTAACAAACAGTACAACGTCTGTCGATCACATTGATTTCATTCTCCTTCCGTGTATACTTGCTTCACGGATGAGCAGATCCTTCCTGTTGTTACAGCGAGATTGAGTACCATGCAATCAATTTCAGATTTCGAAACATGGAGTAAGATTGAAAATGCCGTCGTTCCAAATGGCTGTTCTAGAAGAGAAATGATTGGAAATCCTTAGGGCTCATGTCGATCTTGAAGTTACCTATGTGGGTGACGCATCACTCTCATTTTATTGGATGAAACGGAGATTGCAGGATATCCATATATGTCTTTCGTTAATTCAGATAATCAGTCTATTTCAATTTGAATTCCTTACAGAAATAAAGGCACAAAATTGGATATTTTCAATACTGTAACCTTGTGCGGATGAATAGTTGATTTATCGTGAAGGGGCAAGTTCCTCTTCTTTTTACTGTAAAGCCATATTGCCTGCTCTACATCGAATGTTCGTGATTTTCTTTTCCATCATTTTGCTAGTTGTTACTCGCTTCCGATAAATCATATTGTTTATTTTACATCTCTTCTGATCTCTTCGTTTCCCTTTTTGAAGTCTGGTTATCCAGAATAAAAAGGTTAATCCTGTGTACGTTCGCAATTGACACAAATTGTACCAATATGCCCATATACTAGGCTGATCCATACCTTCAGTTAAGATCCTAGGGCATCTCCCAGCACCAGGTGTGTTCCTGTGTTGGTTAGTGTGTCCCCCTAGCCCATCAAAGACTATCTATCCAATGTGCCTTCTCTTGGAACTCACGAACTCGAGTTTATGCGGGATCTTGCTATCCTTACGAAGGTTTAAACATCCAAGGCAAACTTATGAAAATATTGACATCTCCACAAGGGATTCACACTTTATTTTACACCATGCGATTGGTTCGAACTTTATACAAAACTAAAGTAGATATACTAAGTCAAATAGGAAACATAACAAGTATAATTATAAATGTATGAGAAAATTTTTCTAGTAATACGTCTACTACTAGTTAGCCTAGACCAGTTCCGTGCATAAAAAAATATTGCGTTACTATAGCAACGAACAATAACTCATTAGAAGTGTCAGTGTAAAGTTTGAGGTCAAAAAAGTAAACCAGAGTTATGCAATAAATTAAAAGAAAGAAGATGTACACCGAAGTTGTGAAAATCGAAAAGTTGGAGTATCGAGCCATCATCAAGTACCTGTATTTAAAAGGGTTAAAAGGTAAGCAGATTTACGAAGATATGCTTAATACCCTTGGTGATCAATGTCATTCGTATGCGACCGTGACAAATTGGACTTCAAGCTTCAAAAGTGGTAAACTTTCCATTGAAGATGATGACCTATCGGGAAGGCCAGTTTCTGTGTCAGTCCCCGAAAATAGCGATGCAGTTCATGGCACGATTTTATCAGACGGTCGAATTGGGCTAAAACGAATATCTGAAGCATAGAATATTTCATACGAACGCGTTCATCATATATTATAGTTCACGTCAATTTGGACATGACAAAAATTGCTGCAAAATGGATCCCCAAATGTTTGAATATTGACCAAAAGCGTGCAAGGGTAAAAGCATTGCGTTCGATCTTTCCTCGATTTGAAAACGATGTAGACTTCTTAAACCGAATTTTTACTATGCATGAGAGTACGGAGACTACATTTCTACGATCCAGAAACAAAGCAACAATCGATGGAATGGCGACACTCTGGTTCTCCAAGACCTAAGTTTCGTGTCAAAAAATCTGCTTGAAAACTTCTTGCTTCAGTTTTTTGGGATTGTCATGAAGTCATCATGATTGATTAATTGATTTTACGGATAAGGGTAAAAGAATAACCGGATATTACTATTCGACCTTACTGACCACTCTGCGGAAAAAAGTTGTAGAGAAAAGACGCGGAAAGCTAACCAAAGGTGTTTAGTTTTTGCAGGACAACGCCCCTGCACACAAATCCCATGTTCTCATGCAAAAAATTCGTGATTTAGGGTTTGAATTACTAGAACAGCCCCCTTATTCACCAGATTTGGCCCCATCCGACTATCATCTCTTTCCTCAACTGAAAAAAAGGTCCTAAATAAATTTTCTTCCAATGAGGAGTTAATAAAAGCTGTCGAGGTCTGGTTTGCAAAGCAAGAAGAAAAAATTTTTTGAAAGGTTTAGAGATGTTGCAGGTTCGCTGTAATAAATGTTTCCAACGGTGAGATGTGACGGTGAGATTTTGTTTGGTTCTATAGTAGGCTGAAGATTTTTTAATATATCCTCGTATATTCGCTTGTCTGGATAAGAAATGAGTTCTTCAACCATATCTACAGAGTGGTTTCTGTATTATCGTCTGTTGGTATGCACACCACACTATCGTATGGGAGCTATTCTCATGGAAAAAACCGTTAGTATTTTTCAGTATGAACGCTGTGCGTTACATCCAAGAGGTAGTTGAACCATATTTTCTGCCATATAATCGAACCCTTTCCAACCCACTTGTCCAACACAAGATACTGCACGACCACATGTAGCCAGAATTATGATATCTCATTTTGAAGACAATCAGTACATTTGTTGCCTTGGTACCCTATACCTTCGTATCTTTCACCCATAGAACACGTCTGGAATATGAATTACAAATAACATAGGATGAAATACCTTCCAATTGCAGTTTACCTAGACGTATTTCTGAGGACATATGACATTTTGGAATTCCAACACATTATTAATTTTTTCCCTTCTTTCTTGAATTGGATTTTCATCAAATAAGTTTGATTGATTGATTGCCTAAACCTAGAAATGATATTGAAAATATTTAGCATTAATTAATGAGAAGATAGAATTAAACGAAAAACTTTCTCTCCAACGTTTCGGCGTAGTTCCGCCTCCTCCAGGATGTAAGTTGAAGTTTTCATTGAAATAAGAAGTTGTCTTTTATAAACAGAACTGAGAACATGACAAAACCAATCGAAAATATCTTCAAAACGAAGTAGGAAGCACAAACAGAAAACAGCATAAAGCTGTCGACAATTAGAATTGAACACCATTACAAAATTTCACATAAATAGATATTCGTTCGAAGTATTCACATGCAGACAAAAATGTCTTCGTTTCAAATAATAACAATAAAAAAATGAGTTTAACCTTCTTTAGTCCTTCTCCACATAAAAGAGTTGTACTCGAAACAGAAACAAAAACAACCATGAAACCTAGCGAAGTGTCCCCATCCCAATAAAGTAAACACACCGAAGACATTCCACAATGAATCCCCACTCCACGATCAAACCAAAATACAGTACGCACAATCTATATAAGAATTAACGACATTTCTATTTTTTGTGCCATCTTTTTGAATGAACGCTTGAACGTACCAGACTCCCTAGACAAGACGGCCACTAAGTTTATTTTTATTTTATTTTTTATTTTATTTCTCGATTTGGGATACAAACAGGATAACTCCCACAATAGTATCCTCTAATACACAAAGTAGATATAAAATATACAAACGTTGTTCAGAGACAATTCAAAAAAGATTATTCATTGTTAAAAAATCAGATAATAACTACATGCTATAAATTAGCTCCCTATACTATAAATTACGCATTCTTGAAAATATTTCGTAACATTCCCTTAAACTTAAACAAACCCATTGTGAAAACATCCAGATTTCCACAATACTTATTGAACAAAATACACATTCTAATTACAGGAGAATTTTGACCAAGATTTGTATTACAAATGGGTGTTGCGAGTAGCTGCCTATTCCTAGTATTCCTAGGAGGAACATGATACGAAATCATTGATGTTAAGTCAGATGAATCATAAAAACCACATATTACTTTGAAAATGAAAATTAAATCACTGTTTAGTCTTTTTATCTCTAATGATTGCATACCATACTTAATACGGAGCTCACCAATTCCCTCGTTTACGTAAACATTCGTAATCTTATAATGCAAAAACCTAATGAACTTGTTCTGAAGCCTTTCGAGTCTAGTCTTATGAACATTATATTGTGGATTCCAAATAACACTACCAAAATTTAATTTACTGTACACTAAAGAATAAAAAACTGACTTCAAAGCTAACTCATCATTAAAATGTTTACAAGTTCTACAGAGAAAGCCCAATAATTTACTACAGGAATCAATCAGATAGTCTACATGTGCATTGAAAGACAGCTTTGAGTCGAACATCACGCCCAAGTCTTTCACTATATTCTCTCGGGTCAACTTAAAGTTGTTTAAGTGATAATCAAAATGCAATGGTGTCGCATTCCGCGTAAAAGAAATACAGACACACTTATCGACGTTGAGTTCCAGCATATTGAGCCGGCAAAAATCAGCAAATTCGTTGAGCTCCTGCTGAACTCTTATACAGTCCCGGATGGTCGCAACCTTCATGAATATTTTCAAATCATCCGCATATAGGAGAATATGACAAAACTTGAAACAAGATCTCATGTCGTTGATAAATATAAGGAACAACAAAGGTCCCAAGTTGGAGCCCTGTGGTACCCCAGACGTGACCACGAATGGTGCGGATTTAAAACCATTCACCACCACTAGCTGAGTCCTATTGCTCAGATAAGATGAAAACCATCTCAAAAGATCCCCGTGAATCCCGATTCTAGCCAGTTTAGTTATTAAAAGGTTGTGATCAATTTTATCGAATGCCTTGGTAAAATCTGTATATAATGAGTCAACCTGTACTCGTTCGTCTAGGGCCCCTGCAATATATTGTGAATATATGACCAAATTTGTTTCAATGGATCGCCAGTTGGTTGTTATACTATTATTATATGTCAAAATGGACGAACAAAGATTTATTTTTATTATCATTATTATTTATTATTATTCAACTTCCTTTTACCAAGAATTCCTATTGAATTTTATGATGCGTGTTCTGTTTTCTATGTCACTCAGTGTGTTGCTTTCATTATGCGCCGGCCATTAGGTATGCTCTGTTGGTATATTCATATTCAAACAAACATTAAATTTTTGTGTTGTATAAATAATGTGGTTGGCTTGAACGAATTTGTCATCCAGGGTAATAACACCCTTTAATTAGCGTAGTTTTGTTCAAATGCATACCACAAACAACCCTCGATGGCGCATCTGAGTTTTTGTTACCATGATATAATTGGTGATTATACTGAGCTATGGCATCATATATCCATTCAGGTCATCATTTTGAGAGCTCGAAATAATTAAATTCAATTCATATTTCACACCGCTATAACATGTTTACACTGGAAAGTATGATATATCGAAAAATATTCGCGTGATATCAATCTCTTCACGATATTAAATTCTTCAACGTTAACAATCTCATTGGTCGGCGAATTGTCTAGTTAGTTTATGTTCATTTTATCAGTTTGAATCAAATGGCGCGTTCACGCGATTACGCATACGTAATAAGTGATTGGATGAATTTCCCTGCTCGATAATCTCCTATGGTCATGCTTTATATGAGATATATTGTTGGGGTTTGCTTCGATCTTGCACGAATCCCTATCAACATGTGAGTTGGTTTCTGTTTATAGAGAAAAACACATTCGAAGATGTTAAACACGCCACAATGTGACACGCAATGGTTTGATTGAAATTTTCTGTGAGAATAAAACGCAACCAATAGGTAGGCATGACCAACTTCTGTACTATTGGAAGAAATCTTATCAATAGATATTTGCCCTACTGTATACAATGAAAAAAATCTTAATTCATATTATTCAGTAACAAGGTAACCTTAGACCCTTCATGTCATCGAGTTTACTACAGCTTTATGTATTGAAAGAGACATCTTAGAAGCATTTTTCGTTCATAGAAATCTCAGGTGCACAACCGAAGATTATAGAGGAGGAAGATAGGAAACTCCCTCATATTTCTAGTAGGTACTAAGAACCGACTACATTTTGTATTGTGTTTGCCACATTTGACAAGCAGATGGCGTTGACAACGTACTGTCAATACAGAAAAACAGTGTAATAACAGTGCTCTGTTTTATAATTGAATAGCGCGAAATTTTAACTCTATTCCTTGTATAGAATTTCAATATAGACTTTGTTGAGACATTCTGAGCAACAAAACGACAGTATAGTTTTTTTATGATCAGGATGTTAATTATCATCTGAACATTGTGTGGAATTAATTGATCACAATGGAATACATAGTCGGATGTGATATATATTTATTTGCAATTTAGGTATAATAAATTCACAAAAATTTAAAATTATGAGCAACAAACAGAGCTTTGAATAGGTTACAAAAGTATATGGTGATCTGTTATACGTCGAAGGTGTTATTTCTGTGCAATACATTGTTTTGAATTGGAAAAAATTAGTTGAATACGTACAGTTTATATCAGAAATTAATTTTAACCAATTCTCAATATACCATTATAGCATATACACATTTCAGTTATTCCAATCAACAATTTGACAGATACTCGATTCCAAAAACGAAATCAATAAAACCTTTGCATATCTGAATATTTTGAAGGAGTATGAATTGACAATCCTTGAAAGGACGTATAAAGGTCCCCTAAATGGGGTCTTTATGCAAGGGATGCTTCCTGTAAACAACAATTCACGTGGATGAACAGTTCTCGATTATTTTGCAGTAAAATATTCACTGCACATGGTGTAGTCAGTAGTGTTTGCTCAAGTCATTGTCTTTACTCCGGAGCGTTGAAAATATAGCACCGTTGAAAATCTCTCAAGCACTAGAGTTTATTAGAGCTTTAGATAAATCGAGCGATTTTGATGACTCTTGTACTCAATTCAACATGGAACTGACTGGTATTCTCAATAACCTCTTCATTTCTTGGTTGTCTTGTGCTTTCAATTCCTATAGATCAATATTCTTGTTTGTTCCTTTATAATTTCTTTAATTTCTTCTTTTTTCTCTGATCTCATTATTACTTATATTCTATGAAACATCCAGTGCTGATCTTATTTTTCTATTTGATGAACTATGAATGTTTCGGTTTTCTTTAGTACTTAGTCACCATTGTTTTGATCTATGTAGAACTTGGTATATTCGATTATTTTCAACTGATTTTTGATTGACAGTCTGCTTCCTGCATTGCAGAGAGGATATATAAATATCAATGTAATTGCCTCATTTTTTGTATTTTCTTGAATTTATTCGTTGAAATTTAGCTTTTCGTCTGGTATCCCTCGTAGATATTTCGTTTTTCCACTCCAATCATTTGTCAGTCAATTTATCATGATTGTTCATTTTCGTCGAGAGTATATCACTTGTCTTTTCGCATTTATTTTAATTTTTCACTTTCCAAAGTATTTCAATATCTTGTCGATGTTTCTTTGCCGTTTGATTCTAATTTTTTTCTTCGACTACACGAAAAGTAAAGTGTATTGAGGAGTGTGCATCTGGAAATTTTTGAGATCTTCAGAATTTCGGGTTTTCAAAGAATTTGATACCTTTTCAAATATTGTATTTTTTTTCACTTTGAATTCAAAATTCATTTGAAATCTTATTATTCGAACTTGAAATTCTCTATATAAATTTATTTCGAAAGTAAATTGGATTTTTCCGATGAGAATCCGTAAATTAATTTAGTATCCTTAACTTTTAACGAGCAGGTTATTATTGCAACTTTGCAGGCAAGTACAATGAAGCATAAGGCATAGTAATTTTTCTGTTACTACTGTTTTTCCGGATTCACTGCAAACAATCTCAGCTCTTTCAATATTGAAATGACACACCCTGCTCTTTTTTTCGATTTGAAAGATTTTGTTATTTGCTACAGAATGTCGACTTCTACCATGGTTTACTGCCAAAGTTGTTGAAGAAGTTTAATGTGATTCCTCTATCTCAGTTGCATAACCTTTTAACGATTTTCCATTCTTTGAAAAATGTTCATTACTCGTTTTTCCGAATTATTTTCCCCATATTTACTCCATCCCATTTGTAAAAGTTGAGGGTATTTCCGATTAAACCAGGAGTAAAATATCGATAAAATGGTTCTGATAAATTATTCACTATTTTACCTGACTAAAGTTTCAGCAATATCATCCTTTCATTTCAAAGTTTCGTACTACATCCCATCTCTTCGTGTATCTATATATTTGAAGCAAATACATTCAGTTTTGTATAGTTTCAATATATGAACATAATTATGCATCACATTTGCTGCAGCCTCAATTATTTCTGATGTGTTCTGAGTTTGTTACGAGATTGTTACTTTAGTTGATGTGATGAGAAATCAATGAGGTTCGAACTATTATTCTTGTGTCATACCAAGTTGAATCGATTTCTGTGAAGATGTCTAGTAATTGAAAGAAACATACCTATACTGCAATCTATTTCCTAAGAACCGCTTGATACTATTTTAATTGCATTTCTATTTCCTTATTGAATATTTAATATAACTGCTCGCTAATGAGATATGTGAATATTCAATTTCAACTTAAACGAGTTAGTACGTAGTACGTACGCAATTCAACATAGTGGCAAACGGCACTAATACGAGTTCTAGAAAATTATTCAGAAAGCTGAATATGTCTAATACATCCTACCAATAAGGTCAAATAAATATGATTGCCTTCAATGTAGTCGAAAAAAAATCATCATACCCAATTTACCGATTTCTCTCGAACCGTGAAATAAAATTCACTTCGCATTGTTTTTTTCTCGATGCGGGATATCAGGATCGGACAAAATCCAATTTTTTCCGATCGATTGATTGCGTCTAGCTCGACGTCCGAGAATCGCAAAATATAAAGAGAAAAAAGATGATATAAGGTCCAGCGATAATTCATTTATCCAAGCTAATGAAGTGGATTTCTGGGACAAAAACCCGAATGCATACGTCCAGTCACAATGGGACACGTTCCCAAGGGACGAAAAATTGTCCGCATATCCTGATCACGCATTGTCCGACAAAAATTAATTAACGCTGGCTAGCAGATCGCTCTTGCTTCCCCATAATTCACACCCTGTTTCGCTATTGTGGTTTGATCGATATTGATACCCCGGTTGTCAGGGTAAATATACGGAATATGCCAAATTGGGCAGCGTGACGTGGACGAATGGCCAGTTCGGAGAGGAGTGGATGTGGATTGGTCGAGGGCCTTGATACAATATAAGGCTCTTTCAAATTTAGCGGCTTTGTTAGGGTTCCGCCAGTACAATACAACGAGAACACAGGGATCTTGTAGAAACATTGGCGTGTCTGTCTCTCCTTTATCACAGGTTGTTTTTTCCTAATCCATTACAGAAAAGTGTCTATATTTTGGACACTATCTTGTTTTTGATGCTACAACATGAGGCTAAGGTTATAAAATTCCACTTAATATACTCTTTTATACAGAGTCTTCATTGAGGATCGTTGAATAATTTTTGGCTGCTCCTTATTGCCCAGGCAAATAAGAGTTTTGTTTCCTAGAAATTGATAACAAGCTGAAAATAGTTTCAAACTACGGAGGGCATCTCAAATATGAGTAAAGTGAAGTTTGCGACCATTATTTGGCAAGACTCAACTTTTGTGGACCAATAAACTTCGAAATTGTTTGCCTCTTTTGTTTTTTTACAATATTCACTCAGCAGAGAGCATCTGACAAAAATTTGTTCCTGACTTATTTTGCAGAAGAGGAAACACATTTTCAAATGATATCAGAATGATTCAAATCTTTGAAGTGGTTCAGCCGCAGTTGGTCGCCAAAATTTTTTATTTTTGCTTACTCAGCTCAAAAAAAGGAGGAAAAATTGACTTGCAACGTCCAACGATGTATCAATTGTATTCAACGATATATCATTAAACGATTTGAAGAGCATGCCTACTATTCAGGTGCCTAAGTTCAATAAAGAAAAAATTACTCATTCTCTCTGATCGATCTTACGTTGAAGGTTTGCCTGAAGAAGCCTGAAGCCTTTTCATATGAAAATAAAGAAACTCTTCTTGAGGGTTTTCACTTCAAGTTGATTTGCTCCTGACAAATTAGTGCAAGAATTTATGCAGGAGCAAATCGATTATTTCAGTTTCTTAATTGCTTCTAAATTGATTTTATTTCAGAGACTGGGAATGAAAACCCATATGCAGAGTCCTCTCAGATTGAATTTCAATCGATATCCAATAAGGAAACTTCATTCATTCAAATACATACGTGAAATAATACGAACATCATTCAGACATGGATCCCTGCACTTTTCAGAGTAGAGGGCTCAGATGTGCAGGGCCAAGAAGACTTTACGTCATCCTCATCCTTATCATCGATATCTTCGTCAGATTTTTATATAAAATTTTCTTCCAGAATATCAAATTCTTCATTACTTGAAACCTTTTGGTCTTCGACAATATGCACAAATCGCTTAGCATTTAGTGGCAGCTTTCTTGCAGGGACATGCTGCTGAAAAACCCTTATGCAGGAATTTTGCTCAGAGGATCTTCTTTGGATGGAAACAGATCAGTGGTCACTATATTGAGACCAGTTCCGTTTGTATTCCAGCCCCAGATTCTTGGACCAAATATTTTGAACATCTACATTTCCATCTGTAGAGAATCGATAATGGTTAATAAATTGTCGTCTGAGCTACTTAGATGATATTCATGTATGCATATTGAATTATATTATACCATATATGATATATTCAGCAGTAGGGATAGTGTTATTAATTTTATATTCTTTGTTTTGTTAACATTTGTTGTATTTTTTTTGTGTATTTATATAAAGGTATATTTGAAAGTTGTAATTTAATTTGTAGTACTGTTACTACTGCTGAATAAATAATATAATATTATTCAATATTGAATCTAGAATGGAATAAAGATATTAAGTGATCAACTTACAAGTATGCCCTCAGGGAGTGCTTATCTGCAGCTGCTTTTTTGGGTGGCATACTTGAAAGGTTGAAGTTGGCTCTGGAGAGAACCTTCTCCAATAGTTGCAACTGAATATTGTTCAGTTTTTCGTTGCTGGCACCTGAGTACACAGCAGCAGTGCATTGTACCCTTCAGTTATTTTGTCAGTTGTGTCTTTGGGGTTTCTGAAAATAGAAATTGTTCTGAAGGTCTGGGCTATTTTCAACTGTTTTTATGTACTTCATTTATGGTACCTGAAAAAAACTGAAGTGCTGTCGCACCCACTGTTCATGCGCTTTTGACATCTTACAGTCGTTAGGATTGTGAACTCAAGTGTTGTGGTTTTCTTTTTCTGGTTTGGTATATTTAGTTTTGCAATCTATTTTGAACTAGACTTGGCTATAGAATTGTCAAAGCAAAAAAAATGTTCATTCGACGATGCAAACCGATGATATGGGCGTGGCAAACCAATTTCTTTTTCTTCTGAACTGGGTAGGAAAAAATTACCAAATTTTGGCTATCGATTGTGGCTGAAGCAATCTTATAATTCAAACGATTTTGATGTCACTTGAATGGCTATTTCCTCACCTACAAAGGCAGTTGGAAATAAATTTCTTGTACGATGCACTCTCCTCAGTGAAAATTGCGAAAAAACAAAAAAGTGGAAAAATTCCGAAGATGCTTGATCCCCAAAAGTCAAGCTCAGGCAGAACATTGTGGCAAACTTCACTTTTCCCATTTTTCAGAATCTTTTCGTCTTTCAAAACCATTTCCAGCTTGTTAGCAATTTTTAGAAAGCTCGTCTCTTTTTCGACCTAATTTAGCCTATTACTGAAGGTTTTCGAACTCGGTTTTGAACCCAAAATTCTTCTTTAAATGATGGGCGAAATAAATCGTGTTTTCACTTCGCTGCAGGAGGAATTTCGTGAAGGTCCACCAAAATCATGGACATTCATTATTACGTTAGAGGTATGCAGGTCAAATCCGGGAAAGCGTCCGGTGGCAGAGAAACGTCCGGATGCTCCAGGTATAAAAGTGAGGTCGTATCGAACAGTTCTGTTGGGAGAGTTCTTTTAACAACTTTATCAAGCCGAAGCATAATAGAGGTCAGCTCCGAAGAACATTGGCCATGGAAAAATCTCATGAAGGCCACACGAGAATGACAAACGGATTCACCTTTTTAAGATATTTAATTTTCAACTTTTCTATATATTATTAACCTAAACTGGAATACATTTTGTAAGTGGCCCAAGACATAGGAATAAATTGCTATTACTACTTGATACCACTGTAGAATTCCCATGGTTATCTAAATCTAACCCTCGCATTAAGTCGAATATGAAATCGCCAGAAATCAAATATCCCAACAGTCACTTTCACGTAACGATTCCATAATTGATGATGTTGAAAGAGGGTTTTATTTCTGTTCGTGACTCATTCATCATCCAGATAAGTGACTCCTCCTTATATTCCGGTTTTTTTCATCCCATGAAACATTCTCATAACGTTCTGTCGTGAAAAAAAAACGAACATTTCCTAAGTAGTGCTATATCCTTGGCTTCCATCGAAAAATTTCCGCCGGGTCGAACTAAAATCATACATCAGCTTGTCAACGTCTACTAAAGACATGTTTATATATAAGCTGACGGAGCGGAGGGTTAATAATCGCGTGATACTACATATTCGCTGTTATGGTGGCTGACGGTCGATTACGCAGCCCGCTGTCTCCTTCAATTTATATAGTCAGCACGATTATGTAATACCCATAATTTCTACTAGTGACGTTGTAAAATCAACACACTTGGTGATTTGATGGAAACTTGTTTTACGGCGCAACAACTGGCGAGCAATATCGAACTGAATGCGTGTCTCGTTCATCAATATGCAAATGATATAAATTTGATCGCAGAAACTGAATATCTAATCTTTTTTTTTTTTTTTTTTTTTTTTTTATAGCAGGAGGAATCTGCGACCGTGAAAACACGGGGCTCTATCTCTCGCCCAGAGGAACCCATTTCTAGGGAACACTGTGGGGTTACTCACTCTCCTGAGTTCGCGACCCACTAAACCTAACCTGCTTTTTATTGGTTCCGGGCATTTGCCTATAAACCATTTATCCCTTAATCGGTTAATTTCTTCTTGCACATTGTCGTGCTAGGGTTTTCATGTTCGTCCATTTCGGATATCTCTTCTTAGTATAGTTTTAATAAGTTTTCGAACTCATTTTAATCTCTCCTCAATTGATCTCGCGGTCTCCTTTTGTAAATTCTCATTCTTCTTCTGTCTTCCTCCGGATCGTAGTCCACTAGTCTCCTGAGTTCTTCGTTTGGATGTTCCTTCGCTGTTTCGAATAACTTTTCAGCTTTCCTCTTCATAAATTCGGTGATGGTTTCCCACTTCAAATCTCGATATATCTGTTTGTTCCTGACAAACCAAGGCGCATCTATGGCACATCGTAGTAGCTTGTTTTCTGTTGCCTGAATTCTTTGTATATGGCTCTTTGCCGCGAATCCCCAAGCACCTGATCCATAAGTCAGTTGCGGTCTAGCAACGGCTTTGATTATTTTCAATTTTGTCTCATTTGCCATGTGGCTCTTTCTACCTATCAGCGGGTAGAGCATATTCATCGCTGCCTTGGTTTTGTCAACGGCTTGTTTGATATGGCTTCTCCATGTTAGACCTCTGTCTAGGGTGATACCTAAATATTTCGCTTCGTTTTTCCATTCGATTTCTTCTCCATCAACCTCTAGATTTGTTGTAGTTCTTAGTCTCCTCTTCTGCAGTAATATCGCTTGGCTCTTTTGTCCGTTGAGCTTTATTTTCCATTTAATACACCAGTCATTTATTTCATCTATAGCTTCTTGTAATATTCCTTCTATGATTTCTGGCTTGCGATGTCGCATTGCGATTCCTGTGTCGTCGGCATATAGTGTCAGCATAGTCCTTGGAGATTTTGGTATATCGTGAATATATATGTTATACAGTAACGGCCCAAGTACTGACCCTTGAGGCACCCCTGCTTCCATATATCTGGTTGTGGAGTTTTCTCCTTCCACTTTCACGTAGAATCTTCTGTTCCTCAAATAATTCCTAATCAACTTGCACAGTTTCATTGAATATCCAGCATATCTCATTTTGTAAATCAATCCTTCATGCCATACTCTGTCGAATGCTCTGGCGACATCTAGTAGTACAAGACCGGTTGCTTGTTTATTTTGGAATCCTTCTGTTATGTATTCTGTGAGTCTCAGTAATTGCTGTTCAGTTGAGTGGTCTCTTCTGAATCCGAATTGCTCTGCTGGAGTGAGATTCAGATTTTCAGTTTCTTCTGTAAGCCTCCTAGCGATTACCCTTTCTACTACTTTTCCTAGGGCGGACAATAAACTTATCGGCCTGTAGTTTTGGGGGAATTTTTTATCTTTGCCTGGTTTGTTGAACACTATGACTTCTCCAGTTTTCCACTTTTCCGGATAGTGTTCAGTCCTCATTATACCGTTTGCAATATTTGTGAGAGCAGCTATACCTTTTCTAGGTAATTTCTTCAACATAGCATTCGTTATTTTATCACTTCCGGGAGCTTTTCTATTTTTCAAGCTTCTGATTATCTCTTTTATTTCAAATGGAGAAGTTGGTTTTTCTATTTTGTCGTCTACTGGTGGTTCGTCCATTTCTTCTTCGTTGTTTTCAACTAGTTCTTCCAGATCGTCATTATCGTCATCAGGTCTGTAATTTATTCTCGATTCTCTTTCGATCGAGTCCGCCAGTGCTTCTGCTTTATCGATATTCGTATATGCCATTCCTCTTTCTCCGTGGAGAGGTGGTATTTTAGTCTTTTCTCTTCTCAGACATTTTTGCATTTTCCATGCAGAATGATCGATAGTATTTAGTTCTTGAACTCTTTTGTTCCATCTATTTGTTCTCATGTCCTTCAGGGCATTTTTTAGAACTTGGCTGTGTCGGTTAAGATTTCTCTTATTTATATCTGTTTTGTTGAGCCTGTATGTTTTTCTTAGTCTCCGATTTTCCCTGATGAGATCTTTGATTTCTCTGGGTGTATCACCGTGTGGATGTATCGGTGCTGGTCTCGTTATTTTCTTTGTGCTCTTTTTGTAGGCATCTAGTATATTCTTTTCTAGTTTATCAACTGCTCTTTCTAGGTCTTCCGGTGTGTTGATTGTTGGTATTTCTGTTACCTCCGATTGTATCAGATGGCTATATTTCGTCCAATCGGTGTATTCTCTTGTTTGCATTAGTTCTCTTCTTGGCCCTTCTCCTATTGTTAATTCGATGGGGTTGTGGTTAGAGGTTCCGTCCCACAAGGTCTCTATCGAGAATTCTCTAGTGATATTTTTCATAATTGCGATATCAATTATATCTGGTAATCCATTTCCGAATGCTAGATACGTTGGTTCTTCAGGTCCAATAACGATAGCTTCATGTTTTTCAGCGAGATCTTTCAGTTTTCTGCCATTTCTGTTTTCCATCCTGCTGTTCCATTCTGGAGATTTGCAATTAAAATCTCCGATGCAGATTTTCGGGTTTGTTCCATCTAGTAAGTTGTTGATTTCTTCTTCCAATAAGTTATTTGGGGGTCTTTTATATGCCGATGTGACTTCGACTCTTTGTCGATTTATTTCAGCAACAATCGTCACTGTTTCTATTTGTGACTCGTCAGATCTTCCTTTAAAATAGTGTTTCAGATCTCGTCTAACCAGTAAGGCAACACCTCCCCCAGTGTTTGCGATTCTGTCACATCTATATATCTCATAATTCATGATGTTCAATCGCGTATTTGGTTGTATTCTTGTTTCCTGTAAGGCTATAATATCAGGTTTTCTCTCTGATATTATTTCTTCTATCTCGGGTTTTCGAGTTCTGACCCCGTTTATGTTCCAGGAGACTATTTTAAGGGAATTTTTCCTAGTTGTATGTTCCATTATTTCAGTTTACTGAACATTCCTTGGAGTTTTTTCTCCATCTCTCTTTCAATTTTCAACATGATTTTGTTGAAAATTTTTTCAGTAAAAGTGTCTAAATCGTCGGCGGATTCAGAGACTTTTCTGTTTTCTTTTGTTTTGTTGATCGTAGGTTTAGCTTGGGGCATTTTCGGTTGCTCCTTCTTCTGTACTGGTTTGGATACTTCTTTTTTCTTGTCGTCTACTTTGGAGGGGGTGGGCTTCTTTTTCTCCTGGACTTTTTGAGGAATCGTGCTCTGCTGAGCCGATTTCTGGCCTGTTTTCCTCTTCCTTGTAACTAATTTGAATTCGCTACATCCTTTGTAGCTTGCTGGATGGCCTTCTTCGCCGCACAGAACGCATGTGGCATTTCTCTCCTCACCTTTTCTGGTAAGTTCGCAATCTTTTGTGCAATGATTGCCCAAACATTTGACGCATCTGTATGGAAAAGAGCACTTGTTTTGGGCATGTCCGTACCTCTGACATCTGAAGCATTGGCTTGGATTTTCTGCCCTTCTTTTTGATTCCACTACAATGCAGAGATTGTAGAGGCGTCTTATTTCGAAAATCTCCTTTCTCTGAGTTTTTACCAGGTATAAGGGTATAAACTTTTTGGTTTTATTGGATGTCATTCTGGACACCTCGGCGTCATGGATTCCTTGGACCTTTAGATCATTTTTTATTATATCTAGGTCAGCATCTATTGGGAGATGTCTTATAACTGCATATATCTTTTTCTCTTCCTCCATCTGGTACGTGAAGTACTCCTTACCAATCTGGTCAAAATATTTTGTTATGTTCCTGTAGTCGTCAACTGTCGAGGCTACGATCCTGATCCCGTCTTTTACGACGGTTGCTCTGTTGTAGCTGAATTTCTTCAAGTAGAGAGCTTTTGAGATCTCTACCCAATCGGCTGTACCCATCGTCGTGATGGGTGGAATTTTATCTTTTTTAGTTAACTCCGTTGCTTTTTTTGCGGTCTCTTCGTCTGAAGATGAACTTTCATTACGCGCGCGTTTTGTGGGCGGCGCGTTCTGGGTTTTAGCAACTTGAGTTGCAAAATTTCTCTTCTTCTCCGGTTCTGGAGCTACTTCCTGTTTGGAGGAATTTTTGGGGACCGCTACCGGCTTTGCAATTTCTGCAAATGTGGGGGATTTCTGTGCCATAATCTGTTTTGCAATTTCAGCAAAACTAGGGGATTGAGGAGCTTTATTCTTGTTAACTTCCTCTCTCAAGAGGCGTATCTCCCCGACCAACTGAGACACGGTTTCAGTCAGTTTATTTATTTGAGCCTTTAACTGCCCATTCTCTTCTTTGAGCCTTACAAGCTCCTCTGCATCTCCATCGCTGAATTCTTCGGTGTCCGTAGCTTCCATGTAGGAGCTCTCATTGTCTGAGACCTCCGACATGGCTTTTTGTCCGTATTGAACTATATGAGGTATTTCGGAATAATAATGAATATTGGAAATCCTTACTACTATGTTACTATTAAGCTATGTGGCTAAATTTAATATTTTCTATACTATCAGAAAAATAAATCGACTCACCAGTGATATCCGTGGAACCAGCGATCTTGGGATCTGGACTCGACACTGAATACACTGAATTTGAACGAATTTCCGCTCTATAACACATACACTTATAGAACTTACAAAATCTTCGGAAGTTTCGTAGACGGAATCATAAATTCCGCAGCTTCGCCAGTGTACACTTTCACCTCCGCTTTCACTTTCACGGCACTGTGACACTTCGACTTTCTCGTCCGCTTTCTCTTTTATGACACTTCGACTTTCTCGTCCGCTTTCTCTTTTATAGCACTAGGAGCACTGTAGCACGTCTTCTCTTGTCAAGCGAATGACTCGGAATGAATATCTAATCATATTCCCGGCAACGTTATTCATTGCGAGAACTATATCCAATCAACGATGATTATCTAGTAGAACTTAGACTAGTAACAGTAAAAGGTTGCAGAACAGAAACATGGTGATTTTTATTCACTTAGTGTTGCAGATTGGTTTCATTCAGTAAGGTATGGGGAGTCCGGGAGAGTTGAACCCCTTTTCACTCTGAAGACACTTAGGTTGTATCTCTAAGTGGTAGCAACTCATTTTTTTGCTTCAATATATCATGCCCAGATAGGAAACAATATATAATACTAGAGTGATAGTGAAATGAACATTTTCAGTACAGCAATTCTTTTTTTAGGAACCGAATATTGGCTCATTTCTCCCTAACCCATGGAAGAGTTGAACAGGGGGCGAGATAAGTTTGTTTATCAGGAAAAACACTGATAGAAAACAATTTCCAATGACCAACGATTGTCTATGTCAAGGTTTTCATCATCAGATGTATCAGCGTATGAAATACATATTTTCTATTTCAGAGTCACTCTCACTTATTTCCGAGATGTTTTTTACTTTTTTGAACCTTTGTATATTTTTTTATATTTATTTTTAATATTCAATTTTCTTTTTTGAAGCAAACTATTATCTAAGCTAAGTGCGGAAAACTTGTCCACTGATTATGTCTCCCGACCATAGCATGGGTCAAGACACCCGCACTTCCTTTTAGCCAATTCAACAGATGTTTTCTTGAAACTTTTACAGCTATTGTTTGTAAAACAATACCACACATCTATTAAACTTTTCAGACAGTGTAACAAACAATAATTATTTAATTTCTTACTTCCTAACAACAAAATCGCT
Source organism: Coccinella septempunctata (assembly GCF_907165205.1). Taxonomy (NCBI): domain Eukaryota; kingdom Metazoa; phylum Arthropoda; class Insecta; order Coleoptera; family Coccinellidae; genus Coccinella; species Coccinella septempunctata. Next base: position 17,821,141 of record NC_058194.1, on the reverse strand, counting down.
TTCAACCTTCTCACTCCCGAACTGTTCTGATGGCGGCCAAAATGGAGCCGCCACTAGTTGTGCCTTGTTACGAGTATGACGCAAGCTATTCACTATATTGGTAGCGCGAAATTTGAATTGAAATATTTGAGGTGGTTCAAGTCTCCTACCTGAGCAAGTCTCCCGGACTCCCCCTACATCTCTATGATTCATTTTCGTTTTCATTTTCCGTATCGTCGAGGTATGAATTGGAAGAATAACGAAGCTTATCTTCTGCAGTCACACTGGCTTTCATGAAATTTGGAAAACTTCTCTCATCTCATTATTTGAGATCTGCCTTAAAAGTTTCAATCCAACATCTGAATAATGAAGAAATAAAAAAATGAAGAAAAGTTTATTATTGGTAGTAGTGATGCCCACAAGAGCTCCGGTTTCGAGAGTCTCGTATCGTCTCGTCTAGAAAACGAGACGAGACTTGATATTTCATCGACGAGATGAGACTTTTCTCGGTCTCGTCTCGAGTCTCGTACGTTAGTCTCACAGTGGTCTGGTAGTCTCGTGAATATTTTACTTCCGAATTTGGTAACTTTTTAATCAGTTTTTCACATTCATATCACTTTGCCCTATTTGTTTTCCATACAAAATCCCAAAGCACGAGGAGATAAGTTGTTTTCATCCAAAATTTCATCACAATGTTCGGGAGCACAAACTATTCCTTTTACTGCAATAAATATACCAAGACGAACGCACTTTGTAAAATCAAAGGTTATTATTAATCTAAAACACGAGCCGGTATCTCTGATATATTTCATAAATATCTCATTTGTTGTCATTTGTTCATCCTGAAAAAAAAACGAATAGATCGTAAAGTGAAGCAGCTGTGGCCTAAACAAATATCTAATAATACGACTCAAGCATTTGGGATCTTGCGTTTTGCAGCAAATAATGTATGGGCCTTCAATAAATTGACCTAATAACCCCCGGTTTCACAAATATTGATCGGAGAATCAACGCTTGATTGACAAACAAACGTCATACGATAATTCAGTAATGGGCATTCAGAATATAATTCTCGCATCAAATTATGATCTTTATACGTATATGTCATGATTATCAGATCCAACTTGTTCAACATATTCAGAAATAAAAAATGTTCAGTGAATTCGTTTTGGAAATCGAGTTGATCCGGCAATCCAAGTTTTGTGAAACCCGCTCTAAGACTATTCTCCAAGTGATGACGATATACTAGGAACACTTGTTCCCATTATTTTCGAGAGACCGGCTCTGGGACTGTTTCATTTGTGTTTTCTAAAAAACTATTATGTGACATTTCAGCCTTGAAAAAGAATCACACAAGATTTGAATCGTTGGCGATGTATTAATAGGATACAAAATAAAGATAACACTTGTCTAAATTCCTGCAACAATTATTTTATATTTTTGTAAAAAATGTTATGCAATACAATTTTTATGATGGGTGCGGAAATAATTTGAAGTCCAGGGGAGGAGATAATTCAAAAAAACTGATGTTTGTGACCTTTATGGACAATTTTTATTGTTTTGGCTTGCTGAAACGGTCAGATTTATTTTTTTCCGTTATTGTTGAATCATTAGCTTCAATATAAGAGAAAAAGCCACGGCTCTTGAGAAAGTAGGTACACGTGCGTTATTTTTTTTGCAAGTTTGGCGCCCTCCCACACATTTTCGTCACGCTGAAATTGCCAGATTAAGAGAATATATACTTTTCAACCTGTAATTAACCACATATATCTCAATCTGACACGCTCGAGTGGTTATAGTGAGAAGGGGGGTTACAGTTCACTACGACCTTAAGGTCTATTGTGCCCCCACGCTCGAGTATGTACCTGTATAGTTTTTTTACCATTCTGACAGACTCTCCTAGACAATTCTCCCTATATACAGGTCTACTTTTTGGTAGAGGTACTCTACAGGGTTCAGTGTATCTCCCCTTATAGTAATCTGACACGGTCGAGTAAATCCCGAATTTTCCTCTTGGGCTCCTATACCCTATATGTATCTCCAGCATGAAAAAAGGATGTAATTGAAATTCTAAAAATGATAATAGTTCATTCTATTCTATATTTTTTTTCAGAAGCCTAAATCTAATGTTACGATATACAGGGTGTTCTACAAGCTCTATGACAAATTTTGACAGATGTGTAGCTGTGCTTATTCTGAAATTTTTTTTTCTATGGACATATATCCGATTCGTTTCTGTTCAGAAGATTTGAAAAATCATATTTTTATGTTCAATTCATAATAATAAATGGAAATTTTGAGACTATAAAAATTTTTCAAATTGTCCACCTTCGGCTTAAATTCAAGCTTCACATTGACGAACTAAGGATGTCGTTACTCGGCGGATCAAATTCGAGTCGTTTCGTATATAGTTCGATGCGTCTTGAATTCTATCAATTAATTGTTGATGAGATTGGATTTCAACATGATAAACAAGCTGCTTCTCATGTCCCCATAAATAAAAATCTAAAGGATTTAGATCAGGCGAACGAGGTGGCCATGTATTGGTCCTCCTTGACCTATCCATTTATTCAGTCAACTGACTACTTGTCTCCCTCCATTTGGTAGTGCCCATCGTGCTGATACCACATATTTCAAACAATGTTGAGCTCTATGTCATCGATGAAGTCAAAAAGGTTGTGCTCCAAAAAATTTTTATACAAATCTGCATTCAAACGATCATTTAAAACATGTACTGGTATCAAATCATTTTTAAAATTTCCACTTCAAACATTTATAGTGAAACGTTGCTGAAATCGTCTCTGTCTAATGCTACATGGATTCTGCAGTGTACATACATGTTCATTATGGTTATTGTTGATACCATCCTTAGTGAAACAAGTGTCAAATGAATAATTAAAAAACCGATATTTTCTCTCCATCTACTTCATCAAAACATGAAAAAAAAATTTCGAATGCTTGTAACTCCTTAACGAAAACGAATCGGACCTACATTCATAGGAAAAAAATGTTCAAATGGAGCACAGCTACCTTCTGTCACAGGTTGTCATAGAGCTTATAGAACACCCTATATATGAAAACTCTCTAATTCACTTTCGAGGCAGAAATCATTTCAATAAATAATTTCACCATTTCCAAATATACTCCTCAATCCCCTTGTTTATGGTGAAATTATGGAACAATAGGTTCACCCCAAGTTCATGCTGAATCTGACCTTCGAGATCTTCGAAATTAAATTAAGTTCTCCTCATCCCATGATAAAGCAGCCTCCCGATCAAATATTCACTCGCAAAATCAATATCTCATAAGAAAATAATTGGGGTTATATATGAGGTGGGAAAGAACCACAGCGGTCATCGTCTGCACGAAGGCATTCCTTCTACGAGAAGGATCCCCATTTTCGTATCCGCAAATCGTAAATCATTTTCCCCCCGGTTCGAAATCCAGGAGAAGCTGCTACAGGTAGAATTCGGTAGTAGCTGGAATAGTATAATATGCATGGTTAAGCTTCCAGGGGGACTCAGGACACATTACAGTGGAGTACATTTGCGGAATGGGTTGAACTCGATTACCTTAGTGTTGGCTCAAACTCCATCCTTTATAGCTTTGTTATTCCGTGCTCGTACAAACAATATGAGTGGTAATATAAAGACGCTTCAGCTTCCCCTTTGGAAGAATCCTTCATCAATAATTCTACAGCGGACTTCGATATCTTGAAACATCTGAGACGTACAATTGAATCTCTTTTCTCTAATGTGTCATTAACTTGTAGACGTCTTGATTTCTCTTGTCGACTAAAGTCTTTCAAGATGTATCAAATAAACATTCTCTTCCCCCGTGGGGTTTCATCCACTTTTCCGCATTTAGTTTAGTTTTGAAATTGTGATTTTTCCGCATTAGTGTGGTAAAGCCTGCACTATGCAGAAAATAGAACTACTTGAGAAACTGAAATGAGTAAAGGAAAATAGACAAAAAAGTCGTAAAAAAAATAATGTTCCCAACTCTTGCTTATAATACGGAAAAGGATACTTTCTCGCACACGACTGCCGACGCAAGCGACGCGTGCGGGAAAGTGTCACATTCATCACTTGTTAGAGAAATAACTATTCATTATATTTGGGGTTTTCGATGAGAATTTCAAGCGTTATACCTGAAGACTATCAAGAAGAAAGATAGGAACCGCCTCATATCTTTAGTACTAAAAAGTGACTACATTTTGCCCAGTGAAAACACATTTGATAATGAGATGGCGCTGAAAAGTGTCAATTCAGAAAAGCTGTTTAATAACAGTTTTCTGAGACGCGAAATTCTACTTCTATTCCTTGTATTGAATTGCAATACTGACTTTGTTGAGACCAGAAAACAAACATCCTGAGCGACAAAACACAAGTATGGTTTTGTTTTGTGCCCAGGATGTTAATATTCATCTGGACGTTGTTTGAAATCAATTGATATCAATGAAATACGCTATCATATGTATTTGAAATTTTTAAAAAATTTACAGAAATTTGAAATTATGGACAACGAATAGAGCTTTGACTAGGTCACACGAATATATGTGATCTGCTATACGTCAAAGGTGTTATTTCTGTGCAATGCGTTGTTTTGAATCGATAAACTTGATTGAAATTGTACAGGGTGGGCAAAATTGGTGATACCTGAAGTACAACTTTTTCAATCCAATGAGATAACGGAAAATTCATGGCACATTACGGTCGTCTTTTTTCGAGAAACTAATAATGCCATCAACTGCATTCCTCTATCTTCTTTTGTTTTCGAGTTATAGGTCAAAATTAAAATTTCAACTTTGGTCGCTATCTTCGTTTCTGTTTAAGCTAGGATGTTGAAACGCCACTGGATTGCTATCAAAAAAGTGTCTGTATAATGTTTTCATTTGAACATTCTAGCACAAAGAGAAACGGAGATAATGACCAGAGGTGAAATCGCCCAAATTCAAATTTTGGCCTATAACTCAAAAACAAAAGAAGATAGAGGAATGCAGTTGATGCCACAATTGAAAAAACAAAAATATAGAAGACCTGTATCCTGTATGTTAGCCTGTCAGTATAGTTTTTCATGCTTTTTTATGGTTTCTTCATGGTATGGTCTTTTTATGGCACAATATTCAATATGATTGATAAATGAACAAAACACTTACAGCAGGTTTCATAAAACTTTAAATTTCCAAACAACAATTTGACAGTTACTCGATTCCCAAATCTAAATCAATAAAACCTTTGCATTTCTGAATATATTGAAGGAATAGCAATCGAGAATCTTCAAAGGGAAGTATAATGGGGTATTTTCCTAAATTTCAAAATATACGTTATTGAAATCTTTACACCTCAAATATATCGAAATATATTTTTTTCGAATTTTAGCATATTGCATTTTGTCTGTATTCACTTTCGAAAATTCTGATTTCAGCAGGGCTCTCTTATGAACATTCTACGTCATTTTCACAATCCGGCAACGCTCATCGAGTCAATAATGGTCATGAAAGTTTTTTAATCAACATAGACGTAATGAATATCAAGTTTTGTGATCACATTTGACAAGACAAACACACAATGACACAAAATGTCATCGATTTTAAGAAGGTATAGACACAGATTACAGAAACAATTTCATGCTTTCTGTGGATATCTTCTTGATCGGTTCCACTGTTGTCGAATTAACAAAAATTACTAGACTTTAGTAAAGGCATTCTACGTCACAAGCTTTCACATATTCGAATGTTCACTAAGTTTCGAAGGGTGTATTTCTGAAATTTCTGAATTTTGAAGCGAATCTTTCAGGTGTTGGATAACTAAAGGAAAAAGGTTTCCATAAATAATTTTAAATTCGATTTTGGAGTTTTAGGAAACTTGCCCATAGTCATAAATTTCCCAAAATGGGCCCTTCATACAAGGGATGCTTTCAGCATACAACAATTTACGTGGATTAGCAGTTCTCAATTGACTTGGACTAAAATTTTCACTGCAAATGTTTTAGTCAGTAGTGTTTGTAGGCCTTCACGCCCTGAAAATTCAATTCACTTCGGAGCACTGGAAATGAAAATCAATGAAATAGTTTTAATACTTTTTTCTACATTTTCCTCAGTAAAGTGAAAAACTTAATTCCGAACAATATTTTGAGACTTTCACCAAGAAATTAGACAAAAAATTCAATAATCCACAACTACAACGAGCTAGATAAACACAAGGCGGTACGAGAATCAAAACATTCAAAACCTCTTTGATCCAAAGGGTCATCTGCTATCTTACAAAATTTCATGTTTCTGCAAATAGCCCTCGTATTTATATTTAACCAGTCTTAGATTCTTAGAATCACATTTGAAACACAGATGGCGCTCACATCAATTGAGTCGCTTAGTTTCCCATCTTTATACTCTGATTCTGTCAGGGATTTAAGAAAATTGCTTACCAAAACTATGAGTCCGTAGGACGATTGTATTGTGATAAAGACAATTATTCGTTGAAATTTTTTCACGAATTCAAAAAAGGGAAAGTAATAAGAATTGACAACTGTAATTTAAAGGTAACCAAATAATTTTCAAGAGGTGTGAAAAAGGAATTGAAGTATGAAGGAAAAACGAAGCAAAATTTGCATTCGTCCAACCTTTGTTTTGTTGACACATAAAGAGAAGTTGAAATCACTGAAATCCGATCAGTCTCACTACCCAGTAAAATATTCCCGAGGGGATCTCTGCTAAGTTCATCGTCAGCCATTTCAGTGAACAACTACATGATTCAAGAACCTAGAATTTCCATACGTATTGACTGATACCTCATTTCATCCGTATCGTTATTTATCTGATCAGGGCGCCATTAACGTGGAAACAATGATGAGAGTCATTAGCAGCACGAATGAGATCCATGTCAGCCAATGGAAGGATTTTGCGAACCGTAAAATATACTAGCCTGGTAATGACATATAGGTGATGGTTATCGCATACAGAATTACTGGCATTTCGATTCAATATCCCCTATTGTTTTTGTTCTATTACCATTCCGGTGGACAACGCGAACATTAGTAATAGAGGAATTTTGTTGGTGAACCGAATGATCATGTATTAAATAATTAGATTCGAATAAATTTCCCTGGGTTCATCCGACATAGTACATGATTACAAGTTGGGCATATACTGTAATCACATTTATTTCAGCAGTCGGTTGGCCAAGAAATAATTTTCTCAAGTTTTTGTAACTAGAACGGAGTAAGGTTGGCGGCGCTCATGAGATGTCGTTAATGTCATAACCAAAGATTATAGAGTAGAAAGATGGGAAACGAGGCGACTAAAGCGATTTGAGCGCCATCTGTGTGTCAAGCGTGTTTTTAAGACGCTAGGACTGGTTAAAATATTTATTTGAGTGCCATTTGCAGAAATATATGAAATTTTGTAAGATTTCAGGTGTCAATTTTGATCAAAGAGGTTTTGAATGTTTTGATTCTCGTACCGCTTTTTGTTTATCTAGCTCGTTCTAGTTGCTGATTATTGAATTTTTTTTCTTATTTCTTGGTGGAAATAACAAAATATTGTTCGAAAATTATTGAATGGTGAAGAACGGTGGATCAAATAATAAAATGTATTTTACGAGATTAAGTTTTTCACTCAACTAAGGAAAATGGAAGCGTAAGTATTAAAAGTCGTAATATGTGAATCGGTCATCCATTGATTCTAATTTTCAGTGCTTCGAAGTGGATAAAATTCTCAGGGCTTGAAGACAATTACTTCAGCAAACACTACTAACTACACCATGTGCAGTGAACATTTTACTGCAGGTCAATTGAGAACTGTTCATCGACGTAAATTGTTGTATGCAGAAAGCATCCCTTGCATGAACGGCTTATATTAAGGGGAAATTATGATCTTTACAGATCCATTTTGCTAATCTTTCAATATTTTCACAAATGCAGAGGTTTTATTGATTTCCATTTGGGAACCGAGTGACTGTCAAATTGTTGTTCAGTGTGAGTATTTTGTTCATTCATTAATCAATTTGTATACTGTGTCATGAAGAGACAATATCATAAGGAAATCATAAAAAAAGCACCAAGAAACTATACTGACATATGGTGGTTCTGAAAATTCTATAAATAAGACCTACATATTATTTAAGTAACTGGAATATGTATGCTATGATGGTATTGAATATTGGTTCATATTAATTTCTGATATATGTATATTTTACAAATTCAACTAAGTTCATTAATTCAGAACAATCTATTGTACAGAAATAACACCTTCAACATATAGCAGATCACCATATACTTTAGTGTCCTAGTCGAAGCTTCATTTATTGCCCACAATTTCAATTTTTGTAAATTTTTTATGAATTGCAATTAAACATATAGCACATCCAAGAGCGTTTTTCGTTGATATCATTGATTCCAAACAATGTTTAGATGAAAACTAACATCCTGATCACAAAACAAAACCATACTTTTGTTTTGGCGCTCAAGATGTTTGTTTTCTGATAGAAACAAAGTCGATATTGAAATTTAATGCAAGGAATAGTATTCGAATTTCGCGCCCCTCAATTAAAAAACAGAAAACTGTTATTAAAAAGTTTTTCTGTATTGACAGTGCGTTTTTAGCGCCATCTCATTGTCACGCGTGTTTTCACTGGCCAAAATGTAGTCGGTTTTTAGTACTAGCGATATGAAGGCGTTTTCTATCTTTCTACTCTATAATCTTTGGTCATAACGCCGTTGCCACAACTAATATCAATTTTTATTAGGTAAATGTCGAAAGTGTTTGAAGGAGAGAGAAGACAAGGTTTCAGGAAGTGCTATTTAGAATTCAGGTCCGCTCATTCAAATAAATATACCCTGATATTCTATAATCCACAATACGTCAGGCGGTAGCGAACATATTCAATGTAAGGGAATTCATATAATGTTTCATCTGAATCTAAACAACTTATATTTCAGCTGAATATTTCCACAATCAGAAAGATTGTGAATGAAGAGGATGACAAAGAATTTCCTTCTATTGGCAGACCCAAAAAGTGGTGGCATTTGAGAATTTTATGTTTGGGTGAATTGATGCGAAACGTTACTACAAGATTGTCGATGAATGTCATCGTAGAATAAGTTTCCGAAAATTGATTTTTCTATTTTTCATTTGACTTGTCCTATCCTATACATTGTAAATGTCTTAAGGTACCAATAAATACCTAATTATTATTATTATATCAATGTATTAAGATGAACAGCCATAATTACGAGCCAGTTGTCCTGTTTATTGTTTATTCATGTGAAATTTTGTTCAAAGGTGAAGTTCATCTTTACTTTCGTTGATGATTTTTGTTGAAGAATTTAACATTTTTTAATTATCTCTTGATTTTTTCGAGATATACCCATTCCCAACCACTGCATCATATGCATGTTATCTTCGGGTTAATATTTTTGATATCTACAACTGATGTAACGTATTCAAACTTTAGCCAAAGAAGATAACGAACATTACCTCTCCCCAAGCTAGTGCATATTACGATATTATTATTATACTGATCTCTTGAATTTTCCATGCAAATAATTAGATTTGGTATGCCTTCAATCAGTTTGTATAAACTTCAATTACGTTCGTCACATATTTTCCGAAGAGATTCGACATTGTGATAAAATACGTAATAACAGAAACTTTTACGTAGAACGGGCAATAAGCGTTGATTTAAAACCCAAAAATGTTTTGACATAACCCCACATTTTCGTACTATACAGAGTGAAATGTGTCAAATTTCCATGGCCAACCGACTGCTAAAATAAATATGAATGGAGTATAATTATTCGAAATGGAAAATCCTACATACCTATGTCAAGAAATTCTGACAGATGAAGTGAAGCTTAATCGCTGTTTCAGATTTCAGATATTTCTCATGATTTATTCAAGAATTTTTCCTCAACTTTTTGTGATTGGAAGAAATCACTGCTCAATGCTCATTCTTATACTCCTGTGAAATTCTGATTTTATCGAAATAACCTTTTTTATTCCCTACTTTTTCCAAACTCATTTGAGTTTCGCAAGTGTGACTTTCTCTAGTGCGAAAATATTCAAAGACAAGAACAATAACGCATAGCGCATTTGTCGCTGTATTTTTTATCTTACGGTGATAATGGTTTCTTATACCCCAATTTTTATTAACCTAAATACCAGTCTGACAATGCCAGTTCACGTCCCAACACTACTTTCCAACTCATTCAATTTTTTAAAACCTATATATTTTTGCATATTCTGAAGAAAACTTATTATGTATTTCGAATTCACACTATGTGGGTTGGGAGTAATTTAAAAAACGAGAATTATGAGTGAAGCATATTTCTCGCACGTTACGGCTTACCTGATCTCTTCTTCGTTCGGTCATCGGTATTGTTTGTCAGCGTGGTATGGACGAAAATGAAAGTTTGGGATATTTCTTTCTATTATGATCGTGTAAAGAGCTAGGAAGTTCGTATTTAAAGGATATTGCTCTTTTTTATCAGCTGATCCAGAACATAGTCAGAATTCTTTTCATAAATACTTCATAACATTTATTGACCTGAAATTGATGCTAATTAACACACTTGAATTAAGTTTCGGCAACCAATCTTAAAAATTAAGAAAAAATAACTATAAACTGAGAAAAAAGGATTTATTGGACGAAAATCTCAAAATCCCTTCAAAAATGACAATTACAGCTTTAACTTTTTATTTCGAACTGTCAACACCATGTCGCTGCAATCTACATTTGAATTCCCAATTAAATAGATACAATATAAGATCTAGATTTAATTGATCAAGTATTCGAATTAACGACAAATACGAGGATCTATACTAAAATGATAAAGCCCCTGAACACCACATTTTTTCCTACTACTTCTATTTTCATTATATAGGTACTTATTTGAGTGAAAGTCTACTCTAACTGATGATGAAAGCAGAAAAAATTCTAAACGGACTAGCTTGAGTTAGTCCATTAAATCATTAAATTGCTCCACTTGGGAAATAGAAACTACTCAGAGATATAAAAATGCCCATTATATCGTGAAATGAGTTTTCGATGTACCTTATGGATGAAAATAATATAAATCTCATTTTCAGTATGGAACGAATGCACTTGAATAAATGGTTGTGTGTCCTCAACGCAACTGATTCCCGTAATGTAGTTCTCCTGTTTCCTCACAACCGTCCGATGTTTGTTTGCTGGTTAACTCCTGAACCCTTCCAATTTAACTTTCTATATTTGTTCCTGATTCATTTTCAATTTGCTCTAATAGGGAACATTCTGAAGAGAGAACCAAATAGAATTATTTTGTGTAAGTGCTCGCAAGCCTACGACCTAAACGGAATGATTCATTTGGCTCTTCTCAAAGACATTTCCACTCTTTCCAGATAAAACTGATTATGTTCTATGTTCGAATAAGGGTTTGAATTGGGAAAGTTTGTTGCGAATATTAACTATATGGAATATTCGTTTTGGTTCTATCAGAAACTCGATAGTTTGAAGAAGAAAAAATTAGAAGAATCATTCCCTTTAGATCCTTTCGAAGTTTTGGGACATGTAATACAGGGTGGCTTTTTGTAATCCTGTAAACCGGTTTCAAATTCATCAATTTCGAAAAACGGCTCGAATTCGTCGATTTTTGATTCTAAGTGTACAACTTTTGTGATCAAATTCACATACATCATTTCTGCAGTTAGTATTATAACCACAACCCCTAAATTTTGAATAGGGAAGATGAAACAATTCTCATTTTTTTTTTATTTCTCTTTTATTTCTTTATTTTCTCAAAGAACCCATTCTACTTGTTTTTTAATTCCGAGCAGCTGCTGGTAAAACGCTAATCTCTTGATCGATTTATTTCTTCTTTGCCCCTGATCTCCACGAAGTTGATGCATAGGTTAACTAAGGGGGTTCAATAGCTTAGGTTATTCTAAATTTTGTCCTTCAACTTGATGTTGTGACATCTGGAGGTTCAACTCAAATTTCAGCCACCTTAACAGTATTGCGTACAGGTTAGGTTAGGTTAGGTTAGGTTAGGTATTGTGTATTGTGTACAGGTTAGGTGCATGACTATGAAACACCTGGTCCAAGAAAGAGTACCTGGAACTGGATGGCGACCTATAAACGACATTGCGGCAAAAGCAGCTTTGATTGGGAGCAAAATTGATAAGATAAGATGCCAGTGCAAAATCTACGTTCTACAAGTACAAGATTTATAAAGAACCCCAAAATGAAAAACATTCTTTCTTAGTTAGCGGTTGGTGAAGAAAATTACTGATCTTATTATTTCATCATTTGGGTAGTTTCAAATCATGTGAAGCATCCGAATGATGTAAATTGAGAAGTATGCTATACATGATCATCATAGTCTAGTAATCAGTGAAAGAGTTGTAAGAAAAAAAGTTATTTTTGTGATGGAGCTCATATATACTCGATGAGACTGATGAGAGAATCAGTTCAACTTTGCAAATATACCTAGTGTAATTCCAGAAATCGGAGATTGCCCAGGAAATGATAATATTTTCAATAGGGTTGAATAATACACTATGGATAAGGTACCCGAAAGTTTTCCTTTGCCGGAAGCCGAAATCAGATTACAGGTGAACAGATTTAATCTAGCAAACACTATACCCACCTAATATCCTAAGTTATTATTCACCACAAAGTTCGCCCTCCAGACTCTCGAGTATATATCAGAAAGGTAATTCAATCAGGACCATGAAGTCCGTTCTTCTTCTTCACCAGAGTCCGTTGTTTAGCTGCACCTAAGAAATTTTCGACGAACTATTTTTTTTGGATTATATTGAGTATTATTGTGATGTGTCAACATAAAGATTCGGTTTGTTTCAGGCTACGTATTCATGTTACTTCACTCCTATTCAAAATCTCAGAGATCACTAGAAAACTTTCACATATATATACAGTGTGTATTCCAGACGAAGATGCTGATCATTATATGAGTACTGAAGCTCGTTTTTCATCCATAATTATAATTCAATAATGATGAATATGGTGGTTACTGATTGAGACAAATGGACGAACATTTTAAATGAAAAATTTATCGAAGATTCATTATATGATGAATGTTTATCGAAATAAAGTCAAAATGCCATGGCTGATGCTGATAACTTTCAATTCGATCGAACGAGGAAATCCCATGAAAATTATTTCTATCGCTTGTTGGTAAGACACATGGTGTGCCTTAGGTACTAAAATAAAATTGATCCTATTAAATAATGAAGAGAATTTCGATCTCAATTTCGTATTTAAAAAATGAATTCTCTTATATGAGTGATAACATCATTATCACCAATCTTTTTTTCAGAAGAATAGATAAACTTGCCGAAGGTTTTTATCCTTCTAGATCTTATATTTAGCGCTCTTAAGAAAAGCCAATAGTATGACTATTGTCGAGCGGTAAATACACAACTACTCATAATTTTCTTAACTACTTATAGTTTACTTGATGGAAATTCATGTAATATTTTTTCTTTATTTTTCACGGTGAATGGCTAGTTTCCGTTGAATGAATCAGTAAATAAAAGGCTATATGAAAGAATCCATTTCTTTTAAAGCAGGGAGGAGTAAAAGTAACTGAAAATAAGCGCGTGGTATACAGTTAAAAGAGATTTTGATTTTTTTAAAATTTTATTCTCATCTACAATGAAATTTTTCTTAGTGTACCATATTAGTCAGTAAGCTACTAACTTCATTAGTGGGGTGGCATACAGAACCATGAGTAGAACAAACTCTGTAATTCTTTTTATATGAAATGAAGTAGTATTCACATGATTCGAAATGTCATCTTATATTGACAATATTGAGATACTCGAATACTCATTTTGTCCTTGGTGAGCCTCTATGCCTATTTCCAATATGGATCAATGAATTGCATGAGCGGTGTGTTTATAAAGGAAGATACGATAGCTAATAGATCTCAAGATAATAGGGATACTGCACAGAAACGTTCTTAGAGCATTAGGAAATTGATTCAGTTTCCACTCGAACTCCCTTATCCGCTCTATAAACACAAAGAAAATTCTTCTTTTTCTTTTCAAATGAGACTGTATTTTTCCAGAGAGTAAATAGTCGTATATCTGAATTAGTTCCTGTCGGGATAGATTTATGTCTTCTATTTAGTTTATGACTCTATAAAGCAGGCTGTTAGTTATAAAAATTAACCTTCGTTTGGAACCCTGAACCATGCCATGTTTCACCTGATTTACGCAGCTACGAAGCATTAACAAGGGGTTTTAAAGGAAAATTACTACAAAGTTCCTTTTCTGGAGAGTTTTTCAGCCAAATTGGAGAATAAGTGTTATGCTCGAAACGAGTTAGCTTCAAATATGAATCATTAGGAACTATTGATTGCTTACAACTGGATTGTGAAAAGATTTAAGAAAATATAATACACGACCAATGTTAAAAAATCGAGGGTGTTATGATTTTTAATTAAAGAGTAGTGGACTGTATTAAAAGATAATTGAGTTGGAGATGGTATAAAAACATTTATTAAGTATCATTCACAATCATAAAATGAATATGTCACCTGCATGAAGCTAATACAGTAAAAAGCAACTAATATTAACCACATCTATAAACTCAGAGAGACAATATCCAATTAAAAACAAGAGATGGTCCAGAGCAGTTCAAATGAGAAGTCACTTGATGTCAGACTTAGACGTTGAGGAGTTCAATAAATTCAATATCAACACAACGGTTACACAGTGATAGGGCAATCAAGTGAAAATTGATTGCGAGAGCCTCCTTTTTCTATCAGAAAACGCGAAGGTTAGAATATTGAATTTTAAAGAGAAGACGCGAGAGTACAGAGAAATAGGCCCGAGGTGAAACTGCAATGTCTGCGTCTGATCATCAACGAGAAATCGATACATTAAATTTGAGTTGATCAATAATGTTAATGTAAGTATGAGCAGAACAAGAGTAGCACAAGTTAAATGAGAAGCACAGAATTAATGAATTTGAGAAGCACTAGAATATTAAAAATAATATGAAAAGGGCAATAAATTCTAATTAAATGAGAAGTTCGGTAATAATTAATTAAATGAAAAGAACAATCATAATTAATATGAGAAGAACATAGTATAATTCATATACATTGAGATGATCTTGAAGAGTGCAAAAATTTATAAATGAATTCAGCATTTACAGAGACGAACTGCTTACAAGTAAGCACGATTAGAACGTTCATCAGAAAAATAGAAGAAACAATTGATAAATTAAGAGAAGTCATGAGAGTACTGAGTTGAATAAATCTCTAATCGTAGATTTTGAGATGTGCTGAAGGCTGAGAAAACTAACACGCATGTTGAGTCCGATGAATGAATATAGAAGAGAAACAATGAGAGTACATATTATAAAGAGTAGACCATACCAAGTGAGTAGACATGAGTGTTCGAGCAGACTTTCCAGGGTGGAGCCTTGGTCGAGGTGTATCGAGCATTATCACTGATCGCTTAACGAAACTTGAGGTGTTCATATCCTGTTCTGAAGAAAACAGCTACATCCAGGGTCCACCCTGGAGAATATGAGGATTCATTAATCTGAAACTCAACAACAGTAATTAGTCATATGTACATCGAGATGATCATAAGAGTTGTCTTAAAAATGATTAAACTGATTCTAATAATAAGGAATATTATGAGCAGACAATGAATCAGCAATCATTTTTATTGAGATGGACTTGAGAAGTTTCAATCCTGGTGCTACATACCCATTTTCATGTGAGAAGATCTAGAGAAGTCTGAAAATCTATATAAATTATGAAATATAATAAAATATATAGGTCTGAGACGACAATGGTTCGAGTTGAGTTGAGTGGAC
The DNA here is from genome assembly GCF_907165205.1 of Coccinella septempunctata. Taxonomy (NCBI): domain Eukaryota; kingdom Metazoa; phylum Arthropoda; class Insecta; order Coleoptera; family Coccinellidae; genus Coccinella; species Coccinella septempunctata. The sequence goes on along the minus strand of NC_058194.1, from coordinate 17,805,329 downwards.
ATTTGAGCAGTGCTCGCAAGGATTCGGAATCTATTTCTAGATTCTGAATCTCTTGCACGTGGACTAATTTCTTTAGAATGAAATTGTCATGAAAATGGTGTAATTTATAATGTTGAGCAGTCTGAGTGTACTTTACCTTATGAGAAGAACAATTTAGCACCAGTATTGTGCGAGAAGACTTAAAAATTGAGAACAACTAAAAGAGGCGAACTTAAATGAGGCGTTACAAAATCACATTGATAGCAGCGCGAAGTTAATTCAACGGAGCTAACAAAGAGAGTCTTAAGAAAAAGTGTAAATGTGTGGTTTTTCACTTCTGAAAAACACCGAAAGTGGGGCCGCTGCGTCGTTCAACCAGCGCACCGCAGAATCGTGGTACCATACGTGGCCACCGGAGCTGGTCAGGAGCGTAGACTAGAGAGAGGTCGGAGGGGGGCTTCGCTCAATTTTTAACAACCAAACTATGTTTTTAATTTGGAAAGATAAGTATTCATTTTCAACAGTTCGAAGAAGATTTGCTTGAAATGACATCATTCGAATTCGACTGTTGTAATAGTTTTTTCACAAACGCAGGTATAAAAAAAGGTATCATTTTAATCCTATTGAACAGACGACCACTTTTTAATTTCAAAAGTAGAGAATGTTTAATCATCCAGATGGCCAGCTACTCACCAATTATCAAATTATTATTCTATTCGTTTGATAATTAATAATTACCCACCTATTGCTGATATTCAAGAGAATATATAAGTATACTCAATTCACTTTCATTTTCGCACTCGGACCGCCATGGACATTTGACACATTCCACCTGTATAGTACGAAAATGTGGGGTTATGACGCTTGTCAAAACATTTTTAGGTTTTAAGTTAGTGCTATGTTGTCCGTTCTACATAAAAGTCTCAGTAATTACGTATTTTATTACAATGTCGAATCACTACGGAAAATAAAAGTCGAAAATATGTGATGAACATAATTGACGATTATACAAACTGATTGAAGGCATACCAAATATAGTTATTTGCATGGAAAATGCAAGAGATCAGTTTTTAAATATATTTATTTTTGCTATCGAAGAAAATTGAATTACTGACACATAATATGCAGTATCTTGAGGAGAGTTAATGTTGGTTATCTTTTCTGGCTGAAGGTTCAATACGTTACATCAATTGTAGATTTAAAAAAAATCAACCCGAAGATGAAATGCACATGATGCAGTGGTTGGGAATGGGAATCTCTCGAAGGAAATAACGGATATTTACCAGAATGATAAATTCTGCAACAAAAATCATCTTGCATCAATGGAAGTCAAAAGAATTGAAAGAAGTTTCAAGGCAAGAGGAACTTCACCTTTGAACAAAAATTTCACATGAATTAACAATTAACAGAACAACAGACTCGTATTTATTGCTGTTTATTTTTAATACTTTGACATAATAATATATTTATTGATCCCTTAAGATATTAACAATGTATAGGACAAGCAAGTCAAATGAGGACATTAATCGAAAATCCTGTAGTTACTTTCCGCATTCGTTTACCCTGGAATAAAATTCTTAAATGCCACCACTTTTTTGGGTCCCCAAAGAAGAAATTCTCTTCATTCAATATTTTTCTGATTTTGGAAATATGCAGCCAAAATATTAGTCGTTAACATTCAAATGAAACATTATATACATTCACTTACATTGAATACCTATGTTCAATACCGTCTGATATATTGTACCTTTAAGAATATCAGGGTTACTATTTGAATGAGCGGCCCTCAATATTGAATAACACAATAGCACTTCCAGAAACCTCTTTTCTCTCTTTTTCAATCACTTTCGTCATTTTTGTAATATTAATTGTGGCAACGGCGTTATGACATTAACCATATTTCATGAATGCTAACCTTACTTCGTTCTAGTTACAAAAACTTGAGAAAATTATTTCATGGCCAACCGAGTGCAAAAAAAAAGTGAAATGATGTTTTTCAAATATAATTAACAGTTTTTTCATTTTTTCATATTGATGCGAACGCAAAACCTACTTTCGGTTGAATCGATGACTACTTTAAAGTTATATTGAAACGAAATTTAATACAAACTCTATTTATTGGAAACAGGATACCTAAAAAACCAAAATTGGGTTGTTTTGATTCAAGCTTGATGCCTATTATTCAGAGATTTCATGTTTCATTCTACTCTTAAAACACCCTGTATACCCTTTGCAGATTTTCTTATTTGAAAACTGAATGAGATGTACGGCTCTTTATTCAAATTTCGTTTAATTTCATCCAATTTTTTTATTATTGGTTTTCCACTTCATCAAACCACAAATTCTTGATATAGAATTAGCTCATCTTTCAGTAGGACTGAATGAATGTACTGAATGAAATTTTACGTAGAAATAAAACTGGCATAATTGCGCAAGTATATGAAAAACTTGGGAAATGAATGAGAAGGAATTTCTTGTGTTCGTTCTATTCCTCCTTTCATTCTAGTGAATCTTCAAGTCCTGAATAGGGAATATCATGCTGGCGTTGAATAAACGTATTCAGCAATTTTCTGAAGAAAATATATCAATATAGCCTTTCATTCGAGTCCCAGTAGTAGGATGTTATTATCTCTAATTCACTGGTTGTACTGAACTTCATTCCTGCCTTGAACAATGTACAAGAGCGATCTGTATTCCGTACACCCTATTATACTTCGCAACTGAAATATTAAGACCCACGGTAGGCTTTATGATTGCTGAATGTGAATTTGCGCTTAGGTTAATAATGAGCATCTTGAAGGAGTGCAATCACTGAGATATCCATGGTGTTGTGCAATAATTAGATGGAATTATTAATGTGGTACAAAGTTGGAAAACGGTTCAGCTGCTCTGATGTTCAGCTCGAAGCTACGCGGATTCAGGAGAGAAATTCTGAGATTGTGGTTGATGAGAATGAACAGGCTGCGGTATAATTGAATGTAAGAGTATAAACCATCGGCATGGAAACCAATGTTCTATTCAGAATTGTGGAAATAAACCAGATGAAATCTCAGGCTGGAAATGTTTCTTTCTGTAGGTATCCCAATGGTTCTTATGATGAAAGTACTGAATGATGTCGGAAAGAAGCTTTTGGAAGGTTGTCCTCATGGGCGTACTAAAATCGACAAAATTTTCGAGCAAGCAAGCATAAAACTACATTGAGCTTCCAAGTCTCCCAACAGAAAAAAATCCTGTCTACGCCAGTGCTTGTTCTAATCCATAACCAGAGTGGTATCACATTCAGATACTAAATTCGCCTCAAGCCTTGAAGAAAAATTCCCAATATTTTCAAAAATCAGATACGAAAACTAACTCTTATTCGGTCCTCGGAACGTCACTTTACGTATACTGCATTCACATTTATTTTAGCAGTCGGTTGGCCATGAAATAATTTTCTCAAGTTTTTGTAACTAGAACGGAGTAAGGTTGGCACTCATAAAATGTCGTTAATGTCATAACACCGTTGCCACAACTTATATCAATTTTTATTACGAAAATGCCGAAAATGATTGAAAAAAGAGACAGGCTGCATCATATGCATTTCATCTTTGGGTTAATATTTTTGAAATCTACAACTGATGTAACGTATTCAAATATTAGCCAAAGAAGATATCGAACATTAATTCTCCTCAAGCTATAGTATATCCAAATCCAAGAGGCCAGCAGTAAACATTGCAGCATGCAGTGATCACGCGTCAAGAACGTGATAACGCAGAGGTGTACTAATAAATTTAATTCCGAGAGCGTTATATTTTAAAACTTTTTGAGTGTTCCAGTTCCGGTGAAAAATATGTATGCTTATCTACGAGTCTCAGTAATGAACAATTAATCTAAAGTTCCCACTTTAATACATACTATGTATATAAATGTGTAACAATATTTTTTTGTAAAAGTGACTAGCCCGTAGTAACGTCAGAAGATGCAGAACTTTCTTCTAAGTTGACGATGAATGGTGTTATATCATCCATAATATTATCCAGTTTCCACATGTCTACCTCAACTTTTTGTTTGACATGTTCCACGCACTTTCTCCATCTTTCGGAAGTAACCCGTGAGAGAGCCTCTTGAAAAAGATTTTGGACGTCAGCCATTTTAAATGTGGTGTTTTTATCTGTCACAAAATTCTTGACATCGGCCCAAATCAACTCAATAGGGTTCAGTTCGCAGTGGTAGAGCGGTAATCTAAGTACAGTAATATTTTGGGCCTTTGCGGTTTCATCCACGATGTATTTTTCGAAGTTTTCTTTGTTCTGCCTGACTATCTGCAACAATTGCGCTTTTATGAGGTCAGAGGTGAAATCAATATTTTTCTCCCTCAACCATTGTTGGATATCACTCTTTCTGAATTGTGAATTAGGAATTTTTTCACTTTTCCTTGAATGGTAAGGAGCATTATCTGAAACTACTATAGAATTTTCCTCCAATTTAGGAAGTTTACCCTAGAACCACTTTTCGAAGGACTGACCATCCATTTCTTCAAGGTAATCACCAGTTTTTTTGGATTGGAAAGTCCAGAATCCTCCAGTTAAAAAACCAGTGTCACTGCCAATATGACACACTTCATTTGAAAAAGAATGTTGAAATTGTTTTCCACCAAAAAGGTACTTACATCAAGTTTCACAAAACTTTGATTGCTCGATCAACGATTTGGCATTCGATTTCCCGAAGGAAATCATTGAAACTTTCATATTTCCGAATATATTGGAGGAGTAGCAGTTGAGAATCATTGAATGGGCGTGTATAGATAATTATTTGGTGCAAGAATGATATTCAGAATGCTTATGACCAACTTATCGACTGAAAACTAATTGACGTTCATCCGTCAATCGATCGTTGATCCTCTGATCAAGCTTTATGAAACCGAGGGTTAAACGAGGGTTAAACCCAAAATTCAAGACCTTACCAGACGGATTTTTTAATCCAGTAGGTCCAAGTAGTAAGTCTTCCTGTTTTCATCAAGGAAGGCCCTAATTTTCGTGAGATAGTTTCTTCTCCAACATTTAGGCCCGTATTAATAGTAAGTTCTCAAAACGGGTCTCAAGACCTATCTCAGTTGATACTTTCTCAATATAGTGACAGCATCTCAAGATGACGGCTTATTAATAAACGCATATCAAGTCATTGTCAGTTTGATACTATCTCAAGAAACGAGACTTATGAATGTTTTGAGTAATGGTCTTGAGATATACTTGAGACTACAAAACGAAAAGAGAAATTAGTATTTTTATTTTTGCTTGATATTTTTCAATACTGTGACTCACAATAAAATGTGACGAAGCAGGATTTTCGATCGCCCATCCAGTACACGTTGTGTGTACCTCATGTGAACTCCTCTGGACATTTGAAAGATCCTGGAGTCGTGCATGCTTTTTGCCCATCTTGTTACAATACCCAAAAATTCTGCAATAGGCCCAACAATGGCTTGGACATTAATTAAAGTTTGATTTTCTGTTGCGATAACTTCATGAAATCGATTCCGTCGTAGTAGTTGACCACATCTTCCATGGATTCCATATTGACTTTAATAATGCCGATTTTTGGAAGCACACTGTCAACACTGTCAGTTCACAAAGCAAACTAACCCAACTTTCATTTCGAGATCATCTTGAGTCAGGGTTTTACCATACTCAAAATTTGACGTTCCCAAAACCTATCTTGAGATCATTCGAGTCTTAGATTCGAGTACTTGAGTCACATTTATTAATAAGCGCCTACTCAAGTGAGATCGCCGATTGAGACGTCATCTTGACAGAGTCTCAAGTCAAATTTATTAATCAGACTGATGTCTCAAGACGCTACTTAAGACATTCTCAATACTTGAGATCTGACTATTAATACGGGCCTTAATGTCGTCACGGTCCATTAAAAAACTGTTGCGTTGGCGACGTCCATATTTGAAATTAAGTTTTTTCAATATTATAGAGAAGGTACTCTTCTTAAAATTTGGCAAGTTCGAGTCTTCATTAACTATTTTTAATACTTTCTCTATAGTCGGGTGTTCATTTCTGAAGAAGAACTCGTGAACTTTTCGCCGTATTACATTTTTATCGAAATCTGATAAGGACTCCTATTTGGTGGTCCGATTTTGATTTGTTGCCGGCTGTGATAGAACACCGGAATTTATGTATTCGGAAATAATTCTCCTCACACTTCGAGCTCCAATGCCAAGTCTCTCAGCAACTCGGAGTTATACGTCCTTTAAACACATTCCTGCAATTTGAATAATCTCAATTTTATAAGTATTCAAAATCATTTCTTTTTTATCGGCACTGAAGTGTCGTTTCAGACGTCTCTTCTTTGGAGGACTTAAGTCAACACGCGATTCCTCAGCAGTATCAGTACTTGACATTATCTTAAATGATTGTAACTTGATTAACTTGCTACAACTATAAACCAATTTACGAAAGAAAAAGCAATGAATGACCTCTGCAGTTCTGCACAACAATTCGCATACAATCAATGAATCAAACGTACTGCGGTTCTGCATTACTCCCACCTGCAAACATGGCGTTCCTGAAGCTTTGACCAATAAGAGGAGTACGTCAAATAAGATCACGCGTTAGTCAGTTTGTTTACGCTGGCCTCTCGGATTTGGATAGACTTTAGTGCATATTATGATGTTATACTGATCTCTTGTATTTTCCATGCAAATAACTGGATTTGGCATGGCTTCAATCAGTTCGTATAAACTTCAATTATGTTCGTCACATATTTTCCGAAGAGATTCGACATTGTGATGAAATACGTAAAAGCAGAAACTTTCACGTAGAACGGGCAACATAGCGTTGATTTGAAACCCAAAAATGTTTTGACAAGCGTCATCACCCCACATTTTCGTACTATACAGAGTGAAATGTGTCAAATTTCCATGGCCAATCGACTGCTAAAATAAAAGTGATTGGAGTATAGTTATTGAGCTTCAATGCAATTGGATCGGCATTATCTCAAATAATACACCTAATATTGACATTACGGCATATCACCACGTAGGGCTGTTTCAGGGTTGTTTCAGTTTTTAGTTGGCAAAAGATCTGGCTTGGATCTTTGTTATGGCATGCAGTGCCTATTTGTTGAAGTTGAAACATCGCATCCTTGCCATATACGTTTCTAAAAACCTAAGCCATGTGTTGACGCTTGAATATCACTGTTAATTTCAATTCGATTTTGTGCCTTAAATATGCTTTAGTACTGAATAATAATTTTTTTCAACGTGCGAAAAGCAATTTCTTTATTGAGAAACTGACAAGCCTGAGCAGATTGAAAAAATTCTTGGTAAAAATGTCAAGTTCATAATTTTCACAAGTGAAAGGCATGAATCGAGGTATTATGCTTTTTGTAGGTACTTGATATGGCAAATACTTGATGAAAATCCATAACTACTAATAACACGCTTCAGAGTTACATATAATGAAGCAGTTGCTAGAAATACGAAGGTCGTTTAATGAGTCTTGAAAAAAAAAATAATAAAATAGATGATTTTGACTGAATTTTCTTTTATTTCTCAACATCTCCTCTTAGCTCTATACACTTTTCCAAGAATTACTCAAACTTTTTCAAGCCTTCTCATAACTAAGATCTTGGAAGTGCATACAAATGAGGATTTGTTCTGGTGGTGATCTCTTCGCTTCCGTTGTTCACCGTGCCATTTTCTCAAGTTCATATCAGGTGAATACGGTGGCTGTGGTAATAATTGAAACTTAAATTACAAACTTTGGCCATTGCCACTGAATAAGTGGGTGAGTAACTACGAAGATTAGTCGACTACAATCCAACAGAAGAAGCTAGAAGGTCAAGAACCTACCACCGAAGACCAAGAGATCAGTTAAGGATTTAAATGTAACCAGAGAAGAGCTTAACCTATAAAAGATATAGGCAGCATACAACTATTAACACGACGATGATCGTGTGAGAGTCCAGAAACCATAGGAGTCAACTGATTAATAGGCAAAATGCCCGGAACCTATGAAGAAGCAGTATAAGGTTTTTAGTGGGTCTCGAGCTCAGGAGAGTGAGTGCCTTGCAGATTTTTCCCCTGCTACATCAAAAAAAAAGTGTGCTTTTGTGCGTTGTCTTAATGAAAAATATCTTTTTCTACAAGCGTGCGCGTTCAACCTTTTTCCCGCACGCATTCCAAGTTGCAAAGAGTCACTTTCCCAAAACGTGCGGGAAAAACGCCTGCTATTTCTTTCCCGCACGCATTTGCGTGCGGAAATGGATTAGCAGGGGTTTTTCCCGCACGCAAATATTATAGAGTAAATTAAATTCTATCATGATTCTATGCATAGAACGTCAACGATGAGAAACCCATAGTAATGACATGCAGAATTACGTCTGTCATTATATATGAATTAATCAAATGAGATATGATCTGTTTCGTGAAATGGATATATTTATATATTTCAAGCGCTTGTAGAAAAAATATTGTTCCTAACTCTTGCGTAAAGTGTCTTGCCCGCACTCAACTGCTTACCCGAACTCTGCTTCGCATCGTTCGGGCAACGGCAGTTTCGTGCGGGCAAGTATCACTTTCCGCACTTGATAGGAAAATAACTATTTTCTTTTTCAAATGAAGTCGTTTCTTCTAGATTTCTTCTCTGAATCTCACCATAGTACTCCAGTCTTCCTTTCTCCAAGTAATCAATGTAGATTATTCCGTGTGCCTCCCAAGAAACTTTGGCCATAATCTTGTAGGTCGATTTCACAGTTTTTTATTTCTTCAGAGCCTTCTCGCCTTAAAGAATCCATTGTTTCGACTGTTCCTTCGTCTTTGGAGTGTAATAATATGTATATCAATATGTCCATGTTTGTTCTACAGTTATCCGACGAAGCTGCAATTTGGCAGGATTGCGACGAGAAATCAACAACCGCTGAGAGCAAACGGCACCCATCTTGCCAAAATTTTTTTCACGCCCAATTCCAATCAAATCACGGTGAATTAATGAATATTCAAACGGCACGATACGAGTCAATTTATGAAGTAAACTCATTGGGCTCGACGGAATCGTGTAGAGCCCATTCACTTTCATTTTAGCACTCGGTCGGCCATGAAATAATTTTTTCAAGTTTTTGTAACTAGAACGGAGTAATGTTGACACTCATGAAATGTCGGTAATGTCCTAACGCCGTTGCCACAACTAATATCAATCAATATTTCAAAAATGCCGAAAAAGAGAGAGAGACAGGGTTTCAGTAAGCGCTTTTTAAAATTCAGGTTTGCTTAAAGAGTATGTAATTTTGATATTCTAATATCTATAATATATCAGACGGTAGAAAACATATTCAATGTAAGCGAATTCATATAATGCTTCATCTGCATTCAAACGACTTATATTTTAGCTGAATGTTTCCACAATCAGATAGATTTTGAATGAAGAGAATGACAAAAAATTTCCTTCTATTAGGAGACCCAGAAAATTGTGCCATTAGAGAATTTTAAATTAGGGATAACGAATGCGAAAAGTTACTACAGGATTTTCGATGAATGTCATCGTAGAATAAATTCCAAAAAATTAATTTTTCTATTTTATTTTACCAGTACCTTCCAAATATCTTGAGGGATCAAAAAATATATAATTATTATTATTATATCAAATTGTTCAGAATAAACAGCCATGAATACGAGCCAAATGTCCTGTTAATTGTTACTTCATGTTTAATTTTTGTTTAAAGTTCCTTTTGCCTGGAATCTTCCTTTGATTCTTTTGACTTCTATCGATGCCAGATGATTTTTGTTGAAGAATTTAATTATCTGTTATTTCCTTCGAGAGATACCCATTTCCAACCACTGCATCATATGCGTTTCATCTTCTGGTTGATTTTTTTAAATCTACAACTGATCTAACATATGCAACTGCATATTATGTGTCAATCATTCAATTTTCTTCCATAGCAAAAATAAATATATTTAAAAACTGATCTCTTGTATTTTCCATGCAAATAACTAGATTTAATACGCCTTCAATCAGTTTGTATAAACGTCAATTATGTATGTAGGTCACATATTTTCGACTTTGTCATAAAATGCGTAATTACTGCCATTTTTAAGGTAAATTTCCAGGAATAAGAACCACAAAACTTCTCAAATATTCGAATTTCATTAACAAAATAAAAAATCTCTTCTTTTGGAGGAGGGGCTTCATTATTTATGATTTACAAAGTACTTATATTTTCATTGGATACAGTGTAAGAATCGAAGAGGTTCCCTAGAAATCAGCTATCAACCTCCAAAACCAGTATACCTCAATAAAGAAATCTTTTATTACGTCTATCGGTATTCGCCTAACAGAAAGAGGAATTCGTAGCATATCTAGGAGAAAAACGAATTCGGGAAACAACAGCGCTGAGTCGGATTCATTTCAGGTAACTCCGTCGTAAAAATGGCCCGGAGTTTATATTTACGGCCGATGGTTATACAACATGGGATAGGGGCTGATATTTTCACCGCTAGAACCAAAAAAAAGTATCGAATTATTCTTGGATTAGTTCCAGCCAATGTGGCAAATGGAAAACCGAACTCCTGTAAGGGGCCGCTGGTCCAATAACGCCAAATAGATCAATAATATCAATAAGTTGGAGAATTGCGTCCAGAAGGCTCACGTAAGGGCAAACTGCCGTTTCCCGTTTCCACTTATTTCGGCAATAAGGGCGCCGAGATAGCCCGGCATTTCCCTCAGTGAAGTGGTTTAATTTCGTATTGCAGTAATTCAGATTTGTCGCTCCGTTTCTTGGATTCATGGTCGGTCGGTCCAGAAGGCGTCTGCGGAAACGCACAAACGATTTTTATTACTTGGAGTTGTGTAGGAAATTTATTTCGTTATACGGTATAATTCGCTCGAACGATCGCGTCTGGACCTCAGAGGCTTGATGAAAATTAACTGTTTTTTCCTCATGATTTCTTTGCTCGTCTTGGGGATTTCATAGAGTTGAAGATAAGACTATTGACGCCTACAAGAGGAGAATCTGTAGGATGAGAATTATAGCATACTATCTCTACCACTCTATCTACCTCTCCGTCATTGAAATTTCATCCAATAGCTGTTGCTTGCGTCTCAAACTTGATAAAATTTTTATCTTGACTAACCTGTATAGGGTATCGGAGAGAAAGAAAGTCTCAAAAACCATTCATTATTTATTGGAACCTCTCTTAATATTTAACCAAGGTTGACATGTTTCAACCTATAAAGTCATTTTCAAAACCATATGAATCTAAAAAATTGTATTCAAGGTAAATATAAGGCATAGAGAACCACCTGAAGTTGTTTTAACAACAACAAAAATATTAATTTATTACAAAATTGAAAGTCAAGTAATGAGAATAAATTTCTCATTATAAAAAGGTGTTGAGATATAGGGGAGACTGGGGAGGGTTGATACGTTTTTTGGAATTTATATTCTGGAAACTGAATTATATGAAGAAACAGGACTTTTCTTATATTATATGATTCTTCAATTAATCGTTCAACAAAATAAATATAGAAGTCTCAAAACATAACCATCTTATTCTATACAGAACGTTGAACACAAAAACATGCAAACTGTCTCAAGCCTCCCCACATATGGGAGGATTGATACGATGTACTGGGAGAGTAATCGAGAGGATTATTAAGCTCAGTAGGTAGGTCAGCAATGATACTGGCTTGCTTTGGTCCCATAGGTGTAGAAAAATCATGAAATGGTCGGTTAGTCACTTCCGCTCAAGAAAAGTCGACCTCGTTAAATACATGGGGATGGTACGGATAAATTCCAGTTGTTAAAAATCCCTTTGATATGTTGGATGGTGAAAACGCCTTCATGTAGGCCTATCCAACTAGCTACGGAATATTTTTTTGAAGATGATTCATGTATCAGGCCTCCCCACGACAAATGTCTCAAACCTCCCCGAAAGCAATTTTTAGAGGGATTTATGTTTTCATCTTATACTCATATATTTTGAAAGGCGAATAAAACTGTAAATTGAGTGATTTTATGCATATTTCCCAGTGAAATGTTTGTTCATGCCGAAGAATTAATGCATGATCATAAAACCCTTAGGTAACTTGAGTAAAAACTTACAATTTCTCACCTCGAAACACTCTTCGTTGAATATTTCACAAACAAACTACTGTAAGCCTTACAGATTAACGTCACGCAATGCCCTCTGCCAAAGAATAGTGTTCACTAGTATAAAACTTTTGAAAACGGCTACAGATCGCGGATATAAGCCTGTATCAAGCCTCCCCATGTATCAATGCTCCCTAGTCTTCCCTACATGAATAACATACAAACTTAAGGTTATGAAAAACGTGGTTCACAAATAGGTTCCAAAATGTCATATGATGAGGTAATATGAAGTCACAAAAAGTAGGTAGGAACAGAAAGTCTCTCCTTTAAAAGGCTGTGAAGTTCCAAAAATTCATTCAACAAAGGATCTCGAAAATTCAGAACCAACGACATACTTAAAACTCTGAGTTATCCAAAACGTTCAGAACTTTTCGGAAAGTAAATGTCAGAAATGCAGGGAGACGTTGACAGCCCGGGTCAAAGTTCAAAAAGCTAAATAAAATATAAAAACCATAGAAACAAACTGAGAAAAAGTGAAATTAACACTTCAGATAAAAGTATAAGGACAAGCAGAAATGCATTCAAGTAAAAGAACAACTATATACAAGTATACAAGTTCAAATATGAAAATGAGTAAAATTACAATAACGAGTACAAGTACAAGGGCCCCTTCCTTTCAATATCCGTGTATTTTGGCGTTGAACTGCTTTGGAGAAGATTTTAAAATAAATTATGCGGGACGTCCCTGGTTCAATCTTAACCAAAATTAATCGTTCTTGAAAGCTTCACATCTCACTATGATGACAAGTGATTGACAGCGATTTGCTGTTCCAACTATGTATGTCAGAATCAGCTTTCAATATTCACGAAATATTTTCAAACGTTTATATGTGTGACGTCACTGTTGCAACGCCAAAATACGTATTTTTTGAAACATATGAAATATTTTTGAAAATCTTCACGGTAAAATACAGCTCAGTAATTCCCAATCAATCTTTTGAATTGAACTCAGAAAAACTGAAACCCATCATAATGTCTGTGGATTGTCAATTGTACATGGTCAACATGTCAAATTGCTTTGAATCAATATGTGCTGCTATTTTGGCGTTACTAATGTCGATATATTGTACTAATCTACTCACAAAATTCTGTCTATCCTGGCGAATTATTGACGCTGTTACAATTTCACGCATATATAGTACTGGTTGATGTCGCTCATACGAACTTAGAAGAGAGAACTTAGGAGATTAGTCAGTGTTTTAATCATAGACATAGAGACGTGGACTGAGTAATACTAGCATGACATTTTTTTTCATGAAAAGAAAGAAATGATCTTCGGGCCAATACCTGTCTCTTTTCTGTTGACATAGATGTAAGTGCGGACCAATCAAAATTCTAGAAAAAGACAACTAGCAGGCCCGATGTTCAGTTTCTCTCTCGGTCATCTTTTTTTGACCGTATTTCATGCAGAGGTAGAAAGGGAAGGCACAGTCCATGTCTCTATGTAAATGGTGTTCATTGCCCTATTTTGAGTTCATATTCGTGTTCATGATAATTTTTTTTTCTATAAATTAAATTATAGATACTGTTTGTGTTTAAGGTTCTTGATGTTTGTCTCGAAGAAAAATGAAAAAAATTGAAAAATAAGGATAACCTAACAATGCGGAAAAGTGCTGATTCATTTTCGTTGATTATAAACAAATTTCAAGTAAATATAAAGGAATATTGAAAGAAAACTACTGTTCATCTAATATCTATATGTATATAAATGATAAATTGTGATATATTTCAAGGAAAAATTATATTTTATTTGTTAAAACAAACTTATTGACTTCTACTAAGAGATTTCTTTCATATATTAGTTAAAAATTCTTCCATAGTATGTTCTTGTTCGAAAAAGTAACAAACACAGGAAAACACACTATAATATATTATTATTTATTAATCTTAGGTTATCGATGATGGAATAGGACTGTTCCGAAATCGATAGCCTAAGATTAATAAATAATAATATATTATAGTGTGTTTTCCTGTGATTGATACCTTTTAGATTTCTTTCACTACACTAAATCTTACTTCCAAAAACTTTTTCCATATTGTGGCTGTGATTTTTAATGTTTCATTCATAGAAAAGAAAATTTTTTGGTATTTAACAAATTTATCGTTTACAAACCGATATTATTTATAGTGACTATTATTTAACTCAGTTTATAAGTCTGCTTTAAAAATTTTTTGGAAAGCCTAGTCGCTCAGCCTATGTGAAACGTCATTTTTATATCATTTAGTGCTCTGATTCTTAATCGAAAACCTGTATTTATTTATCACTTTTTATTTTTCGATTATGTGCAGTATTTTGCTCGGGAAGGCTTATTCGTTAGATTTTATAGCTCATTAAGTGTATGTTCAAACATTGTTATAATTCTTAGAGGTGATCTTTTTTCTACCTCTTGTTACTCCCTGTCACTCCCTAGATTTTTTTAATGTACAAGTTTAGCAGCATATGTAGATTACAAAGAACCAATAAAAAAAGGTCCGTATGCCGAGGCGTCCCGGTTTTTTCTTCCGTTCTACTATTGGTTTTGGTCTATTAAAGCAGCAATTCACAGGTGAATGTGCGTCTTTTTCAATTCGCATGGGATCCAATTTTCTTGCTCCTGGATGAATCCCACGCTCTGAAGGAGTTTCCCAACTATTGATAAATCAATATTCAACGCGTCAGACAATTCTTGAAGGGTTTGAAAAGAGCCTTCGATTCTTTATTATCGAACTTCTGCAGCTGTCCTTCGACCTGAAGATCATAATAACTTTCAAAACTAACTGTCTAACTAACCACTTTCCACATATTCGATCAGGTACCTATGATCAATCCCTTTGAACGCCAATAATGTCTCACAGAATAACTAAATGAGCAACAAAAGATTTTCACAATGAAACACGAGAGAGTTTTGTGAAAAATCCCTACTTCAAAATTTAAGGATACCTTTCGTTTCATTACATGATTGACCTTTTATTCATAGAGATTCGGTCAATTTCACGCAAAGCAACTATATTTCAACAGAGTTCAATCAAATTTTCATCCAATTCGCTGAAGGCCGTCTATTCGAAAATATAGTAGTAAACATATTGATATAAATTTTCCACTGTGACCTACTACTATAAATACACAACACGGAGCTGTAACGTTCAACCAATTGAACTCATTTATTTTCCCTTTTCCAGCAGTTCTGATAATTCAAAAAATAGTGATAACGTGCCCATGTTATTGGACAAAATGACTGGCTGTTTCATTTCCAAGGGATGAAATTGGAACACCAACCTGGCCATTTTCATTTCATGTGGTTATCAAATATTCAAATCATAATACGTAACTACAAACTACTGAAAAAGAATGGTGTTATTTCGAGCACGCAGACATTAAACGGTTCGATTTGAATAAACAAACTGAAAATTAAAAATTTGTTGAAAGAAAACAGGTTATCGATTCCCTCCGGAAACTATGCAATGTGAATGATCAAGTGAACGCGCATATCTGGTATTCCATCGACAATGTGAATAAAATCACATCGCGGATCTATAAAATGATGGATTGGGAGTATTTGTAGGAATAAAGGCGGAAACACATTATTAAAACGCGACGCGAGCTGACGCGACTGGAACGGGTGAATTGTACGCGCGTGGCGTCGCGTCGGGTGTTCATAGTATGATTCTGGTCTATAGAAAACAATACATTTCATTCGACTCAACACGCATCACGTTTCATCTGGTCGCGTCGCGTTTTAATAATGTGTTCCCGCCTTAAGGTTTATTAGTCACAGGATCTACCACCAAAGCTTGAACGATCCTGACCAACTTATTTTCGTGCCCATCCCGCTCTTAGCCAACTGAAGGCTGACGAGGTGCTGGACATGGAAACTGACTTGGTAATTCACTAGTTAGGGAACGAAACAACAGCTAGATGAAGCAGAGGACCCTAAAGTATTTGCGCAACCGTTCTGGACTGAGCACAGGGCCATCTTGGTGCCACTAAGTCTTTATAGCAACCAATGGTTAGAAGAGGAAGAAGAAACCATTGAGCACATCCTCTGCGCGGCGGCAGACAGCGTCAGACTTGGAATCTGTAGTCCGCTCAAGCTGGATCTTGAGGAACTCAAAAACCATTTCCTAAGGAAAATGGGGTTAGAGGGAAAAGTTTAGCTCTCTGAGCTTGCGGTGGCAGGTTTGGTGGGTCCGAACAAGACGTCTAACTATTTGTTGGTATTAGATATTAAAGTTCTTAACTATTTTGGAAGACCAATTTTGGGCTGCAAACTGTTAGGCTTACTTCTCTAGAAAGAAATACTGAGATAGTGTTGTTAGGTTACTTAAGATGTCAAAATATATAACCTTCGGTAGGAATTAACTCACTATTGGAGTATGACTGGACAGATTTCAGAATGGAAAAAGCTACAAAGAATGGATTTCTACAGCAAAGTTTCTTCTGTTATACAATAATGAAAAACCACCTCTTTCAAATATGTTCAGTACTTCTAGTAATGTTGTTCAATCAGAACTTATATAAAATATATCAAAGCAAGTGGTAGTCCACTGTCCACGATTCAGAAATCCCATGTAGTTCTATTTCGTAATCCCTTTTTATATCTTGCGTGATAATTCTGAAACCTCTTATTTTATACGACATCGATAAACCAATGACCTGTATTTATTTTCAAACTGGTTCAACAACCTATGTTCAGATTTCGATATTATTATCATAGAGGAAAGTACGAACTCTCAGTAGACTAATATTGTAATATTCCTGAGTAATGAGAAACAGTTTACTTTTCGTGTTCAGAGGTCGTAAAAAGGAATTGTGTTCCGATACATTAGCAGTAGGTATATAGGACGGGGCACTTATGGGCGAAAATGGGGATTGTCTGCGCTTGATACACTATGATAATTTTCTTCGAATGTCGGAAGGAATAGTTCTTAAACTATTTCTGCGTGTTTTGTTGATGTAGGTGTAGAATATTATTTCTCCGAACTACTAGTATTAATTCCAATAAAATTTTCGTATTCAGTTATGACGAATAAATTGAAGAAAAGTTTGACTTACAATGCATTTCTCAATTTTCATTCGGTCAAAACTGAAGAAATAAAGAATGGAGGAATAAGTGCGAACAGGAAACTAATAACGAAATAATATTTTGCGGACTTCTCACATTTAATATTTTTTGAGTGGAATCGCGATGAAAGTATCTATAGTCCATTCAAGAATGATTGACATCCCAGTAGGTAGCTCAATATCTGGTCACAAAAGATATTCAATAATTTCTATAGTTTCAGTCACAGAACTAGAATATTAAATATAACCTAGAATAGTATTCGAAAAGAAGAAATATTGAAATTCACAGCACATCAATCAGCAAACAAAATTGTCACAATTATTTTTTTCAATTTGTACGATTAAATTGAAAACAAAAAAAACAGTACAAAATTCAAATTATCGTCCGTCAGTGCATAGATTCACATATAGATCACTGTTTATTCAAAATACCAACCTAAATTCCGCAACACAAAATCTCAAGTAATGGGCTATTACCAACTTAAATTCAATTTTCCCTAGCCACCCGAGATGTCAATCATTCTTGAATGGACTATATATGTATCATGAGTTTGAAGATTTTCTCGATATGATAGTTTCCACAATAGAAACTATCATAGCCCCCTAGATTTTCAGGAATATAGTTAAATGCTTGTTTATTTATCTTCTGATTCGGTAGTACTTTATATAATATAAGGTGATTTTAAAGGTTAGGCTTTTTTTTTGACAGAAGGTAGAACTCGTCAAAATAAGTCTTTTAACCAAATATTGTTCATATAAAATATGCAAGATGGCTGAGATATAACCCCTACAAGTTTGACAAAATTTCATTGAATTTCAAATACTGTGGAAGGTGACTTCCACAAAACGAAGTATAAGTATAATTCGGCAATTCGGCAATCCTAAAAAACCACATGGTCGAATTAGGAGATAAGTCTTTCTACTGCTTTGCGATAATTCAGCTAACAAACGGTCCAGGGTTGTATTAGGATCAATTTCAGTAGATAATCATTTTCAATTTTTTGTTCAACTTTGTCATTTTGAAAGTTTTGTATAGATGATTTTTGGTGAAACGCTTCATTTTGACCAGTTCTACCTTCTGTTGAAAAAAAGCCTCACCTTCAAATACACCTATATTTCAAGACGCTATTGTCATAGCGAAACACGTGGTTTTACAACTCTTTCTTGTGAAAATCATAAAATAAGATGAAGTCTTCACGAATGTTTGAATTTATCTGATAAATTTTTGGAAATACCAGCAATCTTGATTCGAATTATCCCCAAGTAATTTCTTTTTCTTGTTTCAGCAGATACTCCAATCTGAACTCTCTGCCGTTCCTAGTGAGACGAACAATGGAAGCCAAGCTGCATGCAGTAAGCTTAACTGATCGAACTGGGTCCGTAAATTAATTAAATGCGTCTAGGGATAATAAGGATCTTCAGTGGACTACGTCACCTCAGCTTTAACAATAGACTGTTGGAAAATAGTGTAATCAGTGAAAATACATTGCTTTCTGTGCGGTTCGCGAAAATCCGGGTATAGAGGACGGGGTCCGTGTAAGTGAAATTAACGAGATGAGACTTTCTCTCCGAGGTGGTTCTCATAAAAATCAGGAATAAATATTCATTTGCCTAAATAAGAAAGGCGGGAGCGTCCTATACGATTACTTAGCGACATGCGGAGACGTCCCACCGTTGTCATTCATGGTTCCATGGCAGAAAGAGAAGTAATGAAGCCCATTCATCATCATGGCGGCAGCTGCAAAGGCAAGTATTATGATGAAGAATTAATATTTATAGTCCTGTTTGTTTGTATAATGTTTTCAATTATGAGAACATCTGATGATCTCAAAATATCCCTGCTCACTTCATGAACTTAAAATCATGAAATTCATGTCAAGTTGATACATTTTGATTAACAAACAAAATGTATTCATACAGCAAATTAAGTGTTACTATCTTCAGGCAACAGATAGTTTGGGAGCCGACGATGTTAAATCGGGATACACCTAGTGCATTTTGAAGATTAGATGGTAGAAGAAAAAGGGTCCATGCTGTATGCACTTTCAGCGGTGGGGAAAGCGTCTGCAGGTTCTCAAAGATGTAAAAAAAAGGTTCAGGTGTACATACTCGAGCGTGTCAGATGAAGATACCGTATAAGGCCTATGTGTCTCTGATAAATAAATTCATGTTAATCTGACAGTTTGCGTGGTGGGGCTGCCCGTACCTAGGGAAGAGTTGAAAATGATGTAAAAATTTTTTTCGAGAGTGTCAGATTTTTAGGATATGTTAATTGGACCCAAAGGCAGCTACTCTTCAAGGGACTGATAATTCGGACGTGACGCAAGGTCATTGCGGTCCTTTGAAAATGCAACATACTCGAGCGTATCAGATTTTCGTACAGATGATTAATCTCGGCGTTGAAGACGTGTTGAACCATTAATCTGACACTGATCAGGGTGGATTTCTCAATTTGACTGTTTGAAGTTGATAACAAGGCATTTTTTAAAATATCTCCCTACCTCTACTATAACTTTTGTCTGAAGCAATTTTGCCTACTCTTATCCGTTTTCGAGTTAGAGGGCGATAAGGTCGCGGAGTTGAGCCACACATGCGGAAGGTCAAGGTCGATGTAGAAACCAAGTCTAATGTACATTCATCACCATATATCTCCGAATCGTTCAGACGTAGAAAAAATTGCTTCGGATGAAATTTGTACAAAATGTTATGCTCTACAGCTTTTGCAATGAATGCAAAAAAATTTGCAGGAGTGGAGATAATTCCACAAAACTGATGTTTGGGACCTTTATGGCCAATTTTTATTTTTTCGGCTCGGTGAAACTGTCAGATTATATTTGTTCTGTTATTCTTGTATCAATGGCTTCAATATAAGATTAAAAGCCACCGCGGTCTAGAATGTACAAGTGACGTTTTTTTTGCAAGTTTGGCCCTCCCACACATTGTCGTCACTCTTAAATCTTCAGATTGAGAGAATATATAGTATTCAACATGTAATTAACCCTATATATCTCAATCTGACACGCTCGAGTATGTACAATGATCGTTTTTTTACTATTCTGTCAGGCTGTCCTAGACAATTCCCCCTATATACAGGTCTAATATTTGGTATTAGGGTACTCTACAGGATCCAAGGATCTCTCCTTATATTAATCTGACACGCTCGAGTAAATCCCGAATTTCCCTCTTGGGCTCCCCAACTAAGACTGGTATTATCTGTCGAACGCATCATGACAGTTTTGTCATATTTATAATATAACAAGCACAGCTCATCACATTGTTCCTAAGTCACTAAGGTCCAATTTCACCAAGGATATAAACTGAGATTAGACGTAACTCATAAGAAAGTAGCCGATTTTAGCTCTCGGAAATACGCGTGTCGAAATGGAACCTCTGGAAAATACCGAAAAAAAATTAGGTCACATCAAAATTAGTCAAGACCAAACTCTCGCACGATGAAATCTGAAGATTTTTTAATAGAAATGTTGCTCTTTCAGAATATGTACATTTTAAGCTGTACGATTATTTTTCTGGGAGATGCGCATGTCGAAATGTGACCTTCCAAGAACTATATGAAATAGATGGGGTCATTAAAAAATTCGTCCAGACCAAACGGTTTCACTGAGAAATTTATTACTAGTAGACTTGTTCTTTCTGATAATGTATCACTTTCAACTATACGATGATTTTTCTGGAATATACGCGTGACAAAATGTGACCTTAGAAAAAATTCCGAAAAAAAATGAGTCGCTTAAAAATTGTCCATAACCGAAAATTCGCAAAGAAATCCATTAAATTGAAAGATTGAAACTAAGATGAAAAGTTCTTTCAACATCCTAACTGGAGTTAAAATGGAGTGTCTTTTGTGTTTTCTTTACCCTCCTTGCTTCACTTCATAGACAAAGCAGATGTCAATGTTAAAAAGAGTTAATCAACCTTTGGTGAAATTGGCCTAAGAGAAAGTTCGCTTCGACAGCAATTTTTTTTTTAAGGATGTCGAACGTAGTATTGTAATTTTGTTTCATTCGGCTGAAAAATCAAATACATCTACTCACTTCAAAGTGAATAAAGTTTTTGTCTGTCACACCACAAATCATTATGACGATACTGGCAGTTTTGCTAAACGTTATGGTGGTGAACCCACAAAAACAATAGAACTGAATATTCCCGAAATAAACTTTCGACGGATATTGCAAAATGACCTCAAGATAAAACCATACAAAAGGCACACCATCCTATACCACAACAAAATAAGGTTACACTCGAAAGACCGAAGAAGTTGCTCTGCTTGTACGAAAATAGTCAATTTCCGAACTTCATGGTCTCTGGTGAAAAAAATTTCTCAAAACAGCAATACCTAGAATGATCCTGTTTACTTAACAGAGAGTTCATACGAAAATCTGAGCCTAGGGTTGGGAACCAGAAAACAATGGACCCTGGTATCAAAGGGAAGGCTTTGGATGATCCTCTGAAGCCAAATATAGGGATGTGAATATTTTGGTCTTAGGTCGTGGAAGCTTCAGCAAGATTCGGCACCGTCTCAAAAAGCACATGTGAACAAAGAATCGTTGAAAAACATTGTTACACACTAAGACCCGTTTGCACCAAATGCACTTAGTGTTAAGTGTCCCTTAAAATGAACCCTTAAATCAAATTACGTGGCAACAAAGTTTAACTGACATTTAAATGGCTAAAGCTAACCTTAAATTTAAGTGCTCCTGTAATGACCACTTAAATATTTGAGGGCGGGATTCTAACCTATAATAATTTGTTGAACTGGCTGCAGAACTTCCCTTTTTTGATGGATTTTGAAAATTGAATAAATTCATTACTGAATACCAAGCCTTTTCTTCTGCCTTTATTGTAATTCCATCAGTTTTTTTTTATTGTCAATTTTGTGTCACGAATCATACTATAGTTAGCAACAAACTCTTTTCTTCTGTTGAGAAGTTGAGTGCTCTTTGTAGATTACTACCACCTGCTTGGCAATCATTCACCGTATTCTTACAACGTCTTAACAAGGACACAACGGACATTTTCTTCACGTTTAACATTAATAAAACAAATTCACACAAGACCTTACAAAGAAAGTGTTGTACTTATATAAACTCAGGTAGCTTTTATTTGACAATCCATATCATTATCAATAATAATGCTAATTCAACAACAAAAAGTTGTCACTCTTTGATAATAATATAATAATTTACTTGAAACTGACTGACACGACAAAAAAGTTAGGTTAATGAAATGACAACGATCATCGGCAACCGGCCAACCAATGAAATGGCTTTATAGGACTAGGATGAAGTTGAACCAAAATAAAAAACAGAAATATCACTAGATATAAGAACTTAAGGGCCCCTTACAAGATTTTGTTAAGCCACAGTCGTGCAACTGGGTATAAAATTGAGCGTCCATCAACTTTAAACGACACTTAGTTAAGTACTCGTTTTAAGGGATATTGGCACTTCATGGGGTGCTGATGCAGCCACTCTTCGAACGGCAGCCCTAGCTTTGGTTTTTTCGGCTGCTGAATATTGTTGCCCCGTTTGGATTAATAGTGCTCATGTGCAGAAAATTGATGCACAACTGAATCTTTCCATGAGAACCATAACTGGAACTATTAGATCTTCACCTATTCAATGGTTACCAGTTCTTTCAAACATTTTACCGCCTCATATTCGCAGACAGACTGCGGTTATGAATTCCTGGAAAAAATTCCAATCCTATCCAGACTCGTTCCCAATTCTATCCTATATTCCCGAAAATACCATTCCAAGACTGAAGTCGCGTAAACCTTTATGGTCCAACTCTTTTCTTAATTCGAATATAAGGGACAAAGACCTTTGGCAGTCTGAATGGAATAGGTGCACTATTTTCAACAAAGAATAAGTAACTGATCCTTCGAATAGAGTTCCTGGTTTTGATCTTCCCAGGAAAATATGGTGTATTCTGAATCGTATAAGAACAGGTCACGGACGTTGCAATAGCATGCTTTTCAGGTGGAATTCAGTTGAAAGCCCTAGTTTTGAATGCGGGGAACCAGAAGAAACCATAAATCATCTAGTTAATCATTGTCCAATTTATAAATTTCAGGATGGTTTAAGAGCTATACGTGCAGTTTCCGAATCTTTTTTGAATTGGGTTGTCAATTTTAGGTCAATCTGACATATTGAATCTAATTTTATTATTTTACGTTTTTCTGCTTTTGTTTTCTCTTTATTTCAGATAAAAGTTTCTGGTATCTTGGAGAAGACTTTCTGGATTTTCCTTTTTGTTGGAGAAAGAATCAATTTTTGCAGTGCGAGATGCCCTTCAATATGGAATATTTCAGCTTATTTAGTGAACAATTACAATCCACTACACTCACGGGGAGAAAGGGTTTTTTTTTACTGAGGTTTTTCCCTAAGCTCTTGTATCATACACCAATTTGTATGGTACCCCGTTACACTAACCTCTGCTAAAACTGTATATCATACACATGCTATAATTATTGTTTGCTGTTCAAAATTGTAATGCTCTATATCAAAAGAATATATATATATATATATATATAAGGGATATTGGTGCAAACGGGCCTAACACACTTCATTTTAAGAAAACAATGGCTCTCGTATGTGCCAGACGCAAACTCTATGGATTTTTCTATCTGGTTCATCTTAGACATCAGTGTCCACACTAACTACAACTTGACAACCTGAAAAAAGCCATTGTTATGCGTCTCTCTGAGAGTCATAATCACGGCAAAAGATGGTCCTTTCGAGTGGAACTTGATGAGTTTTCAATTATTTTTGAGCGTTTTTGTCTTTGAATGAATAAAAAATATTTTGAATGCTAAAATAATGGTCATTAGAAGAGGTAACACTCCATTCGCCGCGCCAGGTATATTCAAATCTACCTAAAGAAAAATTTTCTGGTGAACTTTCTTATCATGAGCTATTACTGATATTGTAGGATTCAACGACTACAAATTTAGATCAGCACCTTGATCCGACGAATCCATTTACGAATGAAGGCATATCCGAAAAAAGATTTCATTTCATATAGAGGCACATCCGAATGAAATGCACTAAACTTGCCATTTCCTTTGCAGGGGATGGAAAGAAAGGTCCCAGTTCATGGCCAATATACACCCTAGTAAGCACTGCCGCAGTCGCCTGCTACCTTAATGGGCTTAACGGGGATTTTGTTCACGACGATATTCCTGCCGTGACTCTAAATAAGGACGTAACCGGGCAGAATCCTATCGGACACGTTTTCAAAAATGATTTCTGGGGAACACCGATGGCGGAAATAAGCAGCCACAAGTCTTATCGCCCCCTCACTACACTCACATTCAGGTATGTTATTCCTTTTTTTATTGTTCGTTTCATAATAACCTCTCTGGGATTACCGTAATACATATTTGTTACACGGAAAAGAGCAGCAAATCACACACAATTGTGATCGTTTTTTTTGTTGCTTCTTTTCCATTTGAAATGAACCAAATTTTTTGGTGTGAAAACGTTTGAGGTATTTTCTTATCTATTTTGTTAGTGCTTCAAACCAAATGATACTTGTGCCATTGGTTATCAGTAGATGAGTTCGCATTTTTCTTGAGAATCTTGATGGATCTTAACGTCTCTAACTCGAGCAGTAAAAATGAAAAATTGTTCTTCTGTAAGAATTGCTCCCGAGTTAAAATTCATAAACCTGTTCTCCAAAGGGAATTTCTGAATGAAATATTGTAAATTGACAGCCTCAGATGGTTAGAGTATTGGAGCTAGATCGCTTGATCTCGAATTCTATTGGTAGCTTAATGCAAAGGGTCGGAATATGATATAAAACCAAGTACGAGGATATATTGAAAAATTCTCAGTCTACTATAGAACCAAACAAAATTTCAATGTCAAAATATTTTTTAACACAACATATTCTCCTCTTAATTGGATACATTTATTATAGTGAACCTTCAACATCTCTAGACCTTTAAAAAAAAATGTTTCTTCTTGCTCTGCAAACCAGACCTCCACAACTTTTATTACCTCCTCGTTGGAAGAAAATTTACGGCCTTTTAAATTTTTTTTCAGTTTAGGAAAGAGATGATAGTCGGATGGAGCCAAATCTGGTGAATAAGGGGGGTGTTCTAGTAGTTTAAACAGTAAATCACGATTTTTTGCATGGCAACATGAGATTTGTGTGCAGGGGCATTGTCCTGCAAAAACAAAACACTTCTGGATAGCTTTCCACGTCTGTTCTCTTTAAGTTTTTCCCGTAGAGTGGTCAGTAATGATCTTGGGGAACCAGAGTGCCGCCATTCTATCGATTGTTGCTTTGTTTTTGGATCGTAGAAATGTACTCAAGTCTCATCCATAGTAATAATTCGGATTGAGAATCGTTTTTAAATCGAGCATAGATCGAACGCGATGCTTCTACCCTTGCACGCTTTTGGTCAACATTCAAACATTTGGGGATCCATTTTGCAGCCATTTTTCTCATGTCCAAATTGACGTGAACTATATGATGACCGAGTTCGTATGGAATATTCAGTACTTCAGATATACGTTTCAGCCCAATTCGACGGTTTGATAAAATCGTGTCCTGAACTGACACAGAAACTGGCTTTCCCGATCGGTTATCATCTTCAATGGAAAATTTACCACTTTTGAAGCTGGTCTAGGCTAATAAGAAATCAATACATCCTCGAACAAAGGGCCGGAATAAGGTACAAAACCAAGTAAATATCTTCAAATCGAAAAGGAAAATCTGACATAAAATGAATGAATTGCAATACATTATTGGATTCATACTTCACTGAAGCCTCTAACTAACTAACAGCCATAAAGCAGAAGTGGTAATCGATATCATGTTGTACTTTTAGCAGTATAGCGGGATATTCATGAGGAGATTTCGTATGCGACATTTGAAGTATTATTAACTGCGAGCAATTCGGGAACGAATGAGCTTTCCATCAACCTTATAACTGGAAAATTATCCAACTTCTTTTTTCATGCGGATTCGCATCCTGGGCAAAGTGATCAAAGCCAACTACAAGTGTTTGAAGCACTTGAAACCTCCGCTCTTACGAGAGCGGCACTCGAGTCCTAATTACATTAAAACCAGTCAGCAAGGACGTACCATATTATCAGGACAGTAACTATTGAACACATCACTCAAATCCCTGCGTTACCTTGTATTGCACCAATCTGCTCGCTGTTCAACCAGTCGGCTACGAATTTATTAGATAGCTAGGTAAATACGCATATACCGAATAAGGGCAATTTAATCTCCGACGATGGGACGTACAGTAGGTATATGTCTAATGTAACAAATAAATTACGAAGCTCGTAATTTCATTCACGAAGTTATCTGCTTATGTTATCCGGTTATCCGCACCTCTGTAATTAGCTTTTGCGCTCACTGTCGAGCGGCCGATTTTGGCGCTCGTCCAGTTCCCTCGATGCCCTAATTTGGGCACATAGGATGATCGTTACGAATTCATCGGGTTACAGTAGGCTCAGGTGCGAATGAGTTGCTTGGTTTTTCGAATTTCACAAGTTGCCAAAGAATTTTATTATTGAGTAGCTCAATCGACACATCTAACGGGCCCTCATGGTGAATTATGCAGTATTGATGCGGTACTGATGAGCTCAAATAAGGGAAAAACCGGTCTACCGCTACTTTTCTTCGGTGACAGCACCTTTTCTATGTGTAACTCTGAATCTAGATTTCCGCCTATCCTATTCTAATTCATATCATTCCATTTCATCATCGTTTTTCATCTATTATGCTTAAAAATAAAACAGAATATGGCCCTATAGAACTCTACTGTTCTCCCTTCTCCATAATATCTCAAGATATTAAAAGAGAAATGGTTAGGCAGTATTTGAATCACATAGCTATTTGTAAGCAAGGAAAATACGTAACGAAATTTAAATATATAGGTGCAGGTAATAAGGCCTAAGTAATAGAAATTCAATTGATAATGGTCGCCGGCGTTCAAAATCAGTCGTGGGTAGCAATCATTCATGGATGGCGCCTAAAAGCAGTCCTGACGCGTTAGACCTCAAATTAATATCAGAGTAGTATCAAATGCGGAATTTGATATCCTGAGCAGTGCGTTATCTAGTCAGCGGATGCTGCAGTTGTTTTTGAAGGTCATGAAAGCAGTTTATATGGAAATTTAATATTATTTTTGAGAGTCAAACAAAGCTTATACATAATAAATAAATATTAGTGTCAGTGACCAAATATAATAAGTCTATTTTGATTACTTATGGATGTAAAAGTCTAATTGGCCTCATTATCCTACTGTAGTATAAAAAAGTATTTCTTCACACCAAAAGTTACCATATTCTGTTTTTATCTGAGAGTGTTTGATGTTTAAATTTAATTAACTGTAAAATTTGGCGACGAGTTCACATAGTTTTCGAGTAATTCCAAATCATACTTAGCTAGGCCTTATCACCCGCACATAGTTATAGCTATATATTTGGTATTTGAAATTCAGTTACGGTTAAAAATGTATGTTGCAACTGGTACCTATTTAAAAAACATGCAGCTGAGGAATTTTTACATAAATGCATTGGGAGACCTTAGCAATGAATGAATTCTGGAGGAAAAACGTCCGATTGCATTCGTATGAGCAAAGAGCCGACCTCTATACAGGGTGAGTCTTTGAATCGTACAAATATTTTAACAGCAGATTCTTGAGGTGAAAAGAAACACTTTTTTCTATACCATCTTTGGATCTTTTAAACAGAGTTGTATTCAGCCAAAGTAGGCCAAGTTTTCACATTTCACGCACACTTTTTAATTTTTGAACATCAAATTGATCGTACACGGCGTATTATACGAGAAAATATGAAGAATAGGTACTTTAATTTTAAATACGTTCAAATATTCATTACATAGTGTCCAACTTTATGAATTGGCTTTCTTGAATTTTAAGTATCTAAATGATACGTAATGGCCATAATGAGAAAACTGGTAGACGTGGGTCCGTGGGTGATATTTTGTGTTCGAAAAGATTTCATCAAATAAATGAAAAACTATATTATGAAACTCATTTCATTTGATAAAACCGTTTGTGAGAAAGAACTAAAAATAACATTTTTTCATGATTTTTTAACAGCCTGTATATTTCAATCCGAGCCGATTCAGAAAAAGTGGTAGAGGAAATGTGTTTATATTAACCTTAAGAATCTACTGTTGAAATATTTGTACGCGTCAAAGACTCACCCTGTATATGTCAATTTTCAAACTTTGAACACTGCACATAAACTTTACACCTTAGGTCGAATTGTCAGATATTTTTTCATCGTCATTTTAGTAGCTCACGATAGTGGATGTGTGATTGAAAAAAAAAATAGTCAAATGAACATACTGAAACGTATCATAACTCTATATCGTTAATACTCCACTTGTCTCTGAAAGGCACTTTTGTGTTTAAACCACTACCACATACTATAGAACTGCATTCGCGGTAGTTCTTTGGCTTTGCCATGTAGGTATAACTGAGCTCATCACTTACCATCTAGAAAACGGTTAAACTTAAGAAAAAATGCTGCGAATAAAATTCATGATATTCTACTGTAATAATGACTGCAAAAAAGATTTGAGGCTCATGAAGGAAGGATGCGAAGAGAATATCCGTAGACGTCTTACAACGGCCAGATCAGAAAGGGCCAAGGTAACAAGGATTTGGGAAGATTCAGATATAACAGAAAATATCAATCTACGCCCTGTGCGAGCACTTATTTCTTCCGTTGCCACTTATGCTGCAGCAACTTGAACCATCAAAGAAGCGGATTCAAAACGTATAATGGCCTTCAAAATGTGGATCTACCGAAGAATGTTACGTATAACATGGAGAGCACACTGCACCAATTATCAATATTGACAGAACTCAACCTAACCACTAGAGACATCACATTCATTAACCGAAATATATCAAGATATATAGGACATGTTTCCATAACAGAGGAAGATATACAGAGATTGGTAGTGTATGGTAAAGTCAAAGGCAGAAGAACATGCGGAAGAACGATTCCGTTAAGTTGAATCAACTAACTGACTGGTTGCTTTCTTTCGGATGCATTACATCCAGCACATGAAAGTAAATAGAATAACATAGCATCACCACATCCTTACGGAGGATAAAGAACTGTGGAAGAGGTTAGAATATTCCCAAAAAAACTGAGTCTTCTTAAAATTTTTAGAATTTTTTTCATGGGCTCCCCAGTTATAAATGGTTTTATTCAAGAAGTGAAATAATGGGAAGTTATTATGTTATTCATTCTGCAGTATAATACTATAACCTAAAACCTGACTTCATTTTTTAACTTGCATTTTGTAGTTTGAATTTTAAAGTTGTTAATATACTGTACTTATTCTGCATTGTATATTTCGAACACACTACCTGAGAATATATTCTATTTCGTATTTTGTATTTCAACTAGGGCGAAGTACATGCTATGGTTGGTAACAAAGCCTCAGGCAACATTGTCTAGAGCATTATCTATCTGGATTATACGAAATCAACATCACTCTTTGCGGGAAAAGGAAAATATTGAGTGCTTGTGCAAATGATTCTGAATGCGTGGCTCGGAGCCAGGATGAGCGTCAAAACAATGAAGTTTACATTGTAGTAACAGTCGTAAAATTTCGATCGTTCCTACGCGAAAGGGAAGTTGCACTTTATATGGATTAGTTTCATTTTTTCATCACTTTCAGAATTATAAAGGAAGAATATTTGACGATTCGCATGGAACAGAAATTGGAAATATTCAATAAAAAATCGGGATTATTTTTGTCACATATTCCCTCCGTGAATATCTAGATTGTTAAAAGTTTTGTAAATTTTTTTAACTCATGATGAAAAATTTTTTTTATCAGTCTCTCTAACATACTCAAGGAGAAAATTAAATAAATACATATCCGTTCAGAATTATTTCAGTTGAATTTTCATACAGTTCTCCTAAAATGAAGTTTCTAAAAATATTCATTTATAAAATTTCCTAACGTCCTATTGAAAAAATAGTTGAGGAGTGGACGCAAAATTGAGCAATTTCAGCAGCAAAGGGACGTATAATTGATGATGCAGTTGATTGAATTAGTGCAATAATCAGATTATGTTATCTACGCTTCTGTAATCAGCTTGGGCGCCAAATGACGAGCGCCCAGCTTTGGCGCCCATTAGGTCTCGACCGCTTTTGTGATTTGGGCGTATTAGGCACTTGATATACATTCTGTTTTTGCAGAGATCCGGAAAAGGTGCCCCGTCAGGCAGGAAATGACATGGAGCAATCGAGATCAAATCTGGGATTCATATTTTCATTAGTGCTTCCAGGCACGAAAAAAGGGGCCGCCACATCCATTATAACTGTGTTTTGATGTCGTGTTGACAGATGCGAATGTGATTTTCACGTGCTAATGATGAAACACCCACGGTTTTATTCTTTTTCAAGGGTTTCGTGGATTGCTGGATGACGTATTATATTTAATGAAACGAGATTTTCAGACACGGAATTATTACCGGAAAACTGTTACTTGCTCTTTAATATCAAGAAATATTATGTCGTTATAGAAAGAAAAGCAAACGATAGATGTAAATAGAAGTAGATGGTTGGGTACAACAATATAAGGATTTCAAATCATCAATAGAAATAAAAAAGAGGCTTATCGACTCATTGTTAATTGCTTGTAACTTTCTTCTCGGAGTAAGTCCGAAAAACATTAGGTTAGTGTAGTATACTTTTCAAGGCTATTCCATGCACTGTACAAGGTGTCCCAAATTCGATGTCCAGTAAGGGAATCTCGGGAACTAAATGAGCTAGAGCGAAAACGATAACCATTTCCTGGGCTCTTTTTCAGAGAAACAAAGAATGGTGAAAACCGTAGTCTTCCTCGTCGAGTTATTAGCAGAAATTTATATATTGTAGATTTCGAAAAGTTCTCATAACTTTTTTGTCTTCGGAGTTACAGATCTAAAACTTGAACTTTATAATATACAGGGTGTCTTGAGTAACATTAAAAACATTTCAAGGTGAGATAGAGCACACTAACAGGATCACAAAAAAAAACCCATATCTATGTAGTATCTAGGATTTCTAGATTCTGATTTATAGGGTGTTTTTCAAATTCGAAGGGAAATTAAAACCAGTTCGACAGTTATTAAAAGTTTGCGAAATCACCCTGTACAATGAATATCATGTTTTCTTCGATAGCTGCGTAAATGTTAAGATTCATTTATTCAATTCGCCAAATAATATTGCTCCGCACCATCAAGGTTGCCGAGGACTGATTTTTTTTCTTGATAGTGACAATAATTTTTTCTCCCGTGTCGATATTCAACATCCTATTCATCTCATAGCGGAGTGAATTTTGAATCTTTATGAATTGAATCATTTGAATATACATCATAGAACGTTAATTTCAGTTTCCATTTGATCGAATACTTCAATTTTCTGAAGCGTAACTCAAGGATGGTTCTTGAAAAATTATTTATTTTCAAGTCATTTAATTGGCAAGAATGAAGAATAAAGTGATAGATAAACAATCCCCATTTCGAAATGAAGACCTTTCAATATAAAAGAGCTGAGAAATGTATTCAGATGAAAGACCTTCATTTCGAACAAACAATGAGGGCTGTTTAGTTTTTGTTTTATTTTACCTATTTCTTATCCATCACTTCATAGTTTATTCTTGTAATTAAATGATTTGAAAATAAATAATTGTTACAGACCCATCATTGAGTTATTTTTCAGAAAACTGATGTATTCGATCAAATGAAAACTGAAATAAACATTCAATAATGTAGAGGAAGTGGTCAGAATATGAGCCCTGCAGTTATTAAGCGCCCCTAATATATTTCCACTAGAGCATGCGCGACAGTTAAGAAAACTGAGTACTGAAATACTTCTATTAGGCTCTCAAACATTTTGTATACATGCGCGTAGCCTTGATTGTATTTCTGTAAAAACGGGTGGCGATAAGTTTATTTGTGTTTTTACAAAGTTGTTTTGTGGTAAATACTTTTGTGGTTTTTGTTGACGTCTATGTTTAAATCTTGATAGTTGATGTGTTTGAGGCTCTCAAACATTTTGTATACATGCGCGTAGCCTTGATTGTATTTCTGTAGAAACAGGTGGCGACAGGTTATTTGTGTTTTTACAAAATTGTTTTATGGTAAATACTTTTGTGGTATTTGTTGACGTCTATGCTTAAATCTTGATAGTTGATGTATAAGTATGTTAGAATAGTGACCAGTAGTTGATATTCCGAAATAAAAACTAACCTGAATAATGAATGGAAAAGAAATTAGATGCTTTTGAAGAATCACATGGAATGTTGGTTGGGACCCTAACGTGGTTCTATTGTGGGATTTATATTCGAAAGAGTTAGAGAAATCCTGCATCAGCAAGAAAACAGGCACCACCAATCGACAAATCTTTTCGGAATCAAAGTCTAAGAAGACATCAAATAAAAAAAGCGTCAAGCAAAAGAAAATGAGGTCAGCGAATCTGAGGATGGAAGTCACGAGTTGTCCCAGACGATGAGGATATGGATATCGACGAAATTGGAAAATTTTGTGTGATAACCGTGCCTATTTCAAACTGTAACCTATCAATTATTCACTAGGGAGCCCATATTAGGTACACGCAGTCTGATCTAGATGAAGATCGTTATCTTATTTTTCACATATATCCCACCTAAATTTAAATTGTTTTGATAATGCTTTTTTTAAACAATACCCTAGGTAAACCTCCTAGCTTGCAGTGTGTCATTTATTGGATATTTATTCGTAAGATCCCAAGATTTACAGAAGGGGGCTCATATTGGGACCACTTCCTCTATATTCAATTGATTAAATTGATAAAGCTTCAAAATACACTCCGTTATGGTATGAATAGGATGTTGAATATCGACAGGAGAGAAAAAAGTAGTGTCCCTATCAAAAAAAAAAAATCAGTCCTCACCAATCTGGATGGTGCCATGCAATATTATTTGGTGAATTGAATAAATAAATCTTACCGTTTACGCAGCTATCGAAGAAGTCATGAAATTCATTGCACAGGAAGATTAATAACTGTCCAAATTCAGATCAGTGTTTGTTTCAATAACATTTGAGAGGGTTTTTTTTTTGATCTGGGCTAAAGAGACTCAATGTCCACGTTTCGATTCATTCAAATTCGTCTTCAGGACTTCACAATAGACGGTGCAATTTTAAACCAAAAAAAAGCCCTCTCAATAGTTATTAAATTACAATGAGGTCTTCGAAAAAAGAACAAAATTATTCGTGTTCATTTCCAATACCAACTTTCAGCACGTTCAAATCTTAGTTTATGGACCATTTACCAACATAAATTCTATTTTCCATGGCCGCCTGAGATGTCAATTATTTTTGAATGTAAGATATAAACTTTATTAGTTTTTGATAGTATAATAAAACATATTTACATTTTCGATTAATTTTTCCACGATACCAAGGTCGTTCTCAAATGATTCAGAATCGGGATATCGAACAAACCCAATGATTAAACGCTCTCACCCTTCTACAAAGGCATTTTCCGATTGTCCATAACTCTACAGAAATAATCTCCCGAGGTCAACCTCACGTCCCGAACTCCGAATCCTGAAGAATCCTTCATATTTCTCCATTTGAGGGTATCAGACGAACGACCTGATCGGACCGACTTTTTCACTTCTGGCGGCATTCAACCCTGGGGAACTTTTTCCACAACTTGATCTCTACGGCGGAAATAATGCGCTGCTCGAGCAAGGCTAATTGGTCACGTTCGCGGGAACAAACTTCAAAAAATTTCTGGTCACGTAATTTGATTCCAAACCCGCCTTACTTAAGAAATCATCAGGCAATTCCTTCATGTCGAATGAGACCCTCGAAATGCCTTGTTCATTTGCAGCGGATCGGGATAGCCCATTTTCATCCAGAACAAATGCGACTGGGGAAGCAATGAATCCAATGATATCGAGGTATATAAATGGAAAAATTAGTGCCTTGAATTAATGGTTCCAGACAACGTTCTACCATTTGCTCATTGTATATTCATCATCGGAATTGATAGAAAAAAATTGATAGAATTGAGACGAATTAATCTAGTAGTGAGTCCATAGTTGGAATTTTGAGACGTTATACCGTTTTACATCCCAGATTCAGAATAAAAGATGGAAAGGGGACGCCATCAAATCTTGGACACTAGTGAAACAACAGTTTCAAGATTTATTCACATACATTATCAAAGATACATTAACAAAGATAATGTATGTGACATGATTGTCACATCCTCCTCCTCCTACTGCTGGTTTACCATATCTCACTGCACTGCGATGTTCCTTAAATTTATACGAAAGAACATGGAAGACCTAGAAATAATAGCCCTGAAAATGGTCTAAATATAAACCGAAACTGTAAGCATTTTATTATATTGGTTTTCTTCAACACTTCAAGACCTTTGAACCCTTCATCAAGTTTAATATATTATCAAAGATATCTCGTCAAGTTTAACTACGATTGAGAAAAATTAACATTATTATCACCATGTACGAGGATATATTGAAAAATTCTTAGCCAACTATAGAACCAAACAAAATTTCAATGTCAAAATATTTTATTACTCAACATATTATCCTCTTGATTGGATATTACAGCGAACCTATATGGCTATGCAAACCAGACCTCCACAGCTCTTATTACCTTCTCATTGGAAGAAAGTTTCAAACTTGCTTTTTTTCAGTTGAGGAAAGACATGATAGTCGGATGGAGCCAAATCTGGTGGATAAAGGGGGTGTTCTAGTAGTTCAAACCCTAAATCACGAATTTTTTGCATAGTTACATGAGATTTATGTGCAGGGGCGTTATCCTGTAAAAACAAAACACCTTTGAATAGCTTTCCGCGTCTTTTCTCTTTAATTTTTTCCCGTAGAGTGGTCAGTAGTGTCGAATAGTAATCTCCGGTTAATGTTCAATGTTCTACCTTCATCGAAAAAATCAATCATGATTACTCCATGGCAATCCCAAAAAACTGAAGCAAGAACTTTTCCAGCAGATTTTTGGACACGAAACTTCTTAGGTCTTGGAGAACCAGAGTGTCGCCATTCCATCGATTGTTGCTTTGTTTCTGGATCGTGGTAATGTACCAAAGTCTCATCCATAGTAACAACTCGGTTTAAGAAGTCAAAATTGTTTTCAAATTGAGCACAGATCGAACGCGATGCTTCTACCCTTGCACGCTTTTGGTCAACATACAATTTGGGGATCCATTTTGCAGCAATTTTCCTCATGTCCAAATTGACGTGAACTATATGATGAACGCGTTCGTATGAAATATTCAATGCTTCAGATATTCGTTTTAGACCAATTCGACAGTCTGATAAAATCATGTCATGAACTGCATCGATTTTTTCTGGGACAGACACAGAAACTGGCCTTCCCGATCGGTCATCATCTTCAATGGAAAATTTAGCTCTTTTGAAGCTTGCAGTCCAATTTTTCACGGTCGCATACGAAGGGCATTGATCACCAAGGGTATTAAGCATATATTCGTTAATCTGCTTACCTCTTAACATTTTTGAACACAGGTACTTGATGGTGGCTCGATACTCCAAATTTTTCTATTTTCAAAATTTTTATGGATATCTTCTTTCTTTTCATTCATTGCTTAATTCTGGTTTACTTTTTTGACCTCAAACTTCACACTGACACTTGTAATGAGTTATTGTTCGATGCTATGGTAACGCCATATTTTTTTTATGCATGGAACTTGTCTAGGCTAACTAGATATCAATACATCCTCGTATATGCTATCATCTACTGCTGAACGTACACCACTCCTAAATTTTTCCATAACCTATGGTTCTGGGCTGCCTCCATCCAGTCCCCAGCAACTCACCTCATATCATCGCTCCAGCTGGTCGGTGGTCTGATTATGCTGCGTTTATTCCCTCTTGGTCGCCATTCTAATATTCTCCTAGTAAATCTTTCGTTTGATGTTCTAATTTTATGACATCTATGTCTTCAAGTCAACAAATCAAGCATAAAGTTCAAAGTGCTTCGACTAACGGAAGATATGAAGATTAACCACAATTTTATATCCAAGCATACAAGTAAAAGAACTCATCGTGATAAACGGTTTGGTCAGCTCGGTTCTTCATGAGTTGGGCCTCGATGGTTTAGTTCGTGGATCAGAGGCTACAACAAATAATTAATCGGTTATTATCATTATTATAACATTGAGGCCGAAGTTTCTTAAAACTAGGTGCATATTAAAGGATGCAACTTACAGGTGCATTGACAGTCTAATAGTGATATCTGAGCAGTTCATAATGAAGATAAATAGAACACTATTCCAGATAAATTCACTTAGGTGATTTTTAATATATCCTCAACATGTTTCGAGTGACTAATGGCTGATCCTTAAGAGAAAAATCACGAAGATGAAGCTGAAACGAGAAAAAACTTCTGGAGAAACAATAACAAAGCCAAATATGAAATGACAATAAATGAAATACCATAACTATACTCACATGAAATCTTCAAATTGACAGGATTCTGATTGATATGAAATGCTTGAACATTGAACGCATCAACATAAACATAAGGTGCATTAACATGTTCATCAACCAGGGTGCACTACATGGTCAGGAAAGCGATAGTAGAGCAATGAGCTCAGCAGTAAGGCAGTATCTTGCAGCTTCCATTGTCTCCTGGTTTGTTCCTCGAAGGTCTCTGTATTTCGAAATCTTTTCGATATGCCTATGTAATGAGTTGATTTTCTTTTCAAATTGTCAGGAAGATGAGTAGTGCCCTATTGTCATCTCTATGACAATGTGTGTTATTTTCAGATCTTTGAGATCCCAGTAGATCTTTTGCTGATCATTTTCCAATACGGAATCGGTATGGTAATTGTAGTAAAGAACCTTTTTTGACCTTATTATTATTGTTACGTACAATGGCTTACAAACTGATATATGTTTCAAACAAACCCAGGATGCATCTTTTGGAGATTGGTGAGTTGGTTCGATGCCCTAGTCCCCTGGCAGATAAGTCAATAATCAAATAAAAAAAATATTCACATTTATCAATGCATAAACCTCTTCAGTTCCAAAAGACGCTTTCAACGCTTTTCAGACTAATATAAATTATCAGGAAAGCACGCCATTGGTTCTCATTAAGAATAAAGTTTTCTCTAACTCGTTTCAATGGTTCATCTCTCAATCCGAAATATTATTTCAAGGCCCTTTCGACGTATTTGTACGTTTTAATTGAAACTCACACAGTCTAGATACTTTACAAAGCTGGACTCGAAAGCTATGTATAATGAATTTATGCCATGTTCTGCTGAAACTTCTCTTCCGCAAATTAATTTGCCGAATGGTGATTCAATCCATCCTATAGCACTTCAAACTTAATTAATAACGGTCGGGAATCAACCGGACGGCAATTCGCTAATTAGGCGTGATTTATGAAAAAACTGTGATTTTATAATTAAGAGCAGCCTATTTCCAAAGAACTGTCGCAGCTTTCACGCATTACTCTGGTTATTCCATAAACATTAAATGAATAACATTTTCTGAATATTCCTCATTGGACACATCGTGAATAACTCTTCTGAATAATCAAGTGCCACTGTTACTAATGAGATTTTTGAATCGAAAATGAATAACCTGGAACGTTTATTATGCTCCGACTCTCTGAGGACTGATGAAGTTTGAAAGGCAATATCTTTCTCTGAAATTTCCAGAGTTAACCTTTCAATATGATACGTAAATTAAAAAAAAAGAAGCTATCGACTTCACTTCATTAGTTTCCTAATTTCTTTTTATTTCTGTTCCTGAAGTGGAAACATTTATTTGGATGATTGAGTATCAAAATTGAGTGGTTTTAGTCCTATCAGCTCCATCAGTTTTTCTTGCATTACTTCCGAAGTAGATGGCACGGTACACTGAAATTTTCAGTATCATTTGAGGTTATCAAGACAAGTTATTTGCTCAAGTTACTTTGATTCTTCGGATTCAGTACTGGTAGTTTTCAACAGGCTAGTAAGCCTTCTCCGCACCTATATTTTTTTGTCCATGCATAGCAGATTAGTATTCTTTGCAGCTTTTCTTGTACAATAGGTTCTTTTGATGATCCAAAATTTAACCGTTTTCGAGTTTAATGATAGATATTTTCGTTTTTCAAGAGAACAATCTCAGCCAGTATAGCCAAAATTTTCTCCAGTACTCCTAAATGCCTAGTGCTGGAAGTCATAAAATATACCAAGAAATATAAATTGTTTTTTACCTGAAATTTAAACTCGAAATCACCTACAGTTATGTACTATACAAAATATTTCTGTAACAATAATTTGAATTTTCTTTTTTCTTTACATTATGACGATTAATTTGTTCGAAACGGATTTCTCACTCAGATGACACTTGAAAGTTGTACATGTCTATCTTTGAACTCATGCAACTGGAAAAGGCTTGATTTTTGGATGATATAAGTACCTCGATCAAGATTAGGCGGCAACAAATACTATTTCGATACGTATCATTCAAAAAACAGACTAACACTCAGTTGCAGGAAAGTCCATTATACTGAAATGGTCCCTTTAAAATTTTAATTCTTTATTAAACGGGATTTTCCGTTGCAAGTAACCAGATTTAATGGAAAAATTAGTTTTTCGTTTAATTAAGAATAGGGAAGGAATCTGAACTTTCAGAAGCCAACCTTAGGACGCAGAATCAATAAACCACAAGCAAATCATGAGTCTTGATATCCCCGAATAATATTAACAGTTATATATCAATATATAATGGCATGTGATAGGTAACCATTTCTGGAGTTATGCAGGAAAATCGATAATGGTTAGGCCCTTTGTGAGGATTGTAACACCCTAAATGATCGGTTTCGGACATACGTCCAAGATGCACTTTTCTTCTTGTATTTTGTCGTCACTATAGCCAATAACGGATATATCATGATTCACTCGGGCAAATAAAAAAGTGAACTGAGTTAAATCTCTCGGCACGATGTTGATTTTATATAACTTTTTAATATTAATCTGTTAGCTTTTCATGACTTATGTAAACAATGTATTTTTGTGTAATCACCAATAGATCTCTCTGTCTCTCTCTCTCGTTTATTGCCAAATGGCGGTAGGGTGTATGCTTTTACCGTACTGACTACTAATATCGAATAAAAGAGACATCATTCATTCCACTTTCGTTGAAGTGCGAGTTGTGTTACTCAGACGAGGTCAAATGAGATCGAAACCATGTTCAATATCTACTCTTTCCGATGAAATAGTATTTATGTTGATATACAGGGTGAGTGTTGAACTCGTACAAATATTTCAACAATAGATTGGAAGGGTTGAAAGACCTTTATCATTTTTTCGAAACGGCTCGGTTTAAAAGATACGGGCTGTTGAAAAACCATAAAAAAATAAACGGTTTTATAGAATAAAATGAATTTAAAAAAATATATTTTTTCATTTATTCGATGAATGTTTTTCGAACACAAAATATCACCCACGTCTTCCAGTATTCTCATTATGACCATTGCGTAACATAAAAATAATAAAAATTCGAAGAATCCAACTCTTGAAACTAAGTTGGACGCTGACTAATGATTATTTGAGCGTTTTGTGAAATAAAAGTATTCCTCATATTTTCTCGTATAATGCGCCGTTTTCGAGTAATTTGATATTTAAAAATGAAAAATAACTGGGAAATTCGAAAAATTGGGTACCGAATGCAACTCTTTTTTTAAAGATCCACAGATGTGTAGTGTCACAGATTTAGCTGGTTATTCTGAAGGTAATTTTTGTTTTTCCAGGGGTGGCATAGCTCATTATGAAAACTTAATATTGCTATTTCTTTCTATCAGAGCCGAATCGGAAAAAACGGTATATATAAAAGTGTTTATTTTGACATTAAGAATCCATTGTTGAAATATTTGCACGAGTCAAAGACTCTCCCTGTATACTTTGAGTGATGGTGATTACTATTTAGATGGTAATATCGGTGATTTTCACTATATTCGTTCATAATTAAGGGAAGGTCACTTCAAAAGATTAACAATTAACAAGTGATGTTTGGTTTTCTATAAAATATGCCTTGTTTTAGTTGGTATATCTGTATATTGTCGAACACATATTGGGGTGAAATCGAATCTAGTAAATTTGTATCCTCCACTCAATTACAAAGGTCATTAACGAACCCTTTATGAAAGGAAAGATGATGAAACATATTGAATTCCGGAAAAAAGGAACAAGTCCAATTTGATTCGGCGGATATCGCAGAATATCACGAAAATTAATTAAACACGGAGGAATTCAGGCGCGTTATTGAAAAATTCCAATCGGCTGCCGTTCAACCCAAATAGCAAAGATGAATGATAATTACAGGAGGAAATTGCGGAAGTTTTCCCCTTGAAATGACCCATTTCATGTTATGGAGCTGAATAGAACAGGCAAAAGAATAGGGGTGAAATTAATTCGTAGTTCGAAATATAGTTTCAACTAATTCTGGAAATCGTTTTTTTCTACCCCCGTGCGTTTTCAATCACTTTCTCGCACTCATTTCAGTTTCGAAAGAGTTGTTGTATCGAATCAGCGGTTCTATTCGCTTAGTTCGGTCCACGGTAGTCGCATGTGGTAAAGTAGATACATGTTTCCACACTTGTTAGGAAAATAAAGATGTTATAACCAAAATAAGAATTGGCATTGAAATGTTGGAATTCTGTAGGTGTCAGCTCTTAAGAAATAGCAATTTGAGAAAAAGAATATTGCAAGAGTTGATCTCCCAATAGGAATGCGACGGTTCGCACCCATGTGCTACAGATAGCTGCAGTAACATCAGTTTGTTTTTTTTCAAGAAAAATGTGTATTTGTTGTGAAAGAGTGGAAAATTTGACTGCGTCCATATCGTTGCATTGATTTATAAAATCGCCTGAAAAACCTTTTACGTTACAACTATAGCCCTCAGATATATACCTATTTATTTTTTATTTTTCAATTCAGAGATCACAAAATCAATGATAGTTTGCATTCAGAAAAATAAAATTTGCTCCATAATTTAAGTCCAAGAGAAGATAAAAATAGCAGTGGATTCTATGCCAAAAAGTGTCTGTAAAATAATCAAGTTTCGAAGACATAAAAGCTATGTGCACTTTCCTGAATCGTCCCAATCTCAATTTGAAAAAATAAATCGAAAAAAAAACCTAGCTAGCAATGGTTTTCACCATCTAAAAATCCATCGGAAACGTGCCACCTGTTTTGCTCTAGCTCTCCTAGTTACCGAGATCGAATTTGGGACACCCTGTACAATCCGATCAGGATGTTTTAGACTTTCGGGACGATTTGAATCGTCTATTCAGATTTAGTTTTGAGCTCAAATAATCATAGTCATATTTCGAGTAAAGTGCTTGTATATCCAACATCGCTTGCTGGGTGTCTTGAGGAGTAATGAGGTTTCTTACAGCCAATGTTCTCAGTAAAATTTTCAATATGATTGGATTCAAACTTTTTAACAAAAAAGTTTTCACTACGAATCAATTGTTTTCTTGTAGCTAGAAGTGTGGCAATCCTATACAGGGTGAGTCTTTGACTCGTACAAATATTTCAAGAGTAGATTCTTGGGGTCAAAAGAAATATTTTTTTCTTATATCATTTTTTCCGATTCGGCCCTGATAAAAGGTATAGCCATTTAAAAGTTTTTATAATGAGCTGGAAAAACAAAATTACCTTCAGAATAGCTAGCTAAATATGAGATACTACACATCTGTGGATTATTTAAACAGAGTTGTAATCAGCCAAAGTACACAATTACTCAAATTTCACAGATACTTTTAAATTTTTGACCATCAAATTAGGTACTCTGAAACGGCGCATTATACGAGAAAATATAAAGAATACTTTCATTTTAAAAAACGTCCAAATATTCACTAGATAGCGTCCACCTTAGTTTCAAGTGTTGGGTTCTTTGAATTTTTGGTATTTTTATGGTACGCCATGGTCATAATGAGAAAACTGAAAGACTGGGGTGATAAAACTAAAAATAACAATTTCTCATGGCTTTTTAACAGCCTATACCTTTTAAAGCGAGACGATTCGGAAAAAATAGTAGAGTAAAAAAGTGTTTCTTTCGACCTCAAGAATCTACTGTTAAAATACTTGTAGGGGTCAAAGACTCACTCTGTATAGTCACTTTTTCACCTTAACTACGTGAGAAGGTCTGATAAAGTACATAAAAGATATATGAAGATCAGAAGCATTCTGAATTAAGTACAGGTTTGAGCAACTTTAGTTAACATTTCATTATGAACATAATTTCATTGAACCAAGTATTTTCAGTTCACCCTGCGCAATTGAATGCTTTTCCATAAATGAAAGAAAAAGAGAGAATTCAATAAACACCAGCAGCTATAATTTGATAGAACACCCTGTGTGCAATTCAGTTATAGTGCGCCTTAGAGCTTATGAACCTAACAAGCTGTCTTCTTACTTCAAACTTCAAAGGAAACAAAATGTCTTCCCTGATTGGAGATTGTTTAATCATCAAGATTTATAACATAGTGCCAACGCCTGATTTCAAATGCTCGATTAATTCCACGTCAAAATGAGTTTCACAAACAATGCTTCACCTTCTGTCTCGAAACAGACATGAACTTCTATACCTTTAGGAGGCAATTTAACTCTAATAGAACTACTCGCAATTCATCTTCCTTGTCTGTTACCCTCAGAGTTAAAATGAGTCTTTATGATATATTTTCAAAATCATCAGTTTTTATTTATTGCTAGGAGCAGGATTCAGTTTTAATTGGTGCAGATTTCTTCATATAGATTACGAAGACTTTTCTTAATTTCCATATGGAATGGGCAATTTTTTAGCATAATCAGAGAACTAGGAAGAATCGAACACTTTTCTTTATTACTGTAGTAGAAGACAGATACCTGAATGCCGGAATAAAAAAGATATCAAGATGGGAGACATCGTCTCCAGCGCATCGAATTATATACAAATTTGCATGAGATTGATCGAAATCCGATAGGAAGATGCTTGTCCTCAAGTTTTATATCTTCTATGTAGTATCCATTATTCATGACTGAGGTTAAGGACAATGATTCCTCTGTATCTGTAGAGAGCTATTACGTTGGATGAATATCAAAAATATGTCTTTCTATGAAAATCGCATTTTCCAAGAAAATATCGATGATGCACAAGATCGGGTTATTTGAAATAATATTAGAGAATCTGGGTTGAATATGTAAATTCTGAATGATCTTCTGGGTTAAACAGGGTGTTTCACCGGCAACGCGGATCTGGATTATGCTTAAGCAGTAAATTTATACGTCAATTGGTGCTATAATTTGAAATTGTTTTCAACTATACAAGGTGTCTCAGGAAAGAATATTAGTAGAAAGAGATTTTGGCTGTAAACACTAAAGCAATGGAAAGAGACCTAACATCCATCATAATTCATTTCATTTTTTTTACTTTTTTTTCATCTTGATAATCCGTAGGTACCGAAGTATCCCTCAGATGCTTTGTGACCTTGTACGATTTCGGACACCAGTTGTGTTTTTGTGCAGGCTTTGTTACTTTGTCCTTACGCCATTTTAGGCTCAGCACTATCAATTTTAACCACTGTTAATTTTAACCCAACAGTGAATGGTGGCCTGTACCCGTATCGACTAGAAAATTTCTTCCCTAGCCCGGGATCGAACT
This sequence comes from Coccinella septempunctata, assembly GCF_907165205.1. Lineage (NCBI taxonomy): Eukaryota > Metazoa > Arthropoda > Insecta > Coleoptera > Coccinellidae > Coccinella > Coccinella septempunctata. The sequence continues at coordinate 17,761,459 of NC_058194.1, read as the reverse complement.
GAGTACTTTGCGGTTCCAATATACCGTTCGGACGCTTTAACCACCAAGCTACGCACTCTTACAATTATTCAAAACTCTACTGGGTGTTCGAAATGGGACAACGCATTGACGACATATTCAAATTATAATTTCAGCCTTATTTCGAGTGGCTCACACTGTACTTCATTTTTGCATTTGATAGTACATTTTTCAAAGGTTATGGATTTTTCTTTTGGATTCAAAAATAAAATACGGTGTGAGCCATTTGAAATAAGCCCGAAATTAAAGTTTGAATATGTCTATAATGCGTTGATTCATCTCGGACACCCAGTATAGTTTTAAAGAACCATGATAGATGAGTCTATTTCCATTATTCTAGTGCTCACAGCCAAAATCTCATTCCACCAAATCAATTCAATTCGGAGTTATCGAGTTTTTTCGAGGCTTTAGTCTTATTTTCACCAAGCATTCTAAATCTGCATTAAAATACAGGGTGTTCCATAAGAAAAAATTTACATATTGCGTTCCTACTACTTTTATGAGACACCCTGTATATTTTGAATTTCAAAATATAGCACCAATTGACCTTAATGATTCCGTGGTGAAAAAAAATGCGAAAATTTCCCTGCTTGTAACACCCTGTAGGTTTAAGATTTTGGATGTATTGATGTACCGATTTTTCATGAATCAAGCCTGAGTGAACCTTATTGAAATCTCACAATATAAGGTAGTTTCAAATGACGAAGCCTATATCTTTTTGGTGGTTAGAGCACTAAGAGAAAAGAAAAAGTTCCTGCAGGAACAGCCAAAATCAAGCTATTTGGGATACCCTGTATATTCAGAAAACACAAGGACACAAAATATTCCAAGATGCCAATCGTGTCGATTTTTGTTCCTCTCTTCCACGAGAAATTCATTAAAAAAATCAACACGAATGCGTTCTCTCAAATTGACTAAAATTTCCCAAGAAAAATATCCCCCTTGGTTAATGAACATCCAGGAAATTTATCCATATTATTTTCGAATGGTCCCTACATTTCTATTTATGATGTATAAAGCGACCACCGTAAACTTGTTTACACCCCTGGCCAAATTGAAGTCATCAAGAATTCATTTCTCATTCCTTCTTTAATGTTGACGTGCTCAAATTTCAATTCGGAGTCGGGTGATTCTGAATGATTGCATAACGAAAGCCCACGCACCTGCAGTCGGAAAATGAAAACTTCGTAAATTTGTTGAATGACGTGGTAATCAACCAGCATCGTTCATCTGTAATGCATAACGAGCGGGAACGTTGTCAGAAAGTGGAAGCTCTGGAAAAATTCATAATGAGGTTGTTATTCAGCATTGTTACTTGTAAGTTGTGGAAAACAGATGAAGTAAAATTTCTGCCATCGCTCGAAGTTTCAGTGAAACTTTATCAGACTCATGTAAAATATAATGTGGAAATATCGATAACTTCTTTAGATTTCAAGGTTCAACATATCGAGTAAGTGATGTACTTACCCGATATTTTGGAATTATAGTCATCATTCATAATATGGCTTATGAATGATATCACTTCGGCTGAACAGTTCTCGATCTGACCCTGACAGGTTGCGCCACTGATAGATACTAAATCCTTATCATTTTTAGGAAGTAAAAACTATTTCAAAAGAATATAAACAGGGTGAGTCTTCGACTCACCAGTAGATTCTTGAGGTCAAAAAAACACTTTTTCTTCATACCATTCTTTCAGATTCGGCCCTGATAAAATATAAAGCCATTTTATGTTTCCATAATAAGCTGTGCTACCTTGCAAAAAGCAAATTACCTTCAGAATAACTTGCTAAATCTATGGCACTACACATCTGTGGATCTTTTAAAAAGGATTTCATTCGGTCAAAGTACCTACCCAGTTTTTCAAATTTCACAGATATTTTTTTATTTTTGAGCATCAAATTACTCAAAAACGGTGCATTATACGACAAAATATGAAGAAAATTTTTATTTTAACAAACGCTCATTAGGTAACAATTAGTTCCAAGAGTTAGGTCTTTTGAATTTTTGGTATGGTCCTAATGAAAAAACTGGAAGACGTGGGTGATATCTTGTGTTCCAAAAAGATTTATCAAATTTTTATGGTTTTTCAACAGATTGTATCTTTCAAACCGAGCCGATTTGGAAAAAAGAGTTAAAGGAAAAGGTGTTTCTTTCTACCTCAAGAATCTACTGTTAAAATATTTGTACGAGTCAAAGAGTAACTGAATATATACCAGCCTTCGAATGAAATCTGCCAAAATTTCATGTAATTTCAAATATTTCTTCACAAGTTGAAGCTTTGCTTGAAGTGACGTTACTTTTTAGATTTCCAAAATGCAAGAAAAAAGAATTTCGTTTGTAAAATTGCTTTTTGCTAGGAAAAAATACCGTCAAGGCAAAAGCATGGCTTGATAAGCATTATTCGGAGTCTGCTCCTGTTTAAGCGTGGTCTTACCTCCACCGAAGAAGCACCACGCTCTAGAAATTCAAAAGAGGTGGTTACACCGGAAAACATCAAAAAGGTCCACAAAATCCTATTGGCCAATCGTAAATTGAAAATTCAGGATATAGCTGACACTTTGGAGCTATCAAAGGAACGAGTGGGATTTGTTTTGAATGAAAATTTTTCCATCAGAAAGCTGTTTTCAAAGTGGGTGTCCCGTTTGCCTACAGTGGACCAAAAACAACAGCGTGTCCATGATTCTAGAAGCTTTTTGCAGCTGTTTCGTCGAAATAAAGCGATTTTTTCCTTCTGTACGTTGCAATGGATGAAATGTGGATTCACTACTACACTCTAGAGTCAAATCGGCGGTCAGCTTTGTAACCTGATGCTGGCGAACCACGTCCTAAGCGGCCAAAAGCGCAACAATTGGCTGGCAAGGTTTGAAATCCGTATTTTAGGATGAGAATTCAGTTCATCGTCTACATTAAAAAAAGCCTTGTCTTGGTGCCCTTCCACCAAGACAATGCACCGTATCACGAATCGTTGGCTACCATGACCGAATTGCACGAAATGAGCTTTGAATTAGTTTCGCATCCACCTTATTCTCCAGATTTAGCACCCAGCGACTGCTACCTGTTCGCAGTTGTTTTGGGTGAAGCGCAATAATGCAGTTCGATTATATTTCTGAACAAAACTGGTTGGTTTGTGTGAACGAAATGACATCTGCTGCTAAAATCTGGAATAGTAGATAGTACACAGCTCAACATTTTGTACTGAATTCATTTTTCTCTGAACTGGATTGAAATAAAGTGGGAATTCTACTGAACAGTTATAAAATTTCACTAGAAGAGCAACCGAGTGATATTGTATGTCTCCATCGAAAAGACTCCATTGGTATGAAATCTGATGAATTTGGTAATAATTAAACACTGCAACATATGACGGAGCTCCTTGAAATAATGAAGTATTGGGTGGAATAAGCCATAAAATGCCATGAATTGTTCGGGTAAATGACGGGACAAATGATGAACTAATAACTGTGTGGACAATTCCAACACTTATCAATAGAAACTCAATGAAATACTTCGTTTTCCGGTTCATTTCATTCAAATTTCTCAAATATTGCGATTTAATTTAGAGGCAGAACGGAAAAATTTTACCATGTGAGATGAGATACCTAATTTGCCACCCTGTCAATATATTTCTAGATCTGTCGCAACCCTCATTCATTTAAATATATAACTGAATTATTTCAGTTGAGTAGTGAATGAAAGAATAATTTATGGTCGTTTGAAAATTATTCACTATTTTTTTTGTTACAGGTTTGTAAACAACATCAATGATGTCACAGTAAGAAGGCCGAAAAAATATCATTCTCTACTTTCCGAGAGAGGTGAACTTCTGAAGTCGTGAGTTGGATATCCTTCTTGATGACAACATCTAGAATTTCAGTTGTTTACTTGAAGTTTCTTCCGAATTCGTAACATACACTGCTATTGAACTGAACTTGAAAGTCACCAGATCTGATGAACTAGCAAATTACAGTCGATGTTGCGATGTTTTGCATACTCCATGAAAATACAGTGAGCTTTTGAAGGCAGGACTGGTTTCACCAAAAGTATCGCATAGAAAACTTCTGTTAACGAAGTTGGAAAAATCTATATAAAAATAGATCCCGATTTTCGATTTTCGTAAGGCAAGTTGACCTTTACCAACCTGAAGATGCAATCGTTATACCAAAACACGTGTAGTGGTTAAATAACTAATCCTAGGAAAATCAGATAGTTTCTGTTTCCGGTGTGCCTAAAGTTAATTTCTTCTATAATAGGGATTTCAAGAGCTCAAACTCAAGCATATACATTAGAAGTAAAAATAATCGCAGGATTGAATAAATGTTCAATCATGAGGAAGAAAGATACAAAGCCGTACATGAAATTCAGTGATGACAATTTCTTCATCACTATTTGCATTGGTTTACTCTAGTCACATTTATAAAAGCACTAATTCGACCATGGAAATTTGACACCTTCCATACTGTATAGTATAAAAATGTGAGGTTATGACGTTTGTCGAAACATTTTTTGATTTTAAATCAGCGCTATGTTGTCTCTTAATCCCACGTGAAATTCTCAGTAATTACGTTTTGATATAATTTCTAAGTAGAATTCCAAATTTGCTGTTGGAGGTCTTTTTTAAATATGAAGTCCTTGAAAGCTACCACCTACTTGGGTTAACCAATAGAAGGAAATTCTTCGTTTTAATCCTCTTTGATCACAATATTTCTGATCGTAGAAGCATTTAGCTAAAATATAAGTCGTTCAGATTTAGACGAAACAGATTTAGACAAACAATATAAATGTACTTACATTGGATATATACGAACCGTCTGACATATTGTAGATTTTAAAATATCAGGGTTACTATTTGAATGAGGGGACCTCAATTCTAAAAAGCAATTCCTCATACACTGCCTTCTTTTTTTTCATTCAGCTTCGGCATTTTTGTAATATTAATTATTATAAGTTGTGGCAACGTGGTCTTGACATTAAGGCGGATCGGCCACCGAATGCGAAGTTGCGCGAAGCTTAGCATTTTCAGTACTAATATAATTGACAAGCTACGAATCGAGTGACGTAACTCGTGATTCAGCATTGAAAGAGCAAAGCTTCGCTCAACTTCGCATTCGGTGGCCGATCTCCCTAATGAGTGATAACCTTACTCCGTTCTACTTACAAAGGACTGAAGAAAATTATTTCATGGCCAACCGTGTGCTTTTATAAAAGTGAATGGATTATACATAATAAATATAAGCTAATAATCTGTTGCTCAACCTTGTGATAGAACTCTATTTTACTAATCACTATAATTGTGAAGGAATCTTCAACAAGATAAGCTTCAATTTCAATTCACTTCCCATTCGATCTTCATAGTTTAACCCCGTAGCTTGCTCTTCGTCTTCGTAGATATAAAAACTTAAAATAGTTGAAGAATATTTTCAACAAGCAAGCAACAGTAAAAATAAAAACAAACCCCATCATTACTATCCAATTAAAGTATTCTAATTTTGTGCAGCATTCAGCGGGGGATTCTGCTGAAATTACTCTGTCTGAAACTACATCGCTGTCAGATGAAGAGGGTTAATAGGAGTAGTGGAAGGCCCTTTTGAAAATTGATTAACTACGACGAACTTCGTAGAATCTTGAATATCTGCATCGGTTGTTCCTCACTATCAGACTATTAGGCTATTCATTAAAAATAATTCGCTGTCTATTTACTGAAAAGTCCCCAAGCCATCGATGAAATATTTTATACATCTCGGAAATGGAACCGCAAATAATTCAATAGTTTTTTCATCAGAACATCGCCATTGTTTTTCTTGAAATAGAATGTTTTCCATTCATCTTGAATTATTTAGGAAAATTTCCAGCTCTTTGGAAAGTTTTTCAGACTGTATTTCCTTGAAATTGGATGTTTCACTGGCAAGTATTCGGGGTGGTCTTAATTATTCGCGTTTCAGCGCCATTGCAAGAAGAAGATATTCGAGTTTTTTATTATACAGCTTGGTATAGAATGTTCACTAGCAAATTCTAGAAATATTTGTACGTATGTAGAGTATTCCGCTAGAGACCAATATATAGATTTCATGTATACTAAAATCAGCCTATAGACCTTTTTGAAATATTGAAACTTTCGTTATGAACAGTAATGACCATATTTCAAAAATTCGCAGGATTTTTCGAATTATTCCAAAAATAAGAAGTTTTCAATGACTTAATGAAACCCAACAGCTTTATCAGTTCTCAGGACTCGCAATTCCTTGTCAAATATTAATTCAAGCCAAGCTCAATAATATACCGTGTATTCTGAAGCGTAATTCGAATGAAGATGCTAAAGTCGCTCATATCGAATGGAGCACCATCTATGATAATATAATAATATTTATTAATCTGTTAATCAACTTATTTATGTTGCTCTCACAGATAACGAAAAAATACATTCTGTATATCAATAAATTTTGAATTTTACAAGATTGATACTACATCAATACTTTCAAATGTCTCTTCGCTGCCCCCTTGAAAGTAGCCAGTGAACTTGAAGATCTTATTCCTTTGGTATGTTTATTGAAAAGGTCAACAGTAGCATAACTTGGTCTTCTTCTTCCATAACTTGTCTTCACATTCTTATCAAGGTAGAATCTCTCCCTGTCTCTTGTATTATAGCGATGAACAATGTTCTCTTCCACAGATAATCCATTCTTCAGGAGGTTGTTAGTGGTTTTATAGACAAATACACAGGATTCTTTCAAATCAAGTTTGTTTACAGGCAATATAGCGCAGATGTAGAACTGCCGAAAGGCAACTTGAATAAGTATGCATGCATATGATCATAACTACAATAGTTCAAAAAACATTCCATAGCATAAATAAACAGACTTTGAACACAGACAACAAATGAATAGAAAACAAAATTGAATCCACAGAAATACAGAACATTGTTGAGGATACATAAAAAACCGATTGTGTTTCATGAAAGATTCTATTACTTTTTTTTGTTAATGTGTACACTTCGTTGGGAGTGTTGTTTGATGGACCAGATTTTCAATATGGCCCCATAAAACAGATTCGATTCATTTTGAAAATATTCAACCGAGGTGATCTCGAACATGTGTCATCCGTTGGTGAAGATCTTCGAGATTTTCGAAAATATTAATCTGCAGAAAAAAAAACTGTCAAGCCATCAATAGTTATGTCGAAAAGGTATGTCTCCACAACATAAGACCATTTTCTATGCTGATTACGTTCACAGTTATCTGAATCAATTCGTATTTTATTTTTGACTTGTTTGGTTTGATCCATATCATTCCTGCATTTACTTCCGTTTTCCTCTTATTAAAATTCTTATTTTCTATCATTTGAGCAAATGGATACACTGCTATCTTCAACCTGGGTGTTAGGAAATTGAATTGAGTTGGTGCCCGTTTCCTGTAAGATGTCGCTAGGTTGTTTTCATACATCATATTCGCTAATGACATCGAGTAAAGAGACCCAGTAGTCATTCCATTTTATGAGTTGTGTTACTCTGACGTGGTCAAATAAGACTGAAAACATGGTCAGCATCTACTGTTTCTCGACGAAATGCTACTTCTTTTAATTCTTCGAGTGAAGGTAGTTTCTTAGTTCCATTTATATCGTTTTCCTGATTTAATTATTGCGTCAGTTCGAGTAGTATTTCGTTTTTTATTTTATTATATTTCCACTATTGCAAAAAGATGTAGCTTTCTTATTCCAGAGCTTACGCAGTTTGTGACAGCATTGAAAAAAATTGTTTCTGGATGTGGTGGTTCAGGATGATCTTAGATCTGCATCAAGATGATCAGTGTACCCTCTTGATGAATATCTGAGTACTTCACACGAAATTTCGATGCCACTTAAATTTCTGTATAAATTCCTGCAATTTTGTAACTGAAAGAATAAGGAATCCTTGGCGCGTCCTAGCCAATTTTTGAAAGTCTTGAGTTTGGTTTTTGAGGCTGCAACAATTCTAGAATCATTCGCCCCACGTGCCATCAATTCACAAATGAAAATCGACATTTTTTTGTATGAGAATACGAATTACGATAATTTCTTGAGTTTTGCCGATCTCCTGAGTTTTCAACACTCATAGGATTTCTGTTGAGCTGTCGAATGGATTTCCTTATGAGAAATCAGAGAGGCTGATCATCTGAGAACCTGTTAAGGCTTCAGATTGCCCCGTTGCGAGATTATACCACGAAAAATCAATCACTCCTGAACCAGGTAACGTCACCCAGCTTCGAACATAATATAATTCAATAGAAAGTCGAGATTTCCGCTATCAAGCTGTATATCCTATGTAAATCCCTCTGAGGAATCAGTGGATCACGGGTAATAGAACATTTCGAGGTGAAATCAGACGGAAGAGCATTTATTGACGGTTCGTCGCCGTATATCAATCCTATAATTAAAGTAGGACGAGTCGGTCTCGAGACGATATCGGAACAGCTGTCGGCTAGGGTAGAATGCGAGACCTGTCGGGCGAGTGCAATTCGATTCAGGACTTTTCGGTCCGTCAATTTCGAAGTGACAATAACTGGTACAAGTTAAGTCAGATTCCCCGTGAACTTTGCTGCCTCTATATGTTACGGCATATTGGGTTATCTCGAAGAAAATGCTTTCCAACTCTGAAGATTCCTTACGATTGCATCAGAATTGATTGCTAAGCTTCAGTGAAGCGTACGGATATCTTGTAGGTGTCATGGATACCTTTTTATGACGCTGGCAGAATCCGCGCCATTTGAGAATACCGCGCTTTTGGGAAATCGTGTGTTTGCTTCATCCCGGAACTGGCATCAGTGAGGTTGACTCAGCCACTTTCTGTCTCATAGAACTGAGGAACAATTGTGCATTCTCGGTCCTCTGGAAAGCCCATATCTAAGGGATTGAATGGATATCTATACAGGCCATTGTGCCATCTGTTTTGCCAGGCGGATACTTTGCTGCCGTTTGTAGACGCTTTATATTGAGCACACATCACCTCCTCCCAATAAGGATGAGTAAAGTAGGAACGATACGTTGAGGCAGTCTGGCCAGACGATGGCCCACGAGAAAAGTGAGCGCAGTGCGTCAAGGTGGAGTCGAGAGAGAGGAGCCTCTTTCAGTAAAATAATAATAACAATATTTTGTTTGAGCAGTCGGAAGAAATTTTTTACCGGTTACTCACATTACCTGATGGATAAAATGGAAGGTTATCACCAATGGAAGCCATTGAACAATTCTGTACCGAAAAATTATTCACGAAACCTCAGTTCAATTTATATTTTTTTATATTTTCTATATTATCCTGATTCTCCATTCTCCAGGTACCGAAGTAACCCTCAGAAGCTCCGTGAGCTTAGAGTCATTCGGGGTAAGTGAGCGCAGTGGGTAAGTGTGCGCAGTGCGTATATCTCGACTATGCAATGTATGAAAGAGGGGTTCATTTGGGTGAAGCAAGGGCGCAGAATCGCCATATTAGTTTTTCATAGGAGTGCGCCGTGCAACGTTTCTTTAACTTTTTATTTGCAATCAATCAAATTCACTAGTTTCCTTGTTAATTTTTAGCATCTCTGCAAATTCTGCCAGATCCAAGTTCCGTGTCCCTCAGTGTTAAACAATATTTTATTCGATCATGGGCATATTAATCTAAATATCTAATAAAAAAGTTTAGGTTCTCTTAGCTGCTCAACTCTATAAGAACGTCAATTCAAATTTTGCCTTACTGGGGAAAGTGTGCGCGGGTAAGTGTGCGCATAGATTCATTATATGGGCATTAGTTCAGTGAGGAATAAATTATGACATTGTTGATTTTCTTGGTTAAGACTAGATCAATATTGTCCTATTTGTTCAGAAAAATATGAAGAGCCACCAACAGGGGAATGAATCAAGTGTTGTGTTCACCAAGAGTTGTGGCACGAACAATAATGCACTGCTTGTAAAAAGGCGCTTCTGTATTTACAATACCAGCATTTCTCTAATATTGTAACATTTTGATGACATTATTTTGAAATTTTTTTTTATTGTGTGGTTCACTAAGCACTGCGTTCACTTACCCTGTAAGGGTGCGCACACTTACCCGCAATACGGGGCATGTGAACGCACTACGACTTTCTCTATTAAATTCTTTTTTGCGGAAAGAATACGTTTTTGTTTGTTTGCTTTTTGATGTTTTCTTATAGATTAGAAAATTCTCTATCTTATGAATATGTTTTTATTTTCCTAGCTTCAACATTTGAAACAGGGTATGGCTTGAAAGGCAAAAGTGCGCACAGTTGCCCCAAATGACTCTCTACGAGTTCGGCATTGAACTCTAAAAGAACTGGAACGGCATCTAGATGCAGGCAAACTGAGGAAGACTGAAAGGGAAGATGTAGAGCAATCTATCCCCCTCTACGCGTTACTGTGTCCTTACACCACTTAAGGCACAGCACTGTTAATTTTTACCCAACAGTGAATGGTGGCACGACCCGTTTCGACTAGAAAATTTCGTCCCTAGCCCGGGATCTATCTCAGTACCTTGCGGTTGCAATATACTGAGCCGACACTCTAACGGACGCTAGTGCAATGAAGAAGTATCTTTCATCTGCTCTCAAGCTATGAATGGTGATTCGATGCAGCATGACATGATCAAAATTGAAGAGGTGAAATCATACATCAAAGAACTACATAACTGCAAAACACCTGAACCTTATGGTTTACAAAACCATCACCCTCGCAATAAAGACTATCATAAAGAACCCTGAAAGGATGCCAATATTTCTAACACATGGCACAACATACCTGTTACCTAGAGACCACCGAAATACAGAAGATCCAACCAAACAAATATCGACCACTCGCATACCTCCCAACGCTGTATGAATTAATCAATTAACGATGGAGTTCACTTGCAGATTGAGGAATCTCTAGCAGTGCCGCTTTCTGCATGACTCTATAGATATTTGCCTAGAATTGAAGTTTCTTCAAATACTCTGGTAGTTTCTTCGGTATCAGGCCTGTTGATGAAATGACAAAAATGATGGTCTTGATATTTTTCAACTTCCATTGTCTCCTGGTTTGTTCCTCGAGGTCTTTGTATTTCGTAATCTTTTCGATGTGCCTACCTAGTAGGTTTTTGATATTTGGAATCGCCATGTCAATGAATAATGCTCTATTCTCATCTTCATTCAGTAGGTATGAGGTGAGGTCTATTGTGTGTAATTTTCCGGTCTATGACAACCATGCGATCCCAGTAGAGCTTATGATGATCATTTTCCAATGCAAAATCTGGAAACCAATAATTTCGAAAAGGGACCTTTTGTAACTTCAGCAGTTGGTATTTTATAGCTAATTTTTAGTGTAAAATCTTGGCAACAGCATAATGTCTATTCTTGTACTCCGTGTAGGCGCACTTCTGGCATCCCCCGGTGCTGGTTCATGTGTCGCACAGCCATAACGACAGCTATCGTCCGCCACTGAGGTATTCTTGGCGATATATTTTATATACTCGTAGTTCCTTGTTGGAATCCCTTGATCTTGATGAGTCCCTCTGTCTCGGTGAACAACTTTCCGGAAGTCGACCGGATGGTGTCGCCCATGTAAAGGTTTGCCAATCAGTTTCTGCATTTTGCCTTCTGCAGAGTGTTCGACGATTTCTATGTGATCCTGTTGCAACTTTGAAGGACTGAAATTATCGGCATGACAAACTGGGTACTTGATGAAGTTCTGATGAAGCAGCCTTGTTCAGGAAATATTCTTGAAGTCCTCCAATTTTTTGAGACATACGGTTGGACAAATCAACAATTCCTGTACCCCCAAGATGTCGTGGCAGCTCTGTCCGTTTCATTGAACTTTTAGTGTGACGTTTTTGATGTTCCGTCAGCATTGTTCTTATTTTTCTCTGTAGGGCTGCTAAATCGGTGGCGGTCCAAGTTATGATACCGAATGAGTAGTTCACTGCTGAGCAAGCGTAGGTATTGATAGCTTTGATCATTGATATTGTTATTATTGTTATTTTAAAGTTATGTTCATCCCAAATATATGTACCTAGCTTCTTACTTATTTCCTCCTATGATAATTCATTAATTCACATATTCAAATGTTATCAAAGTAAACCAAAGTTTCAAACAAAATAGTTAAGTATGATATAGTAAGGTGATAATAACTTTATAACTATACCATATCTCAAACGTGTCGAAATAAAGGTGGGAAACGTTCGCAGCAAATCAATTCTTGTGTATTTCCATTTCATGTTATATTCATCGTAGTCACGTGAAGATCTCACAATTACCTATTCTGAAATTCGTACCAGAGTCTACAGAACTGGAATGGTAATGTATACATGGATGACTTTCAATTCCTATTGTGTTCCGGAAATCCGATGTCTCAGTGCGATAAAATGAAATATGATGAATATTTATGTTCCTGCATAATTTATGAATATGAATATTCAGAGGTGCAAAATTCACTTCTAGGAAAAACTACGTACCGAAAGAACACCCTGAACTTTGCATCCCCATGTTATAACGAAGAATACGGATTTCCTGACATGTTCCATCAATATTTAGCATCTACGCCAATGAACCGAAACTGTAAAATATGGAAACGAATTATTTAAAAAGTGAACTTTCTATTGCAGGACTTAGCGTGTTTTCCATTCCAACTCCATCCATTTGCTCATAAAATTTACCTTTTCGCTGGATGCTGAGCAATATTCAAAGAGGAGTGTTATATTCCTCGGAAATATAACTGCAAGTCCTCTATCGGAAGCAAGGTGAAAAAGGGCATAACATTGAAACTTACTATTAGGTCGTTTCGCTCCTGAGTGTATGCTCTAGAGTTCTTCCGAAAGAAGTTGAGCACGCAATGAAACCAAAACAGCCAACACATAAAGAGAGCACATAGGATTTCGACATTTTGGATTATAGTTGATTTCCTTTCCTTGTGTGATAATCACAAAATTGAAAAAATCCTAAGAAACCACAATACAGTGCGCGTCAAAATTATGGAACAAATCATTTTCTCAGAAGAAAAATATTTGGCAACCAAATCCTGAAACAGGTAAATTTTTGTTTCACTTTTACCAGATTTTTATGCATTTTTAAAAGATTTTTGTTGCACCCTATGCCATACCCATCAATCTTTTAAATTGGTACTTTTTTAGCAAGGTCTTTGTATCTTCTTTACAGGCGTGCAGAAATTTCCAAGAAAAATTTTTTTTTTTAATTAGTTCAAAGAGGTTTTCAGTATGTGCACTTTGTCATGGCTCATTTACTCTGAGACGATGGTACCTGATGAAATTTGTCACCGAATGAAAGTCGACCATTACAGTTTTGTTCATGCACAACTTTCAACCCCCTCACGTGAAAAATTAGAATGTGTGAAACACTGCGCTTCAGTTATGATCAACTTCAATGCCGAAATAAATTTCGAATATAATTCCATTTTTTTTCTCCATTAAAGGGTTCGTAGGGGTTGAAAGTTGTGTATGAACTTAACTGTAATGGTCGAGTTTCATTCGGTGACAAATTTCATCAGGTACCATCGTCTCAGAGTAAATGAGCCATGACAAAGTGCACATACTGAAAACCTCTTCGAACTAACTAATTTAAAAAAAAAAAAAAAATTCTTGAAAATTTCTGCACGCCTGTGAAGAAGATACAAAGACCTTGCCAAAAAAGTACCACATGACCCACTTTCCCTATTCAAAAAATTTGGAGGGTTGATGAGGATGGCAAAGGAAAGTTATGTGTAGGTAATAAGGCCTAGCTAAGAATGATTTGGAATGACTCGAAAACTCCAAACACCAAATTTCATTGTGTATCAAACTTGAACAACAAATACATTGTTGAATTGATTCAACATTACATTTCATGTTCAACACATCGAGAAGATTTATTCACAAAAATAAAAAAAATTTAATTTCACGTCAGTAGTATTTACCCCTTACGTTACCCCATAAACTGATTTAAGATATTCTTGGATGAGTAATGTTGGTTTCGAAAATTCAAGAGAAATGAGTAAGAAAACACACTATATTTCTTCTCTAGATATATGTTGTTTATTCTATTAGAATAAATTGAATGTAGAACCATTGTGTTTTTATTACATATTTCTGTTGGATATTCATGAACTTAGTTAGTTCATGAAAACACAGAAAACTGTGTGAAGTTTGCCAAATTTGATTGATTGTTGGGTTGGTGTTAAATTTCTTCCTTAACATTTGTCAATTATGAAAAAATTAATACGGCGCATTTCTACAAAAATGACATACATAAGGACGCCTCTCTGAAATGGTCTCCTTGAAAAATCAGCAGTATTTGGAAAACATACCGCAATATAAATTGAATGTTCTTAAATATTTGGCAATGTTACTCTTAGCCCCCTTTGGGAGAACCCATTACAGAATTTTTTTTCATGACAATTTCCCTATAAAATACCGCCACCTCTAGTACCTCAACTACCCGTGAATTCTTATCTTTAGACATCAATCACGTCCGTTTCAATAAGCGAGCGTTGACACATAAGATTCAACCCTCATCAACATGATGGCCTTTGACGCATGATATATGAATCCAATTATGCCTACCAGCCCTGATTTCGACATTTTGATCAGCCCATATAACCGAGATGGTAAAAAAACTTGAGGTCTAGGATGCTTCGCAGCAAATTAATATCGTGAAAGCTGTCACTGGAATTATTGGATTGGACATTTCCCCTGGTTTTCCAATTTATCTGTTTTGCACACTGAAAGAAGATAGCTTTCACCTCGTCAATAATTTCAGTTGTGAAAAAATCAAATAATAGAAAATAGTGTTGCAGTGAATTCTCATTTTCAGGTTACTGACACTTTTGATTTTCAAACTAAGTAACACTCTCAACAATTCAATCACTTAACTCATTCATTTTCATGCTTCGAAAAACACCCAATCTTTTTAAGGATCTGAAATAAGTCGCACCTATTTGATTCGTCGTTCATTGCACCAAAGCAAACCTAAATAAAGCATTGATTTCTTCAACAAAGATGATTAGAAGGTTTGCAAATGAAGCAAAGTAATTCATTGAAGTAATGGGAAATTTAAATAAGCAAGTGATCACTTATACTTATAAAGTTCTATAATTTTAGGAAAAATGTATAAGGTTTCCTAATTTATTTGAGTATCATATATATTCTGAATATTTTTGAGCAGTAGGCAAAATGTGAAATTTTCAAAACTTACAATCGCTGTTTCAAAATTGAAGCATAAGTCTGATGAGTGTGATGTATTACATTTCTCGTGATTTTTAATGTTTATTATTTTTAATTATATAATCAATTTATAATTTGAACACGTTTCTAATATCGCAAACATATTCGAATTTCAAGACCAACGAACGGAAATTATTCATAATGTACAGAAAATTATCAGACCTTAAAGTTCAAATTTTTCGAATGAACAAAATATAATTTCAATTTCTACCAAACATTTCTATGATATGATCAGCTTTCAAGTAGAAAAATTTTAATATTCTGTTCGTCGAATATACGGGGTGATTCAAGGCGATGACCAATTATAGACGAATGTGAGGAATTAATCATAATTTTGTGCTGAAAATTTCCTCCTTGAGATCCTCGACAATGAACTTTCTCCCTAAAAGATTTCTGCAGTTCCGGTTTTAAAGGCCTACTGCTTTCTAATTTCGAATGGCACACCTTCACATCCTCAAACACTTGATTTCTACATTGGAATGAAACTCAATGCCTTATTATTTATGGTGGTTCTTATGAAAAAATTTTGGAAACGGTATTTTCCTTTCTGGGGATTTTGTATCAAAATTATTCATTAGAACATCCAATTTCAGTTTCTTTCTTTAGTTTCCGAAAGTGAGAGACTAATCAAGCAGTTCGATATTGCTCTTTCCCTTCATTTCTAGTGTTTCTTTGATGACGGAGAGTTGCCATTTTAGGTATAGGATTTACTCAGATAACTTTTAAGTTTATTTTACGTAGAATCGACAAAAATAATAAAAACATAGGTTGTTATCGAAAAATTGTGAAATTTTTAGTTTTGATAAATTCAATTCGTCTAACTTGATAATTTTTTCATGAAGACCTTCTATATTCTGCGTCCAAAGATGTGCTTCAAAATGGCAAAATTGAAAATGGGAAAAAAATTTCAAGAAAAACTACGAAGGCGTAGAAGGGCCACATAATATTTTAAAATATTTTTCTCGGAATTTAACTAAATTCCGACTTCAAAGTCGGAATTTAACAAAATGCCGAGTTCAAAGTCGGAATTTAACTAAATTCTGAGTTCAAAGTCGGAATTTTGTTAAATTCCGAGTTCAAAGTCGGAATTTTATTCAGTTCGGAACTACTACAGGGTGTTATACGACGACGTAGATTTGTTCCTGAATTACAGTTTGTGTTTCTACAAATATTCAAATTCATATGAAACAAGGTGTTCCCACATTTATGATGAATGAATAATTATGTACACAGGGTGTACATTATTATTTGAGTTTTCTTCTATGAGAGGTCATAACAATGATATGATAACCTTTTACAGACATGACATGACATGAATATTTTTTAGACATAACTGTTTTTTAGGTATATTCCGGATATTTTATGAATAAATTTCCTTCTCATATGTACTCGTGAGGTTCAATGGACAAGAAATCAGTACACCCCGAGGTACACCCGATGTGCTTTGATGTTTCTTACATGAAGAGGTCATTACAACGGTTAGAAAACCTCATATAGGCAGCTCTATGAAGAATTGGTTAATTTCCAAATATGCTGAGATATCCACGAGAGGATTCAGATTTCACAAAATAAACACTTCTTTAATAAATATTGAACTTGATGTATTTTATTGGAGAAAATTGTCATTAGGTCCATGTTTTTGAATAATTATGAAATTATGGTCGTAGACAGGTAGAGGTAAGGTTGGGCACAACCTCCCCCCACCCCAGTACTGAAATAGTAACCATAAAATAACATTGAGCTCCCAGGCTGCCCCTCAGTATATGTGGAGAAATAAACTATGTCGTCGTAGAACAACACTCTGTGCATCTAGCCTGTATCGGTTTCGTAGTAAATAAAATTCCGACTTCAAAGTCGGAATTTTACTAAACTCCGACTTTGAACTCGGAATTTAGTTAAATTCCGACTTTGAACTCCGAATTTTGTTAAATTCCGACGTTGGACTCGGAATTTAACTAAATTCCGACTTCAAAGTCGGAATTTAAGAAAAAATATTTTTAAGATCAATGAGGATAAATTCAGATACATACCACCCGACGATATGAATATCGACAAGTGTTACGATCTGAATTGAGCTAGCCAATTTGCCATCGTCAAGGCCCCAAATGGAGTACGTTCCACCGAAGAAAAGCAGATGCTGACCATGGTTTCGGCCTCATTTGGCCTCATCAGAGCAACATAGCATTTTTTCACGGTGGAGAACGTTTGGAATTGATGGAACTTTATTCAATGTTGTCATGTTCTACCGGGTATTATTTACCCAGAGCGCCATCCAACATGAAACGGTATCCGATTCAATCCCCTCCAGATAAAAACCAAGACGAAGACAATAGCATAAGTCCCATATTTTCCCTAATTCAGTCATCAGTACGCCGATTCGCCTTTGCGAACGTCGGACGCATGATGAATTGGGAAGTCTGAGACGCGCTCAGGTCACGGCAGAGTACGATGCCAGCGGTACAATAATGAAGAGTGATATCGCCTTTACAGCACTGAATAAATCAATGAGGATAAATTCAGATACATACCACCCGACGATATGAATATCGACAAGTGTTACGATCTGAATTGAGCTAGCCAATTTGCCATCGTCAAGGCCCCAAATGGAGTACGTTCCACCGAAGAAAAGCAGATGCTGACCATGGTTTCGGCCTCATTTGGCCTCATCAGAGCAACATAGCATTTTTTCACGGTGGAGAACGTTTGGAATTGATGGAACTTTATTCAATGTTGTCATGTTCTACCGGGTATTATTTACCCAGAGCGCCATCCAACATGAAACGGTATCCGATTCAATCCCCTCCAGATAGAAACCAAGACGAAGACAATAGCATCGCTGGCATCGTACTCTGCCGCGAAATGAGCGCGTCTCAGACTTCCCAATTCATCATGCGTCCGACGTTCGCAAAGGCGAATCGGCGTACTGAATTAGGGAAAATATGGGACATATGCTATTGTCTTCGTCTTGGTTTCTATCTGGATGGGATTGAATCGGATACCGTTTCATGTTGGATGGCGCTCTGGGTAAATAATACCCGGTAGAACATGACAACATTGAATAAAGTTCCATCAATTCCAAACGTTCTCCACCGTGAAAAAATGCTATGTTGCTCTGATGAGGCCAAATGAGGCCGAAACCATGGTCAGCATCTGCTTTTCTTCGGTGGAACGTACTCCATTTGGGGCCTTGACGATGGCAAATTGGCTAGCTCAATTCAGATCGTAACACTTGTCGATATTCATATCGTCGGGTGGTATGTATCTGAATTTATCCTCATTGATTTATTCAGTGCCGTAAAGGCGATATCACTCTTCATTATTTTCAAAATATTATGTGGCCCTTCTACGCCTTCGTAAAAAACCTTCACAGCAGAAATATTAAAGAAAGTGTGACGTTTCCATCATTTTTAACATAAGAATCCGAATGACTCATAAATCCTAGAGTTTTCACTCAATGTATGCATACTGTTGGAATGGCCAAATCAGCTCTCTAACGATGCAAAGAAATACTGGAGATGTCATTTGAAATGAGAAATTGGTGTACTGGTTCCGGTATATTCGGGAGTTACAGAGATCTGAAAATATTTAATGGAGAAAGATCATTTTCGAAAACCCCAACATGCAATTTCTCAGCACAATATTTCGATTAGTTTTCCAAGGGGGCATCGCGATGAATCACCCTGTATATGCTTGAAATTTCACGGACAAAAATATTTGATAAATATCTTGATTATTTTTTATGTAAAAATTCGTTTTCGAACTCTTCAAACTTTTACAAGGAAAATCTTGTGGGACTTGTTCATATTTCTAGGTTACTCTGGTTTAAGAATTCTCAACTTTTTGATGCCTTCATCATTTTGATTTTCATCCCTTATGATATTGGTTTCTTATATTTCTATAGGAGAGTATTGCAAACATACAATGTGCGACATTGTCAAACAATAAAAAGTTACTTGAATATAATTTTCACCCTAAAGATAATAGGTACTGACAACGCTTGATGATCGTGTAATGTTAATTACATGAAAAGAAATGAACGACATGTTGCATTCGTTGTGAGGAATTGGATTTGAAATGTACAAATGGAGGACACGTCATGCATATCTTTCGCGAGACGAAGGAACAAAAGAGTATCACGCAATGATCTTTATTATGTTCAATTCTACATCTCATTTTTCTCCCGAGTTATCCTCGCAATCAAGAATGAAAAAGTGGAAACATTCGTTCGGCGGAAGGCTTAAGTTCAGAGATTTTTCTGTTGGGTTTTACAGGCAAACATCCCGAATGATCAATTGTACGCTAAAGTACTGTAAACCCGGACCCTTTGTCAGATCCAACATTATAAATGTGGCCCGAGTGTAAACACTGAACGGCATATGTAATATGTTCGGCAAAGAGAGGATTAACTAATAAATAGGGATCCCGCTGCGGAGGATATTGGACAAAAGATCGTGAATTTATCTATATTGAACTCTAAACCTATACGGCCTTATTCTATGCATGGAAAAAATAAGTTTTTCATGTTCTTTTTCTTCAAAAATTTTGGTGGGTTCATTGGTTGTGATAATTCAATCATAATTCTCATTGAGCTGTTTTTGATGCTTTGTATGGATAAAATATTTTCCTCCCAAGATATTTCAGAAAATGCTCGAGAAAATGCAATATGAAATGCGCTAGCCTTTAACGTTGAGAAAATTTTGGTTATCAGGGATGAAGTAGATTGTGCTAGACCTACATGTAGGGACAGAGTTAGCCCAGCACTTTTATCCTTCTAGAAAATAAGTGAAAAAATTTGTGCTACATTTATGACTTATGCCGTGAGTATATTCAAATTAGCCCTGCAATTTCGTTCAGTATTCATGGCAACATACATACTCGTATATAAAAAGTTGTGCAACAATTTTGATACAATATTCTGATTACTATAATTTCCATAATTTATTTGATAAGTGGGAAGTTTTTCTGGAATTTGAACTGCACAAGTCATCACAAATAGAGAACAACTATGAAATTTTTCATTACTGAGTTTATTATTACCAAGATAAAGTAAAGAAAGAAGACTCAATAGGAGATCAAAAAAACTCATCCTACCTTTGGTACCTCCACACGCCACATCACAAAAGCGCTCATTGGCGTATGTATAATCAGGCAGTCCAATTTGAATAATAACAACGTTTAGGCACAAAAAGTTAGTATTTTGAATTATCTTCTTTTTAATTTTTTTAGGTGCCTATATAATTATTACTATTGTCTATCGATACGCTACTACTAACGGACCTAATTCTGTCAACCGAACTTGACTTTTAAACCTTTTACGTCATCATCGCCCTTGCAATCGGCTTTGAACTGAATCGCAACTTCTTTCTATACCTACTCTTGATTATAACAATTTGATAGTCTTATTGTAACATAAGTGACATTGACTCTTAGGTACAAAGAACGTCAGTTGGGCCATTTATCTCCGATTCTGGCTCGTCCATATTCACTAACAAACAATAGAGAGAAACGTAAGTTTTAGTAAAAATATAAAATGATCAGGATAAATTTGAATCTAGAGCCGTAGTTCCGAGAGCGGCAATAAAAGGAACAAGCAGCAGCATTCACCAATGCTAGTAGGTACTAGTGGCAATACTGACAGAACGAAATTCTGCTATTCTTTCAAAATTGATGTTAACACAAGTACCAATGGCGAAAATAATAAATATCCCAAAATTATACAATGTTTTCATAAACATGATGAACATATTGTATGCATGATATTAAAAATTCCAAATCCAGATTCCAATTGAAGTTTCTATAAGGTTATCGTTAGATAATAATTCTATATATACATTTTCCTAGCAAAAAATGTGTACAATTAATAGAAATATGTATTTCATGTTGAAATATGTTATATTTTTCACGAATACCTACATTTTGGCGTATTCATGGTTGTACCATGAAAATTCCTTGTTTTCTGACAAGAAATCTTGGTATTGACATAAAATTCCTCATCTCATTTCTAGAATAACTTCTTGTTCTGAGATCCAGAGAAGATCCTGAAATTTTCAAGAACTTAGCAACCCCTACTTGCTATCACCCACATTTTTTTTCCGTGTCAGCTAATAAGGTGAAGTATATGGCATTTTTGAAAAGGTAATCGAATTATATTTAAAACAAGGTATTTCCCAATGCTTCTTTCGCGCTTACAGGGTTGACAAGAACTCATTAGAACCAGCCTAATGAGATGCCACATTTTTTTGCATTTTTTTTATTTTTATACCTTCTCGAATTGACACACTCTAAATCGACTTTATAAATACTTATGAATTAATTAAGCGCCCCAGTCCTATTTTGCACCAGGTCCTTTAACTTCCTACCTAAACCTCTGCTTATGCTTCTTCATTAAATTAGTACTTTAAATATTGTTCCTTTCAAATTCAACACATTCAACATTTAAGAGCTACAGCTTTTTTTCTGTTTAGATTGTGATATATGAATCATTCGATGAAGTTTTCCCCGACTTGATGGGCCACCCTGTAATTCTTTGTCAATAATATATGAATTTTTGGTACTGTACACTTCACATATATGGTGATTGGAATAAAAATTATTGAAAAAAGAACATATAGTTTGGAAAGTGTTTTTATACTCAGCGAAATAAAATGACTTTTCAGGGCATGAACACTTCAGGAAACTTACCAATAGCTGAATTTAGAGCAAATTGCTCCGTATAACTTGTGCTTCATATTTCAACAGGCCGAATTTACCTCCGACTATGTCCTAGTTCCGAAGTCGTAACCGATTCGAAGAAAGTTGAATTCGAACCGGGGCTATAATTTGGCTGACGTATTTCTGAGGCTTTTCACGTGAGAACTTCACCAACCTGGATAACTTCGCCGACGAAATTGTGTTATGAACCTAATTCTTCTTCAGAAGGTTCGACTCCGCCGCAAAAATTCGAAACAGTTGTGGGGATGTCGAAAAACTTTATCATCGAGGCAAACATTGCGGAAGGAAAAATATTCGATACCTGTCGTCTGAAGGCAGCCTTCTTCGAGCTATAAACTTTCCAAATGTGATATGTTGGGAGTTTTGCCGCTAGTGATCGCTTAGGGGTCAGAACTTTGCGTTATACTCTCTTTCCAGGAAACGAATTCCTGAATTATTTAGTTAGAATCTCCCTAAACTTTTAATTAACTCGCAGTACGTGTGGGGGAATAAGAATTGAACCGCCCCAGAACAAGGGAATTTAAAATTCAAGATTTCCTCGGAGAGTTCGAAATTAGCGCATCACGATGCTGAAGTTACTCTGATAAACTTGCACTTTCTCAATGGTAGTATATTGCGGTGGAATAAAGAGTTCAGTTCTTATTTGCTTCATGTTTCGTGCAATCTAACACAAGTTGAATTCTCTGCAATCCGATAGTTGGGGTATTCTGTGTATGAAGAAACCATAAATGTTATAACAAATCCAGTAAAAATTCCGAACAATTTCGAAAATATATAATAATAAATCGACTTTATTGGCACTACTTAACAAGAAAAAAAAGAACTATACAACTTACATAAATCGAGAAGATTCAAGTCTCAAAGACTACTCTTACAATTATCTCATAACCTACTTGGATTTGATAGCCGGCAAAATTCCAACGAATAGTGTATGATTTAGACAACCGAAAGACACTAATAAAATTGAAGAAATATACGTTTCCGCAGTAATTGTATTTTCGCTGAAGTGTTTGAATATTTTCTAGCACTCGGAAGCATTTAATATAGTCAGGCAACTCAGCATGTCTTGTTGAGGTGGGTTTTGTCTTTTGTGTTGCTCTGACGAGGTCTATTGTGACTGAAACTATGGTAAACATGTACATTTTCCTTATTGCAAATGTACAATATACTCTAAGGGTATTTCTGCAACCGTTGAAGTCTTTTTCATGACAACTTCAAAGGTGCTTTCAGTTTTTTAATATATTATGTTAAACTTTGAAAATTACAGGCTCATTTTGAAATTATTCCTATTTCGGGGATATTGTGCTTCTCGAAATCCTTTTATGATATTTTTAGATGAAAACTTTTCATGTAGAATTCATTGGCGTACGATAAAAAAATTTCTTAGGTATAATTTTTGAGTTATATTTATTATTTTTTTCAACCGGACACCCGATGTCTTATTTCACCACTAAATTACTATTTTTTTTCTGATTGGAATAGTATACAACACTTAGTTTCCAAAAATAATTACTATAATCAAAATTCGAATTGCGGTTAGGAGGCTGTGATTATATTGAGTTCAAGATTATCAAGAAAGTACAAAATTCCCACCTTGATTCTTCGTAACTGATGATTTACAATGCCGTTAACACCTTCTTTTCTTATTTTTATCTGATAATAATTGAAATGTTTCACAAGTGGAAATACTTCGAAATATTTTGGACCAAAGAAGATTACAGGATTCTGTTAATGTCATAATTTTGATAATGAGGTATTTTCCTACATTTCAAAATATATGTCTTCAAAACCCTTATAACTCAAATATAGCGAAACATGTTTTTCTCGAATTTCAACATACATGTTGCATTTTGTTTGTATTCACTTACGAAAATCATGATTTCAGAAGTGCTCTCTTTTGAACATTCTACGTCATTTTCACAATCCGACAAGGCCATCGAGTCAGTAATGGTCAGATTCTGATCACCATAAGTAAATATCAAGTTTGGCGATCACATTTGACAAAAAAAAACAAACAAAGACACAAAATTTCATCGGTTTTGAGAAGGTATAGACGCAAATTACAGAAACAATTTTTTGTAATCTGTGGATATCTTCTCGATAGGTTCCACTGTAATGACATAATGACTGTAATGACATAATGAAGGCATTCTACGTCACAAGCTTTTCAAATTCGAATGTTTACTAAGTTTCGAAGGGTGTATTTCTGAAATTTCTGAAGTTTGAAGCGAATCGTCCACATGTTGGATAACTAATGGAAAAGGGTTTCCATAAATAATCTTAAATATGATTTTGGAGTTTTAGGAAACTTGCCCATTGTTGAAGCACCTTTGATTGAGAAATAAATCGACTTCAAAGTATAAAATTCGAATTTTAATTATCAAAACTATTTTTAGATGCCAAGTGCTATATATCATTTCAATCAGATAACAATATGTAATTTAATGGTGAAATAAAATGTAGGGCGTCAAATGAGAAAAATTATAAGTTTGAGTTACAACTCGAAAACGGTAGCCTAAAGAAATGTTTAATGTACGTCAATGAATTTTTTTTGAAAACATCTACCAAAGACAGTTTTAACCTTAAAGATATCATAAGAGATTTTCGAGATACACAAAAAAAAAAAAAGTAATAATTTTGAAACGACCCTATCAATATTTATCAAAAAACTGCAAGCACCTTTGAGTTTGTCATGAAAAAGTAGCCCATAAATTTCGCATCTTCAACGGTTGCAGAAATACCCCTAGGGTACAAAGAATTTGGGATGCACTTTACGATGTACAATATTCTAACTCTACCTAAACATGGCGGAAACTTGGGGAGAAAATAAACAGTGCCGAAAAAAAGATCACTGTTCATGAGGGCACTCCTTGGTTCCTTTTCTGATTATTGAATAACTCATTCGATTCGACACAACAGGATGAAATTTCAAACGAAACGTCAAAGCAATAAGCAATATAGGTTTCGAAAAAAATTTGGAAGAGAATCGAAGAATGAGCAAAATAAAAAAACTTAATTTGAAGAAAGGTTGTTTCAACGTGCACGATTGGGAAGATTCATTATTGGAAATGAGAACAAGAAATCTATATCCATGGTTCGAGGAGCCAAAGACCCAACTTCTTCACTTGAAATTATCTCAGTGATGCTCATCCACTGAGTAATTATCGATACAAGTGATAAGTACCTACACTATTTCATTCGAGCAAACCCAAATGGATTGAAAAATCGAAAAAGTGTACTAATAAAGGTCTTTCATTGCCTATCAGATTGGAATGAATGAAGATGAATGTGAAGAACTTTTCGATCATTAAAATTCCACAAGCACTTCGTAGCGCATAAACGGAAAAGTTTACGATACTCTCCCATACAGACAGCAGTCTCTAGGTCCCAGCCATTCTATAATGCATCCCTTTGTCAACTTCGCAAAGTTTTGGCGGAGCCTGATCGCAGTCAAAAATGAATGGATATGTCTAGTCATAATAGCGCGGCATCGGACCCTCTCAAATAAACTTTTCCTTATTGCCCAAGAAAACATTGGATGCCATTAGGGCTACGCACCCCGAGAACGTTATTTCATGCGGAGGAAACGGCCAAGTAAGCGATGCTTGGTAAGATTCAGCGAAGCGAAAAGATAACAATATACGATAAAACAAATAATCAACGCGTTTAACACGGTCTGGCGATGTATATGCGGTTTTCGGCGTAGGGGTTTTCATAGATGAGCGGAAATTAAATTCGAGTCGAAATTTATATGTGTGTTTTACGTGACGTGGATTTCTTCTGAGTGCGAAGCTATGCAGAATACGTTGTTTAATCAGCAAACAGTCATATTATACTGTGAATTTCCCTCGTGAAACTGCAAAGATTATCTGATGATATTTGCCATTGTGCAAACCCTTTCCTGGTTTTCGGATTCGGAGTTGAGATCAATTTTTTTTAATTTTCGTTTTTAAGAGGAGATACCCCGGGACTTTCTCGCCATACGTATAAGGCGTAAAGGGGGAAAGGCGTCCAGTATGTGGGGTGTGTTGCCAGAACACTTGAAGTAGTAGAAGAAGTAATAAATTTCATTGAAACAATGTTTCAAAGGGCGACCTAGGTTTTCCTGCCCATAAACCATCTTTTATGAAGTATACAAAAAATATATATAAATATCTAACTAAGTTCATCTTTTGATTGGAGCAATTTCAATTCTATTTGTTTGGTAAAGGAGAGTGTTTTGAGTTAGTTTTTCAGCTTTAGTTCAGCAAGTGTTCGAAAAGTGGTCTCTCTGGTAACTTGCTGGGTACTTGTATGGGGGACATCTGATGTATAATTATATTTATGTTGTGTTGTTGTTTAATAAATTTTTTATTCAATCTATGTATCCTATCGGCTATTGGTTCTAGGTATGTTTCTTTAATAAGTACTGGTTAGATGGATTGTGGAGTGGATTGCTGGGATGCAATGGGTTATTTTCCGTAAACTGTTTCGTTCCGCTACTTCTATAATACTAATCGTATTTTGTTGCATGAACCCAATATTTGATGACCATTTTCAAGAAGAGGTCTGCAGATCTTGCCTTAATCTTTATAAGTGAGTGACTTGGAGTGGCTAATTCTTGTGATAGTATTTTGTTTGGTGAAGTTGATGTGCATCTTTAAGTTAAGTTTACTATCAATTATCATGCCGAGGTATCTACAGTTTGTCACAGGTTTCAGTGCAGTATTGTCTAGGATAGTTGCGAATTTCACAATAGTTTCCACTTTCGTCGAAAAGATGGCAGAACTTGACGAACGTCCTTTTTCAATGTCATCAGGTTACGAATTGTAGCCAATGGCGAAACTTTTCGAGGAATTTTGTCATGTGGAAATTTAAAAAGGAGATAATTTTACCTTGGAAAGTTCATAACACGAATTAATATTTGTTCTTCAATGGAAATTTTTTTTATTTTTTTCCGCTTGACCAATAAAGAAATTTCTGACTTTCCGAGATGTAAAACTGATCGTGTTAAATTATAATGAAAACCCTCTTTAAATTAGTGGTTTCTGACGCTAGATATTCATTTTTTCTTTTTGAATTGACCACTAAAACGGTGTAGACCCTTCTTAATTGGTTGCAACCACGACTTTCATCACTAGTTATACAACAGATTTTTCAAAATTCCAATCTTATCAATTTTTTCAAAGGAGGATATAAAGTTGGGCTAGCTTTTTTTTTTTCAATTTTGCTTTTTCTAGGGGAATCCAACGAATTTTCGAGAGAATATTCCATACACAAATCAGCACAAATGAACTACAAATTATACCACCCATTTTTAGAAACAGAAAGAGGGCTAACATTTTCCTTCATTTTCATTTTTCCGCGAAATCAGAGAAAGTTTCGCACAACTCAGTACACGTATAGCACAAACTATTTCAGCCATAAAAACCAAGTTCTGGACTGGCCCATTCCCTACATTTTGTTGCATATCTTGAGAACCGTATGAAATTTAAAAAAAAACCTCCAGGGCATAAAGCAGCACAAACCTAGCACAATTCAGCACAATTTTTTTATTAGGCTATAGATCACCCTATATTTGTCAATTCATCACAAAGGGATAAAGTTTTAACTGCCCTTCATCTTATAAAGAATTTTGTATTAACCTATGTATACATTGAAATAATCTAAAGTTCAAGCAATTTATCCTAACCTATGACGCTATGCATAATTTTCAACTTATCTTGCCAATCCCACTATTGGACCTTTCCATCGAAAACATATGGGATAGAATATAGTGTAAATATGACAAGAAGACGGAAAGTAGAACACAATTTGACGGAAGGTAAGAAATTGATAAGGAAATAATACGGAACCTATGGGGAGAATCAATCTCACCAGGTTACCACTGCTAAAGAAAACACCTGGATTTCCTATCCTGACTCCAATCTAGCTTGGGACCAATTACCAAGAGCACCTGATGCTCTCAGATCATAGCCTGAAACACCTTAACAGCTTACAGATATTATGCCACAACTTTGGAAACAAATTGAACAGGATTTTCTCAATAACTTGGTGAAAAGCATGCAGGCAGGATGCCGAGTGGTTTCCAGTGAAATTTTATACCTCCTCTTGCCTGTGTATTTTTGTTTCTGTGAATACATCTCTTCCTTGAATCTTATAAGCGTAACCTGTGGAGCTCCGCATAATCATATTTTAGAAGAAATTTGTGTCTTTCTGAAGAGAAAACGCAAATTGATTCAATATCCTTTACCCTTGACGAGCAGTTTATATTCAACGAGCCGAGCTGTTTTACATTATCTTAATATCCGAAGAAAACAGAAATAGGTACTATGTGCCTAAGTCCTATTCGAAACAGCGCATTCAACACGCTTATTGAAAAAAGGGAAACACTGTCGACGGCAGATTCAGTTCACTTTAGGAGCACTCTGTTGCGAGAAAGATCTGTTTGATTGAAATATCCCGGCATTGAGATCCAAGGTCCGAAGTTTCGGGAAGAAATAAATAGTTTAGCTCCCGAAATTTCGTTCGTCTTCTTTCTTGTAACGAACCTCCCTGGGAGAAGGTGCTGATGCGAGTTGAAAAGGATCATATAAATTCGATTCCGCTAAATTAAAACTCCCAATCCGCTTAATTGGATCCCTTAACTTGAGGAGAAGGACCTTATTGAAGGGTTGTTAGATTAAAAGGCACGTACACCCCGATCCTATTACAAATTCTCCTAGGATCCGTGCTGAGTTCGGTTGCATAATTCATCGGATTTCTTCAGTCGGTTATTTCGAAGTTTGCCGGAAGTTTTTCTGGAGTATGAGGGGCATTGTTTAATATTTGCGGAGATGCCCCGTCCCAGAGAACTTTTCCAATAAAGCCTGTTGATGAAACGCCAAATTCTGTAATCCGGAAGACGGAGACGTTGATGCGTTTGCAGATATTCAATATTTGATTTCTCATCCAGTTTCCGACGAGAAGTTCATAAGAAAGGCCAGAATATAAGCTCTTATATTGAACAAGTATTATTTGAGGGTATCTCAAGAGTACGTGAGTCCTCCTCGTGAACATTATCCGTAAGACAAAAGCAAATATCAAAATATCATTTTCGTGGGAAGTATCGTTAATGTTTTATTTTCATTAAGTTTCCACCTCATTATTGAAAATTATCAATGACTTGAAATTATTTTATTCACTATTTTTCCACTGAGCAGGTGGTACGGATGATATAGGTATTCAGCCAACTAGTGTGAGTCGGTAGCCAGTTACTATATTGAGCAACACGTGGGTTTTCAAATACTGCGTAGGTTGAGAAAGAAAAAATACCAACCACAATGAATAATGTATGATATTATACTTACTATGATAGCATTGAAAGCATCGGTGACAGTATTTGATCTGAAATTAGTTTTCCCATGTCAGCAGAAGATTATGCAGTGTAGTAGTTATTGTATATCAGAAAATTGTGGAAATAATATCGCACTATTATCAAATATGTAATTATTTTTGTTTAATTTTCAACTCAAAGTCAATTTGAACATGTAGTGTACAGAATAACCATTTATGGATATGAGTTGAAATTGGGCAGCTTAGTTATAAAATATTAGATTGATATGGGCGATCCATATTTGATCTTGAAAAAGATTAGGTATACGATTTTCACAAAATAGGTTTTTAAACCACGACACGTGTTTCGCTATCACAATAGCATCTTCAGTTGGTTGAAGATGTGTCTTCGTTGAACTTGTGCCCTGCATTCGACAGATTCTCAGCAAACGTAGAATTACCTATATATTTATAGGGATAAAAGAAGTTAGTGCTTTTCAAGTAAAAACATATCACAAATATAAAATGATGTCTTATGGAGGAAATAGTTCTGAAAAATATCAAACTTTCTGAAATCGAAAGATATCAAATTAAAAGGGGAACTACTCTGAGGTAAATACATAAAGAATAATAAAGGTCCAGCGAATAAGATAGATAAATGTGGAGTTTATAAACGCACTTGTAGTGATTACTCATCTTTTTAAATAGGTCAAACTGGTGAAACATTTCAGAAAATAGAAACTAAAAGTCAGGAACTGAATTTTTTAGAGAGTTTGGAATAAATGTGGGTTATCGCCAGATTTATTCAACCATCAGATTGACCTCAATAACTTCCCATTACTGAATTTGTTTTGAATATTCGCGTTCAACTAGTAGTAGTATTTCGACAATTTTGTCGCAAATATAAGATGAATGAAATAAACAAAAAACATATAAAACTTTAACGTTGAAAAGGAGAAAATAAAAACTTCGTTGAAAGCTAAGGGAAGATGATAGTTTTCGATAACATCGAGGAATAAAGATTCTATTGTGAACTCATAGGAAAGTTCCAATTTCTGTATTATTTAATGAACGATCCTCTGATTGTTACGTTCCCTAAAATTGCTCAGAAGGTTTCGGAAACTGTCATTACCTCCTCTATATTCTTAGGAGTAGGTAGAGTCAAATGCTTGACTCTTTGCTTTGCATTTTATGCAAATCGTATAATCTGTTTTGAGTTCTATTGTTATAAGAAACTTGCTACTATACAAATAGTATAATTTAGTGATCACTAAACGATGATATTTCGATTCTTTCGAATTTGTTTCTGCAGGTCTCTATTATTGTGATATGAGTGAAAGTAATAAAAATTAGTGAGTGAAAATAGGAAATTATTTAATATGAGTTTCAAAAAATTCACTCAATCATAAATGAAAAGCTCCCAAACTATATTAGCCCTTTCACAATAACTAATTCACTGAGATTGATCCATCGAACCAATCTGCGGATAATCAATTTGAAAGGCAGCTTCGACATTAATCAATTGACTGAAAGGACAAGCAAAACATTTCAAAATAATTATGGAAGCACTTCACATCGCTGACTCTCCAATTAGTGCTCAAGAGCTCTGAAACATTATCCGGAAAATTTCATTCGAAATCAATATTCCTTAATGAAAATTTCAGATGATATCATGTCCCACTCGATATAATTGATTTACCAGTAGTTTACTCTCCAAATATCAGTAATTAAATTAGTTATACGAGTATCCTCATATTATGATTCATAACTTTCATTTAGATGGGTACTTCCACAAACAAGAAGGGCGAGGCTTTTTATTTTCATTTATAGCGAATATCGTTGTTCATTTCAGAAAAGAAAATCGAACAACAAACTTATTCATTTGTAAATTATGTTTTCTGCTTGATTATTTTCATCATGATATAAATAAACCGATAAGTTCTTAGTGAATAATCGTTACCCAAGTTGGGATTTATTTTTTCTTCACCAATTTTTTTTTTCTCTAAATAAAATTTTGTACTTCTCTGTTATATTGTTTGTTTAGGGAATTTGTCACAAAAATTCGATTTTTAAATTGATGGATTTTGAACTTAGATATCCCATTCCGATTCATCGAAAAATCCTGAAAATTTCCAACGGATATGAAAGTACCTTTCATTACTTAAACTCAACACAGTAGGAATTCCTCAGTTGATCTAAAATTGTTAATATTGAGGCGCAATGAACAGGTTGGCTAAAAACTCTACAAATCAACCTGTACAACAAATATTTCGTAACACAAAACGGAATTCGGCGAGTACTCAAGTTGATTTTCCCAAAGGCGTTGAAAATATTCCGGAATGGTTTCACTTTGCGGCTCAAATTGGGATAAATTAAATTAAATTCTTACTTCGCATCACTATACTGTCTTCATGAAATAAGAGGCGAGCGAAATATCAATAAAGCCGTCAGTTCCAGTTGAGGAAAGAGATGATAGTCGGATGGAGCAAAATCTGGTGAATATGGGGGGTGTTCTAGTAATTCAAACCCTAAACCACGAATTTTCTGCATGGCAACTGAGATTTGTGTGCAGGGGCGTTGTCCTGCAAAAACAAAGCACCTTTGTACAGCTTTCCGCGTCTCTTCTCTTCAATTTTTTTCAGTAGAATGGTCAGTACTGTCGAATAGTACTCTCCGGTAATTCTTCCGCCCTTATCCAAAAAATTAATCATGATTACTCCACGGCAATCCCAAAAAACTGAAGCAAGAACTTTTCCAGCAGATTTTTGGACACGAAACTTCTTAGATCTTGGAGAACCAGAGTGTCGCCATTCCATCGATTGCTGCTCTGTTTCTGGATCGTAGAAATGTACCCAAGTCTCATCTATAGTAACAATTCGGTTTAAGAAGTCTATATCGTTTTCAAATCGAACACAGATCGAACGCGATGCCTCTACCCTTGCACGCTTTTGGTCAACATACAAACATTTGGGGATCCATTTTGCAGCAATTTTTGTCATGTCCAAATTGACTTGAATTATATGGTAAACGCGTTAGTATGAAATATTCAGTGCTTAAGATTATATGTTTTAGCCCAATTCGACGGTCCTTTCCGATCGGTCATCATCTTCAATGGAAAATTTATCACTTTTGAAGCTTGCAGTACGAAGGACATTGATCACCAAGGGTATTAAGCATATCTTCTTAAATCTGCTCACCTCATAACCCTTTTAAATACAGGTACTTGATGGTTCAATTTATTCCTCAATGATCCATATTATTCTTGATCACAAGCATTCAAAAAAACTGCGTTGGAAGACTTGCTCAGTGAAAAAAGATATGTATCGCAACTAATAAATTTATCAGTACCTCTAATTATCAGTGGAAGAAACGACAGAATCACAAGAGTTTGCATTCGCCATTTTGCAACTCAAACGTGCATAATACAATCCCGCATTAGAATTCAAGGTGTTCTGCCGCCACTTGTGAAGTTTATAACCAACTGAAAATAAACTAAATTGAATCCTCCATCTAATCCCGAATTAGTTGCTGAGCTATTTTCAGGAAATCGACGATTTCGATTGGAAGAAAGTTGAGAAAGAATCTGCTGCTCTTGGGATATAATGTGTTTCTGGGGGCCACAACACCGAGTTTACATAATTTCCCGATAAGAATTCATTTGGTTGAGCAGCCTCGAAATCTTTCTCTTACTGCAATTCGAGAAAATTAAATTCGAAAATTGCTTTCCCCCAGGTTTATTAGAATACAGGTTTCGTCTCATTCTATCTATTGAATAAAAATGTAGAATCAGGCACTCGAAGAGAATAATCTATACCTAATAAATAATTGAAGAAATACGATAATTGAGTTAAATTTCGTTATTATTATCTTTACTCAGGTGGACCTTTTCTTTGAGATTTGGATGGACAGTTCGTCGGAAAACGATCTTAAAATTAACCACCAATTGATTAATTGCATGTGTGGTTTATAATGTGACATTTCCATGATTCAAGTGAATTTTGCCAAATTTTATCATGAAGGTAATACAAGTGGCAAGATACTGTCGTAAAATTTGATAGGGGCTATTGGTTGATCACCGATGAAATATCCTATTGATCAGGTTTTTAACATATAATTATTAATCGTATTGAATCGTCTTATTTAACTCTCCTTCGAGTTCGACGATGTCTCCGCAGATCAATAATACACTTATAGAAGAAAACAATGAAATGTGGAGACCACATGTTTGATTTGCAAGTTTATGTTCTACTCGTTTTTATTGCTTCGATTTATTCTTATTCATTTGACACAATCTATTCATTTATAATAGTCAACTTAGAATTAGAAGTGACAAACAAATAGGGAATTATTTGCAGGACTGCCATATGAACTTGGTAAGAGACTGATGCCCATTTTCATCAATAGCACCTAAACAAGCGAACATACCTCTTAGAATTCAGCATGGGGCATTACTATCAACTTAAATTTATTTTCTCCCTACTGTTACAAGGTGGTTCCTAGTGAGGAATAAGTAGCTGACTGAATTTCGTCAGAGTTATGCTCTGTTATACAAATTATCATCCGATCAGTTAATTGCTTTTTTGATAGCGATTCATCGTAATGTGCGTTCAAAAAAAGTCGTCATCAAGTAGGCAATGGAATTTTAAACGTCGATATTTCGTGTCTAAACGTAATTCTTAGCTTTTGCTCTACTATTTTTCAGGGGAACTGTCAGGTTAGAAGTTAACATTTTGGATTGTTGTTGAATTAAAATCATCAGGAAATTATAAAGATGGTTTTCATGGACGTGTAAAAAGTATTTATTATTGAATCCTACTTCAAAATTCAGAAGAAAATAGAAGGAGAGTGGAAATATTCTTTAATATTTCAGAGCCATTTCCAATGTTGCTGAAAGAATCAATCCTTCTGAAGTACTGTTTAGCGATGCGTTGACGGAACAGGTATGTTCAATTAAAAAAAGTTGTGGTCGACCAAAGAAGTTTTCTTCTTTAGTCAGAGATATTCGGCAATAATGAAAATATGATGACAGAAAACAGAATCTCCACGAACCTCTGTTCGGTTTTTATCTCAAGTGGCTGGCATATCTGTTGGCATAGGTATTTTATGCCAAACGATTTCGAATGAAAGACAGAAGTTAGTTTCCATAATAAAGATTGACATGTTATCAGAAAATTGAAAAGATTGATTACATATCCTTGTAGCATCCAAAAAAAAATCGGAGTTCGGTATGCATAGGTCAATGGCAAAATATGGGACCTATTCTCTTCTATTGAACTTTAACCGTAGAACGTTATGAAAAAGGAGAAAGCATCATGCCTTTTTATAGCTAAATTGAATTTTGATAAATTGTCCAATATTTATTTTCATGTAATTCAGTTCGTTAGTTTAGTCATGGATTTTAGTGCCTAACGACTAAACCAATTCAATATTTATAGAGAATTAATAAACATACTGAGAATAGGTAGAACCTTTTTATCAAAAAAAAAACATAATACCACAATCCGTTCAAGATTCACGTCTCTTACGTATGAAAATAGTGGACATCGGTTAAAAATTTTACCAAGAATTTTTCTTCTCAGATTGTTTGTCTTGTGATCTGGCTCAATGGAAGAAATGCTTTTCGCACTTTGGGCTAAATTAACTTTTCCTCAGAAGTACCTTTCCACTTTCCCTACAAAATTACGATGTATAGGTTAATGTCATCATCATTTAAATTTTGGGAAGGTGAAGTAATTCAAGAAAGGACCTACGAACACCGAACACCGAATATCAACGTTTGAAATTCTATAGCCTATTTGACGACGGATTTTTTTGGAAGCACATTATTAATAAAGAGAAGTATTTGTACTGGAACTGTGCAGTGCGAGCGTATGACATTCGTGTTAAATGACTAAACGAATACGTCAACGTCAATTGGGTGTTTTGCGATATTTCCTTAGTAACTAACCTTAGTTAGAAACAAATTTGAAACAAGTTATGTTCTTCAATGAACACCTCTGCTGTTCTAACGATATTTTGGAGAAGAGAGCGAAATTTTTTCAATTTCATTCTACATTTAAGAAAATACAGAATGATATTACATATTGACAATGAATTTTAATTATTTTGAATTTTTTGCCATAATTCCTTCACGTTGAATTTGTGCAAAATAAACACAGTACACACAGTGATATCTTCTTCAAGAAAATTAATAATTTGTGCGTCAAATATATCTTGCAAATGAGGCGTTAAAAATGGTAAACGTTCTTCACTTTTTCGTTGATGAGGGTCAGAAAATTTTGAGTAAGAAATATTTCGGTGATATTCTCGATGAGTCCTCACTAAACATTGTTATTTCCGATAGGGTATCACTTCCTGCAGTATTGCCAGATATTCACAGCCTGTATAGAATTTTACAGGATTCTTCGAGTACGTGCATCCCTTCTGAGCCTTTATTTATCTTCCCCCACAGGCCCATCAATGAAGTATGATATACCCTTAAGAAACGACATCAATTCGAAATACAGAACATCATCAAGTCCTATCAGGAATCCAAACGTAAGCCACAACAAATGAAAATTGGATTATCTGCATTCAATTCGCGAAAAGTACTCAGAAATATTTGCCCCGTCGTTCGAATCCAATTCTTTTCACGTTACAACGGCAATACTTATGTAGATATTCGAATTTGCATATACTCCGGAATAAAATTCGGGGAATATAGGGATTCTAATCACGCCCTTAGATCTCCTGGAGGGAAACATCTTCGAGTTGCACGTTAATTCAATTGAGTTATATAAGTCCGCATTTTATTCGGCATGTTTATTGAATGCAGGACGTCGGGAAATGTGAAATTCGGTTTCTGTTGAATCCGAAATGCTCAAAGTGTGCTTGCGATTTAGATGCAGCTATTGAAATGCCAATTTCGGTATACAAGACCGAATGCGGGAATAAATAGGCTTTCGAATATCCGGATTAGTTTCGGCACCAGTCCTAATTCAATCTGGGAAAGAGAATTTTTTTTTTGAAATTCTCTGAGTTCTTTTCGAATATGAATGTCACTATAGAATCTTGTATTCTGTCGTTTCGAGAATTGATAGA
The DNA here is from genome assembly GCF_907165205.1 of Coccinella septempunctata. Taxonomy (NCBI): domain Eukaryota; kingdom Metazoa; phylum Arthropoda; class Insecta; order Coleoptera; family Coccinellidae; genus Coccinella; species Coccinella septempunctata. The sequence goes on along the minus strand of NC_058194.1, from coordinate 17,725,152 downwards.
TGACATACCCCGTCTAAACTTCACTCAATAATAATATTAATCCACCGTAAATACATAAAGTGATCACAGTCGATGAGTTTCCTTGAGCATAAGGATATTCATTAATCACTTGTGATGAATTTTCATATTCAGAATCACGGACAGTTGCCAGTTGCCTCGAAACAGAGAGATATTGCTACCTTGCGATATTGAAACGTCAGAAGTGGCCGTAACAGGTTCTGAGATATTGAAATGAATACAGAAAAAAATAAGGTGACTTATTTAAGAACTAATCCTTTCCCAATAGTCTATAAAATAAAATATGGTACGCACATTTGATGGTTTTTATTCGATTAGTGTGATGGCCCGCATAATAGCTATATGGTAAATTATTTTAGTTGTCCTCTGTCATAATGGTCAACTGCGCCCATTACAGGGCATTCTGGGAGCACCTAACGAGAACAGGTTTAGCAGAAATTGACGAGTGATAGTTCTGCAGGAAACAGGAAGGGACTCCGGATCTCCTGGTTAGAGAATTACTCAGCATTGCTAGCCAACGCTAAAGAAGCTTTGAAAGAGCAACTTCTTGAAGCAATGACGTTAACCACCTTGAAGTCATCTCATATACTCGAGTTCATCAGAACCATTGAGTATTTGATAGTTGTTGAGCCGACGATGCTAAATCGGTATTAACTCGATCGTTGTGGAGAACTAGCGGATTTTGAAGATTGATATGCTCGAGTACAATAATCGTTTTTTTTTTTACTATTCTGTCAAGCTGTCCTAGACAATTCCCCCTATAAACAGGTCTAATTTTTGGTAGAGGTACTCCACATGGTCCAAGGCATCTCCCCCTATATCAATCTGACACGCTCGAGGAAATCCCGAATTTCCTTCTTGGGCTCCCCAACTATAACCTAAAAGTGTTAGAACTCTGGAGGGGATGCTATAGATCGCGAATCATTGAGAACCCCAATGCAGTGGGCACAAATAGACTCCAAAAACGCAAAGTAACCACTTATACAATTGAAATCTAGTTGGGAACACACCGCTTTGTTGTCTGTTATATTTGTTATAATAATCTCACAAACACTATTCAACGGATGTGGCGGATAGTTCATGAAAATCCATAATTGAACTACAATTCAGTACATGGTTTTAACTAGGAAGATTTCAAACACTAAATTTGAATACCTACACCCACCTGAAGATGCTATTCTGAAATAGCGAAACCTGTGTCTAGGATGTATTTCAGTTACTAGCTACAAACTCTGTCTAGGGAGCTTGTAGTGATATGCAATAATGCTTGTCCGGTTCAACAAACATTGCACATCTTCATACATTTAAAAGGATATTGCCTTCAATACGGGTACGGGAAATGGGAATTGATGGATGTTGGGGTATCTGAATTAATTTTGGTGTTTTTATTTATTCAATATTACATATACCTGACTCAAACGGTAGCATTTAGCTGGAATGCTTTAGCACCAACATAGTACCAAAATAAATGAACGAAATAAATATTACACATTGTGGCTTGAAAAAGGTTGCTTTTGTCACAAACACCTTGAAATTAATGTTTAATATTGATTGGAGCATTGTGTCGATGAGGTTATAATAATAATAATAATAATAATAATAAAGGTCTTTATTCAATCAATTTCATGGAAACTAAATGAAAGTTTGAGGAATGTTTGGCTAAAAGTTCGCTAAAGCATTGGCAAGCTTTTATAATGTCTGCAGTGGGTCATGTAAGCGTTGTAATATTATAACATTGCAGACCAGACACGTTCAATACAACTTTGGTCTGAAGCGATACAACTCGGATCAATCCAAAGAGATGAATAGTATCTGTTACACTTTCTTCGGCAAATGTCTTGCCAATCAAAGTTTACCAGATAATTTTTATGAATTCATATTCTATTGATGATAACAAAACATGCATCATCATTCATAAGGTATCGATAGCACACTTCGGCTCTCGGAGCCGAATTTTTCGTATGAAATTGCTATTCCTATCAGTCTCTGGACTACGAATCCATATTCTAGGTTTGACCTTAATAATAATTGATTTAATCGAAAATGTTGCCTACAGCTCCCTTAAAAGTATATTTTTCAACTGAAGGATAACTCAATTGTCCAAGTTATGTTACATGGGAATAATATTGGCGAATAATTTGTGTTTCTTCACAATACCATAATATCTAGGATTGTATACAGTTTTTCAAACACTCTTCTCATCACAACATCGTCAATTGTAATTTGACATTTAAAAGTCTTCATCCTTTCAGTTATATCTCAAGATGCTTGATTTTTGTTGTTTCCCTAATGGTGCGCAATTCATCCTGAATTCATTTTGCCAGTGCAAAAACAGGAAGCAAAATTCTTACGAAACACAGCTTCGTTTACTTCTCAAGAGAACGATAAGATAAGTCAACACTGAATTATTGAGTGTGTTACAAGCAGAGTTGCTGGGTCAAGAAGGATTTCCGCTCGTGGATGCCGAGTAATGCTTACGTTTGATTCCTTAAAATTATTTTTCATATTTGGCAGACGTCAAGCGAGAAGTAGGTTTTCTTTTCCCGGCCTCTTTAGGGATTTGCCTTCATTATCCCGAATTTCCTCCATTGAAATATTAGATATTTTATTCAGTATTTGCAAGGCAGAGACCGTTTCGTGAATTTTTATTGTTTAGTGATCTCGATTATTTTTCGAAGGGTCTGTTGGATTAAACGAATATGGCTTCAATGAAACTCATAGAGATTTCTTTGTGATGTTGATTTGCATCGATCGTATTTTTCCTTATTGGGTGTTCTCACTATATATGTGTGTATCATAACTAATTAGAAATATGTATTTGAATCACCGAATCCAGAGCTCAAATACGAAGATTCAACCCAAATCACCTATATGAGATATATATCCTGTGTTGCAAGGTATTTTATATATTTGAAAAGTTTTCTAGCCAAGTGCTTCAAACCTATTTGACCTTTTATTGTCATAATATGCGACAGGAGATGTTGTATGTTGGTACTCTAAACCCTTAAATATAAAGAATAGACTGCGCAGTTTTTATTAAGCTGTTAAGTAAATATGACAGAAAAATGTGAAAGAAAATACCGAACGTCCGGCCAGTAGTTGTCTATTTCTAGAAATTTGATTGGCCTACACACACTTCTACAGAAGAGAGATATGTAAGTAGAGTCATTCGGGGCAACTGTGAGCACTTTTGCCTTTCAAACCATACCCTGTTTCAAATGTTGAAGCTAGGAAAATTAAAACATATTCATAAGATACAGCATTTTTTAATCTATGAAAAAACATCAAAAAGCAAACAAACAAAAACGTTTTTTTTCTGCAGAAAAAAAAATTTGATAGTGAAAGTCGGAATGCGTTCACATACACCGTATTGCGGGTAAGCGTGCGCACCCTCACGGGGTAAGTGAATGCAGTGCTTAGTGAACCACACAATCAAAACAAATCACAAAATAATGTCATCAAAATGTTACAATATTAGAGAAATTCTGTTCATTTCAATACAGAAGCAGTGCATTAATGTTCGTGCCACCATTCCTGGTAAACACAACACTTGATACATTCCTCTGTTAGTAGCTCTTCATATTTTTCTGAACAAATAAGACAATATTGATCGATTGATTTGATTCATCCAAATGAACCCCTCTTCAATACATTTCATAGTCGAAATATACGCACTGCGCACACTTGCCCTCTGCGCAGGTGACTTGAATCTCTTCTATATTCTAGTCAAATGGCGGATTTTATCACTTTTTTCAAAATCTTTATTGAGCTTTCTATCTATAGCGATCTAAGATCTATATTTCCAACGTCAATCTGTTGCAATAAATACGAGAAGTGCCTTCATATTTTCTGTACGCAATTTTCATAGACAAAGAGAAGCGTTTTACTAGAGTCAATTAAATAAATCGAGGACCCTTCATTAATTTCATTACGAATGAGTTGGGATAATTTTTAGTGCATTATTTTAACCAGACAAATTGTAGTTCAAATTTTGCTGTTATTCGTTTCCAATAGAAATTAGTGATGGTATTCACGAACTCAATGCTGTAAATATTGGATATTCAATCATCGCAGCATAACTAGCCACTATTTCGCCATTCCATTCCAGTCATGGATTCCTGAACTAATTATTTATTGTGAAGCAAATTAATTTTGTACAGCGATGGAATGGTTTTTCGTTAATAGTTATTGATTTGTGAGTCGTCATATTTAAAAGCTCTTGCAATGTAAAAAAAATGAAGAAAATTTAACTTGTGGGAAATCCTTCAAAAATCACAAATATCTCTAAAAGTGATGGTTTTCGGTTATAAATAGAAATGGCTCAAATGACAGCAAATGAGTTATAATAATACTTCCTTCAGTGATCATAATTAGGGAGCCCACGATGCTAAATCGAGATTTACTTGAGTATCGTGGAGGCCTAGTGGACTTTGAAGATTAGATGGTAGAAAGGAAAAAGAGGTTCTATGATGTATGCACTTTCAGCGGTGGGGAATGCATCTACAGGTTTTCAAAGATGTAAAAAAGTGTCTCTGATAATAAATTCATGTTAATCTGACAGTTTGCGTGGTAGGGCTGGCCTACAGAGGAGTTGAAAATTGTGAAAAGAATTTTTTTCGAGCCTGCAGATTTTTAGAGGATATGTTGATTGGAAGCTATTTTTCAAGAGACTGACAATTCGGACGTAATGCAAGGTCAAAGCGGACCTTTGAAAATGCAATCTGACAGATTGAAGATGATAACAATGCATTTTTTTCGAATATCTCGCTTTTCGTACCTCTTATCGTTTTTTTTTTCAGTATGAAAGTTGTAGATAATAAAATTCTATAAAACTTTTTTCTAGAGCAATTTGACACACTCTTAACCGTTTTCGAACTAGGGTGATGAGGGCGAGGAGCTTAGCCACACATGCGAAAGGCCAAGGTCAATATAGAATACCAGTCCAATGTACATTCATCGCCTTATATCTCAAAAACATTTGAAGGTAGAAAAATTGCTTTAGACGAAATTTGTAGAAAATGCTATGCTCTACAATTTCTATGAGAAATGCGAAAACAATTTGAAGCCTAGGAGAGGGGATAATTGAAAAAACTGATTTTTATGGCCAATTTTTATTGTTTCGGCTTACTGAAACTGTCAGATTTTTTTTCTCAAATATTTTTGAATGATTAGCTCCCAAATAAGAGAAAAACTACCGAGCTCGGGAATGTACACGTGATGTTTGTTCCGCTCTTCCACACATTTTCATCACGTTCAAATTGTCAGATTTTAAAAATGTATACTTTTCGACATGTAACTAACCACATATATCTTAAGCTGACACGCCCGAGTATGTACAGGGTGGGCAAAATTGGTTATAGCTCAGCAAATAAATCTGTAGAAAAAAATCATAGTACGCCACTGGATTGCTATAAAAAAAGTGTCTTGCATAATGTCGTCACTTCAACATCCTAGCACAAACAGAAACGGAGATAATGACCTATAACTCAAAAACAACAAGAGGAATGCAGTTGATGGCATTATTAGTTTCTCGAAAAAAGACGACATATATGGAACATTCATTTTTCTCTTTCCCGTTGGGTTAAAAAGTTGTAGTTCAGGTATCACCAATTTTGCCTACCCTGTACAATGTTGTTTACTATTCTGACAGGCTATCCTAGACAATTTCCTATATATAAAGGACTAATTTTTGCTAGAGGTACTCTACAGAATCCAAGGTATTTCCCCTTATTTATATTAATCTGACACTCTCGAGTAAATATCGAATTTTCCTCTTGGGTTCCTCAACTATCACGTCTAACATGGAATTACCCTGTATAATTGAACCTTTCAATAAAACAGTCTCGCCCACCAGATGTAATTTGGCTGTCTGTTCAAGGCATTTCACAATTTTTTCCCATAACACTAGCGAGGCGGATAAAACGAAATAGAACATGAAATGATTATGCAGAATCCTTCCTCCCGGAATTCCATATCCTTTGTAAGGAACACTTCAATAACAGACGGAATAGTCAAAATACCTAGCTCAGAGCCGAATTACGTTTTAATGTCCTCGGAATATCCCCAGGGCCATCAATCCAAGATGTGATTCCGGGGTTCTATGAAGCGTACACCAAATCCGGGCAGATATAGTATCGCGATAAGTGGTTTTAGAGCTACACTTTCAATCCGAAATAAGCTCCAATCATAAAGTGTTTTATATATCAGGGAAGGGAAAGAGCCGCTTAGAGGAGATCCCTGGAATAGATAATCATAATATTTGCCTTTGGTCCTTAGGGAATTGATGAGCTTATATGACCCGGATTGCGGATTACCGGAGCGCCGACCTTAAAAAATCGAATCGGCCACCTTTGAAGTTTATGTGCTATTTCTGCAGCCCACCGCGGGGACGAAACGGGGACCCGGGCCAACGATATTGTCGACGGTCAGGAACCTTCAATGCGAGTGAATTAGATGGGGTCTGGTGATTTCCTCCTCAGCTCATTTCGGAGGGAGCAGCAAAAAAATAAATCGATTGCTTTTTTTATTCTTCCGGAAATGTGGGTTTGAAGAGTAGTCCCACAATATTGTGAGCTTTTTCAATTATTGTTGAAGGGCCCTTTGGGATAGCATATATTAGAAATTTAATATCTTTACTTCCGCGGCGATATCAAATAATTATGTACGACTATCAAATACGCCAAAATGTTTGAATATCAAATAGTTAGGTAGTTACATGAATTTGTCAGATCCAATGAGATTCATATGTCACCAGTACCGATTATCTTGGTGTTTCTGCCAATAAAGGTTGATTTTCACTATTACTTCCATATCCTCTCTTTTTCTTCGACCTAAAATGTGGTGTAATGAATCGAAGTAGGTATGTATACTATATACACTTCTTCTTCTATTGGTGCCTATCCTCTGTGGATGTTGGCAATCACATTGGTCCACATTATTTTATTGACAGCCGCCCTGAATACTTGAATGGTCGTCATCCCTGTCCACTGCCTTATATTCTTCAGCCATGATGTTCGTCGGCGCCCCGGAGACACTACACCTTCCATATTCACAACATATTGTTTCTAACCGTCGATACCCATCATACCTACCATAACCTTTCCGTAACCTCTACCTTTCATTCACATGAAATATATATAGGTACGTAACTTGGCCTTAAATTGCCCTAGGAGGAATATCATCTCTGCATCAAAAGCTTCTGTTGATCTTGGTGGAGGATCACCCTCGTCTTTAGAAATGCTACCAGTACTCAAATTAGTATTGTAGCCAAATCTTGCTTTTGACTGAGATTGTCTATCGACCAGGTCCAGTCTTCCAAGTGATGATTCTTCTTTTCTTCAGTTGTTCGAGGAACGCTAAAGGACCCTCATGTTGTGCAATCATCATTGAAGTATACAGGGTAGACCACAAAGGTGTGAAAATTGATTATATTTTATCAAATGAAACACTCATTATTATATTATTTATTATTTGAACCAGGATTGTGGCTCGATTAGCTATATAGATCTTGCGACCATATAGATCTTCTGTTCTCTCATTCATAAAAACTAAAGAGGTGGTCGATGGTGTTCATAAAATCGACATCATCCTTAGGAGCCTTGGCTGTTACCTCGTGAGTATTCAGGACCATTTTCCCCACATGAATGGTTCTCAGGCCAGCCAGCTCTGGACACACTTGCATACCATGGGATCAGCTGCTCCTGCTTCTGATCCACAGAGCCTACAAATCTCATCTGCTAACTTTCCTTTAGTGTACAAATGATATGTGTACCGACAGTGCCCCGTCAGGAGATCCACCATTACCCGAAGCTCACCTCGTGGCTGCTCCAGCAGCTTTCTGATATAGGTCGATGAAATCATAACAAATTTCTTTGACTGAGTAAGTCCAGGAGTGCTTCTTCCAGAAGGTTATTATGTTGTTCAATTTCCATTGTTGGATCGCTGCCTTATATTGGTATTTTCCAAGCCTAAAGAAACGCTCTTCTTCATAAACTTTTTAGGGTTTTCACTCCCAATCTCTGAAACAAAATCAATTAAAAATGAAATCAACGATTTGCTCCTGCGTAAATTCTTGCACTAATTTGTCAGGAGCAAATTAACTAGAAAAAATTGTTGCCTGACAATGAACTGAAAATAAATAACTTTGAAATTATAATTTTAAGTTGTAACGTTTCGGAGTCTATATCAGACTCCTTCATCAGACGAAAAATCTATTTTCGAAAATCTTCTGAATTGTGGCTTCTGTTTGACATTGATTGTCAATACATATCAGGCAATTTCTTCCAGAGCACTCAAAACTCTAGGTTTTATTATAAGAAACACTAGAGATTTTAGGAGCGTTGAGACCCTTCGTTACCTGTATATAGCACTTGTGAGACCAACTCTTGAATTTTCTTCTATTGTATGGTCCCCATATACTTTGGCTGGTGGACTCTTCCTCGAGAGGGTCCAGAACAAATTCCTCAGGCATGTTTCGTTCAGGCTTGGCATTGCTTCTCGACTGTACTCGGCGAGTCATATGCGTGACCGGCTAGGGCTGCCTTCTTTAAGATCGAGAAGGTTCTCGGCTGACGTGCTTTTTGTGGCAAAGATCTATAGAGGACTTCTCTACTCTCCGGAGTTGCTGTCTAGGTTCAACCTCAATATTCCACCAAGGCCGATTAGGCGTGCTGATTTGTTTAGGCCTGGTTTATCGAGAACAAATTATAGTTTTCATTCTCCACTGCCGAGGATGATGAGGAACACTAATACAGTGAATGTCCTCGGGGTCGACATATTCAGTGGCGCGTTGTCAAGGTTGAGGAGGGATGTATCTGCTTTGATGAGTTTGTAGTCTATTTTTTGTCTCATTTTTATGGTGTTTTGTAATTTGTGCACCTTACAGTTATGATTATTGAATTTTAATTTTTTTTTGTATCTGTTTATATTTTTTTTTTCTTTGTAAAATGGTAGTACCGTAAATAAATAAATAAATAAATAAATAAATAAAATAGAAACAGAGACTGCATAGAAACGTTGATTCATTTTATTTTGAAATTACCAGATGACAGTTCCTTCTTTAGTAAATTGATCCAAATATGATCTATTCCTACCGAACAATTTGCCAAATTATTATCTTGATCTAATAGAATACACGTAGACTCTTTAATCTTTCGTTTATAATGGTCTGAAGAAATGCAGAATCCTCCCAGAATAAATTTCAATCGATATAAAGAAACGCTCATTTCCTCAAAAGCACAGTGCCCTGGTACCCATAGTAGAGTCACTTTATTGCCTCTGTCCAGTTGCTTTATGATATTATGGCAGCAGAGATATCTGGCATTGTGATTCCAGGGACCTCAGCGTGGCCTGACTGTCCGTGGTGATATACGAGTAGGTATGCGCCCCTTCGAGGTTCATCTCAATACCTCCTGAGCGTATACGTAAACAGCCAGTGCCCCGATCTCTAAAATAGAGAATTCACTTTCCAGGGCTTTAGAAATCCTCAGCTTAGATCCATATACGCCAATGCAGGTGCCCTTTCTGGTTTTGATCCATCAGTGAACCACGTGGATTCCTTTTTGTCCAAACGATTTACGAAACTTATTGCAGTAGGATGGTCAGCTATGGCCGTTTCAAAAAACTTTTAGAAATCGAAGATGATTGGAATAACATCGGATAGTTTTGACAAGAGGTTTGAGTCCAATTGATTCAATATCCTCATATGTCCAACCCAGTTTCCGGGTAGGAGATTCCTGTTAAGAGATACTCTTATTGCTTTCAGCAGGCTACATTTCCTCACAGGTATTTATGGGGAAGGCAGATCAAGTATGGCCTCAAGCGCTGTTGTAGGAGCTTTGTGTGTGTGCATAGCTCCCGTAACACCAACATAGGCCAGCCTTTGCAGTTTCTGCTACCGGTTGCGTGTGGTGACCTCTTCGGTTTTTGTCCACCATGCTAGATACGCATGGCCACAATAGGGCGTACTACCGCTATGTATAGCCACAGTGTCATTTTCGTTTTCATGCCCCATGTCTTTTCGAAGAGTCTTTTGCAAGCCCTCATGGCCTTCGTGGCTCTGGAAAGAGTCTTATCTATGTGTTTCCTCCAGTTGAGTTGGCTGTCCAGAAAACACCTAGATATTTTCACTCAATGGAGAACATCAGAGACTCTGAGGGCAAGATTTCTTTTTCTTGTGAAAGGAATCAGTGTTATCTTCGAGGGATTGATAGTCAGCCCCTCCTCCTCGCAGCACTTTTCGATAATCCTGTGAACAATTTGCATTAGGGTGCTTAGTGGGACCTCATGCTTGCCTCTAACAGTCTAACACTTATGTACAATAACGTTTATTCTGATTTTACACTCAATTTCAAACATTTTTTATGAACCATATGCATCTGAATCCATGATAATACTAGATATTATGATATTAAAACAAAATGAATTTAAAGAAACGAATTAATTTTAAACAAGGGCGTTATTAACCTTTCAAAATTGAAATATCAATTCTGTCTGTTTCAGCGAGTAAAAACGCCATGCTACTTTTTTGCATTTTCCTCATTTCTATCAGAATTCAGGAAATTCAGATAGTGGACATTTTATTAATTATTTTTCTCGTTTCTTTCTGCTGGAATTGAAGGAAACGAAATTTACCTCATTTATTGACTGCGGTTAATGTCCCGAGAGAGAAAATAACCGTCGACGTCAAATTTTCTCGATAGACCTTGTGACAGATTCCCCTCAATATTCGAAGAACTCAATGTTGCGTTCCCCAAGAATCTTACGTGGCAACTATATGCATAGAGTTGTAAATCAGGCCCTACTTTATATTCTGTACAACGCGATCCATCCGCCAAGAAAATCGCACTTACATATGTTCAGATCTCGTTATTTTTGTCGCACACCCTTGTTGTCAAGTGTGCATATCTGATAGAAAGCGGAAGTGAATTTACATGGGGGATATTCTGCTTCGACTTCGTCGTACAGGAACTTCTGTGACAGCATACTAATACGGCCAATTTCGGTGAGGCGCCAAAGCCGTACATCTTACCGGATTTATTGGCTTTACATCTCTTCGCATTAGTTCGAATCTGAATCGTAACTTCACTATTCTGTTGAAAATTTTGGTAGCTCGTGTTTTTGAATTGTGCAAATAACTGCAGATTCTTGATTTAATCAATTTTACACGTATTTTATTTTTTTTTTTTGGCATTTAATGTGAATTAATCTTGAATGATCAGTTTAGGAGGTGGGAAATTGAATTACTAAGTAATTACCATATGCGTTGTAACGGGGTCTGATTTTTTCCAACAAAAATTCACCTTCCTTTTAAATTGATGCGGCTACTTTTTCCGTTTTTGATTTTATTAGAATAATCCTCTCCAGAGGAATATTCACTTATCCCAGATATATTATATATCGAAAGGATTAAGCTCGGTTGGAGCCCTTTCAAGGTTTTTGGGCTCATTGTGGTTGTCGAGTCCTGGCTGCTCCTCGGCTTCCTGGTGTCCAGGATTATTATTATTATTACCAATATTTATAAAAATGTAAAAGAAGAGATGCATAAGAGCCATAAAAACCTTCAAACAATATATAAAAAGTATGAAGTTTTCATGTTTGATACAGAAGATTGGTACTGACAGACAACATTTAGCGCAGATCGCTGCCAAAAAGGTTGTGCATCACTCGAAATATGACAATAGCACCACGTTCGCATCGCTCCATGAAGGAGATGGAGTCAAAAATACATAGCCTGTCATCATATGATAGACGTCTGCAGCCATAGGGTATTCTGGTAGTACTGCACTGATCACTCTCCAAAAGCTGGCGATATGTAACCAGGAAAGGAAAGCAGATAGGTCCAGCATACTCCAGATGAGGACAAATATAAGTAGTGTAAAGAAGCTTGAAGGTTTAAGCAAAACAGCGTGGAAAGGATCTCCATATGATGTGTAAGATTTTATAAGCTCGGGCACAGACGTTCTGAATATGGGGAGAACCCACCCTGTCCGGTACTTCTCTTTTTAGTGTGATCAGTGCTAGCTGGTGCGAAAGCCCCTGAACAACTGAAAGCAAGAAAGGGGAGACACCCTGTCCTGCTCAAGCTCTTCCCATGCTTTGAGTACGATTCTTGGCTGGTGTGAAAGCCCGTTAAGAGCTGAAAACAGTGCAGAGAACCACCTCCAACCGCGCCTTTTTTCCTGACCTGCAAACTCGTAATTTTTGAGCTCGGACCCCATTGTCCGTTAAGTGAAAGTCTTGGCTCTGGCTGAATTGGTAACATCCGAAGTACGTTCGAGATAGATTTCCCTTTTTTCCGTTCAATTCACCACCTTCTCATTGCCATCTGTATATTCTATCGAGAAAATCTTTTAGTTGTGTATAGTGGACTCCCAATTATACCTATTATTTGGCACTTTTACTTGACTGGTACAAGATTAAAGCCCTGTAAATCGGTGGATATTAGAGTTTTGTTCCTTATTTCGAAACAACGAATAAATTTGTGGAGTCTTTCCATGGTTATCGCTAACACCCTAGGTAACAAGGAACCTTGCCTTTGACTCGAAGTCACCAGGGTAGGTTCGTTATTTCCCCTCTAATTAATAGCTGGCTCTCGAGTCAATCCGAGTCTGAATTATTCACGAATTTTTTCACATGGGCATCACAATCTTCTTGTTCGAACATTTCAATATTTTTTTTCACCCTAAATTGCACGATACAACAATTATGATTCTCTCGAAAGTGACCTGATGCATCTAATCCGATGAACTTGGTACTGAATCATTTATTGTCATATGTTTATGTTTTGTACCGTTTTAACGATGCCGGCGTCACCTTCCACAGTCCCGTTCTTGAGTTTCTTGTCAAACTTCTAGGGGTTGTATCTCAGCCATCTTGGGTATTTTGTATAGACCATTTTTGATTAAACGACTTTTTTTGATGAGTTCTACCTTCTATAAAAAAAAGCCTCACCTTTGAAAATACCCTGTATGAAATGGTTCGATTGGACCCAGTTCACTCTCACTATGGTAAAAAAAGAACTGTTCAGGGAATGAATATATAAACAGATGTTGATCCCGAGTGCTCACTTTACACAATTTATTTCCATTTATGTTTGACCACATTTATGTTACTCCCCACAATAGATGAAATTTCATTCGACTTCACTGCGAATTCGAATAAGAATCTTTCCTCATTTCATCGCCTTTCCGGCGATGGCTTTCAGCTCACTATGCACGTATAAAGATTAATACTTTCTGTGAGCCACAGTCTGTAGCAGAGATAATCAGATATGCAGAGAAGTTAACTTGGCCTCTCTTGAAAATGTTTTATTCAAGTCGTTGATTACAATTCACTAATCTACTTCACCTTAATATTGCATGACCCGCCTTGCTTACCCAAAGGAAATCTCTAATTACGCCTTCATTGAGAGTCGGTGGTAATTATGGAAATTGAGAATGAGGCACTCGTTTCCTGAGATGTAAATTCACACTCGCGATATGCTAAAGGGATTCGCCTCACTCGCAGTATGCAGGATATCTCAGAAATGGGAACTGCGAATTGCATGTGTATAGGACACAACATGTGCTAAACTCGAAGAAAACGAACTGATTATTGTGATAAACACAATGACCAGTACAGTTATTGATGAAAGAATTCGATATCACCTTTCAGAAAAAGAACTGAGCGGAATAATGGGAATTTTTCAGGTTTCTTTAAGCTCCAATACCTTTGATCCCAATGTGCCATGTCTAGAAATTAGGACCTATGCAGTCAATCATATTCAGGTTAACATTGCACCTCATATACGACAATATACACGCACGTAGATACATGAAAGGCAACAGCTTGCGACTACAAGAATATCACTTGTTCTCCTTCGTTTGTCTTAGAAACCATTAGGTTTGTTTGGAATAAAATTTTATGCTACTAATATTTTGAATTTTAAATTTTTTTTCAAATTATGACGGACAGTACTATACACTGTAGACAGGGATCACCTATGAATTTCTTTATTCTTGGTTTCAGTTAAATTATCTGGAACATTTGTTGTACATGTTTTCATCATCGAGATCTTGCCCTCTGAAATCGTATAATTGTAGTAGGCTACAGATGGCGGCATGAAAAATCATGTGGTGTTTATTACTGAACCTGTTTTTTTGCCTCTTTGAACGCATAGTTCGATTCGAATTGACAATAATTGAAGAAATGGAACTAATATAGATTCGTCAGTCATGCCGGAAGATATTTTGCACCTGTAAAACTTGACAGGATGGCCAGCTAGCTCTCCAGACATGAATTGCATCGACCATATCTAGGCAAAGATGTCTAGTAAGTTTTAAACTCGCATATTACGGTTGTCGTTCATTTGGAAAAATAAAAACGGTTGATTATGCTACCTGTTATTATAATATCCATCATAATATCCTCTATGAAGGAGTAACTGTTAGATAATTTTGTCCAAAGTAGAAATACAGAAAATTCAAAAGAATTTTGATGAGGATGATATTTACTATCCTCTTTATAAGTACGCTAGACTGTAACATGCATTCTTTCATGAATTCTCACCTTTTTTGGGTAATGTTTCAGTTTCTTTGTTTTCACTGAATATTTTAGTTTATTATGACAATTGTAGACTCAAAGATGGAGGCAAAGATTCCTGAAACATCATTTCGAGGAGAATCTAGTTCTTCTATTCCTTTTGTAATATTTGTGTATAGAAAATTCTAAACAATATGTATAGTAAATATATAATGAAAGAGTAGTTTTCTGGCAAACATACACCCTCATTTTAGAATAATGTTTTTAGTTTAATTTTAGTAATTTTATTTTTTGAATCACTTTTGAGAGGAATATTTTCAGTTTCCAATTCAGGATTCCGACATAACCATGTCGCACCGTATAAAATATCCTGAATTGGAAGATAACCGTGTTTTTTGTTCGCCAGTAGAGATAAGTCGAAATTAAGACGTCTTCATCGACGCAAATTTACCGTATTTCGACAGTCGGGGCACATCTGATTTCCGCACCCCCCCTGTGGGTATAAAATCAGATGTTCCCCCGCGGGTCACTCACTTCTAAAATCGCCGAATTTCATACGTTACGTCCGCCGTGTCAACTGCCGCCGTATTAATTACTTGTACTTACTTGAGAATTACTATTGAGAAATTACCATTTTTTGTTCCATTTTTTTCGAGGGAAAGTTCAGAATTGACTATTTTCATTTTGTTTATTTGGTTTTCTTCTGCGACTGTTTCGTGGTGAGGGCATCCGAACCCAGAGGTAAGACGACACTCCGTTTTTTTTTTTATATATTGTTGTGTTGGAACTGCAGCCTCCATCTCTACCCCTCCTATACCAGAGTCTGAATTCCACCCATACTGTCAATAAAGTACCCTGCCGGTGTGGATACCCGGGAGGTATAGGAATCACTTTGGGGTGGCTACCCTTCGTAGAGTTTTCCCGTTCGTTCCTGTGTTCACTCCTACGGTTAGGGAAGCACTCTGCTGGTGTGGATACCCGGAGAGTGCCGAACGCGCCTAAGGGTGAGTCGTCGTAATTCTGTGCCGTCGTATTTCATCCCCTAACCTGGCTGAGGTTCAATACCTGTCCGTCAAGTGTCCGTCTTAAGTTCTGGCTGGCGAACGCATCCGTGTACCCCGTATCGCGTTGAGATCGGATCTTGTTTCATTCCGTCCGTTTTTGCCCTGTAAATTCACTGATCTCGAGTTTTCTACTGTACGAATAATAGTGCCATTTGTGTTTCTTTGTACGTGTCGACAAATATAGTTTGTATACGTTGATTTTGACTTTCACTGGTTGTCGCTAACACCCCAGACACCGACGAACCTTGTCTTCGGCTCGTAGCTACCAGGGTAGGTTTGCTATTTTCCCTTTAAAGAATAGCTAGCGCTCGAGTACCCCGAGAAAAAGCCGTTACAAATATAATTTTATTCCTTATCCTAAAGTTCTATTCCTTGCTCTTTTATGGAAGCCATGGTGAGCAACTAAAGAACTGAACATTTGTTGTTTTTTTTCACAATTTATTATGGAATTGTTTTAAACCAGTCAGGAAATTTTGAAAGTCACATATTTTTGATTGCTGAAAAAAGACCTCACACAAATAAATTCTCAATTCGTCGAGTCCCAAACATTTCTATAAATTTTTGCTATTCGGCAATCTGAAAAAACTGACTCCCTAGCATCGAATCAACCTTCTTTCGCAAATTTCATCTTCTCTATATGAAATGTGAATAGGTGTTGAATCTCCAATTACTGAACCGATTGAAGAATGGGGAGTTTCAAGGAAAATGCCTCTTCCGCAGAAATGTTTAAATAGATTCATTGCCCGACCGAAACTTGTTCATTAACGTCGATGTTAATACAAATTTAGTGCAAATGAACTTAGGAATACTCTCTACTCGAAAACATAAAACGTTTTCTTCATCAGAAGCTCCAATTAAGTTGCATTCATTCAGCCAACATATGGCGCCTCTCAGCTGCTTGTGGGCACGAGGGTGAATGCTATTTTATCAGATTAGCATTGAAATTTTCTAATTAGAATCTGTGGGAATAGCTGTTGCTTCCTCATTCCTCCCAAGTTATCATTAAAAACAGGTCGGAGGGAGATTATAACAGTTTTCAACAAAGCACGGATTTCATTGATGGGTTCATTTATTGATATTTCTTGACATCCTGATAAAGATTTTTTCACTGTTCTTCAACTTTAACCATCTTTTATGCCAACTTTTCAGTTTCTAAGATACTAGGCGTTTCCTGGAAATAATAGATACCTAATTCAAAGCCCTATGATTTCTTAACTCTTGAATCGATTCCGATATCTTGTCTTTGATCCAAAGAAACTGGAGGTCAATTTTCTAGAAAATTGACCTGATGAGAATCCATGATCATTACCAGAAACTGAAATACATGATTTTCACAAGGATAAGTAATTTGATCACTACACGTGTTTTTCTATCACAATACCATCTTCAGATGAGATGTATTTATGCACCTACCTGAAGCAGCAATTCGAAAACACGTGTAGTCGTTAAAAACTCATCCCAATAAAAATCATGTGAGTGATTTAGTTTCTAGTTGTACTCAGTTTACTTTGGAAGGAGTTCTTCTTTATTCGTCATTTCCTAGATCAGTAACAGATTGCCCTACTTCTTAAGAAGAGGACCAAACAGAATGTTTTGAGTTCAATTCTTTTCTCAATCCTAACCATCCTAAAATTTTACCTTTTTGGATTATATTCTCATTCAGTGGAAGCCAAAGTAATGCTGGTACCAGTCGATTTTACTGATCACACTTCACCTCCTATTCTTTCGTTTCAAGCATATCTAATGTAATTTCATTCGTTCTCTTCCAATATTCCATTTCTAAATTTGGATATCTGAATATTGATTTCCATCAATTATTCTTTTATTCGAAAAGTGTTTTCTTCCAGTTATAAAACATTGCTCATCAGTAATTCATACGTCAAAGCTGGTCTGGTGGAATATTGAATATACTGAATGTTTTTCTAATTATATGAATTTCTTATGACTCTTTTGTATTCAGCAAATGGATCAATGTAATTTCTAGTTACCAGTTCAATGTATCTAAGCACCAAACATGTTTTTCTGACAGAAGTTTTCTCATAGAACTCGTAAGGTTTAATTTTGTTGGGAATGGAAATACTTGTGCCAAAAGATAATCCTGGAAAAGAAAAGACATTTCGAAGCTTCTCCCAAGTCGCAGAAGTGAATTACTCCTGAATTAGGTCTGCAGCCTTTCAAACAATCTCTGAAAAGTTTTATTGTCGCACAATAATTCCAACTCAGTGTGAGAAACTTATGAAATTTGTAGAAGAAAAAGAATTGCTCAACTGGAATTTTTAGCCACAAGTGATAATCTGTATCTTGTATGAAAACGCTTTTTCAGGAAGTACTTTGGAATTAATCACATAGAAACGTTAATTATGTGTTTATATACAGTGAGAGTCGCTATCATGGAATAAATTCAGTAAATCAATAACTCTACATTATTGAATTAATTTCAAATACTTGTGTTCAGCGAAAGGGCTTAGTTATCAGCAGAACTACTTGCGGGCGTTACTGAGCACTAAAATAAAGTGCTCGTACTTTTTTTTAGTGCTTAGAAACACACAAAGACTTTCACAATCATTGAGGACAATGCTACTGCACAGCTCTGGTAGGTACATCTATAATTTGAAAGAAAACAGACAATCGTATTGAGATTAGAATAAAATAATGAACTGCTACATTCGATTTCTATTTTATAGAGTAGGCAACGTTTCTCAGGCCATTTGATCTGTTTCTGCAGACCTAAAAGTTGAAAAAATTTTAATATCACTTCTGCAATATCACACAAACATTGGATTAGAATTAAACAATTTGTGCTGAATAGCTGGAAATTCTCAGTCAGAACGAACAGAGATTAGACATCGAGCAAGAGAAAAAAGAGAGAAATCCAATTTTTAATATCAATTTCTCTAATTAAAAACACAATATTTTTTCCTGACGTTTGATCCTTGTTCGTTTTACCTTAGGATTTCTAGCTTATAACTTCGGTCATGTATGACTGGGTTGAAAAAACTTGTATAGTTTTTATCGACTATCGCAGTAAGAGTTAAAAAATGAAATAGTCACAATATTGATCTACCAGAAGAGACAAAATAATTGAGAAAGATAAAAGATAATAATTCAACTCAATGCCACACATTTCTTCGAGAAAAAAGGTTCCATCTTCATCAAGAAATTATGTTCCTATTCTATTTCACAGCCTATGAAAGACTTCAGTTGTTTTGGTTTCAGTATCCCAGGCAGCAAGCGTACGTCTAAATGACGTACTCAATTGATGATTTCCTGACGGTAGACGTCATCGACGCGAAAATGACGAAGGCCATACTAACGAGGCCTTATTATTCTTGACCATTTCATTGAGTTCGTTTGGTTTCGTAATGAAAAGATAGGTAAATGTTCCTTTCTGTAATTGAAAAAGTAATTGCTGATTAAACAATCCACCCAGCATCAGTATGTTGTTGGTTTTGAAATGTACTCTGCAACTATACATATTTACTCTTCAATCCAAGCATTGATCGAAGCCTTTTTTTGACATTTCAATAATATTTGTGATTTGTTTCCAAAAGACTGTATCAAATCCAAAGTGATAGAAGCGTATTTGTTATTATGTAGGCATTCTTATTGAGAACCATACATCATTGAATGATTTTGAGATCATTTTCTAAGAACAAATCCAACTTGATTAATCAATGAATCATATTGTATACCTACTCTCATTTATGCTTCCACAGATGGAGATCTCCAAATGAAACAAAGTGAACTCAAATGCAATGATTTAAATTTAGGAAATAAAACAACCGGTCTCATCTGGAGGACACGAATGAATTCATATAAACGAAATAGAGTTAATTCATCACGTTTCTGGCCCTCCAGACATGGAAAATTAAAACAGAAATGGAATTAAGGAGTAGTTACGAGCAAATTTCAGACGAAAGTCGGATTAGTGTTGTCCGGGAAGAAGCAAGTTGCATAAATATGAAATTTTATAATTCCTTTTCTATTGCAGTAGCGACTTGAAGTGAGGGTAATTAGAAATAATGGGAACTAATGAAATGGGATAATCCAATACCTCAAAAACAAAATTTTCCATGCTAAGCAGAATTTGTGAGATATTTTCATTTGTGTTTCTTCACTTCTCTTCATGGATTCATTATTTGGTTAATCCTTAATAATTATTTATGAAATAGCTACAACATTCGTCCTATTTTGGGGTTCGTTGCTTTCTTGGTACAATAAGAGCACATTGGGATAACACATGGATATTTGAATTAAAGTATCATCATTGAAAATCATACAGGACAAGTCTTACTTTTTTCAAAGGACAACCCGTAATTTTCATCACTTTCAACATCTTCATGAAAAATAAAAGGTACCGATACAGTCCAATTTCATTTAAAATTTAATAGAACTATTTTTTTTACATAATCCAATCAAAAATAAAGTATGAATTTCATTATTATTCTTTCAGTTAGGCATACCAGATCAAGAGAGTTTGTTGAAGGATGATTATTGTTAGTTAATGGAAAATCAATACTTCTATATATCATAGAACGATAGTTCTTCAACAAGAGAAGAAAAATTTTGGAATGATGGAAGATTGATAATGAAGGGAATATATTGAAATGATTCACAAATAGCAAGAGAGAGGACTTATGAGGAATTGGATGGTTAATATCCAGTACAAAGTGGAAAAGGATTGAAGAAAGAAAGCTTCATCAAAGCATCTCCCCAAAACACTGTCCTAACATCTATTGAAACATTTCACATCCTACTTCTTGAATATGTTCCTTCAAGTGATGGGAATTTATACGAATATCAGATATTAGTCAGCAACATTTGCCCTTGATCTTTTTTGTCAATCATCACTGATAATGAAAATATCCTAATTCTCTATCTATAGTTTCTAGATAGGTAATGAAATCATTCGTATTGTTGCAAATCGTTCGAGTTCGAGGCTTGCTCAGGTCGAAATTTTTTTGATTCTTGGTAATATTTGAATCGCTTTTATTTTTGGTTAATCAAAGACCGGATATCCTATGATGAACGAAAAATTTAGGACAACACACCGACGAGCTTAGTATTCAATTCATTTTTTGTTATTTTTTTTTTCATAATAGAGGTCAAAAGCACGAAATAATCATCAAATCAAATCAAGTCAAAGCAAATTATTTATCGGTGTTTCCATCACAGGTCAATTAAAATCAATTTCAGAACGCAACAATTCGAATTACAGCATCAGCATAATAGTGTCATAAATGTAGGCATAATATATGTACAAATAGATAAAATCAATAAACATATATGTGCCATGAACAGGACATAAACATATTAGGCACAAAAACTCATTGCACGAATGGAGTTATAAATTTAGTTCTTCCAGAACGAATTCAACTCATAGATCGAGTAAAATGCATTTTCCAGCAATATCTCCTTGATTTGCTTTTTGAATTTTACCACAGACAGAATTCTTATCGTAGATGGCAGTCTATTATACAATTTTATGGCAGAGAACTCCGGATTACTTTGGGATTTTTTCACTCTTACAAAATCTTTTCTGATTTGGGATTTGTTTCTGGTGTCATAACCAGATAGCAAGCGATAATGCTTTCCGCTGCTGTGGATGTAAAGTAAGTTTTCAAGAATGAAAATTAATGAAAGAGTAAGAATCCTCAACTTTATGTAGATCTGCTTGCAATTCTCCCTATAACTCAATCCCCCTAGAATCCTGATTGCTCTTCTCTGCAATCTGAATATGGATTCTCGTCGAGCACAGTTGCCCCACAGCACAACTCCACCATAGCAAAATACACCGATCTCAGTGTTTTCTCGGAAAGCGAACAGGAAATAACTCTCAAGACGTACCTATATGTTTTTATTCAGAGTGGATGAAAGTTCTTTCACATGAGTACTCCAGGTAAGTGTGGCATCAAGATGCACTCACTCCCAGGAACTTAAGTGTAGGATTGTTGTCTGCGCTACACCCCTTTCTCAAACTCAGGGTCAGAGATTTCGTTTTCTCTTCATTCATGCTGAACCCATTTGCCGTGAACCACTCCACAGCTGCCGACTGAGCTCATCTATCTCTCTCTGCCAGATCTTCGACATCGCATGATCCACCCTGTAGTGTTGTATCATCCACAAACTGTGTTACCTCTGCTTCGGGTACGTATTCTGCTAGATCGTTTATATAAATTAAAAAAAGTGCTGATCCCAAATTGGATCCTTGTGATAGCCCAAGGGTCAAGTCTGTCATACGTCATACCCGAATACTTGCCATCCACATAAACCACCTGTCTTCGTCCACTTAGAAATGGCTCAATCAAATTCAGGGCTACAAAATCAAATCCGTATCTTTGAAGTTTGAAAATCAGTTTATTCCGATCGACACAGTCGAAGGCCTTTGATGGGTCAACGAAGGATGACAAGCAATGTTTGTCATTCTCAAAACAATCGATAGTATGGTCAACAAAATGGATTATAGCATCCACAGTACTACTGCCCTTTCTATATACAAACTGACTATGTGAAAATAAGTTATTCAGTCAAATAGTCAGTGACTTTCCTATTTTTCAGACTTTTCACTATTTCAAGTACCTCAATGAATCTAACCTCACGGAATTCAAATTGTATGTTACCTGGAATCTGCTTTCTATGATTGACTCTATCGATGAACTGGAGAGCTAATTTCCAATTATCTCCGATATAGTAGAGAAATGTTTGTAGGTAGTGACGCTCGATTTTTCTGCATATCATTTTTAACGATTTGCCAGGCTGTTCGACATCTATTGTTCGAAGAATTAATCTTTCCCTCATAATAAGAAATTTTTGCTTTCTTTAATGCCTTCCTATATATTCTAGAGAGGTCATTTCGTGCATGAAGCAGATTGATGGTTTTATCTAGAATAAAAAAAAAATCAAACCAGAAATTACCACTATCACAAAAAATAAGAATCCTTGCTCACCAAAAGCATATATTTTAGTGCCTCTATTCGGAACATAATTTAGGGCAACACACTACCAACATCGGCATCCTGAAGTTCCGCTTGAACTTTGTCTCACAGCCATTATGAATCTGAGGTTCTCAAGTACATAACTCAGAATTAAAATCGTAGGGAGTCACATGAAAGGCGGTATCGATCCAAAAACGTCTCGCTGCATTAGTGGAGCCAAACACACCAGGACCTGGTTTGCTTTGTAGATGACTTTTGACATAGCAATTTATGGAGTAGAATGCTAATGTCAAAAGGATCATTTGGATATGTCGTTCCTCAAAGAGTTTACGTTCGGGAGTTTTTAAATTATTCAAAGGAAACTTTGGTAGGAACGTTTTCATTTGGGAATTTTCACGACGAAATTAATTCTTCCATTTGGAGGGCGGCAGAGGGAATTGAAAATTTTCGATATGGAATTTCAGTTCTGAGAGAATATATTGTACCTAGTTTTATTCGGTCCATGGAGCTTTGAGGTGTATTTGAGAGTGGTGAATTATAATGAGGTTTTCCTGCATCATTCACACAAAGGAAATATTTTCACTATATAACATATAACGTGGTATTATTGCTTTGCGTATTCTAACTAAATTAATTTCTGGAATTGTTTTTATCCTGAGTATTATAGTCGACTCGAATCTACTCCAGTAAATGAACTACATGATACTTCAGTAGGTATAGATATATAAAGAAAAGAGACATACACTATAGTAGAAAAACCATTGTGCTCAAATATTCTTTCAAAATTGTTCAATATACTTTTTAAAGTCGTATTCTTTGAATTTCTGGTATTTTAATGGCATATAATGGTCATAATGAAAGATGTGGGTGAAATTTTGTGTTTGGAGAAGATTTGTCACATCCGTGGAAAAGTATATTAAGAGAATCATTCCATTCCATAGAATTATTTTTTAGATAGAAAAAAATCAAATTTTTCACGGATTTTAAGCAGCTTGTATCTGTACAAATCAAAGACTCCCTGTAAGTGGTAATCAGATAATCAATTATTATTATTATGAATCGTAAAGCTTTCGAATATCCCTTGATACGTTACCATAGAAAAAAAGTCATGTGTAAGAATATCCATCACTGTCCAGAATGAAATATCTGGAAATGAAACAGCATCAGAGTATATCACTGTTCTATTCCTGAAGTTTAATGTAGCGTCGAATGTCAAACGGATGTTCCAACGGTACATTCATTTTATGAAACTCCGAAAGAAATCTCTTGAAATTCAAACGGCGCTATGACTTTTCACATAGCTTTAATATATCGCTGGAATATATTACGGCGTACATGATCTGCCCACTAAGTGTGGGGATGAAATATACGAGGTAGGTGAGAAGTTAAAATAAGTGCCATAGTTTGCTGCGCCGAATAGGGTTACACATTTTCGATATTAACTGAGAATACATCATACCACAAATTGCATGCTTAGCTTAAACATATTTCAGAAAAAGCGAAGTAATTGATTATTCCCTATCATTATATCAAATTACAATTTCAATGGTGACGAGCTATGATTGCGATTTCTATGTTTTGGTTAACTGCAGGATCAGGTCCCGTCACTGTTGCCAAATATAACTTTCTGAAATGGTTCAAGAAAAATAAATGCAAAAACTGTCAAAATAACGCACACAGAGATATTCTCAAAATTCTAAACATTTCACTGTTTTTTAATTTTCTGAAACAACTTTTGAGAACTCGAATTAAAAAAAAAATTGTTATGTAATAGGTAATGTTCATTTTCCAAAGAATAATGCTCTAGTAGAATAAAACACTTTCTTCGTTTATCAGTTGGATAATATAGTCTCATTTTAACCTGCTCTACATGATGAACAAGAAAAAAATATAGGTTGCCATTTGAAAAAATTAAGTTTTGATTGAACTTCTATTTGAATATTTAACTTCAAGTTTTGAAGACCCTGTATATCAGATTGCTAAAAATAGAGATGTAACGTATGATTGAATATGTTGACAAAAGATGGACAAAATTTGGTTTTGGTTTTTGAAGTAGAAAACTAGTATCAGCTATTTTATTGAGCACCTACAGCTGTCAAAATTGTAGGAAAAAGTCGAATATCTAAGAATCGGTGCTATATAGAACTATGGTTGTCAAACCAAAAGTACCTTAAAATTTGACCAGGAATTCAAAAATGCAATAATATACAGGGTGTTCCATTAAAAATAGAAAAGTTGATACCAACAGGGAAAAAACAGAGCACCCTGTATTAAGGTGGGTTTTTAAAAATAAAAGTTCAATTGATTGCAGACAAGTTTTGTAGTCAACTTTTTCTTCTAGCTCCTTTAGTTTCCACAATAAGGTATACGGACACTTTAACACGGACAGCCTGTACATGTATAGGTATCTATATGGTTTCATGAAAGCATTTGGTTTTTGCATTTTTTTGAAATGAGCAGATATGATTGAGAAAACAATAATGAAATATCCCGGATTAAAATAGAAATTTAGAATATTTTTCTTTCTACATCTATAAAAATGCGAATTCTTTCATTCATTTCATTTTGATGAAAGAATGTAGCGTCAAGTTGAGTTACAAGCATTTTTATGATTGAATATCG
The DNA here is from genome assembly GCF_907165205.1 of Coccinella septempunctata. Taxonomy (NCBI): domain Eukaryota; kingdom Metazoa; phylum Arthropoda; class Insecta; order Coleoptera; family Coccinellidae; genus Coccinella; species Coccinella septempunctata. Next base: position 17,699,993 of record NC_058194.1, on the reverse strand, counting down.
GTATACTTTTCTGCACTTTTTCTGCAGAATTAAGGATAAAAGTGCTAGTCCGTTCCTGGTGTTCCTGAAGAGTAAGGGGAAAGGTGTTGTAAGTAAATCATTACTGAAAGTCGTTTTGATAAAAATTTCAAAAATTACCAGAATCGTTCGAAAGTTATCACAAAAAAACTTAATTATGTTAGCACCATTAGGAGCCACATATCTTCACAGGGGAGCTTTGTAGGAAAAAAATAAAGCAATCATGACTCATATAATTTATTCACATCAAAGAAGGAGCCACGTAGTGTCGAGGAACCCTGTATAAATATTTAGTTTTCCTCTAAGAGGGTTTGAATGTTTGAAAGGGGAGAAATCAATGAAGTATTGATAGCTAACCCTCAAGGGACAGAAAAGCATGACAAAAATATTATATGACCATAATTTTCAATTGTAAATTATAACAAATATCAACTCTTATGAGTTGCTCCCCCTCATTTCGATGACCACCCTTCGAAACAAACAGACCAAAGGGTCTTTACGAAGAAGAAAAAGTAAGTAGTTGAGCTGTGGATAGTACAGGTTTAAGAACGGATATGATTTGGTACAGAAGAAAGCTCTAGCTTTTACGAGGATGTATTGATATTTACTTAGCCTAGAACATTTCCATGCATAAAAAAATATTGCGTTACCATAGCAACGAACAGTAACTCATTAGAATTGTCAATGTGAAGTTTGAGGTCAAAAAAGTAAACCAGAGTTAAGCAATAAATTGAAAGAAAGATGTCCACCGAAATTGTGAAAATCGAAAAATTGGCGTATCGAGCCATCATCAATTATAAGTAGTTAAAAGGGTTAAGAGGTAAGCAGATTTACGAAGATAAGCTTAATACCCTTGGTGATCAATGTCCTTCGTATACGACCGTGAAAAATTGTACTGCAAGCTTCAAAAGAGGTAAATTTTCAATTGAAGATGATGACCGATCGGGCAGGCCAGTTTCTGAGTCAGTCCCCGAAAATATCGTGGAGTTCATGACATGATTTTATCAGACTTTCGAATTGGGCTAAAACGGATATCTGAAGGACTGAATATTTCATACGAATGCGTTCATCATATAGTTCACGTCAATTTGAACATGAGAAAAATTGCTGCAAAATGGATACCCAATTGTTTGAATGTTGACCAAAAGCGTTCAAAGGTAGAAGTATCGCGTTCGATCTGTGCGATGTAGACTTCTTAAACCGAATTGTTACTATGAGTGAGACTTGGGTACATTTCTACGATCCAGAAACAAAGCAACAATCGATGCAGTAGCGACAATCTGGTTCTGCGCGTGTCCAAAAGTGCTGGAAAAGTTCTTGCTTAAAATTTTTGGAATTGCTATGGAATAATCCTGATTAATTTTTTGTATAAGGGTAGAACAATAACCGAAGATTACTATTCGACCTTTCTGACCACTCTGCGGTAAAAAATTAAAAAGAAAAGACGCGGAAAGCTATCCAAAGGTTTTGTTTTTGCAGGACATCGCCCCTACACACAAATCTTATGTTGCCATGCAGAAAATTCGTGATTTGGGGTTTGAATCATTAGGACACCCCCTTATTCACTAGATTTAGCTCCATCCGACAATCATCTCTTTCCTCAACTGAAAAAAAATTCAGGAGGTCGTAAATTTTCTTTCAACGACTAGGTAATGAAAGCTGTGGAGGTCTGGTTTGCAGAGCAAAAAGAACCATTTTTTTTAAAGGTCTAGAGACGTTGCAGGTTCGCTGTAATAAATGTATGCAATCAAGAGGAGAATATGTTGACAAATAAAATATTTTGCCATAAAAATTTTGTTTGGTTCTATAGTAGGATAAGAATTTCTCAATATATCCTAGTAGTGCAAATTCGAATCTAATATTTCATTGAAGAATGATTTAAAAATCAGATAAAAATGTAGGTACCGATTTCCATATCTATGGGATATTCTTCCAAGGCATGTTGGCTAATTCAAAAAAATAATTATTGCAAAAATATCTCTATATTTGTTTTTTCATATAGATGTATTTTTCCATGCAATCCAAGCAAGATAAGCTTTAATTAATCAGCAGTAAAATCCCATGGATGCTTGAACCTCGGGGACAGGGATAGCATCACGTGAATTGTTCACAACGAAATTACGGACTTTTTATGATTTAATGCAATTCAAGTTTTACCGTGATATCCCGGTTCTGGGTTACGTGGGTTTTATTGTCGAAGCAAATGACCACAGAGACGAAGGCGAGCCCGAAGTAAGTAAAATAAAATATGCGGTCTGCGTACCCTCACAGTCAAATTAACCCCGGAGATAACCCTTAATTTTATATTTGTCGTTTGGGTATTCCGCATCAGGACTCGTGGAAATTATACAGTCGAATTGTTCTGCCGAGGAGAATTTCTGAAATCGGCAGGATGATACCGGAATAAATGACTTTGATTAAGAACCAATTCGTTTCGGGAATGTATATGGTTTCGGTTAAATATACCCCAGAATAAACGTTCTCGGAACTTTGTACGTGAGTGAAATTTTATCGGAATAGCGCACAAGAAACGAAATACAAATGATCATTTTCGAATTATATTGGAAGAAAACAACGTCCAAAACCGAATGTTCAGAAAAGGTTGGGAAACAAAAAATTGAAGTGAATGGTTTGCGGGTTTGTGTACATGTAATAATACACAGGGTACTCTTAAATTTAGGCTTTTCGATGACAAAAGGTAGAAGTCATCAAAATAATTCATTTCATCAAAATTTCTAAATATTCAAGATGGCTGAGCTACAACCCCTAGAATATCGACAAAATTTCATCGAATTTCAAGTATGGAACTCTTGATGATTGATCTGGCATCGCAAAAACGAAACAAAACATATGGCTGGACAATGAATAGTTCGTGCTATTTCGGGTGAAAATAGTGAAGAAAATTGAGACATATTCCAACAATTTCAAATCTATACTCGTCAGGCAATCAGCAACAGCATTGAAGCAATTGTTTTGTTGTTTTTGTTAGGTCCGTTCACTTGTGAGTTGCACGCTGTTGAAAATGATCAACAATATGAAAATCTTATGGTCTGAAGTTGTATGGTGTTCATAATACCGATACTTGCAATTTTGAGTTCGTCGATTCACATTAAAGTATTTTTGATGTTTTATGTACCTCACAGAGGTAAGCTCGTCGTTGAGAATATCTACAAAATCAGAATTACCACCGGTTTCACAAAGCTTGATCGGGAAATCAAGGCCTGATTGACGTATTAATGTCAATTTGTTTTCAATCGATAATGCAGTTATGAGCATTCAGAATATCTTTCTCGAATCAAATTATTATCTATACATCTGTATGGGTACATCCATTCGAGGATTCTAAATTGATCATCCTTCAAAATATTTAGAAATGCCAATGTCTCAGTGAGTTTTGGAAATGGAGGGACTGTCATGTCGATGATCAGGCAATGAAAATTCTGTGAAACCCGCTGTAAGTCGAAGTTGACCGATGATATAGCATGTTAAAAGAAATAAGTTGATTCTACCCAATTAAAAAACAACAGTTTTTTTTAATAAACTAGATTTGTTCAAGACATTAATATATTTTCGTCAGTGAAGATCATACTGGATATTTAGTTGATGTTCATATATTCTGCGATAATTTTTCAGAAGAATAGACGTCGATGAAACAACCCGATGTAAAATTTTCCACTTCAACGAGGACAAGGCATGACAAATTTTGACAGCTCTTGTTGAATGAATGGCGTTAGGGAAAGTTTTATTTAATGCTTCTTTCTGGCTGAATCGGGGGCATTTTGTGGAAATGGCATGAATTTTTCGGTCCGTAAACGTAGCTCCACGATGTTACGTAAATTTGAGAGTATTTTGTTGAATTTAGGATATATAGTTCGAGTTTTGGAGTTTTTCGCACAAAAGACCGTTACTTTCTAGTGGTTCAACATTGAACTTTTAGTCAACAAAGTCACAGGTCTTCCAATAATCCGGCCATCACCGAAAGCCAGAACTGTCTCAACAAAATATTATGGTATATACAGGGTGGGCAAAATTCGTTGTCTACTGAGGGGATCTCGAAATCTATGAGAGCTAGAAGAAAACAGATGGCCCATTTCCGAACTCTTTTTCAGAGAAACAAAGAATGGTGAAAACCGTAGCCTACTACGATTCTTCGTTCCTCAGTTATTAGTTCAAAATGAGATTTTGACGTTTTCGGCAAGTTCTCATAAGTTCATAATCATTTTTGACGTAGAATCCACTGACGATCTCAAAATATTTTTTCATTTCGAATGTTAGTCGTACCTTCGTTTTCTTTAAATGCAAACTTTCATTGAATTTGATATTTTGAAGCGGAAAAAAATCTTTTGTCAGTAGATCTACGTATACAAGTGCCATTTCAATACTGCTAGGGGTTGGAAATTTCGACCCCCCATAAGTACAAAGAGAATTGGGTTATAAGGTTATCATTTCTGGAAAATATTCTCCTCAATTCGTAGGAATCAAAAACAAGTAGGTTGTTAAAGAATTGCTTTGTTCCATTCAAATTTAAAGAGATGGCGTCATTGAACTTGCCTGAAATTTGTCATACATGTAGTCATTATCGTTTCTTAGATATTCTCTTGGCCACATACTTAATCCGATACCTGTAAATTTCGCTTGATTTTCTGAATTTTCCCTGGATGAATTTAATAAAAAATCAATGCGATCCTTTCAATAATTTCCCTCGTTATGAAATTGCTTGAAAGCGGTTAAATCCCATTCTACCTCCATTTCAGGTTACTAAATTAAACGATTTCTCACCTCAACGAGGTATACATCCAGACAACTTCATCACGTGTAACTCGGAAGTCTACATTGTTATCGAGCCTGGACTTCCGAATGGCTTGTTTATCAGTCTGGAAATTACTGGCATGATTCGGTTCGAGTCGTTTTCCACTTTGGAAAGTCTCCAATTCCATCGGACTAATTGTGTGCCAATCTGGAAATTTCATTTCGTCCGAAGAGAATAACGTCTACGACCGGGTGCCATTAACGCCAAGTTAACGCCTTCTCCAAAAAGATGCCCCAATTCTCAGTCTGTTTCAAAATAGAAATGAATGACGCTAATTCATTTCGTGTCCAAGAATTTTTCCGCTTAAAAGCGGTAATTTTGTTTCGTGACGAGTTCTTTTCAGACAAAGAAGCCCGTGCATATTTCATCGTTAAGAGCATTTTCGAATACGAATTTCGTCTTCTCGCAGCAGCTGCTTGTCGGTTCATAAAGTATTCAATTTCTGCATAAAATTGTTTCCCTATCGTGCAGGAAGCTCGTTCGCGTATTGTTTCCGGAATTCGGTAGCCGTGGAAGATTGAAATATTCTTATATGAATTTTCTGGTTTGATGTCTGAATGTTCGAAATTTTAATGTTACCACTTTTCCATGCATTTCTATGCGGAACAGATATTTTGCATTCAGTTTATTATTTTCCATGAGTTCCTTTAATGGACTTCGAATAGTAAAACTCAGACCATATTTTATGATAATTGTATGCTGAAGCAAGTTTGATTGCAGGGATGAATTCATTTCGGTTAGATTTGAATATTTTATAAAAACAGTAATTTCGTAGCGCTATGTACAGGGTTTTCAAGCTAGGAAACAAGGAACTATCCGCAGTTATTTCTATGGAACTTGAAATGTAAGAAAAACGTTATAGCTTACTGTGTGGCTCAGAGCATATCAATCTACTACTGATTTCTTAGGGTAGAATGAATCATCCCAGCAACAAAATTCCTTGTTGATTTCGAACAATATATCGAAAGGGACATGTACCTCTGTACAGGGTGGGCAAATTTCGATGTTTTAGCACTACAACTTTTAAACCAGTGGAGATAGACAAAATCTGATACCCCGTTCTCGTTCTCTTTTCCTGAGAAACTAACAAGAGTAGTAGTAATTTTTGGCTACCTTCTTTTGTTTTCGTGTTATAAGCGAAAACTGGAAAAATGGAGATTTCGAAATAAATTTATATCTCCGCTAATACTAATGATAGAGCTCCGAAATTGAAACATTATACAAGCACTTTTTTAAGTAGAATCCAGTGGCGTGCTTGCCTTCTCAGCAGGATTTTTAATTACGAAGCTATGAACCAAAGTTATGTTTTTTTAAATAGGAATACTAGATTTCTGTGCCATTTTTTGAAAGCTTGATTTTTACTGATTCCAAAAATATATAACATCATATGGTTTGTATCAATATAAATAATAGAAAACGGTCAAAAACCTTTTTTCTCAATATTTCTATGGTTTAAACTTTTGACGAGCACAGAAGAATAGAGCTTCCTATAACAAGAGCAGTCTCCTTCCGGCAATGTCATTTTTTTCTATGTTATTTACCAATTTTCACAAAATTTGAATCTTGGAGAAATTAAGTAAGAAGCATAGAAACGAAAGGACTAATAGAAGGAGACTGTGGTAATCATAAGATTCTACATTTTTCTATTCTCATCAAAAGTAGAAACCATAGAAATATTGAAAAAAAGGTTTTTGACCATTTTCTATTATTTATTTTGATACAAACAATATGATGTTATATATTTTTGAAATCAGTAAAAATCAAGATTTCAAAAAATGGCACAGAAATCTAGTATTCCTATTTAAAAAAACATAACTTTGGTTCATAGCTTCGTAATTAAAAATCCTGCTAAAAAGGCAAGCACGCCACTGGATTCTACTTAAAAAAGTGCCTGTATAATGTTTCAATTTCGGAGCTCTATCATTAGTATTAGCGGAGATATAAATTTATTTCGAAATCGCCATTTTTCCAGTTTTCGCTTATAACTCGAAAACAAAAGAAGGTGGCCAAAAATGACTTCTACTCTTGTTAGTTTCTCAGAAAAAGAGAACGAGAATGGGGTATCAGATTCTATCTATCTCCTTTGGTTTAAAAGCTGTAGTGCTAAAACATCGAAATTTGCCCACCCTGTACATGTGGACACCCTTGTCCACAAGAAAAAAAACTATACCTTATATGCGAATCTATAGGAGCCGAAAAACCGAGTAAACTTTGTTCTGCATAAATCAGTAATCAATAATTCGCATTAACGAATTGTATTGTCTTAACAATACGACGTCATTTGTGTACAGAGTGCAAGACAAGGGGAGGGGGCAATAAAAAGATACCTTTCTTAAATGGAACAACCTATATTTCATTCGACATTCGTATATAGAGCTTAGAAGTGGAAATCGAATATACAGGGTGATTACTTTCTTGATGTCAAAAGAAACACTTTCCCTTACAAATTTTTCCGTTTCGTCTCGGTTTAAAGGACAAAGTCTGTTGAGAAACCATAAAAAAAGTGTTTTTAGTTCTATCTCACAAATGATTCATATACTGGGTGGCCAACCATAAACGCGGCGCTTATTTTGAGGGAGTAAATAAAGATATTTTGAAAATCTCTTCTTGTGGAGTGTGTAGGGTGTTGAAAAGCACAATTTCAAATTATTGTCATATACAGGACTATATACAGGGTCTTCGAAAACAGAGATATAGACTAAAGTTACACTTTTTTAAATGTAACACTCTGTATTTCAACTCAAAAATGGAAAGGCAAGCTCAAATTATGATGATTTTCTTCAGATCACTTTATACCTTAGAAGGACCATTTACGAGATAATGGCGAAATCGTTTTATTAGTTTTGAATTAAAAATCGAAAATTGCACAGAAACTATCAGGTTTAGATGTAGAAAAATTTTATGAAGATAGTTTCGGAATTAATTTTTACTTTCCACGAAATATAGAAATACCGGGTGTGCCATTTGAAATAGGAAAGTTTCCGACGATTATTAGTAGTTGTATGTTTGAGAATTAATTATGATTACTCTGTATATTCCAGAGTTGAAATTTTCTTTTATATGTAGGAGTAGCCAACTTGTCTACTCGAAAAAATTCGGTCTGTATCGCTGGCGTAACTACTTCCTTCATTAATTGCTATTTACAAAAATTCCATATTTTCAATTTTTCGCCATTATCTTGGGAAGCGTGCTTCTGAGCTATAAAGTTATCTGAAGAAACTCATCATAACTTGAGCTTGCCATTCCATTTTTGAGGTCAAATATAGGGTGTTTCATTCAAAAAAGTACAACTATGGTCTATATCTTGGTTGTATATATGACAATAATTTTAAATTGTGCTTTTGGACATCCTACACACACCACAAGAAAAGGTTTTCAAAATATCTTCATTTACTCCCTTAAAATGAGCACTGCGTCTGGGGTGGGCCACCCGGTATATAGTTCTTCCTTTATTCGATTGATCTTTTTCGAACACACGTCTTCCAGTTTTCTCATTATCATTGCGTATCAGCACGTTTAGTAAAATAAAAGTATTCTTCATATTTTATCGTAGGTTTAATACGCCGTTTTCGATTGATTTGATGTTCAAAAATAAGAAATATCTGTGATATTCAGAAAACTGGGTAATGAATATAACTCTATTTGAAAGATCCACAGATGTGCAGTGTCGCAGATTTAGCTAGTTATTCTGAAGGTTTTTTTGTTTTTCCAGAGGTGGCACAGCTCATCATGAAAACTTTAAATTACTATATCTTTTTATCAGGACCGGATCGGAAAAAATGGTATAGAAAAAAAGGTTTATTTTGACCTCAAAAATATACTGTCACAATATTCGTTCGTTTCAAAGACCCTGTATACAGGCTGTCCCACTAGTACCTCAGCGAATGAAATAACTGTAGCGGTCGAAATTTGACAAAATTTCTTGACGCAAACTTGAATTACTCCAAGAATAGCACAACCTAAATATATTTTTGGAATATAACGGGTGTCCCATAAAAAAAACGCAGGTTGAATTTAATTTTTCCAATGGCACACACTATATTCAGTAGCGTTTTTCAATTCTCTGGAACCTGCATGCTCTTCTATACTTCTCACATATTTTCCTTCAACAGTTTCTGAAATATTTGTTATTCTGCTAAAAGAATGATACCTGTAGATGCTATGTTATTTGATTATAATTCACGAACCCTTGCGCAAACCAATAATAGCTTTATATGGATTGAAAGAAAAGATTTCAAAAAATCATACCCAGCTATAATAAAGCATCTCCAGAATATGAAGTGTCCAGAAAAGGACTATCGACATGAAGCAATTCGAATCGATTTATCTTCTTTTTTTTTTAATGCAATGCACATGATTTGTTTCACCATTAAAATCTAAAAAAATGATGAGAGTGCATTTGAATGATAGTCTTTTTGTGGACATATGCTGAAGATGCGCTATTATAGGAGGGCTATGATTCTTTGAAATCTTGTCTTTCAATCCATGTAAAGCTGTTATTGGTAAGTGCAAGGGTTCGCGAATTATAAGTAAATAACACAGCCTAAACAGGTATAAGTTTTTTGGCAAAATAACAAATATTTCGAAAAATGTTTAAGGAAAATATGTGGAAAAGTATACAAGAGCATGCAGAAAGTTCCAGAGAATTGAAAAACACTACTGAATATAGTGTGTCCCACTTGAAAAATCAAAGTCAGTATTTATTTCTCTTATTTGGAAGACATCCAATATATTCGAAAATGATTTTAGATTGTGCTATTCATGGAGTAATTCAAGTTTGCATCAAAAACTTTTGCTTAACTTTGACGGTTAGGCTTATATCGTCCGCTGCGGTACTAGTGTATAATATTATGGGTCTAAGATTGTCCGTTTCGGCAAAAATGGTATAATATTCGAAATATTGTAAGCACGTTATCTTAACGAATTGCAGTTAAGGCCGAAAAAATTGAGAATATCTAACTTTGAGCTCTTTTTAGAAACAGATAATTTCTGACAGCAGTGTTTCTCAAAGCAGAGCTGCCACTTTGCAAAAACCTAATTTCCCCTTTTTCTTCAAATGGGTGTCCAATTATCAAAAAGCTCTTTAAATCCCGAATTTAACCATAAAGGTACATATTATTCCAGGCATGAAGCTAGGTTATTTGTTCGATTATTTCATGAAAAATATCCAGCAATATCGTCTTATTTGTAGACGGATTAAGAGTGTATAGTTCGAAAGAATGAAGGGATGCTTCATACTTCTCCAAATAAGATACAGTATTTTTATTTGATATAATTATTGACAGTGAATGGGATCTCGATGTATCTCCTGTTAGAGGCGAAAGTGACTATGAGACTTAAGTAGAAACGAAATTCACTTCCAATCAGATATGACGAAAATTCCCAAATACACGTTCGTAACTTCATCTATCCAAGCGTAGAAACTGAAGAACTATAGTTCTACATTATTGAGTTATCAACCAGACTGCGAGATCTGTTTCGGAGTTCTAGATAATCCAATTTGGATTAACGGAAATAAACTTGTTAGAAGTTCGGAGAGTATGCAACTTTTCATCTTTGAGCGTAACCTGTTTATTTTATGGCCTCCGAGAGTTTTTACGGCGCAATATTTCTGAGACGGATAAGTTATGTTGATTGAAATGTGCACTCTATCGATCGACGTCCACGTAACTAGTTGTATTAGTTTTGAGAACTAACTATATATGGATAGTGTTGACTTGTATGTCTTGGCAACAAACTCTTGGAAGTCATGCAACTTTTAGTGGAACCAAAGTTCTCCCACAGTTTCGCGGAATTTCTCTTCTTTCACACTTTTTATACGTTCAGGCAATTTGTTATAATTAAAAGAAAGCAAATAAGTATAAAATTTCCTGTTTCTTTTGTTCCAAAGTAACCATGTATTCGATCATTTTTATGTTCAATCCGAATTTCAAATGAAATCACATGCATTTTCAGAATGCTTGAAGATGACCCCATTTCAGTAGAGGTCGAAACGTATGTAGCACCGGTATCGTTAAAAAACTTGCAGTATACAAGAACAAATTCTTTTATTCAAAAGAATTATACAAACAATATGTTCCAGAAAATATATCTAATACAGAATTATTTCAAAGAGATCAAGCTTACATAGGTTACACATATTTGAAGTAGCGCAATACATTCTTATGGTGAGTTCCAAATAGTTGCATTAGATATCGCCAAGACCACTTGAGGTATGTTGTTCTCTTCAATAGACTTATACATGTACGAGGAAGTATTGATATCTAGTTAGCCTAGACCAGTTCCATGCATAAAAAAAATATTGCGTTAGCATAGCAACGAACAATAGCTCATTAGAAGTGTCAGTGTCAAGTTTGAAGTCAAAAAAGTAAACCAGAGTTACGTAATAAATTAAAAGAAAGAAGATGTCCACCGAAATTGTGAAAATCGAAAAATCGAGCCATCAAGTACCTGTATTTAAAAGGGTTAAGAGGTAAGCAGATTAACGAAGAAATGCTTAATAACCTTGGTGATCAATGTCTTTAATATGCGACCGAGAAAAATTGGACTGCAAGCTTCAAAAGAGGTAAATTTTGCATTGAAGATGATGACCGATCGGGAAGGCCAGTTTCTGTGTTAGTACCCGAAAATATCGATGCAGTTCATGACATGATTTTATCAGACCATCGAATTGGGCTTGAACGTATATCTGAAGCACTGAATATTTCATACGAACGCTTTCATCATAAGTTCACTTCAATTTGGACATGAAAATAATTGCTGCAAAATGAATCCCCAAATGTTTGAATGTTGACCAAAAGCGTGCAAGGGTAGAAGCATCGCGTTCGACATATGCTCGAGTTGAGAACGATGTAGACTTCTTAAACTGAATTGTTACTATGGATGAGACTTTGGTACATTTCAACGATAGAGAAACAAAGCAACAATCGATGGAATGGCGACACGCTGGTTCTCCAAATCCTAAGAAGTTTCGTGTCCAAAAATCTGCTGGAAAAGTTCTTGCTTCAGTTTTTTGGGATTGCTATGGAGTTATCATGATAGATTTTTTGGATAAGAGTAGAACAATAACCGGAGATTACTATTCGACATTACTGACCACACTGAAAAAATTGAAGAGAAAAGACGCGGAAAGCTATCCAAAGCTGTTTTGTGTTTGCAGGACAACGCCCCTGCACACAAATCTCATGTTGCCATGCAAAAAATTCGTGATTTACGGTTTTAATTACTAGAACGCCCCCCTTTTTCACCAGATTTGGCTCCATCCGACTATCCTCTCTTTTCTCGACTGAAAAAAAGTTTCAAAGGTCGTAAATTTTCTTCTCTATTTTTTCAAAAGTCTAGAGACGTTGCAGTTTCGCTGTAATAAATGTATGCAATTAAGAGGAGAATATGTTCGACATTGAAATTTTGTTTGCTTCTATAGTAGGCTAAGAACTGTTGAATATATCCTGGTACTACGAAAATCTTCCTGAACTCTGCCCATGATATCTCGAAGTTTTTTTCACAGAATAAATGCTGGTTTGCCCCAAGGTTCGGCATCCGCATTCACACTCTTTCTGATTCACATTCTTCTGTACACAACGAACAAAGTCATCCACTTCTTTGCAGGCGGTAGTACACTTTATGCCCCATTTTGTCTAACAAGGCGGTCTCCTTTTCCTATCTGAACATCAAGAGCAGGTATGGCGTCAATACTTCTGAATCTCATAACATCATTACCGACTAGAATTCCAGGTATCTCTTCAGCTGTTCTGTTTTGTATACAATACAATGCATACAAATGCGCTGCCAGTTATAGAAATGAACCTTCAGATGTCCTGTTTATACAGTTATACAGTTAATATAACAATATTTCGTGTTGGAAATAAAATATAATACAAATTGGTATGGTGGCTTCTCAGACCGATTATCAAACTTTTAAAGTAACCCGAGAAATGGTACCTCCCTCTCTCTATAAGGATTCTCCAACTGATAACGGCTTTTACTGAAAGTAAAAATGTACATTAAGTGTTTTTAATTTTCATTGAAACAGTTCTACTATTGATAGCTATATCCAGCCTGATCAACGAGCACAATGCGAAACCGGGCTATCGAATTAGCGAAATAATCCCTAACATCACTCCCCTTATCATCTGCACATATATTATCCGCACCAAAATCACACAGAGACACATGTAACACCAACGGTAGGGCGACATGTGATATTGACGTATTCGCCACATTGCCAATATCATTTCACGCCGAATAACAGCCGTTATCGACGAACATGCCACTATAAATTTCACGCTCTCTGTCTTTAACTTTTAAAGCTAATGCGATGTGAGCTGTTACGTGATAAGGCTGGTCGGCTCATGGGTTTCGTTAACATCTCCGTGCTCTTCCCGGGGGGTTTTAAGTGCAGTCAGTTAGTTTGTCGGGTGTATGGGCGTTATTAATGCAGTGAAGTCACGGAATTTGGCTGTATGTAAAGTGGCCCATTTAAGAGGATAGGAACTATGAGGTCATCGGGCGGTTATACTGAAATTAGTGGAGTAACATATCATTTTCACTCGTGTTTTAATATTAAGGTGAAATTATCGAAAAGGTTTGTAGTAGAGATGTGTAACACTGCGCTATGCCGCTCATTGCTTAAGAGAAGTGTTGTGTTCCATTATCAATTTCAAGCAGCTTTGAAAATAAAAGTTGGTGCCTATAATGCCAAATTCGTTCAACTGCTCCAAAAAGTGGTTCTTCATTAGGTACGACTAATAATAACTCGCATACCTTCTCACAACTATATTTGATCCTAATAAGAGCCGACAGCTTTTTAACGTTCGACTAAACAACACGCAGTGGAGTTAATTATTCCAAAGAGTATCAACTATACTGTTTGAGTAACCACTGCTTTGATACGAGGGCCAAGTGAGTCGATACACTCGTTTGCGCTGGTGGTAAAAGCCCTGGGAGTCGACCGCTGAGTGTCAAAGTCCGGAAGTCGCACACTCGACACTTCGAGATCATTGCGCTATAGCGCAACTCAATGAGTTGAAGCAGTGAGCTGCGCTTGAGTTACTGTGTTAGCGCAAGAAATTTTGTTGAGTTACACATCTCTAGTTTGGAGAACATGCATGGGGAACGAAATGAAGAACAAAATATTTTGGACGAACTACACTGAACTAATTTTAAATATTAAATTTCTTTATCTCAGTAGTCATCGAAATTTTTCCGCACAATAAGTAACATTTCGTAACTGTCCAATGAAAGTTCACAAGCTTCATTTCAACAACCGGGATATGCAGGAGTATGTATATATGTGCACAACTCTATTGTGAATTCCTTTAAAATCTCAAAACATTTACTGAAAACCCCTGGCATAGATAATATCTTTCTGAAACTAGAATCATCTGGCTTCACCTTATGTGTTGGCTGTATATATCGTCCACGACCATCCATATATGACAAAGACCTATGTGAACATCTAATCAACTTGTCTAATCTGCATAAGCATGTTTTGTTCGCTGGAGACTTCAATCTCGGCGACATAAGAACTTGGCCAATATCTCGTTCACCCTCAGCAAATTCTCCTTCAGTTCCATTCATCGATATGTTGAACAACTCCAATTTACACCAGCTAGTTGATCAACCCACTCGTTACCGATCAAATCAAGAGCCAACAATCCCAGATCTAATCCTGACAAATGATGTCAATTTAGTTTCCGAATTAGAATACCTACCACCACTAGGCAGATCAGATCATTTGGTTTTGTCAACAAAAATACAATTCTTCCTTCCTACTAAATTGCCATCTGAAACAAAAACTTACAAAATTGTACAATATGAATGTATCAACGAAATATTCTCCAAAACAGACTGGGATACTGTAATTGGTACTGGAGACGTTGAGTCGAGGTGGAATAAATTTCACGCGTATGTTACCAAAACTGTTGAAGATCACACTTCCACACGAAGCACAAGGATTAATAGTAGTAAACCTTGGATTGACAACCACTTTTTTGGAATGATTAAGTTCAAGAAATCATTATGGCAGAGATATGTTCGCAGCAGGCAGACTTGTGACTTTCAGAGGCATAGAGTGTTCTCCAATAACCTTTCTAACAGATTACGTGAAGCCAAGTCCAAATTTGAGAATGATCTAGCTACCTCGAAGGACAAAAAGAAATTCTTTAAATACACACGCCGAATTTTCAATACCTTACCTTCTCTGCCTCTTGTCAAAAATACTGATGGTGTGGTTGCAGATGACCACAAATCTTCAGCTGAAATTTTGGCCAACACCTTCGCAATGGCATTCACGTCTGAACCAGACACACCACTACCTTCTACGATTTCTCCTCGCAACGACTCTTCTCTTACTTGTTTTGACATTGATCCCTTGACTGTTGAAGGGAAATTACAATCACTGAATGTCTCATCGTCTGCTGGTCCAGACGGTTTTTCTGCTAGGTTGCTCAAAGAATGTTCTCACACTCTTAGTCTACCCATATCCAACATTTTTTCTATATCGTTGAAGTCTGGTATGCTGCCACTATCATGGAAGAGTGCACTGGTGACACCCATTCATAAAAAAGGCGATAAACAAAGTCCGAACAACTTTAGACCTATAAGCCTCACTTCTATTCTGTGTAAGATACTGGAAAGGTTGATATACGACAAAATGCTAACTTTTTTTTCTGGATCATAACATCATACCTGACACCCAGCATGGTTTCATCAAAGGAAGATCTATTGTCACATGCCTTCTCAGCTGCCTCAACAAATGGACCCTTTCCTTGGATAAAAAACTTCCTGTAGATGTGGTCTATCTAGATTTTTCGAAGGCCTTCGACAGAGTTCCAATAAATAGGCTTTTATACAAGCTGGACAACTTCGGAATTCGAGGATTGCTCTTGAAATGGATTCAGAACTTTCTGACTGACAGGTCGTTTGAGGTCAGGGTTGGTGCTGCTAGATCGGAACCTCGATGCGTGCTCAGTGGCGTTCCTCAGGGCTCGGTTCTGGGGCCCTTGCTCTTTTTAGTGTATGTGAGTGATTTGGCTGATGAATTCAAGTCGGAAAGTGCTTCATTTGCAGATGATATTAAGTTTTTCAATTGCCCCCTTAACAACTATGAAACCTTGCAGGAGGACTTGGACAAGGTCGTTTGTTGGTGCGCCAAATGGTTGATTCCACTGGACCCTTCGAAATGTCGAATTCTACATTTAGGTAATAACAATCCAAAACTGAAGTATTACGTTGATGGTGTTGAAATCCTCGGATGTTCATCTCACGTGGATCTGGGTGTGGTGATATCTAGTGATCTATCGTGGACTGAACATGTAGGGGAGACTGGGGAGGGTTGATACGTTTTTTGGAATTTTCATTCTGGAAACGGAATTATATGAAGAAGCAGGACTTTTCTTATATCATATAATTCTTCAATTAATCGTTCAACAAAATAAATATAGAAGTCGCAAAACATAAACATCTTATTCTGTACAGAACGTTGAACACAAAAACATGCAAACTGTCTCAAGCCTCCCCACATATGGGAGGATTGATACGATGTACTGGGAGAGTAATCGAGAGGATTATTCAGCTCAGTAGGTAGGTCAGCAATGATACTGGCTTGCTTTGGTCCTATAGGTGTAGAAAAATCAGGAAATTGTCAGTTAGTCACTTCCACACAAGAAAAGTCGGCCTCGTTAAATACATGGGGATTGTACGGTTTTTAAAAATCCCTTTGATATGTTGGATGGTGAAGACGCCTTCATGTAGGCCTATCCAACTAGCTACGGAATATTTTTTAAGATTATACATGTATCAGGCCTCCCCACGACAAATGTCTCAAACCTCCCTGAAAGCAATTTTTAAAGTGATTTATGTTTTCATCTTATACCCATATATTTTGAAAAGCGAATAAAACTGTAAATTGAGTAGTTTTATGCATATTTCCCAGTGAAATGTTTGTTTATGCCGAAGAATTAATGCCTGATCATAAAACCCTTAGGTAACTTGAGTAAAAACTTACAATTTCTCACCTCGAAACACTCTTCGTTGAATATTTCAAAAACAAACTACTGTTAGACCTACAGATTAACGTCACGCAATGCCCTCTGCCAAAGAATAGTGTTCACTAGTATAATACTTTTGAAAACGGCTACAGATCGCGGATATAAGCCTGTATCAAGTCTCCCCATGTATCAATGCTCCCTAGTCTCCCCTATTAACTCGTAACTAATAAGGCAAAGCGTCTTATACATATCGTCCAGAGCGCTTTTCGTGGTAATGGTGTGGCGCATATCTCCAAATTATACAAAACGTATATTCGACCAATACTTGAGTTTGCCGGTCCGGTTTGGCATCCGTGGTTGGTGGGGGACGCTACAGTATTGGAAAATCTGCAGCGTCGTGTCACACGTATTCCCTTTGGAGTGAATCGTCCTAGTTATCAGGAACGGCTACAGTTGATGGGTCTTCCTACTTTCGCCGATCGTCGTTCAAGGGGAGACTTGATAGTTACATATCGAGCATTGCACGGCTTGTTCGGCGTCGATATGTCCCACCTGTATGAGCTGAACACGAATCAACTCCGTGGACATCGATACAAGCTGAATCGAGAGGTCTTCCGAACCAGATGCCGAGAAAACTTCCTGTGCAACCGTGTGTTCAACCATTGGAACAGCCTGCCTGGCGAGATTGCGGATGCTGTATCGGTCAATGCGTTCAAGAATAGACTTGACACCTGGCGATCGAACAGGACTGCATAATTTGTTCGGCTTGCTTGTTGCAATGTTATCGTTCATTTGGCGTTATGTTGATTCCGTGTTTCTATTATTTGATTTCTAAATGACCTTCCTTTTTGATTTTAACCTTACTTCACTTGTTTCTATTTTTTTACAGTGTTTTTTTCATTACTTTTAAGTTAGAGTTTATAGGTTATAAATGTACCTCAACTCTGTAACCTGGTTTAATAATAATAATAATAACAATGATTTGTACAGAGCGAGTCTCTAACTTGAAATTAATCCAGTAAATCAAAGCCAGTTTCTTTTTCATATCATCAATGATTCGTACAGCGCGAGTCTCTAACTTGGAATGAATTCAGTGAATCAAAGGAAGTTACTTGTTCTTGTTGTTGTAGACGTGTTCTTCTTATTGTACATATGTTCTTGTTGTTGTAGATATGTTCCTGTTGTTGTAGATGTGTTCTTGTTGTTGTAAATAAGTTCTTGTTGTCGTAGACAGGCAACTTTTAAGGTCCATCTATTTCTCAAATTTGGATTCCTTACTTAGGTATGGAAAACTTAGTGATTTGGGGTAGTGGTTCTGATGGCTATTAATTATTCGTTATTCAAAAATAAAGATCTTTTCTTGGTATGAAATATAGAAAAATTTGCAGAGAGCATTTCAGACAGAATGGAATTCTCACTTTTTATGGATTATACGCTCTGGAAAGCATACTTTTCATGAGAAAAAATCCACATTATTTTGAGAAAAATCATAATAACACAAGACGTATAGTACTCTGTTTCTTTCCAATACATAGAAGGACACTAACTGATAAGAACACTAAGTTTATGTGTATGAAATTCTATAATAGTGTGCCTAGGAATATTCTGAATATAGTGAATTTTGCCAAATTCAAAAGAGAACTCACAAATTTAATTCTAGATAACGAACCTTACTCCATTTCAGAATTTCTAAACTATTCTCATGTGAACACTAGGGTAAAATTTGTTTTAGTTTATTCTCCTCTATTATTGACAGTTTCTCATTTTTTTTGTATATTTGTATTGAAAATTCTGAGAATAAAATTGTTGTTATTGTTATTGATATGTTCGGACAGGTATATTGAATTGCGCTCTTTCTGATGTAAGCAAATGTTCTTCTTTGGGGGAAAATAGTCTACACTCAGGTGTCACCCGTTTTGTATTGAAAATTTTGCTTTTCAAGTACCTCAGCAAGAAAACTCTATAGGTCATCTTCATCTCAGGGCAGATCTGGCAAAATGGGCATACGCACACAATCTTCTTGAAACCAGATAGTTGTATTCGGGACAGTTTTAACCAAAACAGGAAACGAGAAACTTGCACTTCTTCTTCGTATGTTGCCATAGAACAACATAAACAGAGAATATTGCAGTTTTATTAATTTCATAACAACTAGCGAGGCAGGAAAACCTAGGTCGTTAGCCGTTTGAAATATTGTCTCAATAAAGTTTTTTTATTACTAACCACTAGCGATCTCTGATGAAAATTGAATCTCCAGTTTGATTTTAATTCATTGGACATTTCTCCATAAATATTCATAAGTGAATTCTTAGTTGTATATGTAATTTTTACTTTTACATTCGACTTGAATTTAGAATACTGTTTGAGATTTTGATGAAAAGTTCGCTTTTAGTTGGAAATTATTTGGTTATCAGTTCAATCTAATTAATATAAATATATTTTAATATGTCATCTCCAGATCGAGAATTTCTTTGTGCTGAGCAGTTTGGAGTTATTATTGAGGATTTTTATAGTATTCAATAATCCTAATGGAGCTCGCAATATTGGATAGATTTCTACGATGCCCCAAGAGATATTCGAACGAATTATTCATAAAAATTTCAAAATAAAACCGTGCCTCATCCTAGTATTGCAGCCGGCACAATAATGATATACAACCGATAAGCGAACGAAAACGGTCATTTCGAATTTATTTTCAGCCCTCCAGTCCAACAAAAAAACCATTCATCAATAATTTTATCACAGGGGTGAGAGCCAATTAGTGAGCTTTAATTATTTTGTTTATGAAATATGTATGAATGTGGCTACTGAAAATTTATTAGCCGCTATTGTGGGAAATCATTTTGGTCCGAATTCATACGAATGAAATATTCAAAATACGCCAGTATTTCATCAGAGGCTTTTTTCGAATATATTTTTTGTCCGTTTCACGTCGCTTCGGGTATCGTCGATTATATGGAAATGAGAGCGAAAAGAATTGGGTAATTTGTGGAATGCGGTAAAAGCGTTCCAATTTTTCTGGTATTTTTTGTGGGATTTCCTTCCAAACATTCAGAATATTTGAATTATTTATATTTTTAAACCTATGTAATCAAATCTGCTGTCGAGTTTGGGGTGACCGAATGGAAGTAAACAGAATTTCTGGGTCAATTTCCATTAACGTTAGATCCTGAAATTTATTGACATTGCGCTCGAACAATTTTAAAAATAGACATTTCAGGTTCACTTTGAGTGAATATAGCTCTTTCGCATGACTGAGAAACACAACTCCATCAGTGTTTTCATCGTTTATGAGGTTTGCTTGTTTAGGTACATATAAAGAGCCCTCAGAAATATAATAATCGGATTCATTACTATCGATAATTTAATTTCAGTCAGTACCAGTTCAATCGTTTTATGCCCCGAGCCAAATCACTCCGGTGCCTAGGAATGTGAAGTAAAAATACTGGAACTTCTGATCCGGAATAGTAATTGGCCTACCATTGGTACGCGATTGACCTAGTGGACGTGAAGCGGTCTCGTAGAGCTAAAAGTATGAGGCGGGTGGTTTAGCTGACATGTCCTGTACCTCTAGCTTTTCGTTTATAAAGCTTTCTTGGTTCCATACCAGACAATAATCTTCCACCGTATGTACATTTCTGTGCATCCTCGCGACTTTTTCTCTAAAGCTGGCCATTCATGGTAGAGCCGAAAGCATCGTGCCTGCACTGGTCCAAAATAGAGAAACATACACAGTCACAGATAAAAGAGTAGAATAGACTCATGATGTAAATAAAGTGTTTTCTGTGAATAGATCCGAGACTGACGTTCTTCGGCGTCAAGTATAGTGTGACTCTATCAAATACAGTGGCGACAATTGTGGTCTCGTTTTTCTTCGTTTTAGCAATAATATGGCGGATTGGGTCACGTGACGTGACGTGAGCCAATCCGCATTCCGAATTAGAGATCATAGCATTGAAATCTATGCTTCTAAGCCGCCATATTCTTGCTAAATGTCCAATTGTCGCCTTTGTGTTTGATAGAGTCACTGTAGTCAAGTATAGGTCATCCCGCCCTCTTGAGGCTGCCATCAAAACTGTCACGAATGTTGGGCGCGCAATTCAAATCTTGAAGCTCATTTACTAGTATTGATTCAACAGAATGAAACGACGTATGAGATCGAATTACTTTTCCAATTACAGGTATAAAACATACCTCTTATTATAAGTATTAGAGTGATTCGGGGTTACTGAGCGCAGAGGGTAAGTGAGCGCAGTGCGTATATCTCGACTATCGCCTCGATAAATCGATATATCGGCTTAAAAAAATTTTTCCTAGAAATTCTTTCAAATGCACTCGTAGTAGTAGGTATATGAATGATGTTGAATTCTGATGAAAACTCAATATTACCTAAAATACAGTAACACATTCATGATTATTTGATTGTAGGTGAAATAAGAGAACATCGCATGTATGCAAGTTAATCAAGTAACTGTAACAAATAAAAACTTCTCAAGCAATTTCAGTTGAAACACAACATTTTATGCTTCTTGTTTTGTATATCCCGTGTTCTCGTATTTTCGAACACAAACACAGAGATCTCACATATTGTACCACGTTTTCGTCAGACATTCAGTTTAAGCTCAAAATTCTAAAGAACGATCATTTCATCCTACCGCAGCGTATTTCACGTCTGGCATATTTCCGCATAACCGAAAAACACACCTGTCCGACTAGTGCAAATTACACCCAGAGGTGATGTTGGAAGATTTCCCAGAGGTGAACGTTTTACTCCAATAAGCAATTGTTCTGCTCTGTGTACACACGATCTTCGCATATCTGGATTTCAGGATTGCGGAACTATGTGCGATTAATTAATCTAATTGGTGCTCGTGTGAAGAATGGCGTACCGCTTAATATACGAAAATGTTTCGTGGAATGGCTTCAAGTATTGAATCCTGCTGTATACGGGAGATAGATAATATGATATTGTAATGGTTTCAAATATTTTTCTCTGATCGAAATTAATAACTTCTTTCATTTATTATTCTGGATAATAATGTTTATCGAGTGCATCGAGAGAAAACTCTAGGAAGGAAAAAATAAACATATGTCTTTTGAGATAAATGTATAATGAGAAGTAAGGGAATTGAGATCGCAGAAATCTACATCAGGGTAGAAAAGAAGTGTACGCATCGATTTATTTAGTGCTTCGATTATTCGATGACTACCAACAAAAGATCCTCTGCTTCATTCGATAGGCATCCTTGGTTGAGTTATCCGATACTGAGGAGCCCAAATGAGGGAGAAACCAGTCTATATCTTTTCTCTTTGCTGGTGGCACTTTATGTTTGCTCTGAAAGTAGATTTCTAATAACCAAATTCCTTTCTTCATCTCTCATAACTACATCTGCATTGAACCTATTTTATATATATAGATGGTGTTTACTAAAGAGGGACAAAAATGTAGGAGAAAACACCTTGTCTGAATACATTTATAATCTGTTCACTCAAATCATATCCTAAATATTCATTTTTCGAAGAGCCCAGTCCGCTTGAACCTTCTCCCCTTTCCCCTATATACGCCCCCGAAGATTACTCGACAATTCATATAACTCAACAACAGATGAGTTGCAGTAGCTCATTATCGCACATACGAAGCACAAAAAAACAAGAAATGAGTTATTCATTGAGCCCTTAAGTATCATGAGGACCATATAGCACTTTGACGACGAAAGTGGCATTAGAATTTTTTTTTTCAAACTCATTTTTCTGTATAACACTAAAATTTCTGAGCATTTCTTCAATACCACACTGTGTTAAAGATATTTGAACAATTATTTAAGATCATCAATTAAGGAATCAGTCATTGAGTAACTTTTATTTTTAAATTGTCATATTTTGTGTGTGTATGTGTGTCTGTAATACGCAAAACGAAAGTCGAATTATCGGACCGTACCTATACTTCATTCAACTTTATTTTAGCAGTCGGTTGGCCATGGAAATTTGACACATTTCACTCTGTATAGTACGAAAATGTGGGGTTATGAAGCTTGTCAAAACATTTTTGGGTTTTAAATCAACGCTATGTTGCCCGTTCTACGTAAAAGTTTCTGTTATTACGTATTTTATCACAATGTCGAATCTCTTCGGAAAATATGTGACGAACATAATTGAAGTTTATACATACTGATTGAAGGCATACCAAATCCAGTTATAACCCGAAGATGAAATGCAGTGGTTGGGAATGGGTATCTCCCGAAGGAATTAACAGATAATTATAAGAATGTTAAATTCTTCAACAAAAATCATCTTGCATCAATATAGGTAGAAGGAGTTGAAGGAAGTTTCAAGTTAAGATGCAACTTCACCGTTGAACAAAAATTTCACATGAATAAACAGTAACAGGGCGTATTTGTGGCTATTCATCTTAATACATTGATGTAATTATAATAATTAGGTATTTATTAGTACCTTAAGACATTTACATTGTATAGGACAAGTCAAATGAAAAATACAAAAATCCATTTTAGGGAACTTATTCTCCGATGACATTTATCGAAAATCCTGTAGTAAACTTTTCGCATTAATTCACTCAAACATAAAATTCCCAAATGCCACCACTTTTTTGGTTCTCCCAATAGAAGAAAATTCTTTGTCATACTCTTCATTCACAATCTTTCTGATTGTGGAAATATTCAGCTGAAATATGAGTCTTTTAGATTCAGATGAAACATTATATAAATTCTCTTACATTGAATATGTTCGCTATCATCTGACGTATTGTGGATTTTAGAATATCAGGGTATAACTATTTGAATGAGCGGACCTGAATTCTAAATAGCACTTCCTGAAACCCTGTCTCTTTTTTCAATCACTTTCGGCATTTTCGAATTTTCGTAATAAAAATTGATATTAGTTGTGGCAACGGCGTTATGACATTAACGACATTTCATGAGTGCCAACCTAACTTCGTTCTAGTTACAAAAACTTGAGAAAATTATTTCATGGCAAACCGACAGCTAAAATAAATTTGAATGAAGTATAGGTGACACTATGCACCTTGGAGCCAGATCGGATAGGATAAATAAGCCGAAAATATTAGGAATTTTTGTTTTTACCAAACGGAAATGTTTCCACGTCAGTTTGATAGAACTGAAATAAGAAAGTTTACTAGTGATCACGCACTATTAGACGCATAAACCAGAGTAGAATATAATAGAATATCTTCATTCACCAATAATAACTGTTAACAAAACAATGAAGATGGGAAACTTCATACAAGAAAAAATTAGTAAGAGTATTGTTTTTAGACTCGGTTCTTATGAAATTTATTTCATTATGGTTCTTTGAGACAAATCGTCCGAAAAATTTGGATCTCCTGAGCTACTAGAATTTATCAAAGATATCAATATACGATTGAGATTCAATTAAAAGACAGATGAATTTTTTGCTAAATTCAAGGAAAAATCTACTGTAACGAGACAAATGAACTTTCTAATATATCTATAGCAGAATCCGAAATGATAAAATTTATTATGTATCGGTCTATATACATCAAAATTTTCGATTAATATATGATATATTTAGGTACCAATTTAGAATATACTAGTAACACAAACAAGAGGTTTTCAGAAAAAATATAATATCCTCACAAAAATTGCAATAGCCTTTCATTGTTTTCCATCATGTATCACTACACTGATTGACTGATTCACTTGAGAGTTGTTTTCCTCAAATGGAAAATCATTACGAAAAATTTCCAAATATAAGTGAACAGAATGTCAAAGTCATAATGTGGCTATTAATTTTACTTAAGTAAATCAGCTATAACTTTGGTAAGTGGGTATGACTTTGGGTTCCTGAATATTGGAAATAAAGTGTCCAATCTCCTAGAAAATTTGACAGAAAAATTCTGCAATTATATTACACTCAAGCGCATTAATGTAGAAATTTTTTGCGTGATGAATCGCATATTCCAATATTCCTATAGTGATGTGTTGAAATAGGAAAATATTCAACGAATTTCCCAAAGGAACCATTAATGGCTTCCTCAGAAGCTCGAAAATTAATGAAATTCCCCAAGGAGCACTACATCCAGTCTTCACATCCATATTCTTGGACTTTAATCCAGATTAGCTGCTAGAAATAAACAGTTTCAATTCGTCCTATACGCATTTATTAGTTCCCTGTTGTGCAAAACAACATTCTTGCCACGGGAAACAATATTGATTACTTTAATTACGGAAAACAAGGCCAATAAATAACCGGATGGTGGAGAGAATACTTTTGTTGTCTTGATACTTGGAATTCTTGTGAAAATATCTTCATAGCAAACTAATATCGGGGGCGATTTCATGGAGTTATAAGAGGTTATTGGAGAAACTCATGGGAAGCATTTAATTGGATTTTTGGATTTATCAGTCGAAACAATCCATTCTGATATTAACTTTAGTTGACCATGATGACCGCCGGCTGTTATTATTGCGACTTGTCAAGCCGTCAGAACTTAAACATTGCACTAACTTGGTCAGTATTGGTGCGTAGTCTAGGTTTGAATAGTTAGTTAGTAATCAGTTTAGTCAAGTGTTCTTTCAACTCCAAAGAATCTAGAGCATTACTAACTGAGTTTATGCAAATTTCTAGGACGTTAAAATTTTACTGTCATTAAATAAAGGTCAGAAGTCAGAATGACATAAACTACAATGTCAATATGACGTCGCACATTTCCTATAAAGTACATCATTATGACATCAGTCTTAACAATCCAATCTGACAATAACTTTAGTTGACCTTGATGACCGCCGGTTGTTATTATTACGATTTGTCAAGCCGTCAGAACTGAAATATTGCACTAACTTGGTCAGAATTGGTGGGTTGTCAAGTTTTGAATGGTTAGCTAGTAATCAGTTTATTGAAGTGTTCTTATAACTGGAAAAAATCTTAAGCATTAATAACTGAGTTTAGGTAAAGTTTAAGGACTTCAATATTTTACTGTCATACAATATAGGTCAGACGTCAGAAGGACGTAAACTACGAGGCCAATATAACGTCGCACATGGCCTATAAAGTACATCATTACGTTCTGTGCTTTTTGCCTAGTAAAAACTGCTTATGGCAAATGGTGTAATAACTGTAATAACTACCTATGTTATGCGGAAGCATTTCTTACTAACAATGTTGTATTACTATAATTTGTGTTTCAAATATTGGAAGGGAAAACGAATGAAAATCTCAGAACATTATTGGTGGAACAGGACAAACTGAATGAACACAACGCTGCACAGACAGGTTTAGATATTTTTCAAGTATGTGTAGCGTGATGTCCATTCAATTGGCTTTGGTCTCCCAATCCATTTCTGTTGGAAATAATTAGGGATGAACATATTTAGGGGAAGCTCCATCTAGTTGACAGTGGATGAAGCCACCTCTCTTCCCAGATTTGAAACCTTTGGATTTTTTCTCCCAGGACATTCAAAGTCGTTCGTGCATAAAACACAGCTTCGAGATATTGAAGAATTGAAAATAGGAATACAGACAGCATGCCGAGAAATTTAAGTTGGAGTGTTCTAAAGAAGTAATTTGAAAATGGGTTATAATTTTGTCTACAACATAATAGATAACATTTTGAAAATATTTTATAATGAAAAATTTATCAATCATTTTAATATTTCATTTTTTATTGTAACTCTTGCTATCGTAAATATTGTACTCTTTTGAACAAAAAATTGGGGTCCACAAGACAAGAGTTCTATCTTGATGACAAACTTGTCATGTCTTGAGAAAAAGTCTTAAAAAATTTGAAAAAATCTGGTCTCGACGTTTCCTTCACATATTAAATCTTTTCTTGATTCAAGAAATTTCAAGATTTTGAAATTTCTTCTCAAAAAATTTTAAGATCTTGAAATTTATCGATTAACCAATGACAACGTACAGGGTGATTCCCCGTCGAACCTTTCATTGCGCTTCATACTTACACGACAATCTGTTGGGTCCCCGATATTAATTTGTCTTCTGACGAACTCAGAATGACGTCGCGCACTTGCACTCTTTACTCCGTTTTTGTAAGTGAAGTTATTATTAGCAAGAAAATTTAGAAAGAAAGTTCAATAGAAGATCGAAAATACACTAGGCTCCCTTTGGTATCCCCACAAGCCATATCCCACAAGCGCTCATTGGCGTAACTATCATATAATTAGGCAGTGCAATTTAAATAAAAACAACGTTGTAGCACAAAAGATGAAATTGTTTTAAATCATCTTCTTTTCAACTTTACCTGTTACTATTATTTATCGATACGCCACTGCTAATGGAAGCAGTTCTGTCAATTGAAATTGACTTTTTGCTACCTTTTGCGTTATCACCCTTCCAATCAGCTTTGAACTGAATTGCAACTTCTTTCTATATACCTACTTTTGATTACCACAAATTGGTAGCCTTATTTTACCAAAAGTGACATTGACTCTTCAGTAAACAGAATGTCTGCTGAGCCATTTGGCTCCTATTTTAACTCAGAAATAGAGAGCAGCAGCATTCACCAATGCAAGATTGGTACTAGTGGCAATAATGACAGATGAAAATTCTGTTATTCTTTCCAAATTCAGGTGGAGACAAATACTAACGGCAAAAATAATAAATAAGCCAAAATTATACCATGTTTCAATAAACATAAAAAATGTTATCTCTGAAATTTAAAAATGCAAATCTGTATTCCAATTGGAGTTTTAACCAGATTATCTTTAATAATTTTCAATTCATATTTTTCTAGCCAAAAATGTGTGATATTTTTCTAGCTAAAAATGTGTGCAATGGAAAAAAAAAGGTTTTTCATGTGAAAAAATGTTATCTTTTGTATGAATAAACACTTTTTAGGGTATTCATTGTTAGACAAGATATTTCAAGATTTCTTGTTTTCTTGACAAGAAATCTTGATATTGACATGAAATTTCTTGTCTTGTCTTGTCTTGCCTTGTCTTGTCTTGAAATTCTGAAATTACTTCTTATCTTGATCTCAAGACAAGTAATTGAAATTTTCAAGAACTTGGCGAACCCTAACAAAAAAGGCTTTCTTCGAAGGGCAATCGAAGTACCTTCGAATTTAGGGGGCCCACAGGGTTGAAACAAGTTGATTGGAACCAACCGTATAAAATATCCCCCTACGAACCTATTTTTGCATTTTTGCTAATTTTGTATGGAGACAGGGATATTTTGGGCGACACCTTTTCATATCGACAGATTATCTGTGTTCAGGAATATTATACCTGAGTATCTCAGTACCTATAGAGATTTTTTGTGCAGTTGGCGATATACATTGATGAATTATTTCCACTTATTTCTCTGAAGGTCTTCAAATTATCAACATAAAGTAGTTTTCGACAGCAGATATCCTTTGCCATTTATGATTAAATCAGAGTTATAATATTGAGATCCCCCTTGAACTTTCCAAGTTGTAGAGGACGAAGACGATCCATCCTAGTATATCCCGTAACTTGTTCTCAAAGATTAAAAAAAAAAAACGAAATCTAATCCAGAATACCCTAAGCTTTCGCAATCTGAAGGAGGTGATCTCAAAAGCTTCTGATTCAGTTAACTGAGCAGGGTATTTTAATGGAGCAGGTTTTTTAACGTAGCAGTTGGTTAACCATGTCAGTTTGGTCAGAATTAATTTGAAATATCGGATTTATAGCACCATTCTGAGGATTTAAGTGTGTTGCCAGCAGATTTTGTCACTGTCATACTTATAGTTCAACGGTAGCTTTTACAATATTTGAATTTTCAACCCCATAAATTCGTGCATTCCCATTAAAGTAAACACTAATGAATACGAGAACTGCAGAACTAGTGGAAAACGGAAAATGAATCTAATTCTCACCTCTGCAACTCACTACTAGGACAGATGAGTTATATTCAAATTCGCATCTAGCTCCACGTTCGGACATAAAAATTCACACTCCGAATGGAATAAACGAATAG
Organism: Coccinella septempunctata; assembly: GCF_907165205.1. Lineage (NCBI taxonomy): Eukaryota > Metazoa > Arthropoda > Insecta > Coleoptera > Coccinellidae > Coccinella > Coccinella septempunctata. The sequence continues at coordinate 17,671,223 of NC_058194.1, read as the reverse complement.
TTTCATTACCGAAATGCAAATAGAGCGTGGAGTCACATCCCGACCGATGCACCTGTGCCCGATATGGATATCCTTTTACCCAAATTAATTTTCCTTCGTTTCATGTTTTCGGAATAAATGAATGCTGAAACGAACGGATCAAGCACCAGTGTTGATGTTTTGTACGACCGAAGGGTGAGCTTGGTAAAAACGGGGATTGTTGAATAATGAAAGGGATCATTATAGCAGCCTCGGAATATGAATCGATATACACGATTCGATGTGATATTTCGAAGCATTCAAATAACTACCGAAATGAAAATATTCCGAGTGACTTAAGAACCCAAAGATTATAGAGTAGAAAGATAGGAAACGAAGCGACTAGAGTGATGTGAGCGCCATCTGTGTTTCAAATGTGTTTTTAAGGCCCTAAGACTGGTTAAAATTTCAATTCGAGGGACATATTAAATTTTGCGAGATGTCAGAGTCAGATGGCCATTTTGATCAAACCGGTTTTGAATGTTTTGATTCTCGTATCCATAGACAACCTCGTATCGCCTTTTGTTTTTCGAGCCCGTTCTAGTTGCTGATTATTGAAATTGTAGACTAATTTCTTGGCGAAAACCTCAGAATATCGTTCGAAAATTATTGTATGGTGAAGAACTGTGAATCAAATAAAACGAATTTTACTAAGGAAAATGGGAATGTAAGTATTAACTGGTAACATGTGACTCGGTCATTCATTGATTTTGTTTTCAGTGCTACGAAGTGGATAAAATTTTCAGGGCGTAAAGGCCTGCAAACACTACTGACTACACCATGTGCAATGAACATTTTACTGCAAGTCGATTGAGAACTGTTTATCCACGTGAATTTTTGTATGCAGGAAGCATCCCTTACATGAAGGGTTCATTTACTTTAGGGGAAATTATGACTTTCACACGTCCATTCAAAGATTCTCAATTGCCTCCAATATATTCAGAAATGCAAAAGTTTTATGGATTTCGATTTGGGAATCGGGTGACTGTCAAATTGTTGTTTGGAAAGTCAAAGTTTTATGAAACCTTCTGTGAGTGTTCATTCGTCAATCAATTTGAATATTGTGTCATAAAGAGACCATACCATGAAGAAATCATGAAAAAGCATGAAGAATTTATACTGACGGGCTTGAATACAAGGCTTGTATACCTCTGTAAGGTTTTTTTCAATTGTGGTTCTGAAAATTTTGTAAATAATATGTAAGTAACGGAAATATGTATCCTATGACGGTAAATTGAATATTCGTTCATATCAATTTCTGATATAAATTGTAAAAATTCAACTCAGTTTATTGATTCGAAACTTTTTCACAGAAAAAACACCTTTCACGTAACTATAGCAGATAACCATGTACTCTTGTATCCTAGTCAAAGCTCTATTCGTTGTCCATAATTTCAAATTTTTGTAAATTTTTTATAGATTGCAAATAAAAATTTATTACATCCAACAGCGTATTTCATTGATACCAATCGATTCCAAACAATGTTCAGATGAAAACTAACATCCTGGTCACAAAACAAAACCATCCTTTCGTTTTGTCGCTCAGGATGTTTGTTTTCTGTTCTCAACAAGGTCAATATTGAAATTGAATACAAGGAATAGAATTCGAATTTCGCGCCCCTCAATTATAAAAGAGAAAACTGTTATTAAACAGTTTTTCTGTATTGATAATACGTTTTCAGCGCCATCTCATTGTCAAATGTGTTTTCACTGGCCAAAATGTAGTCGGTTTTTAGTACTAGCGATATGAGGGCGTTTCCTATCTTTCTACTCTATAATCTTTGTTAAGAACCAATATTTTCAATGCGGCACTGACATATTTCAGATGGCCTCAGTACAAATCAATATCTCACTTTGCTTGCAACAAAAAACACAAAAATGAAGTAGTAAATCAAATATATAAAACTAGTATCTATATAAATATTTTCACTTTTAATATTTTGTAGAGAGCTGCTTGCATAGGTTGAAGGTCATGTCAAAAGGCAAATATAATTGATTAATTCGTCATGCACTCTTTACGAAGGGTGGGTGGAACTTTTTGATACAGAAATGAATGCACCTTTCGTTGCTTAGGATGATTTGATGGAAATTTCTTTAATCGCTTAGGATGAAATATTTGAATTTTTAAACGGAAGTCTACTGATTACTGATTGCTGGGTGTGTTGGACGGACTAACCCAAACCTGCCACCGCGACCAACGGTCTATTGTAGCACACAAGCATGCTCAAAGAGCTAAATCTCTCCCTCTAGTCCCATCCTACCCAAAAAGGAGATGATGTCGGAGGGGGAGTGATTCTTGAGTTCCTCTAGGATCATCTTCGGAGAGCCGAAAACCCCGAGTCTGACCCTGTCTGCCGCCGGGCAGTCACAGAGGATATGCTCAATTGTTTCGTCTTCCTCTAAGCAGAGTCTGCAGAGTGGGTCGTTGACGATCTTGAGTTTTTTGAGGTGGGCTCTGAGTCTGCAGTGTCCTGTAACAATAATTTATTCACTTTGTTAAATCATTACAAGAATGAAACACAAACAAGTCAAAAAAATATACATAAATGACAATGAAAACAGAATGTAAACTCTACAAACTGCTCCCAATCAACAAGAATTCGGTAACAGAATATGGTTCTGAATCCATTAAAAAATTGAATATTTTCCTTTTGAAGGTTTTGAAATCTTTTATTTCACGAATATTATTAGGAAGGCTGTTGTATAGTTTCACTGCCATGTATGAGCATCCCCTTTCGGTAGAAGATAGTCTATGCACTGGATACACCAGCATATTGTGACGGGTAGGATAAAGATTAGGGCGTATGAAGCTCCGAAAATATTGGGGATTTTTGTGGAAAAATTGCATCAACTTATAAATGTACAGACCAGACAGTGTAAGTAGTCCATTCTTTTTGAAGATGCCTCTACAGGATTGTCTATAAGCTAATCCGAATATTGTCCGAACCGCCATTTTCTGCAATTTGAATACCGATTCCGCATGCACACTGCCACCCCAGAAAATCAATCCGTATGACAGGATGGACTGAAAATTTGCATAATATACAGCCATCAGAAAAGATTTAGACGAGTCAGATCTCAATACCCTTAGAGCATAGATCACTGATCTAAGTCTGGCAATTACATTCTCTGTATGATGCTGCCAACTGAGCTGTGAATCGAGAGTAAGACCCAAAAACTTGGTCTGTCTAGTGAGTTCCTCAGGGGGGAAAGCAGACATATCGACGGATCGGGAACGGCAATGAGAAAACAAAATGCGGTTGGTCTTTGATATGTTAATTCGCAAATTATGGGCTAGACACCACTCATCTATTGAAAAAATTATATCATGTGCAAGGATCTTCAATGAAAGTGAAGATTTGGCTTTTATCAGGACATTAGTGTCGTCTGCAAAATTGGTGAAGAATTCTTTCCACATGGGAATGACATTAGGCAAATCATTAACATATATTAAAAACAAAAGGGGTCCAAGAATACTTCCCTGCGGAACACCCTGATTTATGATGACGCTTGATGAGCGGTATGTTTTTCCATCAATAGTTACCGAAACAATCTGTGGTCGATCCCTCAAATAGCTTCTGAGGAGATCAAGCTGTTTATCTCTAACACCGTAATGTTCTAACTTACTCAGTAAAACTTCATGTACAACAGAATCAAAAGCTTTTGTAAAATCTATAAATATGCCCAATGGCATAGACTCATCTTCAAAGGAGCTGATGATATTCTCAAGAAGTTCAAACATTGCAGTCTCCGTGCTTTTGCCCTTGATGTAACCGTGTTGTCGTTCATTGATCACTTTGAATTTCTTGAAGAAATTCAACAATCTGCCACATAGAATTTTCTCGAAGATCTTAGAAAAATTTGTTAAAATGCTTATAGGACGATAGTTTTTCAGTTCGCTTGGATCGTCCTTCTTATACAGTGGTTTGATTATTGCAGTTTTTAACAAATCAGGAAAAATGCCTTCTCTGAAACTGTTGTTAATTATGAATTTGAGAGGTTCAACTATGAAATGAACTGATTTTTTTATCACATTTATATCTATATCATCAATGCCAGTACTTTTCTTACTAGGTAAGCTTTTTACAACTTTCAGAATTTCAAACTCATCTACATCGAAAGAAAAGAAACTTTTACAGTTTCTAGAACCAAGGCATTTGTTTTGTATCGTAGAAGGAAGAGAACATCCGTTACAGGTGGAAAAATAACGACTAAAATTCTCAACTATGGTATCAGGAGATTCCTTCATGCGAATGTCTGATTGATTCTTATTTCTTCCAATTTTTTCGTTCACGATTGACCATAAGGTTTTTGACTTATTAGTAGAACTATGAAATCTGTTCATGTTTAATTTGTTCTTTTCTTCTCTTAAATGGTTATCATACAATGTTTTAACCTTAGAATAAACTGGTTTTAATTCTGAGTTTTTCGATGAAATTGTATACAAAATATCAAGCAAGTTTTTGATATGAGCAATACTATCAGGATGTTTGAGTCTAGATTTAAATTTGCCTGGTGTTTTTTTAATTTTTTTGATCGGGAAGCATTCATCGTAAATACTCTTGAATTTATCATGAAACAAAGACATTTGTTTATTGACATCGCTAGAAAGAACCTCATAAATGAAACTCCAATCTTGTCTGGACAGAATGTCAGCGAACTTATTCATATTCGTTTCACAAATCATACGTGTTTCAAATGTTAAAATCTTCCCCCTTGTGGAAAAACAATTGAACTCGAGAATCTGGGCTGAATGATCTGAAAGATGAGGTTGTTCATTATGTGCAGTGAATGTCTCATAATTTGTTACAATATTATCTAAACAAGAATCAATTCTTGTGGGTTCAGTAATCGCCAATTTCGCAGCAAAAGAGCTGATGATATTAAGAAAATTTTGTAAAACCGCTGTAAAAACCGCTATTATGGATCTCAGATTAGTTCTAGAAAATTCTAGCCAGCGACTGGTGTATGGGCTGGGAGGCACTGAAATAGCCCTATGCGAGTGACGCAATCCAGGACGGTTGCGCCAGTGCTCTAGGACCTTTTGCCTTATCCAGCTGTTGTTTCGGTCCCTGATTAAGGAATTGGGAATTCCTATACTGGGTTCCGGGCCAATAAGCGTTGATGTTGCGCCTTCTCTGGCCAGAGCATCCGATACATCGTTGCCACTGAAGCCAGAGTGTCCAGGTATCCAAATCAGTTGCAGTCTGTTTAAACTTCCCAATTTGGTGAGTTTAGATCTGCACTCAAATACCTGTGCCGAGTTGCATTTGTCAGCCGCGAGAGATTTGATCGCAGCTTGACTATCCGTAAGGATTTTTATCGATCTGCCCGCCCAGCCACTGTCAAG